>NC_045429.1:190960138-191642996 GCF_902635505.1 Sarcophilus harrisii
TTTAGAATCTTGTTGGAGAAATATAATATGTATGTATGCCTATATATACACATGTAAAAATTAAATGATATAATATATGATTACAAGTTTTAAAAAAAGTCATACAATATGACTGTTGATAGAGTGATAGATGTGGAGTAAAGCAGTGTGTCTATTGCCTCTGTATCCCAAAGAAATTATAAAAAAGGGAAAAGGACTCCATCTGCAAAAATGTTTATATCAGCCCTTTTTGTAGTGGCAAGAAACTGGAAACTGAGTGATGCCCATCAGCTGGAGAATGGCTGAATAAGTTATGGTATATGAATGTTATGGAATATTATTGTTCTGTAAGAAATGACCAACAGGATGATTTCAGAAAGGCCTGGAGAGATTTACATGAACTGATGCTAGGTGAAGTGAGTAGAACCAGGAGAACACTGCAATACAAGATTAGACAGTGATCAATTCTGATGGACATGGCTCTTTCCAACAGTGAGGTGATTCAGGGCATTTCCAATGGTCTTGTGATGAACAGAATCATTTGCAACCAGAGAGAGGACTTGGGGACTGAGTGTGGATCACAACATAGTATTTTCACTTTTTTTTTTTTTTTTTTTTTTTTTTTTTTTTTTTTTTTTTTTTTGCTGAGGCAATTGGGGTTAAGTGACTTGCCCAGAGTCACACAGCTAGGAAATATTTAAGTGGTTGAAGTCAAATTTGAATTCAGGTCCTCCTGATTTCTGGGCTGGTTCTCTATCCATTGCACCATCTAGCTGCCCCAGTATTTTCACTTTTTTATTGCTGTTTGCTTTCTTTTTGTTTTATTTCTCATTTTTTTCCCCCTTTTTCATCTGATTTTTCTTGTGCAGCATCATAAATGTAGAAATGTGTGTGGAAGAATTTCACATGTTTAACATATTGTATTACTTGCTGCCTAGGGATGGGAGTGGGGGGAGGCAAAAAATTTTGGAACACAAGGTTTTATAAGGGTGAATGTTTAAAATTATCTGTGCATATGTTTTGAAAATAAAAAGCTTTAATAAAAAAAAAAGAAAATTGGCAAAAAGATTTGAGCTAAAATTTTGCCTTTTGGTGATTTTTTAGTAGAACAAGGAAGACTGTGTAACAAGGTGGCAGGGGGAAGAAAGAGGCAAGTACAGAAATAGCACCAAGAAATACACCAGTATTTTAATTTCCAAAATAGTCAATATAATTTAGCTACAAGGAACAACTGATATTGCTGATATTTACTTCTTAAAATGAACATCATAATTCTGAAGTCAGATTGAGCAATTCAAGAGAAAAAAGAGAAAAAAGGATCAAAAACTGTCTTAGGAACAGGGAGATAGTAGGGTTGCAGAAAGTACCTTCATGTGTATCTTTGCATTCTGATGGAACATTGCCCATTCAAGAAGGACAAATATCCTTGGGGATGACTAGATTGGAAAGTTGTCTGAAGGTCTCAGAATGAAAATACCAAAACAAAACTAGTCACTGATAGTCTAAAGCCTCTTTTTCTCAGAGTATATCTCTTAGAGGTCATGGATCCTGAAAAGTATGGTGGACAAAAGTGAGGGAAATTTTTTTTTCCTCTCACCCTCTTCTTAACTCTCTATAGATTGGCCTCTGCCCTTATCATTCTTTTTTTTTTTTTTTTTTTTTTGTTGTTGTTGTTGCATTTTTTATTATTATTAGAGCTTTTTATTTACAAGATATATGCATGGGTAATTTTTCAGAATTGACAATTTCAAAACCTTTTGTTCTAATTTTTCCCCTTCTTCCTCTTCCCCCCTTCCCCTCTTCCCCCAGATGGCAAGGTTGACCAATACATTTTAAATATGTTAAAGTATATGTAAAATACAATATATGTATACATGTCCATACAGTTATTTTGCTGTACAAAAAGAATCAAACTTTGAAATAATGTACAATTAACCTGTGAAGGAAATCAAAAATGCAGGTGGACAAAAATATAGGGATTGGGAATTCTATGTAGTGGTTATCTCCCAGAGTTCTTTCACTGGGTGTAGCTGATTCAATTCATTACTGCTCCATTGGAACTTATTTGGTTCATCTCATTGTTGAAGAGGGCCAAGTTCATCAGAATTGATCATCATATAATATTGTTGAAGTTTATAATAATCTCCTGGTTCTGCTCATTTCACTCAGCATCAGTTTATGTAAGTCTCTCCAGGCCTTTCTGAAATCATCCTGTTTGACATTATCATTCAACTGAAACTATTCCTTTGAAAGTTACCAGTGATCTCTTAATTGACAAATCTAACAACTTTTTCTTAGTCCTCTTAGTCCTCTTAGTCTTCTTTATCTCTCTGCAGCCTTTCATTTGACACTATCACTCTCTTCTTTTTGCTACTTTTTTCTCTCTAGCTTTCTGTGGCACTATATTCTATCTTGGTTTTTTCCTCCTACTTGTATGACTTCTCCTCACTATTTTTTGTTGGGGTTTCTTCCAAGTCATGACTGCTAACCATAGGTGTCCTCCAAAACTCTAGAGCTAGACAATTTTCTCTTCTCTCTGTGTACTATTGTGCTTGGTGATCTTATCAGCTCCTATGGATTCAATTATTATCTCTATGCTGATGATTTTCAGATCTCCTTATTCATTACTAACCTCCAGACTCATATTTTCAATTGCCTTTTATACATTTCAAACTAGATGTTTTATAAGCATTTTAAGTTCAACATCTCCAAAACAGAACATGTCCTAACTCTTCCTCCTTCTGAATTTCCCTATTATAGTTGAGGGTACCATCATCCTTTAAATCATCCATCAATCTGTTGCTAAGAACCATTGATTTTACCTTCATAACATCCTTTCTTTCCTCTGATACTCCTATCACACCTTAGAGATCACCAAGTACATCCTACTTGGTGTAGTCCATCATCACTTTATGTCTGAATGATGATAATTAGCCTAGTAGTTAGTCCCCTGGACTCAAGCGTTTCTCCACTCCATTTCTTCCTCTACTCAGATGTCAATCTTTTTAAAAAAGTTGGTCTGACCATTTCATCTTCTTATTCAATAAACTTGAATGCCTCCAGGATCAAATAAAAGTTCTTTTATTTGGTGTTCAAAAACCTTCATAATTCAGCCCCCTTCTACCTTTCCACTCTTTTTACACTTTATTTACACCCATATATTTTATCTTCCAGGGACAGGCCTTCCTTTCTCCCTTCCCCCCTTTCTTTAGGCACTTGATCTTCCAACTTTAGGCATTTTCTTTTTTTTTTAAATATTATTTTATTTTTCCCAAATACATGCAAAGATAGTTTTCAATATTTACTTTTGCAGAACCTTGTATTCTAAATTTTTGTCCCTCTCTCCTCCTCTCCTTTTCCTCAAGGCAGCAAGCAATCTGAGATAGGTTAAATATGCAATTCTTTTAAACATATTTCATTATCCTGCACAAGAAAAAAATATGATAAAAAGGGAAAAGAACACAAGAAAAAAATATGAACAAACAAACCAACAACAACAACAACAACAAAGTGAAAATACTATGCTTTGATCCACATTCAGTCTCTAGTTCTCTGGTTGCGGATGGCATTTTCCATCACAGCCTAATGAAATTGTCCATTTGTCCAATGACTATCCTTCAAGCCTGAAATGTTCTCCTTCCTTATCTCTGTCTCCTAGCTTCCTTCCAACCCCAGTTAAAATCCCATCTTCTACTGGAAGCTTTTCCCAGTCCCCCTTAATTCTGGTCTGTTTCTTCTTTGATCATATCCAAGTTATCTTGGCCATACCTCATTTGTACATAGTTGTTTGCATGTTGTTTCCTCATTAGACTGAGAAGTCAGGGACTTGTCTTTTTCATTTCTTTCTAACCCCAGAAATTAATATAGTTCCTGACATAAAGTAGGTGCTTAATAAATGCTTATTGACTGACTTGCTTGCATCATATAGTTAATAAGTGTCAAAAGCAAAATTTGATCCAAATCTTGACTTCAAGCCAGACTCTATCCACTATATCATATTACACTTCTTTTTTCTCCCTTAATTATATATTTTACTATCTTTCTTCTCTCTCTCTCTCTCTGTCTCTGAGTATGTCTGTCTGTCTTTGTCTTTCTCTGTGTCTCTGTCTCTCTCTGCCTCTCTTTTTTCTTTCTTTCTTTATTTGTTTTTTTTTTTTTTTTCCTGAGGCAATTGGGGTTAAGTGACGTGCCCAGGGTCACACAACTGGGACATGTTAAGTGTCTGAGACCAAATTTGAACTCAAATCTTCCTGACTTCAGGCCTGGTGCTCTATCTACTGAGTCACCTAGCTGCCCCTCTATCTCTCTTTCTCTGTCTGTTTCTATTCTGTCTCTTTGTGTCTCTGTGTGTATGTATATGTGTGCCTATCTCTGTCTGTTGCTCTCTCTATTTCTTTCTCCTTTCCTCTTTCTATCTGTATCTCTCTCCCTCTCTGTCTGTGTGTCTTTCTCTCTGTAGGCTAGACCTTAGTTCAAATACTGCTTCAGATACATATTAGCTGTGACCCTGCATAAATCACCTTACCTCTCAGTTTCAGTTTTCTCATCTGGAAAACGGGGATATACAAGCATTTACCTCACAGAGTTGTAAGGATCAAATGAAATAATATATATGTAAAGCATTTTGTAAAACTTACAATGCCATATAAATGGTAGCTATTTCTATTGTCATTCTCTCCAACAAGATTCTATATTTAACATTAGTGTCTGTAACCTCACAGTTCTTTGACTCATTCATAGTTCCTAACAGAGTTATTCACCTAGTCTGTGCTCAAAATAGTTAAAAAATTTATGGTTTCTTTTTTTTTAAAATTTAAAAATCAAAGAATCTTACTTTCCTACTTTAAACCTTGATTATTCCCAACATGGAACACACTTACTGCTCCACAACAAATCCCAATACAAGTAAAGAAAATATTTCCCTGTTGTGTTTTTGGCTAAGAACTATGATTCCCTTTTGCTGAGGACAAGGTGGAGCTGTGAATGGGGAGTTGTAGGGGTGATGAAGAGGAGTTTGGTAACAACTCTCCTAAGGGAAGGGTCAGGGGTCAGAAAAGGGCTTGGTTCTTTCTGTAGAGGGCTAAGGATGCTGTCTGCAGCATCCTCCTCACAGTGGCAAGAAAAGATACAAATGAAGATGATTTTGAGCCTTTGTGTTATCCTCAACCCAAACTTATTAACTGGCTTTAAATTTTTTTTTTTTTTTTTACCTCCAGGGGCTTGCCCAAAGAAAGAGACTAAGAAAACCATTCCTGATAGCCTGGGGACATTGTTAGGAAATTTTTAGTGACACTGGAAAGTCTTTTGTTACTGAGTTTCATTTCACAATAGTAGGTCTGTCTTGAAACTCCTCCAAGGGAATTTAGTTATTAAAGGAACAAGAAAGCATTAATGGGAAATTCTGGGCATTGTGAGTGAGCACTTTAGATCCATGATTCACCTGAATTCAAGAAGGCAGGAGGAGTGTTAAGATGGGTCACTTCAAAGGCAAACCCTTTTGAGATGCTATCGATGGGTAACTGCAAGCTACAATTAGATTCAGTCACTGCTTAATAAAAAAGGCATTTTCTCATAAAGTTGCTCTGTTTCCAGGCTTAAGTATGATGTTGAGTTGGCTACAACAAAGAGGCGTTTGTGTGTTATCCCTTTGTTATTGTTTTGTAAGCCATGCTGCTGGCACTGCCAGGCCCCACACTGCTTGGGCTCATTTATTTAGGGGCTACTCTGCAGGGTTTGTATTCTGGTCTTTGCTCCCAGCATCAGTTTGCAGGCAGCACAGGGAAGGCAATCCTGAGGGAAGCTTGAAGAAAACAACATGATGAATTAGGAGGGCTTAAGGACCAAGTCAGAGGCCAGGGTCCTGTCCAGGGATACTATTGAAAAGGGTATCTTTGGAAAAATTCTACAGCCAAAGGAAAAGGGAAGCAGAAGGGGAGGGTAGGAGGGCAAGAAGCCATGACTAGTGTATTAGATTCTCAAAGAAGTTATAGTAAAGAGAGGGCTTTGCATTTATGTGACAGATTAAATTGGAACAGATTTAACACTAATTTAAAAAATTATTTATATCTCATAGGAAAGAGTTGAATCTTAGCTCTGACATTTATTACCTATGTGATCCCAAGCAAGTCACTTCACCAGAATTTCTTCTGTAAAATGAGGATAGTGCTTTTTCCACCACTTCCCTCCCTCCCTGGTTGTTGTACAAAAGGCATTTTACAAACATTCAAAATGCTATAGAAATGTCAGCTATCTTTACTAGTATTGGGGTTTTTTGTGCACAAGTTTGAACTTTGTACCACTGCCATGCTTTGTCTGCAGGCTGTCCCCATCAATGTCTATAATGTGCACCTTCCTTTTTCCCCCTCTATTTTTAAGTTTTCTAAACTTCCCTCAAGTTAAAGAACACTTCTCAAAGCACAACATAGGTGTCATCTCTTCCATGAAGTCCTTCCTGATCCCAAAAGATAGTTTAATATTTATTCAATCTGTGTACATGTTGTATGCATGTAGGAGAATGTAAGTTCCCTAAGAACAGGAATGTTTTCTTCCTCACTCTTTCCCTCCTTCCTTCTCTCCTTCTCTCTCTCTCTCTCTTTCTCTCTCTCTCTCTCTCTCTCTCTCTCTCTCTCTCTCTCTCTGTCTCTCCCTCTCTCTTTTTTCCTTTTTCTCTCTTTCTTTCTCTCTTTCATCACTAGTCACTGACCTCCTAAAAAGGGAGGAGTCCAATGAGAGGATCCAAGTTGATGGTAGAAGAATGGAAAATCTACCATCCTCTGGGGTAGAGGATTTAAATTTAACAAGATCAGGTCATGAGGCAGTGCTTTCAAAGCAAATCCATGACATAATATAACACACCATCTCTCTTTGTTTTGACTATCACCCATTCTTAGAATATACTTTCTCCTTATCTTCACTTCACAAAATTTTCTTCCTTGAAGACACAGCTCTAGTTCTATCTTCCACAGCAAGACCCAACTGCTATCACTTTCATTCCCAAACTACCTTTCATTGAATGACTTTGTATTTATTTTCTGAATATAATGTATATACTGATAATGTATGTGATGATTCCAAATATATACCCCTTACAGTTGGACTAATTCACAGTCCCATAATCATTGTTTTAATGCGAAGGACCAACAGCCCAATCATCTGCTCATGCTTTACATCCCAAGGAACACATCTCATTTTAACAGGAATGTCTAAGCTCCTACTCTGAAAATTATTGCTATAACTTAACTTCTCTCTTCTTAGTTTCCACATCAAAACTACAATCTCCTAACACCTTATGATACCAAGTGAAACTCTGAAATTTGGCAAAAGTCATACTTTTTTTTTTTCTTTAAAGACAATCTTCCTTCTCCCCTTCCCCCACCATCAATTTTCTCCAGAGGATGTCACACTGTATTTCATGGTTAAAGACTCAATCAGTTCAAGTGGCTGCTATAATCTCTGAATGAACAACGTTAGACTCATGCAGAGGACAACATTTGTTACATGACCTGCCAGTTCAAGTCATTCACTCAATCTGGTCTTCTTCCTTAGTGTCTTTTTCTAACTACTCTCGTTACCATAGAAACAATGTACCAAAGAGGAGATCTAAACAAGATGTTTTCCGTAAAAATTACAGTAGTTTTCATGGGCAGTCACAGATGGGAAAACTGCTGTAACTTTTCTCATTCCTCAAACATCTTAAAGAATCTTGTTTAACCCTCACCTTTCCTTTGACACATTGTTGTTATTGTCAGTCCTTTCAGTCATGGTAGACTCTTCAAGACTCTCTTTGGGATTTTCTTGGGAAAGATACTAGAGTGATTTGCCATTTCCTTTTCTAGCTCATTTGACAGATGAGGAAACTAAGGTAAATGGGGTTAAGTAGCTTGTTGCTAAGTCTGAGGCTAGATTTGAATACAGGTTTTCCTGACTCCAGGTCTAGTATTCTATTCACTATTGCCACCTAACTGCCCAGTTAATACTTTCTACTTTTATGTCCTGCTTGCTTATATGCCTTATTTGCTTCTCTTGGACTATAAACTCTTTGAGCTCAGGGAAGTCATTTTCCATCTTAGGAAGTTAGGTTGTAAGAATATATTTATTACAAATAGGCATTGTTTCTTTTAAAAATTATTTATTTTCTTTACACATTGCTTTATGAATCATGTTGAGAGAGAAATCACAGCAAAAGGGAAAAAGCATGATGGGAAAGATAAAAAAAATAGAAAAAAGTGAACATAGCATGTATTGATTTACATTTAGTTTCCATAGTTCTTTTTCTGGATGCAGATGGCATTATCTGTCCAAAGTCTATTGGGATTGCTCTAGATCACTGAACCACTGAGAATGACGAAGTCTTCCATAGTTGATTGAGCATTGCATATTCTTGCTATTATTGTGTATTATATATTTCTGGTTCTGCTGTTTTACTCACCATCAGTTTGTGTAAATCTTTCCAGTAAATCTGCTTTAGAAGCAGATTCTAAAATCAGCTTGTTCATCATTTTTTATAGAAAAATAATATTCCATTATTTTCATATACCACAACTTGTTCAGCCATTCTCCAACTGATGGGCACCTGCTCATTTTCCAGTTCTTTGCTATGACAAAAAGATTGTTTCAATCTTTGCATTTGTTTCCCTGCTGTGGCACAGAATGTTTAATAAATCCTTCTTGATTGATTTGTATCCCCAGTATCTATCACAATGTCTAACATATAGAGGGTACTTAGTATATATTGCAAGAATCTGTGCTCTAGTTTCCCAGTTATCTTGGGAGATAATTTTTTTCTTAAAACACAGCAAGT
Organism: Sarcophilus harrisii; assembly: GCF_902635505.1. Taxonomy (NCBI): domain Eukaryota; kingdom Metazoa; phylum Chordata; class Mammalia; order Dasyuromorphia; family Dasyuridae; genus Sarcophilus; species Sarcophilus harrisii. The sequence continues at coordinate 190,968,918 of NC_045429.1, forward strand.
TATGCTCCGTAGAAAGAATTTCTTGTCCTTGAGAAGATGATAGTAATAGACAAAAAAAAACAGATGGGGATGGAAAATCAAGGTGATTAAACGTTGAAGTTCATAGCAAGATAGCAGACTATATACTGGCTTGCAAAAACAACTAAATAGAGCAGTGACTTGGAGTGAGGAAAGTCTGAGTTCAAATTTAGCCTCAGATAGTTACTAGTTGAGTGACCCTCAGCAAGTCACTTAACCCTGTTTTCCTCAAGGGCCACAAAGAGTTGGACATGACTAAAAGGGACTAAACAACAATTGGCTTACACAAGAAAGGCACATGAAAGAGAGAATGGGTCAAGTTTGAATTTGTTGAAAGAAGAAAAGTTAACATGCCAGATCTGAGGACTAAACAGCAATCATGAGAAAATCTGAGTACCCAAAAGCCTTGCCTCCCAACTCTGCCTTCATAGTTGAGATTCCTCCCCACTTCTATATTGATTTCTATTCTAAGAGATGGCTTTTGTGTATATTCATGTGAACATTCCTTTTTAAAGACCATTGCAAATTCTCCATGTATATCTGATTTAATGTGGCTTCTTAGCATTCCTTCTTCCCCAGTTTTGCTAAAGTTATTTTTATATTTAGGATGATGTATTTTTAAAAAGTTATCTTTGTGTATTGCTGCAAGGTCACTTTGCCATTAATCATGAGACAGCAAACTGATTAACTGGGTCTCAAGCACTTTGCCTAGATATAACCTAAGTCCCCTACTTGTATGTGTCAGATTAGTGCTTCCCCCTCACCTTTCCTTCTTCCATTTATTTTGGTAAGGTTTGGGAATATTATTTGGTTGGGATATGTGTGTGTTTGTGCATATATTTTATTATTAATGACACTTTGAAATCATCTCTGCTTTTTATAAACCTTCCTCACAATACAAGAAAACACTGTTTGCTCAGGCTTGGTCTCTGTGGTATTTTACCCAAATTTAGTTTTTCCCCCCTACTCTTCAAAAACAAAACCAAACCAGAAAAGACCTATTTGTGGGTTAAAATTAGCTATAGAGAAAAAACTGGGCTTTGAACAGAAACCACTCTTGAGAGTGTCTTTTGTTTTTTTGGCTCTTTGCTCTGTAATGGCAAAGTGGAAAGAAAAAAAAAAAAAACCAGCTGTTAGCTGTTTATACAATATTTTTTATTTTTTAAACATCAAACAATAGCTGTTTTCTTCTCCAAAATAATGGTGCACATTCTTCCTTGCACCATCTAAAGTCCTCTGTCCATGTGGCAAATGAGGATTGGTATCCCTCCCTGCTGTTTTTTGGAGGACATGGATAAATAACCCAGCATCTTAAGAAAAACTTCTTTTGAAGAGAGATTTCATTTTCCCAGCATGGATTATTTGGTTTAATAACATTTTGGAATTCTGTAAGTCACATTTGGATCTGCCTAGACACAGAAATCATAGGGACAGGAGGAGTTCCCACATTTTTTTAGTCCCCATAATCCCTTGGCTTTCAATAAATCTTTTTCACCTTTCTTTGTAACTCCAGCACTAAGCATGATGCCTGGCATGCAATAGAAATTTAATATATTTTTAAATTTACTTTATTCTTTTTTCTGATTATCCATGTACATTAATTTTTCAATACACATTTTTTTTTTAATGAATCCTCTTGGGAGAGAAAAATCAGAACAAAAGAGAAAACCACGAGAGAGAAAAAAACAGAAAAAAAAAAGAAAAAAGTGAATATAGCATGTGTTAAATGTTTTGACTTATGACTATTCTCTGCTCTCTACCATTTAAAAGTCAGTTCTAGAGTTTACAATATACATATACATAAGAAATGAAATAAAGAGATTTTTTTTTGTAAAGAAAATTTTGATACATAACTTTTTTTTAATATCATGAAGCTGTTAGATATTTACCAGAACACAGTCAAATAAATTAATGAGAACTTTGATTCTGTTTCTTGTCAACCAACAGCTTTATTCTTGGTGTTGACTTTGAAAGACTCGCCCACATATCATGTTCAGCCTCCAGTTTGTTTCTTGCTTTGGATTTGATTGAGAACAGGACTGAGGATCTTGATTCACAGATATAAGTTGGTATAAACAGAATTCAAACTCTCTCTGCGCCCATTTAGTAAAAATGGCATATGCTTCTCTAAGGGTACAACATTTTGTGACTTTGTTGATTAGAAAACAGTTTGAAGTTTCTGGTTTTGAAGAGATAATTTAGCTCATCTTTCATTAAGTCACTGATACTATTTTTTTTTTTTTTTTTTGCTAGCTCACTGCAAAAACAATTTCATATCCAAGCCTCATTCCTCTGGTTTTAATTAGTAGGAACTCATAAAGACAGCTAGGTAGTACCATGAATAGAGTTCTGGTCCTGGGGTCAGGAAGACTCATCTTCTGGATTTCAAATCTGGCTTCAGACACTTATTAGCTATGTGACCTTGCTCAAGTCACTTAACCCTGTTTGCCTCACCTTCATCATCTGAAAAACGAGCTGAAAAAAGGAAATGTCAAATCCCTTCAGTAACTTTGCCAAGAAAATCCCGAATGGGGTAACAAAGAATCACAAAGAACTGAACAACATCAACATGGATCCCTTCTCAGAAAAATTGCTTTAAATACATAAGAATTACAGAGGAAACTCAACAACAGCAACAATAATAATAACACCTACTATGTACCAGGCACTGTGCTAAATGTTTTGCAGATATTAACTCATTTAATTTTTACAACAACCCTGGAGGTAGAGGCTGTCATTATCTTCATTTTGCAGTTGAGGAAATCAAGGCAAACAGAGATTAAGAGACTTGCCCAATGTTCCCTAAGTATTGGAGGCCTGATTTGAACTCAAGTCTTCATGATTCCAGACCCCAGACCCACTGTGTTATCTAGCTTCCCCATAATTATTCCTTCAACTGTGTCTGAAATTCTTTAGTAGCTCTCTAAAAGTAACTATCTTTCCCCTTGTTTCTACCCCACTTCTTTTTGTTCTTGTTCTTGTTTTTGTTCTTGTTCTTGTTCTTCCTCCTCCATTCTTCTTCTTTTATTAATATGGCTACTTCTGGAATATTTCAATAGAATATTATAATTATTTGCTAAATATTCTCTATAACTTTTTGACAAGCCCCCTTTACAGTATGTGCACCCCTGCTGGGAATATGTTGCCATGGGAAAATATCTCTATGTGATTTAATTCAACCAATATTAATAATCACATAATAGTCAATGTTCTAAGACTTGAGAATTAAAAAAAACCAAAAAACAAAGACAAAACCAAAACCAAAACATTGGAATAGTATCTGCCCCAAGAAGTTTAATTTCTACTGGGATGATAGAATAAGTAGTACTAAAGGTGGCTTCTTTGCTTGATCAAGTGAGTTAACATATGTAAAGCACCATGCAAACTTTAAAGTGCTAAATAAATGTTAATTATTATTATTAATATTAAATTAACTACCAATAGTTAGCACTTATATATTGCTTACTATGTATTAAGCCACATATACTATACTAAGTGTTTTTAATTATTATCTCATTTGATATTCACAAAAACTCTGGGAGATAGGTGCAATTATTTTCCCCATTTTACAATTGAAGAAATTGAGGCAAACAGAGGTTAATGACTTGCCTAGGATCATACAGCTTCGAGCTATCTGAGGCTGGATTGACTCCAATTCAAATAGACTTTGGATGGAAAATATTTTCTCTATCCAGAGAAAGAACTATAGAAATTGAATGCGGATCAAAGCACACTATTTTCACCTTTCTGTTTTGTTTTGTTTCTTTCTCATGGTTTTTCCCTTTTGTTTTGATTTTTCTCTCCCAAAGTGACTCATATGGAAATATGAGTGATTGCACATGTATAATCTACATCAGATTGCTTGCTGTCTTGGGAAGGGGGAAATAAAGGAGGGAAGGAAAAAATTAGAATTCAAAATCTAACAAAAATGAATACTGAAAAACAGCTTTACATGTAATAGGGAAAAACATATACTAGTAAAAAAATTTTTTTTAAAGATATATAAAAAGAGGGGGGGTTGCATAAAATAGTTAGCAGCAAAAACACCAGGCCCTCTCTCCTCTTCTCCCCCCCCCCCCCCCCCCCCCCCATATTCCATTCTTTGAATCTTCTGTGTTCTGTTTGTGGATCCAGTACATAAATAACTTGATCAGCTCCATTTATGGAATTAAGAGACTGTCTTGTTACTTCCCACTTTTCTGAGTCACTAATGAAGTAAACTATCCTTTATTCTCATTCCAGGAATTTGGAGAAAGGTAAAGTTGGGGAGATTTAGAGCCTCCCTGTTGATTTAGTTTGCAATACTCTTTAACTAACTAAAATTACTAGTATCTTCTCCTTCCTCTTCCTCAACCCCCTCTCTAGCTTCCACCCTTAACATATTTCTTAGTCTAATAGTGATACACTAGTTCATTTTTATTACTACAAAGTCAACAGATTAACTTTTCACTAACATTTTAAAACCCCCATAGACTGCTTTCTTTTAGACTTCATGTAATTTCTTTCAGCATATGGAGGTTCAGTGGATAGAGCTCTAGGCCTCGAGTCAGAAAAACCAGAATCTGAAACCGTCAGTTTCAGATACTAACTGTGTGACCCTGGGCAAGTCACTTTGCCCTGTTTGCCTCAGTTTCCTCATCTGTAAAATGAGTTGGAGAAGGAAATGGCAAATCACTCCAATATCTTTGCTAAGAAAACCCCAATTGGGATTATAAAGAGTCAGATATGATTGAAAAATGACTAAACAACAACTTCTTTCAGGGTATAACAGGTTTTTACAAATCTCTACACTTTGGTAGGTGAGTTAGTGTCTGAAACTATAGAAAAGGATGTTTTTATACATTCTTTATAATGGTAGGCATTTGCTGTCCTTTTTTCATCCTAATATAGCATGCCTTCAAATACAGCATAAAAAATGTTTTTCTGGATTTAAAGTAGTCTCTTTTCTACTGACCTAGTTTCTGGGAACTTAGTTATCAATGTCTGAAAAGTTCTCTGAGCTCCTTAGAAGAAAAATACACCTGGTTAGGAAATAAGATCTCTTTATCCCTCCTTTCTCGTGACCATGAGTCAGTCACTTAAAACCATAAAGGACTATAACAAGTTCTAATGTCCCAATGAACTAGAAACCCTAATGCTACCTCAAAATACATATTTTAATACTATTTCTCATTAGCACACACTGATGATATTTTCAGTGAAAGAAACATTGTATCACATCTTTCTTTTTTTAAATTTTATTTTAATTTAATATTTTGTTATATTTTAAATCCTAAACTCCCTTCTTCCTTCCCTTTCCACCCCATTCTAGAAAAGTCCTTTCTTTTATAATAAAATTTGATCCAAGTGTGATGATTAGATACTGAGGAAATGCTCGTGTGGTTTAGGGGTCAGTCACCAGGAATACATTCTGCCTGGCATCTTATCCTTGGTTTTTATTTGGCTACCACGTCTCCCTGCCAACATTTCTGCCAACCTTCCCTGCTGTGGCAACCTACATTCTTGTCTCATTTTTGTGATTCTCTCTACTCAAACATAAGGGCCCGGGGTGAGGTGTTCAAGTGTCCAGTCACAAGGTTGGCTTGAATCCCATAGCCTTCTTTTCAGCCCATAGGGGAAAAGGTTGCTGATTGAAGTCTGTTACAGTTTCTTACTGAAACAAAAAGCGTTTCTGTTCCCAGATTGCCTTGTCCTATTACTCACTTAACTTAATGAAAGCTACTTCCCTAGGAACCCCACTTTAAAGAATGCCATTTAGTGGTACATTCTCTTCCATTAATAGCATTTGAGGAAGTCAACTGTTATCTATCTGTTAGTGTTGGATTTGAGGGCGGCCTTGGGATATGAAGGCTCAGGATGATAGGATGCTTACAGGAACTCATTCATTCTAGAAGACAAATATAGTCCTTCATTTTTAGTCTATGTATTTATTTTTCTTTTTTGGGGGGTTGTGGTAGAGGGAGAAATGTTTCTTATAAGCATCAGATTAGGAGGATCATACCTAATTTGTTACTATCTTTTGTTTTATAGAACTATTCAATCTATACACATTTAAAATTGTGAGGGTTAGATTTATGTTTTCCTATGTTTTTTTCTTTAACATTCTTTTGTTTTTCTAAATTTTGATTTTTCTTTGTCTAATTAGTTTTGTTTAACCTTCTTTGATACAGACTTTCCTTTTCCACAGACTTTCTTAATAACCTCCTCTTCTAAACTTCCTGCCCTTCCTTTTTCTCAACCCTTTTCCTAATTTTGGAATTTTATTTATAAATTTATCTTTCTTTGATTTATCTAATTGTTGTCATATTTTTTCTCTCTTTTTTCTACCTTTCAGATAAGTGGTTGATTAAAATTTATCTTCCTCTTCTCTCAGCGGAAGGCAAATATGAAGGAAGAAAATTATGGGGCTAATCCCTAAACCTCAGCTTTACTCACTGAGAAGCCCCAGGGTCTTGCCCCTACATACTTAGGTGTATTAAGCTGGTATAATTAAAAACAAAACAAAACAAAACAACTAGATGATAATTGGCTACCAAAAGGTTATCTGTATGTCTTTTCAGAGAGAGGGGGCCAAGAAGTATTTGGAGTGATCAAGCTGAAATATTGGCACCAATTTCAACACCCTTATAATGAGTTCAATAACAATATAATGTGAGACTGGGTAGGTGGGTGAGTGGGTAGTTTGAGTGGGTCAATTATTTTTCAAAATTCTTTGCCAAGGTTCCAACTTTTATTGATGTACATATATTGGGACTGAAGGGGAAACAATACTTTACCAGTCCTTGGGTTGAATGATTGCATACAACTCATCTGACCAGGATCTGACTTCTATGGTCAGCAGTCTACTAAAGTAAAACACACACACACATATACATATGTATATATAAACTATATGGTTTAAAGATGTAACTTAGAGAACACAACTTGTGAAAATCTAACCTTCCCTTGTTAACAAGGGACTTTCCTGCTGATAAAAAAAAAAAAAAATAGAAGAAAAATCTGCTTTATTTTCATTTAAGTATTGTTATTACAACATCATTTAGCACTATCTGAGCACTTGGTTGGACTTTTGGGTCCTTTTTAACACTAGGGCTATAGTCCCACAACCCTAAATCATTGTGTAGGTGATAGATAGTTGGCAAATTAGATAGAGTATTGATCTGGAGTCAGGAAGTTGTTGTTCAGTGGTGTCCCAGTATTTGTGACCCCATTTGGGGTTTTCTTGACAAAGATACTGGAGAGGTTGCCGTTTCCTTCTCTAGCTCCTTTTACAGTTGAGGAACTGGAACAAACAGGATTAAGTGCCTAAGGACTTATGGTAAAATATTTGCGGCTGGATTTAAATTCATGAAGATAAGTCTTCACATTTTTTTTAAAGCCAAATGCTCAATCCACTGTGTTACCTAGCTTTCTTCAGACTTTCTTCAAACTTTCTTCAGACACTTACTAGACATATGACATTAGACAAGTCACCCAACCTCTCTTTGCCTCAGTTTCTTCATCTTTAAAATGGGGAAAAGTGTACCTGCCTCCCAGGGTTAATGTGAGGATCAGATGAAATAAAAATAATAAAATCCTTAGCACAGTGCCTGGCATATAGTAAGCCTCTAATATTTATTGACTGATTGATTATTGTGGTACATAAAATATCCAGACAAGGCCCTTGATTTTTATTTTTTTATTTTTATTTTTATTTTTTTTATTTAATAGCCTTTTATTTACAGGATATATACATGGGTAACTTTACAGCATTAACAATTGCCAAACCTCTTGTTCCAATTTTTCACCTCTTACCCCCCCCCTCCCTAGATGGCAGGATGACCAGTAGATGTTAAATATATTAAAATATAAATTAGATACACAATAAGTATACCTGACCAAAACGTTATTTTGCTGTACAAAAAGAATCAGACTCTGAAATATTGTACAATTAGCTTGTGAAGGAAATCAAAAATGTAGGTGTGCATAAATATAGGGATTGGGAATTCAATGTAATGGTTTTTAGTCATCTCCCAGAGTTCTTTTTCTGGGCATAGCTAGTTCAGTTCATTACTGCTCCATTAGAAATGATTTGGTTGATCTCGTTGCTGAGGATGAAGGCCCTTGATTTTTAGGAATTTACATGCTAGAGGAGGAGATGATTTGTACATATGTACAGAAGACATGTATAAGAACTGACTGAGCCTAATTCTCTGTGATATAGATAGTACTAATATGAAAATGCTCCATTTCCCAAAATGCTTTGGGCTAAAGGCACATGCTCCAAAAAGTCCAAGCAAAGAGTATTAGAAATTAAAGGAATCTTTAATAGCTAAGTAGTCAAAACGATATGAATAAATAATTTTCACAAGAAAAAATATAAGCTATCACAAAAATATTGTTAAAAAAGAGTTTCAAATCAATAATAACTGATAGGAGATGTAAATTAAAATCAATACTGAAGTTTTACCTCATATCCATCAACTTGGCAAAAATGGAAATAATCAGCATTGGAGGAGATGTGGGAAGACAGACAGCTAATAAATACAATTCTGATGGAGTTATGAATTGCTTTAACTGTTCTGGAAAATCATTGGAACTATTCTGTTAAAGTGACTAAATTGTTCAGACCTTTTGATTCAATTATCCCATTCTTGCACAGGTATACCAAGGAAAGATCTGATAAATAACAAAATATTCAGAACATTTTGTATGTATTTAAAAAAAAAAAAAACCTGGAAACAAAGTGGATATCCATTGATTGAGGAATGGTTGAACAAAACATTGTGTATGAATGTAATGGCATGTTTTTTATTATGCAAAGAGAAAGCACAAATGCTGACATACATTGACAACAAGTCTTCTCACTGGAATTTCCCTATGCTAATGAAATCATTGGTATAACCCCTCCAAAAAGAAAGAAAGAAAGAAGAAAGCAAGAAAGAAAGAAAAAGAAAAGAGAAAAAAAGAAAGAAGGAAAGAATGAAAGAAAAGAAAGAAAGAAAAGAAAAGAAAGAAAAGAAAACAAGAAAAGAAAGAAAAGAAAAGAAGGAAAGAAAGAAAAAAGAAAGAAAGAAAAGACAAATGAAGGATGACTATAAGAAACTCACAAGAATTGGAAAACTTGTATGAACTGAGGTAGAGCAAATTAATAGTAGCAAGAGAATATACCATAATAATGAAAAGAAAAACAGCACTAAAAGACATCAAAAATTTGCAATGCAATGACCAATCTTCACTACAGAGGACTAATGATGAAGCATAACTCTTTCCTTTCTGTTGAGAGGTGGTACATTAATAAGTGCAGAATGAGGCATCATCAATCACAATTAATGAATGTTTTACTTAATTATACTTCTTTGCTATTAGGTAAGGTCCCATGGGATAATTGGACTATTGGAAAGTGACAGCAATGTAAATACATTTTAAAAGAAAACAAAAACAGAAGAAAGGTATTTATGTGTATACGGATAGAATAATTTCCTAATAGTAATGGTGCATTTTAAGAAGAACCCAGCTGGACAAGACCAAGGTAACTGCTGATTAGAACTGACTGAGGCAATCTGGCTAATACTAATAGAAGAAACAATAATAGCAGCTAAAGTTACAGTGACCTGAGTGGCTATGCTTTCAAATGGCCAGCACATTGCAGAACCTATCTATATTTGTTATGGCTATAGAAATAGAGATATACTCTAGCAGATGAGATTTTCTTTAGATTATCCCTTTTACTGGTACTAGTTTCTGGGAATTGAGACCAAATTTTTTTCTAGGAAGAGAGGAAACTGTAAGAAAGGACATTCACCTAGAAATGAGAAGTATTTCCCATTATTTCATCCAAAAGGTTGGAATACTAGGTCTCCTTTTTTACTTTCATACTGTCCTGGATAAATATCCTTTTAAAAATGACAATTGAAAAGTGTAGCTAAATGGCATCTGGGAAACCTGGGAATCAGGAAGATCCGAGTTCAAATGTGGCCTCAGACACTTACTAGCTGTGTTACTCTGGACAAGTCACTTCACCCCATTTGCCTCAGTTTCTTCATTTATAAAAATGAGTTGGAGAAAGAAACAGCAAACCATTTGGATATCTTTGCCAAGAAAATGCTAAAGGATATCATAAAGAGCCAGGTATGACTGAAAAAGCCTAGACAACAAAATAACAATGTTAATATATCATTTTCTGTATCAATATATGGCCTTTAGAAGCTTGTAGTCTAATGAGGGAGACAACATACAAACAAATATTTATACAACAGGATATGTACAAGACAAATAGGAAATAATTAAAGGAAGGAATTTAGAATGATTGGGAAAGGTTTCCTATAAAAGATGGGAATTTAGTTAGGATTTAAAGGAAGCCAGGGAAGTCAGTAGGCAGAGATAGGGTATAACATTCCAGTCATGGAGGACAGTTAGAGAAAATGGAACGACTTGTTCATGGAACATTCACATCTCTGCAGTCATTATATCTAATGTTTCCTTGGCTTTGCATCAGTTGGTATGAATCTTTCCATGTTTCTCTATATTTATCATGGTCATCATTTCTTTCTTAGAGTAAAATCATATTCCACTACAGTTATGTGCCACAATTTGCTTAACCATCCCTCAATTGATATCTACTTTGTTTCCAATTTGCTACCACAAAAAATGCTGCTATTAATATTTTTGTTGTATATGGAAGACTTTCTTTCTTTTTTTAAATCAATGATCTCCTTGGGGTGTATTCCTAGTAGTGGAATCTGGGAGTTAAAGTATATGAACTTTTTGTTAATTATTTGCATAATTTCAAATTGTTTTCCAGAATGATTATGCTAATTCACAGCTCTGCAAACAATTCACTAGTGTACCTGTTTTCCTGTAACTCATCTCACACCACAATTCCCATCTTTTACTTCTTTACCACTTTGCTGAGTATGGAAGTAAAAAGCCCCAAGGACCTTTTGAGTTAAATTTCTCTTATTACTATTGCTTTGACCATTTTAAAACATGTTTGTTAATAGTTTGTGGTTCTTTCGAGAATTGTTTGTTCATATCCTTTGACTACTTATCTATTGGGAAATGACTTTGGACATTTTACTTTCACAAGGCTGACAGAAGACCAGAATGATGCGTGAGACTCCTTGAAGAACTGGGGTTTCAGAACACTTTCAGAAGAAAATAATGGTGAGGAATAGGGAATGGGGGAGAATGAATAATAGAAATTTTATGTTTGTAAGAAAACTTAAAAACAAAAGGGATTTCACGTTAAACTTACTGTTCACTAAATTTGAGTAAACAGAAAAAAAGTTTAATGATAGAGGAATAAACCAAAGACAATTTATAAGCCAAATATCTAGTCATAGATCAAGGCCACAAGAATGTTGAAATTAAAAAAAAAAAAAAACAAAACCCAAACAGGTTTGTCAAAATTGCCACAAAGCTTAAGTTTTTAAAAATGGCAATTTTTTAAAAAATTGAAACATTTCATTTTGACACACTAATTACTTCCCATAAACAATCTCAATTCACTTGTACCTTCCCATAAAAAATTAAGCAAACAAGTCTAGAACATTAATTATGATGAGTAGTTCATGTAAATTTCCCAACATTATAATTTTGCTTCTTTTAGAATTTGTTTTTTAATTTTTAAATTAAATCTAATTAATTAATTTGCCTTTTCTTAATAGTAAGGAAGTTTATTTTAGCCTCAGACAGCCTCAGACCAACAATGGTCATCATATTTGGTCTGAATTCTGTGTATTTTTATATTGTCCTATGTCATGTTCTTGTAGTAATTTGTATAAGTATTTGAGGGAAGCAACCAGTCTGAGAGAAGAAGATAGAGCCACAAACCTTTCATCATTGCTTAGGCAAAGGAAAAGGGCTGGTTACCAATTGATTTCAGCAAGTATTTACCAAGTACTTACTGTGTGCCAGGCACTAAATTCTGGGGATATAGAAACAAATAGAAAAATGCCTGTCCTTAAAGAGCCTATGTTGGAGAAAAATAACATGTCTATGTGTAAATAAAAATTCTATACAAATTAAATATAATTTTCAGGGTTTGAGTGGGAAAGGAAGGATACTAATAATTACAGGGATCAGGAAAGGTTTCTGGTAGGAAGTAGCCACTAGGGCTGCTAAGTGGTGCCATAGTACATATTGTGCCAGACTTGGAGTCAGGAAGATGAGTCTTCCTGAGTTCAAATTCAACCTTAGACACTAGTTATGTGACCCTGAACAAGTCACTTTATCTTGTTTACCTCAGTTTCCTCATCTGTAGAATGTGCTGGAGAAGGAAATGGCAACCATTCTAGTGTTTTTGCCAAGAAAACCCCAAATGGGTCATAAAAAGGAGAACACAATTGAGCAATAACAACAGGAAGTTGAACTTGAGCCAGGGAATGGAGCAAAGGAGTGCAGGAACTGGAAGTGTAGAGACAGAGAGGTTTCCAGGTATGAGTAGAAGCGGGTGGAAAGGCAGGAAGATAGGAAGTAGTGAGGGGGATTGTGTGTATGGGGGGGACCCTCAAACTGTCCTCCTTGAAACTGCCCTTCTTGACTTTTGGGGTGAGCTCTGAAACTCCTGTGACAGGGACCCACCCTTTGGGGCAGTTAAGTGGTTTCATTAAGATTAGTCCAGGACCATTCCCTACTTAGCTCAAACTTAAGTGGTCTCATTTAGCTGGAGATCTGGACCTGATACCTCTAGTGAGCTGAAAATTAGTCCAGGACCACTCCTGCTTAGCTCAAACTTAAGTGGTCTTATTCAATTGGAAATCTAGGCCTGGAGGCAGTGACAACATTGCATTCAGTTGAAACTTGTCTCAGATCTCTTTTAAAAGGGTAACTTTGGGTTCATTTCTTGATAGAGGCCCAAAAGCAGGACCATGCCTTGTCAAGGAACCTCTCTCTCTCTCCTTGGCCCACTGGCTGCAAGGACCCCCCGCCCACTGTGAAGACATTCTCTTCTCAGCATTAACCCCTCTTTATCTATTGCCAGGATTTCCTGCTAGACCTTTACTTCTCTATCAGGACCTTGCCATTGAAGAAGTCAGTCTCCTAGCAAAAGCTGACTTCTCATCTAACAATAAACTTTCTTTTTGCCAGTCTAACTTTTCGCATTTGTGAATTCTTTCATGTTAAACCTCTGTACTGACCAAAGAGGGGTTCCCACAACTCTCTGCACTGCCACTAACTCATCAATAGGAGATAAGATAGCAAATGATCTGGGTTTGGCTGCAACACAATGTTTGAAAAGAATTGTGAAATCAATCTAGCAAAGTTGGTTGGGGGAACTTGAAGCTGGATTGTGATGGCTTTCTATGCCAAAAAGAATTGATATTTTTTTTTTTTTCTGATTGGAAATAGGGAGCTACTAAAGCATCTGAAGCAGGGGAGTGACATTGTCTGGAGCTCTGTTTTAGAAATGTGGATTTGTCAGTTGTATGGAGGATGCAAGGAACTTGAAACTGGAAAATTAGTTGAGAGTATCTTAATCTAAATTAGAGATAATAAGGACCTAGACTAAGATGGTGGCTATGTGAATGGAAGGAATGAATGTGAAAGATGATATAGATAGAATCAATGAGACTTGCCAACAAATTGATATGAGATTAAGAGAGAGGGGATAGTCAGGTATGACTTAAAGATTATGACTTTGTGTGATTGGATTCAACAGAAAAAGTTAGGAAATAATATAGATTTTTGGAGAAAAATAATGAATTGTTGAATTAGGGAATTCCTCTAGAATATCCAAGTGGAAACATTAAGTTGGCAGTTGGTGATATGGTACCAGGATTCAAGAAAGAGGTGAGGGATACACACACACACACACACACACACACACACACTTACTCACATTCATTTGGGAGTAATCTGTAGAAAGAATATAATTGAAGCCTTGGGAACTGATGAGAACATTTGGTATATATTTGTGTCTGAAAGGACTGTTAAATTATTAGAGTTTAAATGGATTGGAGTTGGATCGTGTTACCTTCTGGAAATACTCTACAGAATGAGAAAAATGCCTAGGAAAGAACTCTGGGGCAAAAGAATTAGTATGTAAAGAATTAGATCATGATTGTTGTTCTAACAAGAGAATATGGTCTGACAGGTAGGAGATCCAGAAGAAGCATCTGGTGTCTAGGAGTTGTCAAAAATGTTAGATGCTTCAGAGAAGTGAAAAGAATGAGGTTATTGTTTGGGGGTATAGGGACAACCTATATTTAGCAATTAATTCATCATTGGTAACTTTGGAGAGAACAGTTTCATTTGAATAATAAATTAAAGTCAGATTTCAAGGGTTTAAGGAATGGGAAATTATAATGTAAGGTATATAGACAGTTTTTTCAAGAAATTTAGCAGTGAAAGGAAAGCGGGGGAGGGGGACAGGTAGATGGCAGCAACCTCGGAGTCAAAAGGACCTGAGTTCAACTCAGATACTTACTAGCTCTATTTCCGTGGGAAAGTCACTTAATCCCAGTTGTTTTTGGGGAAAAAAAGGGCAGTGAGACATGAGGCCATAATTTGAATGGATAAAAAGGCCAGGTGAAATCTTTTCAAAGAGTGAGAGATATGTGAGGATGTTTGTTGGAAGGAGAAAAAGGAAACATGGATAATGAGAAATTGAAGATTAGAAAAAGATCAAAGGGATAATCTCCAGAAGAATTATGAGAAGGAATAGTCAAGAGGACTAGTCAGGAGGTTGCCCTTGGCAAGCAAGAAGGATTACTTCTTTCTCTGACACTGGAGCATAGGAGGAGAATATGGGTTGGTGAGACAGTGAGAGGTATAGAATTGGGGAGATAATTGTCTCCATTTCCTATATTTAAAAAAAGTCCTTTTTATTGAAATATGGCAGAGAAGAGTTGGCACAGGTGGGTTGAAAAAAAGGCTTGAAGCAGATGCTGTGGAGGCTGATAGGGGTTGAAGAAAAATGATGAACACTAACAATATACTTTGCAATTTAGGCACCAGTCTTCCAGAAATTACATCTAATATTACATTAATATACATCTGAACCATTTCTAGCTTGAAAAGAGAGCTATTCAAACTAGAACACTCCCTTCCCCCAAGCTCTTCAACATAATTCTGCTGCAAGAAAATCTAAAGTAATATTTGTAGGAATTTTCAACAAGAAAAAAGATAAAAATATGTCAAAAAATAGTTTTGGATTGACATTCCAGAACTATTACTCTTCCTGGACCACTCCCCTTAAGGATTGAAAAGACTTCCTTCCTGTGATCAATATCTTAACCTCAAATGAAAACGAGGACTCTCCCTTTAGGTGAGTCTAGAATCATTTTAAGTGGGTGGGGAGGTACTGATCTTATCTAGAGACCAGAGTTAAATTTGGTTATCTTTCTCCTTATCTTAATTTATCTTCCTCATTATTTAATTTCAAAGGAAAGCTTTAGCTTTTGTTCTTTCAACTGTTCCTAAAGGGAAAAATCTCAAAAGGACTTCAGGCTAAAAAAATATTTTTCAATATTTCTAGTGAAACTGAAAAGGAAACTTTAAAAATATAATTTCACAGGAGATCAATTGGGGGAGAGGTAAAAGGATTGTTTGGTGGCAATCAGCTATGAGGATTGCCATAAGAAGATATGTTAGTGGATCCACATAAAATGGTTGTATGATTTCATTGGTATTTTTCAGATGAGTGGAAGTAATGTAAGCACTGGACTTGGATTTAGGAAGACTCATGGATTTAAATTTGGCCTCTGACAGTAGCTAGGTGACCCTGGCCAAATCACTTAATTCTGACTCATTTTTTTCATCTATAAAATGACCTATAAAAGAAAATGGCAAACCACTTCAGTATTTTTGCCAAGAAAATCCCTGGGGTAAATTGGACATAACTCAAACACTTCAACAAACATTAGTAAAGAAGTAGAGAGAAAGAAATAATAATAGAACCAACTGGTAAGGAATTATAGGATAGGACACCAAAATGAGGAACTGGTTGACTATAAATCCAGAATTCATTCACTATGGCATACCTCCCCACCAAAAAGGAAGAAATGAGGAAGCAGAAGGGTAGTGTCATTAGAGATTTTGATGAAGATGGAAAATAGGTTTAGGAGGAATGAAGCACCAGAACATATAGAAGGGCAGGAAATTATGGCCAGAGAGAATTTTAGAGGTCTATCTTGTCTTAGATTTCTTGACTACTATGTATTTATTTTATATCTTGTATGTAGCTACATGCTGGCCTCCTATATATTCTTTGTATATTTTTTGAGAGCAGGGACTTTATCTGCCTTTTATTTATTTACTTTCTGTAATCTTGATTCTTGGCACAGCGCCTGACACATAGAATGTGTTTGATAAATGATTTTTGACTGACTTACAGAATGACCTATAAGGAGAAACTTTACTCAGAAAAATAATCATTGGAGAGGTATATGAAGGTAGCACAGCCAATTATGTATCAAGATAACCAATAGGCAACCTGCAAACTCCATTGATGTTTATCCAATGTTTCCACACTGGGTGGAAGGGGAAAATTTACAGGAGGATATAGACAAAAGCTATAGAGGATAAGATATTTTATGGCACATAGTAGTGCTTAATAATTTTTTTTTCTTTGAGAGGCAATTGGAGTTAAGTTATTTGCTCAGGGTCACATACTGTAATGTCAAAAGAAATGAGCAAGACAGAGATTAGAGACCAATTCAATAGTTTATTAAATGGAGAGAAATACTGGGACCAATGGATTCCAGGGCTAGACGAGACTATCTTCTCAGAGTCTAGCCCCAAGTATCGGGGGCAGCAAGCCTTTTATGGAATAACAATGACATAATGCAGAGATGTAGGTGGGGACAGCCTCATAGAAGGAGGTTACTGATATTCTAATAACATTAAGGAATGTCTATAACACCTTTATCTCAACCATTAAGAGGGGACGGTCATAACCTTAAGGCAGAATATGAAATAGGACAAATGGAGGAACTGGTCACCCCATTAAAAGTGACCTTTGGCATTACAATACCTAGTATGTGTTAATTATCTGAATTTGAATTTGAATTCAGATCCTCCTGACTTCTGTCCACTGGTATCCATCTGCCCCCTTCATAAATGTTTATTGACTGACAGAAGATTCTGGTCTTGGAGAAAGTATCCATGTTGATGAGATCATAGATTTATAAGAGGATTCAGCTAACTGCTGAGATTCCTTCCAGATTTTTATTATGATTCTATAATTATGTGATCTTCTGATTCTGTGCTGGCCATGTTTCATGATGACAAAGCACAAAGCATGTGAACCCTATAGGGTTGATCTCATCAAACTGATTATTCCAGACAGATCCTCAGCTTACTGAACACAGGTGCAAGATATCTTGGTACTCTCACTTAGCCTGTTCTCTCTCCCTTCTTCCCCACCCCCTATTCTTGTATGAACCTTTGCTGGGTACAGGAAAAAAAAAAAAAGAGAGAAGAAAGTGTTCCATACTCTAAGAGTTTTGTTTTGTTTTTAGAGTGTGATTTAGAGTGCTAATGGTCTTGTGGCATCACTGACTCTCCAATCTCCCAAGAAGCTAATAATTCATATGAAGAGATAAGACTAAAGCATGAAAAATATACACAGCACCAGACAATAGATTATTCACAATTAAACTGGGTGTTAGTAAGGAGCTAGTTAAATCTAGGAAACTTTCCTTTCTTTGCTCAGAATTTACTAATGCCTTGTGAAGTAGGTCTGCACTTTTGGAGATGGAAAACTCATTTCTTCTTCCTTTAAAGAGAAGTTAGTGAGAAACAACACATGATTCTACTCCAAACTAATAAATTCAGATAACTTAGGAAAGCTGAACTGGGAACCACTAGAATATAGCTTATCAGAGTTACTAAAGAGAACATTAAGAGAGTAAGAAGTGTTTCCTTTCTTAAGTCACTAACTTGCATCCTCCATTTTTTGTTTTGATGCCTCCATTTTCCTCTCTGGGCAAGGTAATTGATGTAAATTTGTTAATGGCTGACCTGGAGGAATTGAATGTAAAAGGATGTTGAACCATCTTATCTAAGTCCTTGACTAGTAAAATGTAGAATAGAATTGTGCAGATAAAACAGTCGTCATTGTCCTTTGTTTTTTGTTGTGGTTGTTGTTGTGTTTTTTCCAAACAGGACCAATGCTTTTACTGGGTGATGTTTTGGTTAGTTCATGAATTGAGTTTAAGTGAGGCAGAGTTGCAAAAAGTCATCATCCTCACTCTCTGGGCATTGAAGCCCAGTTGTAAGACAAGAGTCAGGATGATGACCATGGATGGTCTGGGATGCGGTGGATAACATGAGCATCTCTGATGTCTAACCAAACTCTAAATGCTTGGTCACTGGAACAAATTTTTCCACTGAGTCCACTGGCATAGACTCCATTAATTCACTAACGGGTTTGAAGTTGTTTGGTTACCCTCAATCTATTTTAGGCTGTTTGCTGAGATGGTGTGCCTACTGGACATGATACAGTTTCTTGGAGCCAAATGTGAGAGTTGGGTAATAGATATACACCAAAGGTGGATGAATTGCCCTGAATAGGGCTCAGCAAATCCTTACACTAAAAGTGTATACCTCATACATACACCCCATTGATATCCTAGAGGTTTAAAGAAATGGAAATTCTTATTTAGGGTATCTCCCAAAATAAATATAATTTATAGAGTCATGAAGAGTTGGACATGACTGAAAATGACTGAACAACAACAAAAGACTATTTGCTTTACAAATTTATTTTATTTGATCCTTACAATAAACCTAGGAGAGCCATTTTATAATTGGGGAGATTGAGGAAAACAGGGGTTAGTTGACTTTTCCAGAGTCACACAGCTAGGAAATCTATGAGGTCGGATTTGAACTTGTCTTCCTGATTCCCTTTTTTCATTTTAATTTCCTCTATATGGAAAGCAGGTTAGCACAGAGTCAAATTGTGGTGCTGGAAAAAACTTTTGAGAGTCCTTTGGACAGCAGGGAGAGAAAATCAGTTAATACTTAAAGAAATTAACTCAGATTACTCATTGGAAGGACAAATACTGAAGGTGAAGCTTAAATACTTTGATTACATAATGAGAAGACAAGGATTCATTGGGAAAGACCCTGATTTTAGGAAAGATTAAAAGCAAAAGGAGAGGAGGATGACAGAGAATGAGATGAACAGATAATATCGTGGAAGCAACAAATAGAGGCTTGGACAGACTTTGGGAGATAATGGAGAATACAAAGGACTACTGACTTGCTATAGTCCATAGGGTCATAACTAAATAACAACTTGTTGACTCCAGGCCCAGTGCTCTGTCTGTTATACCACCTGGCTGCCTGGAATTACATTACCCCGAGGTCCTCTGTTTGCCCTTTCCCCATCCCTAGCTTGTTTAGAAATAAATCTTTAGTTTTCAGAAAAAAATAAGTATTTTTATTTGTTCATCAGAACTTGTCTGTTCATATTTATATTGCATTAGACAGTGGCATCTGCTGGTGAAGTATGGTATCGTAACCCAATGGCATCAAACACTCAAAACAAAGCTTGTATCATAGTGAAGGTTATGAGATTTAAGGCTGGAAGAAATCCAGAGACCTTCAGATCTGACTCCCTCATTTTAAAGAAGAGGCACTTGAAGCCTCAAGTCAATTTAATGAGTATTTATTAAGTGCCTACTCCAGGGGAAGGCACTAAGGTAGTGCCTTTACAGAATATGTAAAGACATAAAGCAAATTGTCCCAGCCCTCAGTAAACTTGTTTTCTCTAGGGGAAGGAAATATAATGCAAATTCAAATAAGTATTGTTTAGTTGTTTTCAGTTGTGTCCAACTCTTCATGACCTCTTTTTGGGTCTTTCTTGGCAAAGTTACTGGAGTGGTTAGCCATATCCTTCTCCAGTTCATTTTATAAATAGGGAAACTGAGGCAAACAGAGATGAGTGACTTACCTGAGGTCATACAACTAGTTAGCGTCGGAGGTTGGATTTGAACTCAGTTCTTCTTAACTCCAGGGATGGCACTCTATTTCACACCTCGCTGCCCACAAATAAGCATAGTGTAATAGATATAATGAAAAATTGAGGTTGGGAGACACTAATGGATGAGAGGAGATTGGGAGTGGTGGGGATGTGTGATTGTGGATCTTAAGGAAGATAAAGATTCTGAGAGGTGGAGTTAGGGAAGGAGTGTATACTTACTTTCCTGACATTTGGAATAGCTGCTTAAAAAACCCCTAGGTCAGAGAGAGTGACAGTTTCTAGGGAGTAGGTACAAAACTTCTTGCAGCTTTCATCTAGCCTGTCCTCCCTCTTCTCCTCACCAATGGGCTGGAACATAGTGTCTGTGAAGGAAACTAACATGAAATATGTATGGAAAGATAGGAGCCTGATAAAATTAAATGTCAGTAAGTGAGCATTTATTAAGAGCCTACTCTATGCTAGGCGATGAGATTCAGGAGAATAATTGATCCCAAATGATGAGGTTCAGCACCAAATGATGGCATTGGGGTAGCAATCCTAGTCCAAATATGAGGCACAAGGGGCAAGACATATGTGATGAACTCACGAGGGCTTTCTTCTTACCAAAAGTTGCCTTTATTTATGAGAAGAGGTTATGGAACAAAATGAAGAGCTAAAATAGACACTAGGAGTGGTAAATATAAAATAGATTTGAAAGAGCATATATTTAGCAAAGAAAGGGGCTTTTACAATTAACTATCCAAAAGGCAAGTTCCCCAAGGGAACTCACAAGTAACCAGAAGAAAGGGAATAGACCATAAATTGGGAATAAGCCAATGACTGAAAGGCTAAATCCTAAAAGGGATTTAGCTCCCTAAAAGAGTTAGTTAAACAAGGAGAAAGATAGCATGAGGCATTGGGGAGGGAGACAGATGAAAGATACTGCAAGACAAGATGCTGTGGCAAACTAACTCAAAAGGGATTTAGCCAAAATGGCAAAAACCATGAGCAGATTTAAAGGGGAAATTTAACCTGGAGGGGCCAGGTTTGATATCATAATTTGACTTTCTGATTGGATATAATAAGATGGGGTCATCCAAGACCTTTATAGAGGGTAGGATTGTAAGGCTGAGCTGATTTCCATCAGTATCCTTCCTTGCTTACCTTGGGAACTATTACAATCTTCTCAGTATTTTAGGCTTTCTCTGTCAACCTAGTTACTTATCACTAGGTACCATGCTAAGGAAAGATGGGGTGAATAAGACCCCAACACAAAGACCCTGAGTCTAAGGTAGCTGGGTAGATCATAGGGAGGAACATTAATAGGAAAGGGCCTGAATTACGATCCAAGTTACTCCCTGAGGCAAGCAGAGAGGAACACTGACAGGACTATCTCCTTAAATGGACCTTTGGTTTTTTAAGTGGATCTTTTGTTCCTTGTCAAATTCCTTGCATTGACAAAATTATTGTGACCCCACAGTTACTATATCCAATAGGAAGGCCAAATTATACCAACCTCCAAGGTTTATAAAAGAACTTATTGGTTCTTCTTTGCTAACTCTAGTAAGTGGTAAAATTCCCTGCTAACTCCTTTTAGGTTAGTCTGCTTGCTAAGTATCACAATGATGAGTTGAGGCATTTAGCCTGCATTAATGACATCTTCCTTATTAATGGTCAAAACTCCCTTTTGAAAAATAGCCTGCCATGTAATAACAGTTTTGCCTCTTGCTTTGTGTAATGTCTGAACTGGCTCTCTGGAGGACTTCAGGATCAGCCCAATTCCTTGGTCTTAATGGAGGAGAGTCTGGAATCTGGAGTCTGGAGCTTGAAATCTCTGTGTTTGTGGCTGAGAGAGTCTTGTGTGTCTGAGACTCCCTTAAATACCTCAGTACGATTACATCACTACAGCAACTGAGCATGCACAACCATTACATCGCCTTAAGTATATGTTTAGAGAACCATTATCTCACACTGAGCAGGTACTTAACTATAAGCACCATGCTGTCCTTGATTCAAGTACACCTTTTCAGAGTTCTGGCCCTCTACATGTCCCGCTTTCTTTTGTTTTAGAATATAAGTAGTCACACCCTCCCTGATTTCTCAGAAAGAGGGGTGAGAACCCCAAAAAGGAAGTGATCATGCCCTCCCTATCTCCTCAGGGAGGTGAGAACCCCAAAAAGGAAGTGATCACTTCCTTCCTGACTTCTCAGGAAGGGAAGTAAAAACACCAAAAAGGAGATGATCGCATCCTTCCCTAACTTCTCAGAAAGGGAGATGAAAACACCAAAGGAAATGGGGCAGATATTGTTAGTGGGTTTCTTCTGGGCTGAAGGGTCTTACTTGAAACAGGTATACATATATCCATCAGCATGGGAGGTATTACCTAAGCGCATATATAATATGCTCAGGCTAGAAGTATCATGAATCAACATAGTGATATAACAAACAATATGAATATACATGTCCATAAGTCTTAGAAGGAGGGTATATAAATAACAATTACACATATACCTCTTTCAGCAGTCAAGAGATAGTCCAAAACCAATCTCTTGTCCATTACTTCACGTGTCAGGGAATTCAATGATTCCTGCAAGTTTTGAAGGTCTGCAACAGTCTCATCCTGTGTTGTAATATTCTTCTCTAAAATATAATGTTCTCTGGGAGCAGGTTTTTTGGGGGGCTTCTGGAGGCAGCCTTCCTTTCAGTTCAGTGTAATAACCCCAAATGCAGGCAAGAGTTAAATTCCAAATACTTTATTGTCTCTTTCCAAGGATTGTTCCTTCCTGGGGCCCAATTAGCTTTCTTAGAGGCCTATCTCTCTCCTTGGTTCCAAGAGCTCCTGTCACTAGTCCTTTGCCTCTACCAGCTTCAGCCTCCAGCCAGCACAAAGGTGGAAGATGGAATGAATCTGTCTCCTCCTCTGAGAGCTTCTAGTGGGCTTGTCCTTTTTGGCCCTGAGAGCTCCTCCTTATATGTCCCACACTGAGTATACACCAATCATTATATCACTAGGAAACCATTATTTGTTGTAGGATTAAATCAATGCTGAACTAGATTTAACCACTGTCTCCTCAATTCCACTTACTTAGCACTTTGTAAGAATCCTAACAATGTGTTAGGAAATCCAATGATTCCTGCAGATTTTGAAGTCCTGCAATAGTCTTATCAATAATTTTTGATGTTTATGAGTCAATTGCCATACACATTGGGTTAACAGTCATGCTTTTTCAGTGGCACATATAGTCAGAGATGGAACCACCCAATGTTTCTTCTCCTTCGTTTCTAGGATTTGCTCCGTCCCTCTCCAATGGACAAGGTGAACATGGCTCGTTGGCACTCATCTGATCCCTTCTCCATCTTTGGAGATACAAGCAAACCCTCTTCTCCAAGCAGTTAACCTATCTGGTCCCTTTCATTTACCACTTTTTGGATCTTTCCACATCACCTGGTGATTAACTAGAGATAGTGGAGCTGCTCGCACTGGACACTACCCTTTCAGTGGGTTATAAAACCTGTCTGCCAGAGCCAGTGCATCTTTATCAAAATTCAAAATATTAAGAGTATAAAGAGCTAAATTTAGAAGTTCTCTAGAGTTACCTGTGGTTCCGTCTTTCTTTTGTTTTTGGAGGAGTGCCTTGATGTCTCTGTTTTTCCTCTCTACTATTGCCTGTCCTTGAAGATTAAAAGGCATGCCAATGGTGTGTAAAATGTTGAACTGTGCACAAAAGTGTGCAAAATGTTTAGAAGTATATGCAGGTCCATTATCTGTCTTTACTGCTTGTGGCACACTCATAATTATAAAATCTTGTCACCTGTCACAGTTGATAGAATATTCCTGGATTCTGTTGCTTGGAGTCAGAATCTGGGCAACTATGACAAGATTACCTATTAGGAGTCTGTATCAGTAAACCTGATGCTACTACTTCTCCTGGGTGATAATTCTTATATTAGTGACTGGGATATTATCTACACATTCCCCAATTTCCCACATCAGTGTATGGATGGACACTGTTTTGTAAGTACCCCCAGGAGGTGAAAATGTCAAGCCTACTGTGCCTGGAGACAAGGGATCCATAGGCTGGAGAGGAACAGATTTCATCTCTCCAGGAGATATCTCAGTAGTCCCAGCTGCATACAACTCTATTCTCCCCAATTGTAATCCCTTTCCCCCATCAGATTGCTTCTCAGCTGATAATACCCCAAGTGTTTTTTGCCTGGGACCCTGGAGCTGAGCCCTGCTCCCCATTTCCTTGAATCAATCTATATTCTGATGCCCAATGGAAGCCTCTGTTGCATTTTGGACATGGGGTTTTGGGTCTTGTTCTCTTACCCTGTTTTCTCACTCTGTCTTTTTGCCAACATTGAGCTTTCAGATGCCCTACTTTACCACCTTGAAAGCATTGAAGAGTCTTTCTGGAAGTCCCTTGCTAAAAAGGACCCTGTCTTCCCATGTTTGGATCTTGGAAAGTCTGCATCATAGCCTGGGTATAAAAGGTATTTGTGCTCACTGTGGCACAGCATTTTATAATCTCCTCTAAAGGATCATCCTTGTGTAGTCCTCGTATAATTCTTCTACAAATCTCATTAGCATTTTCTTTAGCAAGTTGCCTTATCATAATTTTTGTTGTTGCATTTTCACCAATAGTCCGTATGACAGCTGTCTGCAGATGTTCCACGAAATCAGCAAAAGGTTCATTTGCATCTTGCACTATTTTCTTGAAGGCTTCCCCTCTATCTTGTCTTCCTGGAAGGGTACCCCATGCTTTGATAGCAGCAGAAGCAATTTGCTCATATGCTGTCAAAGGGTAATTAATCTGCCCTAAAGTGTCTGCATAAGGACCTAAACCTGTTAGTTGATCAAAGTTGACTGGTATATTAAATCCAGGTTGCCTATTTTGTTGGGCTTGTATCTTACAGAGTTCACTATATTCAGAAAGACAAGTTTTGTCCAGGTTCTAAACATGTTCTTGCTATAGATTTCTAGTCATTAGGGGTTAAAACTTCAAAAGCCAAATTCTCTAATAACATCTTAACATAAGACGATGTGTAAGCCTTTTTCAGAACTTTGATAATTTCCAGATTAAAAGGAGTGTATCTTCTTCTTTCTTGATCTGAAGAGTCAAACTCTTCAATCACAGGGTATGCTTCTATTCTCAAACCAGATGTATCCTGTCCTTCCTCCTTAGCTTTAATTAGTGTCTTTGGTAATGGTCACATAGCGGGTGGGCAAAACTGCTGCATGGGTGGTGCTGATGGTGTCACTGCCCTTCCCATTCCTCCTCTTCCTTCCACCCAAGAGGGGCAAAATTGTGGGAAGATGATCAGGAGATGGAGAATGCCCTAAGGGAGCCTGCTCAGGTGTAACTGAGCGGTCAAAGTGAGAAGCACCACACTTTTTAAGCACATCAGCATTGTACTTAATTCCTTTCTTGTCCAATTCTCCATACTTTTCAGCTGCTTTATCAGTACCATCTCCCTCCTCCTGCTCTTTCTCCTCACACCTCCTTGTCTGACTGTCCACATTAAAACTTTTTTGTTTTTTTGTTTTTTGTTTTTTTTTAGAACTCGTGGGATTCTTTAAAGCCAATTATATTATATTGTACATAGGGAATGTTTCCTCAGGAATTGAATCAGGACCCTTGGCTTCATAATATTCAATTAGTTGCTCTCCCACTATTTCCCACATATCTGGCTCTATTTTTTTCTTCCTTTGATAGCTAATGAGATGTGCACTCTAATATATTTAAGAGTCCAGTGATCTGCCTTTGTTGGTAACTCAGGCAAACCTTGCTTCTTTATTAACCTAACTATACATTCTGCGTACTCTCCTTGGGGTAGGGGAGACTTATCTTAATATTTGCCCCACTTCAGCTGAAAAATGAAAGTGACTAGTTTAGCCCTTACCAAAGTTTCCTCCTTGTCTATTTTTATACTCACCCTTTTTCCGGGTCACAGGGACTTCTCCACTGAGCTTAGGATCACATCAGTCAAGCTGATTTGTGCTGTGCTTTGCAAGGCCTTGCATTTCTAGGGCCCCACTTTTGGATGCCAAAATATAATGTCCAAACTAGCTCTCTGGAGGATCTTGGGTTCAGCCTGAATCCTTGGTCTTAGTGGAGGAGTGAAGGAGGCAGGGGGGCCACCAAAAGATTGGTTAAGGATGGAGTCTGGAATCTGGAGTCTGGAGCCTGAAGTCTTCTCTGGCTGAGAGTCTTCTGTGTCTGTGGCTAAGAGGCTTCTTGGCTTCTTCTGTGTCTGAGATTCCCTTAAAATTTGGAGGTCTAAGCTTACAAATTCCTTTGAGACACCTTGAGACACTTCCAAAATCCCTATATATATATATATATATATATATATATATATATATATATATTGGGGTTCAACCTTCACTCCCTAGCAGGTATGCAAAGAAAGGCCTTTGAGGAATTCAAAAATTTGCTGGGAAGACAATAAGCAAGAAAATATGTACAAACAAGTTACAGAAGGGATAAATTGGAAATAATCAATAGAACGAAGGCATTAGAATTAAGAGATTGGGAAAGCTTCTTAAAGAAGCTAGGGTTTTAGGTGGGATGACTTCCTTTTTCTTATTTATATAAGTCTAGAACTTGGCATATAGTAGGTAATTCCTGTTAAGTCTGGTGTCCAACATTTTGTGACCCCATTTGAGGTTTCTTGGTAAAGATACTGGGGTAGTTTGTCATTTTCTTCTGCAGCTCATTTTACTGATGAGGAAATTGAGGGTTAAATGATTTGCACAGGGTTACATAGCTAGTAAGTGTCTATATGGGTCAGTAGTGACCACAAAAAAAAAAAAAAAAATCAGATTCTCGAGAATCTGCAAGATTAAGAAAAAGCAAAAAGGGATTTATTATGATCTGGAGAGAAAGGGCAATTCCTAACAGACAAGGTGTCAGTTGAGGAGTGCAAAGCACAAACTGTAAAACATAACATTAAATAGACCTTGAATGCAGAAGCCCTCTCCCCTTTTCTCCCATTGTCTGGGAGAGTCCAGACTTACATTCTAAACACAGAAGTCCATTCCAGAAACAAAAGAATATTAGCAAATAATAAACTCTTAATTTAAATTTCCCCAGAGATATTCTTGGATGAGGGATTTTTGTTACCTGAATTCCCAAAGCCATCATCACCTTTAAAAGAAGTATTTAAATGCCAATTAAGAAGTGTGGTGGGGAGGGAAGAGGAGAGAAAGGGAAATGTTCTAAGACAATTGAACATCTGCAGCTTTTTAGCTATAGCTCAACTTATTATTGCAAAGTCTCAAAGCCATATTCCCATCTGAAGTCTTCACTCAGTTTATCCCATACAGTGTCTGAAGCCAGATTTAAACTCATGAAGATGATTTTTCCTTATTTCAAGTCCAGTGCTCTATCCACTGTATCATAAATAGGTCCTCAGTAAAGTTTGTTGACAATTCACTTGAAGAAAGTCGGGCAATTTAGGAGATAGAAAGAAGAAGGATTACATTCTTAGCTTTAGAGGCAGCCACTGAAAATGACTGGAGCCAAGAGATAGAATGTCTTGTTTAAGGAAAAACAAAGAGACTGGTGCCATTGGATCAAAGAATATGTGTGAGGAGGAAGGGTGTAAGAAGATTGGAAAGGGAATGATGATAGATTATGAATACTAAAGAGTTTATATTTTATACTATGAGTAATGGGGAGCTATCAAAGGTTTGTGAGGAGAGTAGTGACATAGTCAGATCTAAGCTTTAGAAAAATATTTTTGAAGCCTTGTGGAGAATGGATTAGTGAGGGAAGAGTTTAAAAAAAATAGGGAGAACTATTAGGGAAATAGTTATAATAGTTTAGGCCAGAGTTGATAAGAGCCTGAACCAGGTTAGTGACTGAATGGGAAGAGACAGATGTGATAAATGAAGTCAATGAACCAATTAACAAACATTTATTAAGTATATAACTAGTTAAAAAATACTATGCTAGGTGCTGAAGATACAAATAAATGTGTAACTAGTATGATGTAGTAGAAAAGTCTTGCATTTTGGAATTATTTTGTTTCAGATCTCCACTGTTATTTTCTGTTCTATTTGGAGGTCAGAAATTGCCTGGGGTTGTTGAAGATTGATCAACTACAATTAGCAATTAGCTTACTCTAGCCTAGAGGCAAACCAGCCCTCGGGTCCACTAGGATTCCTTCTGCTTTTTGGGGGAATTTTGAAGATAATGAAAAATCTTAGCTATTTTGGACAGAGTTGCAGCCCCAGAGTTTTGATTAACATTTACACTAGTCATTGTTCACTTCCCCAACCCCTTTTACTTTTTTAATGTTGTAATTAAAGAAAAAAAATTAGGATTGATTTTATTTTATTTTATCAAGGGAGAGCCAAATCCCTTTGGTACTCATTAAAACAGAAAATATAAACTTGACTTTATTGACTAGAAACGAAATCTAGTTTAGGAGGATAGAGAAAAAAGGGTGGGGAAGATAAGTAGAGGGAAAGGATGGGGAAAGGTCACTATTGTCCATTTTTGCAGAATCAAGCAGCCATTTTGTCTCTCTGAAATTCATCCAAAGTTTAGCTATTTAAAGCCTTGAATGACTGTCTAATTCTGCCAGTCTAGAGAGGTTGCACCTTTTAAAATTGTCAGAGAAAAAGTGTTCACACCTCATAAAGGGATTGCTAGGAACCTCCATAAACTGTGATTAAATCTTGTGACTACTGAGCTGGGCTAGGGGGAAGAGGAGGAGAATCCAAAATTTCCCCTTCCTTTCTTGCTTATATTTAATTTGGCATAAAACACAAAGTATTCACTTATCCCCAAGTCCATAAACAATAAAAACATTTCTTATCCAACCAAATCTTCCAAAGACTTTGATGGTTCACATGACTCCCTACACCAGCCAAGTGGAAAACCTTCCTCTAGTCTAGACCTCAGTATCTTCTCTTAAGGGATGAATGCACATGATTCCTGCCTCTCCCCTCCCCATCCAATTTATATTGCAAAAATATAACTTGCTTTTTTTGTACCTAGGCGAACAGAAAACACTCCCTCAATCAGTCAACAACAAACTGAGCATTTTATTAAGTTGTGTTTGTCCTTTGTTTTTCAAGAGGTCCCATACATCAGGGAGGTGATGTGTAACATGAAGGTGAATGGTTTTAAGTGAGGTCTGACAAGATCACCAGCCTCATTTTCTCTTCTGGACCCCATCTGGGTCCAATGGCAAGATACATATCAGAACGATTGGAACTAGCTCTGGATGCTGTAAGAGAGTAAATATTTACTATGGACTGGAGACATAACTACAAAAGTGACCCAGTCCCTTTTTTCAAGGAGCATTCCTTCTACTAGGATTTAGTTTAGTTGGGACAGAACTGTTATTGGGGAGTCTCTGGCAAACTGGGCCAGGAATGGGTCTAGGGCATGGAGAAGCAATCTTGGGGAACCTCTCTTTCCTCACAGGGGCAGGAAGAGAGAGAGCACTGACCATTTGGTAACTTACTATTTTAATTATGTTGTTCAGTTGTATCCAACTCTTGGAGACCCCATTTGGGGTTTTCTTGGCAAAGACATAGGGCAGTTTGCATTTCCTTCTCCATCTCATCTTATAGATGATTCAGTTTCCTAACTGAGGCAAAGAGGGCTAAGTGACTTGCTTAGGTCACATAGCTGGTAATTATCTGAGGCCATATTTGAGCTCAGGAAAATGAGTCTTCCTGATTCCAGACCTGGTTCTTTGTCTACTGTGCCATCTGGCCAACTGTACTTGTTAATTAATAAGTTCATTTTTTTCATCCTATGTTCAAGTCCTGTCAATAGTCATCAATTTTGACTACTCAGGGGAAAATCTCTAATTGTGCTACCCTAGTTATAGCTCTGCTTTCCTTGATCAGTACCTTAATAGTTCCCCTGTTCTTTTGCTACTGGTGCTTATTCTGTCTGTGACTGTGTTTTCTATTCTATCCACTTTCTTCTACTGGTTGGAATGGGGAAAGGGTATTATACTCTTTGGCCTATATTGCTGCTTGAAGTGAATACTACTAGTCTCCAAGTTGATTTGGTGACCCTCAAAGCTGCCTGTCATTGTCCAGGAAAAATATTTTTCTTGGTCTAGATATTTCTTGTAATAAATTGTTTCTTCTCTTGAGACAATCTCCTTTAGTCTCATGTCTTTTCCTTGCCCCTTTCTGAAACCCTCAATAACTGGAATTTTTGTTACTGGAAATTTCCAGCTAATTGGTACCACTCTGATATCAGAGATGGGAAACTAATCAGGATGTACCTGTATAATATCCCACCTGGACCTTTTCAGTGTCAAGAGGTTCTAGGTCAGGATGTTTATGGAACTTGGAGTTAACATTCCCTACTTCTACAATATCAGTAGGCAAGCAAGACAGTTGTGGTACTTTCTTGTTTAATTTTGCTAGGAGATGGATTAATTTGAAACCCAGCAAGGTAATTCTTTTATTCCTCCATAACTGATTCCTTATCCAACTCCCCACACAAATTATTTTTTTTAAAAATTCAATCATATTTTATTTTTCCAAACACGTGTAAAGACACATTTCAACATTCATTTTTGTAAGACTGTGTTCCAATTTTTTCTTCTTTTCTCCTTTACCTCTCCCCTCTCTAAGACAGCAGGCAATCTGATACAGGTGAAATTCTTTTAAACATATTTCTATATTTGTCATGTTGTGCAAGAAAAATCAGATCAAAAGGGAAAAAACCATGAGAAAGAAAAAAAACCCAATAACATAAAAAAGATGAAAATACTTCATCCACATTTAGTCTCTATAGTTCTCTCTCTGGATGCAGTTGATATTTTCCATCCCAAGTCTATTGGAATTACCTTCAATCACCTCATTGTTGAAAAGTCATATCCATCACACTTGATCATCACATAACCTTGTTGTTACTATATACAATGCTCTCTTAATTCTGCTCATTTCATTCAGCATAAGTTTATGTATTTTTCTGAAATCTGCTTGCTCATCATTTCTTATAGAACAATAATATTCCATAACATTCATATACCACAACTTATTCAGCCATTCCCCAGTTGATGGGCATCCACTCAATTTCCAGTTTCTTGCCACTACAAAAAGGGCTGCTACAAACATTTTTGCACACACCACACAAGCTATTCCAATTTTCTCTTTCCTTCTCAAACCTTCCCTCTCTTATCTGACCCTCTCTACTGACCAAATGAGAACCTTGCCTCTTATTTTGCATAAAAAATTGAGGTCATTCACACATGAATTTCCTCTACTCCTTTTCTTTCTCTTCATCTCAAAAACTTCTTGAGACCATCTCTGTTATTCCTTCTTCCTTTTTTCCTGTCTCTGACAAAAAGGTGACTCTTTGTCTTGTCAAGGCCAATCCCCTCTACATGTTCACTTGATAAAATCTCAGTTTCTCCTCATTTTTCTCTCAAGTCTTCAACCTCTCCTTATGTACTAGTTTCTTCTGTATTGTCTTCAAACATGCTCAAGTCTGGCCTATTCTTAAAAACAGAACCTTCACTAGACTTTTCCATCCCTTCATATTTCATTCTATATACCTTCCCTATTTCATAGTCAAATTCCTTGAAAAAATTCTTTACAGTTGCTTACTCCTCAATCCCTTGCAACCCCTTTCCCCTCACCACTTTACTGAAACTATTCTTTCCAAAGTTACCAGTGACTTCTTAACTGCCAAATATGATGCTCTTTTCTCAATCTCTTTCTGCCTTTGACAGCTGGCACTTTCTCCTCCTACATATTCTCTCTTTTGGGTTTTTGTGAGGCTACTCTCTCCTGGTTCTCCATCTACCTGAATGCCCACTTCTCCATCTCATTTGCTTCTTCATGATACATGTCATATCCCTGAATTATGGGTAGACTCCAAGGATCTATCTCAAGTCCTCCTTTTTTCTCTCTAGTAATAATCTTACTACATCCCATGGGTTTAATTATCATCTCTATGCAGATGTCTCAGATCTAGATATCTAACTTTAGTTGGGATTGCTAGGTCTGCCCCTACCTTTGGGCTAGCTCTAGCCCTTCAGAGTTTCTGATCCTCTTCACTGTTATCCTTAATATTACTTATTATTACAGAACACAATCATTTCTAAAATCTAAGAGACTCTAATCACTTTTCTCTTCCATTCTTGTTTCCATATTTTATCCTGAAGCCTTTTCTTCCTTTTCGCTTGATCTAAGAGTCTTATAAATTCCTTTTCCAAAGATGGCAAAGGGTAGAACAAATTTGGAAGTCAAATTCTAGCTCCTCTTGAAGAAATGATGTACTTGTGAATGTTTTACAACTGGCCCTCTGAAACAAATGTCCAACACACTTTTAATTTTAATTTATATTATTAACATTTTCTCAATCATTTTCTTACGTCAAGACAATCCACCACAGAATAAATTAAGTCCTAATTTGTAGCAACTGAAGTTTTAATAAAAAAATTCTCTTGTACTGCTACAAGTAGGCATACAAGATCCTTGCTTTCAAGTTTCTCTGTTCTGAAGGCCTGTTACTGTCACTTAATCTCCACAATCAAATAATTCATCACCAAGTGGCCAGACCATTTAGCTAAACTGGTACTTAACAAGTAGACATAGGTTGATACGTGGATTATATTTGAAGACCTTTCAATATCATAGACTTTACCTGACATTGTCCTCTGTGGGTAATCTTTTGAGAAAGATTCTATTCACTTCTATTCAGTGATGAGGTATGAAAGACAGACTTTGTGAATGTAAAAACAAAGGGAGAAAAAAAATCCTTTGTTAGGTCAAGGTAATTCCTTCAGGTGAAGGTAACTCAAATAGCTTGCTAAAGTCCTAGAACTTGCCACTGTCTTACCCCGCTCATTGATTTCATAGATTTCCTAAAATTTAGTGCTAAAAAGGTTTTCAGGTATTTGTCTAATCCAAGTTGCTAATCTAGTAGATAACTAAACTGATGCTTAGAAATTTTGTGATTTACTCTCAATTACATAAATCCAAAATGTAGAGCCACGATTGAATTTAGGGCTGGTCTTTTGATTCCAAATTCAATGCTTTTCTCTCTGCACATTCATTCATTAAAACTCATTCTTTTATAAAATTTTCCCCCCCCCCCCATGTATAATAAGTCCACAATTTTATAATTGAAGTTTATTGGTGAAGGAACCAAACCTTCATTTCATAACTACATTTTCTGGAACAAATCTATCCCATATGCAAGGATCCCACTCTTTCTAGACAGCCCTCTGCCCATATTCATTCTTCTCACATAGCTTCCAATTCATTTTTGCTGAGACAATAGTGCCATCTTATGGACAATTCCTGATATTCCATCTGCAGATTATCCACTACTTGATCTTCAGTTATTTTAGTCCTGTTCCACTCCTGGTGACCCCATTTGAGGTTTTCTTAGTAAAGATGCTGGATTGATTTGCCATTTCCTTCCCCAGCTCATTTTCCAGATGAAGAATTGAGTCACTTGATAATCATAAAGTTACAAAAGTGGAGCTAGAAAGATCGTTAAAGAATTTATCTGAAAAAAAAAAAATGTTTCCTACTGATAAGCAAAACCCATCTACCACAGTACCAGCATTAACCGCTTAGGAGTCCCTTCCCTCGAGATTTCAACATGTTTTGAAAACAGCAATTATGATTCCCTAGATGCGTTTGATTTGTTTAATAAAATTGGGTAAGCAGACTTCATCATTTGGGCTCTCTAAGTTAACTTAAATTTTCAAAGACATGTACATTTATAGTTGGAAGAGACTGAAAAGACATATACCCCAGATATTATGTCATTTGATAAGGATGATGATAGTTAACATTTATATAATGCTTATTGGGTGCCAGACTTTGTTGCTAAGTGCTTTGAGATTATCTCATTTGATACATATAGCAATACTGGGAGGTAAATGCTGTTATTAAACCCATTTTATAGATGAAGAAACTGAGGTGGCCAGAGGAGAAGTGATTTTCTCGGGATCATAGAGCTGGTAAGTGTCAAAAGGCTGCATTTAAACTCAAGTCCTGCTTGTACTAAAAAAAAAAGACTATTGGATGTTTTCTTTTTTCAATTTATTTTTTTTTTTATATCCATCTGTAACTAGGAAATGATTGTGATGTAAAGATGATGATTATTTCTAAAACATGCTAAATATATGTATATATATATAAGTAATTTGAATTTTTGGGCTCAAGAGTAGGAATTTAGAAAGTAAATTCTGAAATGTGACTCCTTGCCTTTTTCCAGCTCCTGTATTTAAAAAATACAGCTTGACTCAGTATTCAAGAAAGTTTTGTTCTTTAGACTTTCTGTAACACAAATATGAATAAAAATGCTTTTGGGGAAATTACATTGTATATGTAATAGAAGATTGGCCAGTGCTATCCCAGGCCTTATGAGTAGATGTGTTATACTATCTGGTGCAATGCCTCATCTGTATGTTTAGTAATCCTGCTGCAGAACATGAATTTTGGTTGCTCAGGTATAGAAAAGGCTCCAGAGAGAAATTCTTTTTTCCTTTCCCCTTCTTTGTTAATCATGAGGTGTGGGGATGATTATCTGAGCTCTGGAGGAGGGGAAGAGATCCTATATACACAACTTCTTCCTGTTTGTATCTTTTTTTATTTGGTGCAGGTCTTTGTGAGAGCTTCAAAATCTGGGAATAGGAATGCATGCCATAATTTGCAAGCAGCACTAGGAATGATTCAATCCTATAGTGTATTGACCTGACAGCCAGGGTCCTGTAGTAGGGAAACAATTCAGGACACGGTGGAGTGAATGCTTTGTAGCAAAGACTTGTTTGAATCCGCACTCTCCATGACCATCCCAGTGTAGGAGGATATACTTAATAATTTCTATTCTTATTTTGTTAAAAATTTAATTGACATTAATTAGGTTGGATGGTGAAGCTCCAGCTGTGATACTAGCTGCAGATCAAGTCACTCTTTCTAGGCTCATTTTTCTTATCTATAAAATAGAGGAAAATGACAGTTTCCTTCTAAAGTTGTGAAGATCAAATGAAATTATATTTTTAAGGCTTTGCAAAGCTCAAAGTGCCATATAAATGCTAACTATTGTGATTAATAAATGATGTTGTTTGGTTGTTTTGGTTCTTTGTGACTCCATTTGGAGTTTTCTTGGCAAAGATACTGAAGTAGTTTGCCATTTCCTTCTCCAGCTCATTTTTACAAATGAAGAAATTGAGGCAAATAGGGTTAATGTTACTTGCCCAGGATTATACAGCTAGTAAGCATATGAGACTGGATTTGAACTCAGGTCCTCCTGACTTCAGGGTCAGCACTCTCCTGTGCCATCTAGCTGCCCCTTAACAAATTATAGTAGAGTACAAATTACAAGGTTGAGCAACAATATAGAAGAGATATTAACTGGACACTGATTATATGATATTGAAGACACAATTGATAATTGCTAATGGAGAGAATATAATGGCATGAGATTTAGAGCCACTAACATCAGAACAACCACCATGGAGTTACCTCTAGGATCCTAAAAGGAAAATATAGCGAGAAGCTCTTTACTACATTTCCTTCCTACAACCATTTCATTGAATCTTACCAGAGCAGAGACCTCTTCCACTGGTGAAAACTACATTTCAGCAGTGCTTCTCATCCTTTGTGTATTGACCTACATCAATAGACAACTTAATTCTTTTTAAATCAGCAATAAAATGTGAGAGCATTAATATATTATTCCAAGAATATGGCAAGCAACTATCACCTAGTAGAATTTCAAGCTGTAGTTAAATTTACAGAGCATAGCCAGAAAGTATGTAACATGTACATATCTATCTATCTATCTATGTACACACATCCCCATATATGTAAATATGTTAGCAATATAGTATTAGTATATTAGCATCCACAGCAAGAAAAAAATACAGCAAGAATGCAGATATAACATGGTATGTTTGATGTTAACAAAACCGGTATTCCAATTTGTGCTGGCTAAATTGGTATTAGCTAATCAGACTAATAAGAAAATTCATGCAATAGTTGAACCTGCATCTTCTGAGCTGTCCTGGAGAACTGGGAGATCAGTGTGAACTTGAGGGGAGTAAGAATATCATTGGATCTTTGTCAATATATATTCTAGGTGATATGTTTCTATCAGCTTTCATGCACAAGCTATAGGTGATAATATAGGAATCTGATATAATTAAAAGAATGCTGAAGGATTTGAAGCTAGGCATTGAACTCCTGGCAGGCTCACAAGCTTGACCTCTCTCAGATGGTTTCTTCATCTTTAAAATAGGAATAATAATTCGCATTTACATCACAGGCTTGTTGTGAGGTTCAGTATTTGTAAAGTAAGTGCTATATAAATGTTAACTATTATTAGCATTCTACTAAGCTCTATCATGGATATATTCATACATTCAAGGAGCATTTATTTTTAAATAATATTTTATTTATTTCCTAGTTAGAATTTAATTTTAGAAAATTTTGGGTTTTTTTTTTGACACACTTATTCTTTAGGATTAAGGTTATTTAGTTTACAATTAATTTTTAATCTATATTTTCCCATGACTCTTTATTAAATGTAGTTGTTGTTGCATCATGCTCTGAAAAGAATGCATTTAATATTTCCGCCTTTCTGTATTTGATTGTGAGATTTTTTTGGCCCTAATACATGGTCATTTTTTGTGTAGATGCCATATATTACTGAGAAACAGGTATATTACTTTCTATTCCCATTCAATTTTCTCCATAAGTCTATCATATCTAACTTTTCTAAAATTTTATTCACCTCAACTTCTTTCTTGTTTATTTTATGATTAGAATTTATATAGCTCTGAGAGGGGAAAGTTGAGGTCTTCCACTAATATAGTTTTACTACTATTTCCTTCTGTAACTCATTTAAGTTCTCCTTTAGAAATCTGGATGTCATACCATGTGGAGCATATATATTTAGCACAGACAGTACTTCATTGTCTTTTGTACTAGCAAATACTCTTGTATTAGCAAAATGTATTAGATTTATTTTCGTTTTTGAATCATCTGACATCAGGATTGCTATCCCTGTTTGTTTGTTTGTTTTCTACAGCTGAAATAAGATAGATTTTGCTCCACCCTTTAACCTTTACTCTATATGTGTCCTTCTGCTTCAAATGTGTTTCTTAAAAACAACATAATTGTAGGATTCTGGCTTTTAATTCTACTTTACTATCTACTTCTTTCTTATGGGTGAGTTTATCTGATTCATATGCACAGTTATGATGAGAGTGTCTCTCCATCCTTTTTTTCTCGTTTATGCTTCTCTCTCTCTCTCTCTCTCTCTCTTCCCCTCTTTCCTTTCCTCTTTCCCTCCCTCCCTCTTTCCTCCTCTCTCTTTTCATCCTGTTCTTCCTCACAATATTTTGCTTCTAATTTCCACCTCCTCAATCTTCTCTCCCTTTTATCAGCCCTTTCTTTGTCTTGTTCCCCTCCCCTCCTAGTTCTCTATAGGATAAGATGGATTCTTATGAGTGATTATGTATGTTTTTCTCTCTTTGAGCAAAATCCAATGAGAGTAAGATTCAAACAATGCTCACTCCCCTCCCCTTTTCTTTCAACTTTCATGCTTCTTCATGCAATGTAGTTTTTCCTATTCTATTTCTCCCTTCTCTTT
Source organism: Sarcophilus harrisii (assembly GCF_902635505.1). Lineage (NCBI taxonomy): Eukaryota > Metazoa > Chordata > Mammalia > Dasyuromorphia > Dasyuridae > Sarcophilus > Sarcophilus harrisii. Next base: position 191,006,433 of record NC_045429.1, read on the forward strand.
TGTACTTCTCCTTATTATATTTTGATTTTTTATGTTATTCCATCAAAATTAACATATATATACACACACTTTTGTTTATTCCTTCTAACTGCTATAATAGTGATAAAATTCTTAAGAGTTACAAATATCATCTTCCTATATATAGATGTGGACAGTTTAACCTTATTGAATAATTTATGTTTTTCTTTCCTGTTTACTTTTTATACTGTTCTTGAGTATTATATTTGAAAATCAATTTTTTTATTTAGTTCTGTTTTATTTTTTCATCAGGGATATTTGAAACTCTATTTTTTTAAAATATCTATTTCCCCCCCAGAGGATTATGTTTAGTTTCACTGAGTAAGTGATTCTTGGTGATAATCCAAGATTCTTTGAATTATCATATTCCAAGCCTTCCAATCCTTTATTGTGGAAGCTATTAAATCCTATATAATCCTGACTGTGGCTTTCAACATTAGAATAGTTTCTGTCTGACTGCTTTTAGTACTTTTTTCCTTGACCTGAATGTTTTGGAATTTAGTTTTAATATTCATGGGAGTTTTAATTTTGAGATCACTTTCAAGAGGTGATAAGTGGATTCTTTCAATGATAGGTTCTAACATATCAGGACAATTAATTTCTTAAAAGATGCTATCCAAGGTCAGCTAGATATTGCAGTGGATAGAGCACCAGTTCTGAAGTCAAGGAGGACCTGAATTCAAATCTGACCTCTTAGCACTTAACACTTCCTAGCTGTGTAATCCTGGGCAAATCATTTAACTCCAATTACCTCAGAGGGGAAAAGATGCTATCCAGGCTCTTAAAAAAATTTTTTTTTTTAAATTAGGGCTTTCAGGTAGCCCAAATCTCTCAGATTTATTTTCCAGATCAGTTGTTTTCCCAATGAGATATTTAACATTTTCTTCTATTTTTCATTCTTTTGATTTTTGTTTATTCTTAATATCATTAGCTTCCACTTGTCCAGTTCCAGTTTTTAAGGAATTATTTTCTTTAGTTGGCTTTTGTACCTCCTTTTCCATTTGGCCAATTCTACTTTTTTCAAGGAGGTGTCTTCTTCAGTGAATTTATATATCTTTCCCCATTTTTGTGCTTCCTTTACTTGACCAATTCTATAATGGTTCTATCAATTCACTGCTTCACCAACAATTCACTAATGTGCCTAATTTCTCATATCATTTCCAATATTGACTATTCCTATCTTTTTTTCATCTCAGCCAATTAGATGGATGGATGATAGAACCTCAGAGATACTTTAATTTTTACTTCTCTTCTTACCAGTTATTTTAAGTCTTTCATTTGGTTTTTGATAGTTTTAATCCTTCAAAAATAGATTTTATTGATTTAAAAAAATTTATATTGCCTAAAATTTCCCCATATTTCTACTTGACTCCCAGAGAGCTATCATATATAATAAAGAATTTTTTTTTAAAGAAACAAAAGAAAAAGAAGAGAGAAAACAATCAGTAAAATTGATCAATACACTGAAAAATCTGAAAAAAGAAAAAAAGAGCAAGAGAGAAAACAATCAGTAAACAAAATAGTAAAATTGATCAATACGTTGAAAAATCTGAAAATAATGCATCATTTCACACCTGCCTACCTCCCTTCTGAAAAAGAACTAGAAAATATGTCTTTTCATTTCTCCTCTTTCAGGCCATGCTTGTTGTTTGTAATTTTGCAATATTTATTTTTGGATAGTTTTGTGGCAGTTGTTCTTCCATTTAAATTACATATTTTTATGTATAAATTATGTATGTATGTAAAAGTATCCATTTATTTCATTTTATATCAGTTCTTGTATGCTTCTCTGTATTCATCATGCTCATCATTTCTTAAAGCATAGTAATAGTCTATTACATTCATGTACCACAATATTTTTGGCCATTTCCCCAATGGGTGGACATCTCCTTTCCATGTTTTTATTACCACAAAAAGTTAATAGAAATAGAGATGGTGATGCATGTCTTGATAGTAGAAGAGTGATAAAGAGAACAAATAAAAGGGAATGTGAATTGTGCAGGGGTGGAGAAATAGATGAAAAAGTGTTACAGACTTGCATGACCAAAGAAACACCAAACACATAGTAGCCCATTATGCTGCCTTAGAAGATAAAAATATTTCATATAAATTCTGAGTGCAGATTGGAATATATTATTTTTACTTTTTTTTTTTGGTGTGTTTTCTTTTACAATGTAACTAATAAGAAAATATATTTTGGATGACTTCAACATGTAGTTAATATCATAATTGATTATCATGTTACTTTTCTTCTTAAGGGGAGGGGAAGGGATGAGAAGAGGATTGGAGGGAGAGAATTTGGAACTCATTTTTTTTTTTTTTTTTTTTTTGAGGCAATCAGGGTTAAGTGTTGCCCAGGGTCCCATAGCTAGTAGGAACTCAATTTTTTTTAAGGGAATGCTAATTTTTTTACATGTAAATGGGGAATATTTAGTAAAAAAATAAAACTATATTAAAAGATTCAGATATTTTACATTGAACAAATACTCCTCCTTTACTGAACTTAGACCTGAACCATTTTATAGATATCTTGGTCCATTATGATATTATTTTAGTCTTATGGCTTTAGGCTATAGATAGTCTTGTTCTCTTCTGATTATTTAAGAAAATCTCCCTTTTAAAGGATAATGCCCAACTTCTGAGCTCTGGAACCCTCAAACACAGTATTTTCTTAAGTAACCTCAGGATCACTGTATCCAACTTCTTATCAGATATGAAAATAGAAAACAGAAGAAGGAAGCTATGACTTTGAGATCCAGGATCTCCCTTCTCAGAGTGCATGCTATAAGTACCTGCCTTTTAAGTCCATATCTTTCTGCTTTAAGCCACCTCTGCTATTCCTTTGGTGAGGGTAGGAGAATATAAAAGGAGGAGGAAGGATGCATCCTTTTCTTCCCATTTGTCATACTCCAGTCTGAAAATTCAAAGGAGAGCAAGGAGAAAAAGGTCCATGTGATGATCAGGTCCACAGTTCAATTTTGAAATTCATAGAGAATGTAGTTCCTCTGTATGCCTGAGCCTTATCAACCAATTATCAGGAGGCAGCCCAAATAACATAAGATCAATCAGAGTAGTTCCTTGTGTTTTCTTAGCAAGAGGATATGGTTTATGTCTAGCTCCGTGGGATATTTCTGATAAAAATCTGTGGCCTATAATTTTAATTAGGTTGTATACAAGGCAGGGAATTTATCAGATTGATTGGAAGTTCTACTGATCGATTTCATTACACTAATCATAGCTGTTTCAGGGTGTAAAGGGTATCTTTCTGAGAGTATTTTAACTTGGATACCACAGACTCTTATAGAGTCCAAAGATAAAATTCAGGGGATCTGGATTTAGGGAAAATGACATCTTTATTTCAACATAATGAGTTTCTCTGTGATTCTATTTTTTAAATAACTAATTTACATTTTAATTGAATTTAATTCCATAAATCTTAAGTACCTTTTATGTACAAGGCATAGGGTTACAGTATCAGGTTACAAAGACAAAGTACTAAGAAATTTATATCCTCAATAATTAATAGAATTCTATTAGGTTTAATATGCAAAGAAGTTGTTTACATCCTCAGCATTTTTGTTCTTTTTTGTTGCTTTTCTTTTTTTTTTATTTTCAAACATATGCATGGATAATTTGTCAACATTAACCCTTGCAAAACCTTGTGTTCCAATTTCTCCCAGCCTTCTTCTATCCCTTCCCCTAGATGGCATGTAATCCAATATATGTTAAACATGGTAGAAATATATGTTAAATCCAATATCTGCATACATATCTATATGATTATCTTGTTGCACAAGAAAATCAAATCAAACAGGAAAAAAATGAGAAAGAAAGTAAAATGCAAGCAAACAATAACCAGAAGAGTGAAAATGCTATGTTGTGAACCATACTTAGTTCCCACAATCATCTCTCTGGGTGTAGATGGTTCTCTTTCATCACAAGATCAATGGAACTGGTCTGTGTGATTCTATTTGTTGTAGTTTATGCATATAAAATATAATTCTGAGAAGGCTCCATAGGCTTCACCAGATTGACAAAGTGATCTATCGCAAGAAAGTCTTAGAACACTTGATCTAGTGGAAAGAAGACTGGGTTTGGTGTCAAAGGACCTGAATTTGACCTCAGACCCTACAATTTGCTAGCTGTGTTATTCTGAGGAAATCACTCAGTTTCTTCATCCAAAAATATGGGAACAGTAATATTTGTATCTACTTCATAGGGGTTGTTTGATAAACCAAAAGTTATAATGTATATAAAACACTTGTCATATTTATAAATGTGAGCTATTAGCATAAGCATTTTGTGGAAATTTTGTGCCCCTGTTGTCTTGCTTGATCTGAAGAGCAAATAACTTCATTTTCCTGCTCCTTAGTTTCCTCATATCAAAACTTTAGACTAGAGGAATTGTTGGGTTCCTTCCCTCTTTAGTCACCTTTAACAATTCCAGTTTCAAAAGTCACACTAAAATATAGCGCGTGTATTTGGCAGACTCTGCTTCAATGTTGGCAACGACAAAGCAATGAATCACAGAGGGATTGTGCTCCAGATCTTAGTCTGTGGTTATTGTTCTGGCTGGGTTGGGCTTTGTTCTGTTCCAAGCAGAGCAGTATTAGGCTAAGACACTTGGGAAATGTGTACACGTTTGCACATATGGTGGGGGAGTGGCACACAGCTTTTCAATATTAACCACTCAGTAAAGTTTCTCTCTGATTCATTTATGTCCAATGCCAATTTCCCAGGATTTATGAATTTTTATTGTTTTTATTGCCAGTTTTCAAATTATTTTACTAATGGTTTTTCAGATCATATACCATTTTAAAGTCAACTAGAGCTAAACTAAACTGGCAGCTAGGTAGCACAGTGAATAAAGTACAAAATCTGTACTTTACTCAAGTAAAGTTAAAATTGTAGCCTAGAGTCAAAGTCAAAGGCAAGCCACTTCAGTATCTTTGCCAAGAACACCCCAACGGAGTCTCAAAGAGTAAGACATGACTGAAAATAATAACTAAACTAAAAGTTTTGGGTGTATGATAGAAGTGAAGAGGGTGAGCAGAGTGGGAGAGCATTTATTTTTGTTTATTATTTATTAGATTTAAAATGGATTGGTATTTAAAGGTTCCCTACTCAAAGCAATTCTCAATAAGAAAGTTAAAGGGATATTTGAACAGCTTCTCACATTAACTATTTAATTACTAAATGTTTTGACACAACCAATGGTTAAATTTTATTTTCTTGCTGTAATGTGCAACTGTTTTCAAAGTTGGAAGAAAACTTAGAATTTATCTAGTCCTATCTCCTTCTAATGTAGAAGAAGAAATTACAGTCCAGAAAAGTTAAATGATCTTCCCCAGGTCATGTAATAAATTGTGATTAGGTCCTCTGTTTCCAAATCCAGTATTATTTTGGGTACTTTCCTGTGTATTTTTCAATGAATGGTTTACTCTTTTAGACTTAAATTTCTAAGTTACATTTCTAAATTTTCACAAGGAGTTTTAGAAATTAATTGATGCATTGTGATGGACTTGGCTCTTTTCCACAATGAGGTGATTCAAAGCAATTCCAATAGACTTGGGCTAGAAAGAGCCATCTGCATCCAGAGAGAAGACTATAGAGACTGAATGTAGATCAAAGTATAGTATTTTCACCTTTGTATGTATGTAGTAGTGGTGTTTGTTTGCTTATTTGTTTTTCTTTCTGGTGTTTTTTTTTTTTTTTTCTCGTGATCTGATTTTTCTTTCACAGTATGGTAAATATGAAAATGTTTAGAAGAAAAAAAATAATGCTTAAGAGGATTCCGTCATGCTATTGGCAAGGGTAAGGGGAGGTGAATTGCCACATTGGTCCAAACCAACTACTAATTTGCATGTTTATTTCAATCTCTTATTTTCTAGAATGTTGCTTTCAGTAGCTAAAGTTCCATTATTCCTTAAAGGCAGTTATATATTTCTAAGCCTGGCAGCTAGGTGGTGCATCAGTATGACTCATCTTTCTGCTGTTCTGAGTTCTAATGTAATATTTACTAACTTTGTGTTTTTAAGATATTTCAAGCTTTGGAGAGACTTAACATGAACTGATGCTGAGTGAAATGAGCAGAGCCAGGAGAAAGACAAAGAGAAGATCCAGTTCAGTTCCAATTGATCAGTGATGGACAGAATCAATTACACCCAAAGAAGCAACACTGGGAAATGAATATGGACTACTTGCATTTTTGTTTTTCTTCCCGGGTTATTTTTACCTTCTGAATCCAATTTTTCTTGTGCAACAAGAAAACTGTACGGATCTGCACACATATATTATTTCTAAGATATACTTTAACATGTTTAACATGTTTAACATGTACGAGACTGCCTGCCATCTAGGGGAGGGGTGGAGTGAGGGAAGGGAAAAGTTGGAACAGAAGTTTTTTGCAAGGGACAATGCTATAAAAATTACCCATGCATATGTACTGTCAATAAAAAGCTATAATTAAAAAAAAAGTTAAAAAAATATTTCAAGCCTGTCTTCCTTTGCTGTAAGTAAACCCCTTAGACATGTAGAAAAATAATTTATGATGATGTTGAAACATGAAGAACTTTAAAAGAGTATTGTAAGGATTATGATACCAGCTGTTCTCCATCTTCTCTGAAGTTTCCAGAACTGAGCAAGAAAGTGAACCGTTTTCTTTTTCTTTTTATAATAATGATTTTTTTATTTTTCAAAATACATGAAAAGATAGTTTTCAACATTCACACTTGCAAAACCTTGTGTAAGGGACCCTAATCTTAAAGATCTCTACCAATGTTAGTTAATACTTTTGCTTCTATAATACTATCAGGAGGATTAAACTTCCCTCTGCTCCTCTGTAAAGTTCTGCAGCAATTTGTCCACCAAGAACATTCCTTTCTTTTCCTATTACTTTTTGCTCTGATCCTTTTTGATTGACTATGGAAGTTCACAAATCTGATGGACTATGGAGGTTAATAATAATTTGGTGAAATTTCCCTGCCATCCCAAAGGTTACCTCTAATATAACCAAATGGGAAGATGATGAGCTGAAGAAGACCTCAAATCCAATTTGCATTCTCTATTTTGTTATTGTCATATAGTTCTTCAGTCATGTTCAATAGCATATCAGGATTTCTGTCTTCCACTATCTCTCAAAATCTATTCAAGCTCATGTTAACTGGTTTCATGACACTATCTATTCATCTCATCCTCTTTGAGTCCCTTTCTCCTTTTGTCTTCAGTCTTTCTCAACATCAAGGTCTTCCCAATTAGTCTGGTTTTCTCATTATATGACCAGAGTCATCAGCTTTCAGCTTTACTATTTATCCTTCCACTTAATAGTCTGAATTAATTTCTTTTATTTTCTTTTATTTTAATAGCCTTTTATTTACAGGTTATATGTATGGGTAACTTTACAGCATTGACAATTGCCAAACCTCTTGTTCCAATTTTTCTCCTCCTTCCCCTCCCCCCCTCCCCCAGATAGCAGGATGACCAGTAGATGTTAAATATATTAAAGTATAAATTGGATACACAATAAGTATACATGACTAAACCATTATTTTGCTGTACAAAAAGAATCGGACTCTGAAATATTGTACAATTAGCCTGTGAAGGAAATAAAAAATGTAGGTAGGCAAAAATATAGGGATTGGGAATTTAATGTAATGGTTCTTAGTCATCTCCCAGAGTTCTTTCGCTGGGCATAGCTGGTTCAGTTCATTACTGCTCCATTGGAACTGATTTGGTTCATCTCACTGCTGAGGATGGCCACGTCCATCAGAACTGGTCATCATATAGTATTGTTGTTGAAGTATATAATGATCTCTTGGCCCTGCTCGTTTCACTCAGCATCAGTTTGTGTAAGTCTGTTCAGGCCTTTCTGAAATCATCCTGTTGGTCATTTCTTACAGAACAATAATATTCCATAATATTCATATACCACAATTTATTCAGCCATTCTCCAATTGATGGGCATCCACTCATTTTCCAGTTTCTGGCCACTACAAAGAGGGCTGCCACAAACTGAATTAATTTCTTTAACTATATTCTGGCATTTGTCAAAGTATTTGATTAGCAATAACCTCAAAGATATAAGCCTCTCTATAAACCCATATAAAAATAAGTGGGGCTGACTGGCACAATTGTTTGAAAATCTTCACTATTCAGATAAGCAACACAGAATGTACATTTTAGATGTAACTCTTTTTTTTTTTTGCTGAGGTAATTGGGGTTGTGACTTGCCCAGGATCACACAGCTGGGAAATGTTAAGTGTCTGAGGTCAGATTTGAACTCAGGTCTTCCTGACTTGAGGGCTGGTGTTCTATCCACTATACCACCTAGCTGTCTTTTAGTGTGAACTCTTTAACCTAATTCTATATGCCTTTCATATTCTGTTCCCACTAATGGTTTTAATTCCTTGATGCCTTGGCCAAAATTAATGTCATTAATCTTACTTATCCTCATTTCACACCCTGTTATATATTAGAATCTGTCTCCATTGATTTCCCCTTGTTTACTACTCTTTCTTCAGTTCCTGGTCTATATTTCAGATGTCTCTTTGGGAGACTCAGTTTATCTACCTGGTTTTTTAGCCATCTTGTTCTGATAGTTAGAATAGTTACTTGTATTTATCTATTCTGATTTGGGATCAGAGAGCCATATTCTATCTAAGAATAATAGAGACTTATTGGGTTTTTATCTGTCTAATATTAAGAAAAAAAGGCCAATCAGTGAATAACTATTTAAGTGCCTATTATAATCACTGGGGATATAAAAAGAAGCAAAACACAGTCCCTGTCTTCAAGGACTCACAATCTAATGGGGACCATATATATATATATATATTTATACAAACAAGCTATATACAGAAAAAATAAGACGTAATTAAAAAAAAAACTGGATGCACTGAAATTAAGACAGAACATAGGATTTTAACAGGACTTAAAGAAAGTCAGAAAGATCACTAGTTATATCAGAGGAGAGAGAGTGTTCCAGGCTGAAAGACAGGCAGGGAGAAGGCCCAGAGCTGAGAGATGGAATGTCTAGTTTTGGGGACCCAGTGTACAAAATAGGTATCAAAAGAGGTTGCAAAACACACGTAATGTGGAAATGTTTTGCAAAACTATACTTGTAATGATCTCTATTAAAATGCTTGCTTTCTTAGGAAGGGGGAGTAAGGAAAGAGGGAGGGAGAGAATTTGGAACTCAAAATTTAAAAAAATGAATGTTAAAAGTTTTTTGTTTACATGTGATTGAAAAAAATAAACAAACATAAAAAAAAGATACTGCAAAAATGAAATTGAGAGGTCTTGGCTTTATCTGGACAGAGTTGTCAGGCTTCCATTACCCTCAAAAACATTTTCCTCTATATCTAAATTTTGATCTGATCCTCTCATCTGAAAATGACACTTCAGCTGCAGTTTGTTGGTGGGTCCTTCTTGGAGCTCTTTTCCCTGACTCTCCACTGTTCTTGTCCTCCGGATTGTAAGTAGTTTGATTTAACAGCCCTAAGTGGCAAGTGATAGATTTTTTCTCTCTTGCCTCTGAAACGGTTTTGTAGACTGGCACTTTGCCCAGCCTTTCATTTATTTAGTAAGGGGTGGTTCTCCATCAGATTGCTAAACTGTGTTTTCCTTAGATACCAAGATTTCAGAGCTGAAACCTTTCCCTTGACTGATGTTACAGACAAATAACGTAAATGTTACACTGTTGCTTGTTCCTCTTTTTTGAGCTGAGGAAATTGCAAGATAGGAGACTTCTTTCAACTGATCTCTAAGAGAGTGACCATGAGTCACTATGTCTCTATTTAGCTCTGTTTCAGAGTTGCTGAAGAATGGAACACTAGGCAAATGTGGCTTTTCTCCAAACATCAGCAGGTATTGGTATGCAATAAGGCCTGTGACATTGTTCTCAGAGGCTCTATATGCATGTTACAAGAAAGACCAAGTAATGACCCCAATGAACCTTTTGCATTGGCCTTGGGAATCCCCAACGTATTCAGTGAAGCATGATTAAAATGTCCTACATACTCTTTGATCCAGCAGTATCATTATTGGGTTTGTATCCCAAAGAAATCATAAAAGAAAGGGACCCACATGTGCAGAAATTTTTCTAGTATCTCTTTTTGTAGTGGTAAGGAACTGGACTTTGAGGGGATATCCATCAATTGGGGAAATGGATGAATAAGTTATGGTGTATGAATGGAATGGAATATTATTGTCCTATAAGAAATGATGAGCAGAAAAAAAACACAAAAAAACAAAAAACAAAAAACAAAAAAAAAATAAAATAAAAAATAAAAAAGAAATGATGAGCAGGCTGAAAAAAAGCCTTTAGAAAAGTCAAGAAAGATCTTTAGGAATTGATGCTGAGTGAAATGAGCAGAACTAGGAAGACACTGTACATAGTAACTAACAGCAAGATTATGTGATGATCAATTATTATAGATTTAGCTCTTCTCAGCAATGTAAGATAATTCCAATAGATTTTGAATGAAAAATTTCATCTTCATCCAAAGAGAGAACTATGGAGATTAAATGTGGATTGAAGCATAGTATTTTTGTTTTTTCTTTCTTATGTTTTTTTTTCCTTTTGGTCTGATTTTTCTTTTACAACATGACAAATATGGAAATATGTTTAAAAGTATTGTATAACCGATATCAATTGCTTGCAGTCTTGGGGAGGATGGAGGTAAGGGAGGGATGGAGAAAAATTTTGGAACATAAAATTTTACAAAGATGAATGTTGAAAACTATATTTATATGTGTTTGAAAAAATAAAATTCTATTGAAGGAAAAAAAAGAGATTTTTCTGAAAGTGGATTTTTTTTTCAGTCTAAGATAAGGCAAAAGTAGGGAAGTTATGGAGTTTCTGTAGAAGATTATGGCAGAAGCAGGCATGTGAAATCATCCTCAGCCCCAAGAGAGTTAATAGACAATATTCACAAATTCCAGCCTCTTGTGGGGAAGAGAAGAGCTTTTGATTTCAAGCCCAAGGAGAAGATATCTTGGTGACACCAGCCTTGTTTGGATACCAAATTTCAGAATTGAAGCACTAGATCTAGAGAGAGGAAGAGATTTCCTAATCCTAGAGCTGGAGGAATAAAGGATTATAAACCATACTATCTGTGGCATAGGAGTGGTATAAGAAATCGGGATCTTGCCACCTCCTACTATTAGAATAAATTATTTAGACAGTGCAAATGTGATGGCAAGAAAGTTGTTTACCTAAAAACTCTAAAGGATATTCATTGAGTTGGGGAGGGACTTTGTAAAACTATGTAAAAGACCTAGGGATTTTTTGGAATGTTGAAGTGCTGTTTCATCAAAAATGTCAAGTTCATTTCTTTCTGAAGCTAACAATCCCAAATAATTTATGTGACTTTCTACATCTATAGCCTTCTATGAGTGGTAGGAGCATTGGAGTCTTTTGAATTTGCTGCATTGTATTGCCAATATCATTGAGTGTGATGGCAGAATGACAACAGCACCTTGGAGACAGCTGATCTCTTTTCACACTTCCAACTTGTTTTAATACACAACTCCCTGCCTAATCTTTCCATTGCTATACTTTAGTATTTTAAGAATGACTGAGTTGAATAAATGTTTGTTGCCCAGAATAGGGCCTAACTAGGTACAGTACCCAGGATTCTGAGTCTGATGAATTTTTGGCACTGGTTTGGAACTGCAACAATCTATCCCAGGATATAACGAGGAATTAAGTGCCTATATCTTTGTTTACTGCAAAAATCAGCCTGTTATTTGTATTGATTCCTCCATATCCTGAACTCCAACATTTTACATCAGTAGCTTCCTCACAGTAAGATCATTAGAACCATATGAGATATTAGAATTCATGTCATCTTCATTTTACTAAGGTATAAACTAATGCATCCCATAGAGATAAAATGATATGTCCAATCTCATAGTGAACTAATGGCAGAGCTAGGACTAGAAGTCATTTCTCAACTCCCAGAGTTTATTTCACTGTCCTCTGCCTCCATTCTCCTCTCCTGTTCATTACATTCTGCATTCTTTTACCACGGTCATCTTATTAAAATATACTTTTGGTCATGCAATTTCTCTGCAATGATTTTTACCTTTGATGCAATTGTTATGTATTCTTTTTACCTATGCAATTACCATATCCTTCTTAACTAGGTCATCATCTCCATGATGCTAAGGGACCTGTCTTATCAAAAATTTGTATTGTCTTTAGTACTTAAGCACATTGCTTGGTACATAGTTGGTTCTTAATAAATGTAAGGACTTATGGAATTGGATTAAATTTGAGATTTAACAACAATTGAAGCATTTGTGTCAGCCCCACTATTAACAGCTATAGTACATTTACCCTTGCATTTCCCTACCCAGGCTTTCTAGTGAGAGAATAGCAAATCCCATTAGAACCAGGTATTCATTCTCTTTAAAGATAGAGCCAAATTCCCAGGGACCTACTTCATTCATTCATTTGCTGAATAAGCACTGTAAATAAAGAATAAGCTCCTGCCTTCAAGGAGTTTATTCTATTGAGACCCTGTCTCAAGATTAAATATTCCATTGTCTTGGGAGCCTTCTTAACAGAGATAGAAAAGGGACAAAGGGAACGTTCTTATTTGAAATTTTGCTATAGCTAGTATGAATATAATTGTATATGTGTCTCCACATACATATACATGTATGTTCATAATCTTATGAAATTTTTTATTGTTTACATATTTATGTTTATATACCACCTATATATATTCAAATGTACCTGTATTTATTTTTATATATACACAAATTATTTACATATGCATATGTATATATGCAGAGTTATAGAGATAAACAATAAATATATTTCATAGGATTTAAAGCTGGAAGGGTTTTTAGAGATTATTTATTTGATCCCCCATTTTATAGATGAGAAAAATGAGATCCATGGAGGATAAATGATTTGCTCAAAGTCACATGGTGAATAACTAAGTCAGTACTCACCAATAAGCCCTCTATCTCCGTATCTATTGTTCTCTCTATTACTCTCTGCTGCCTCCTCAAATTAATAAACAATTAAGCAAACAAACAATATTGATAAATATATACATGAAAAAGCACTTATTAAACATCTACTTGAGAGTTAGATACTATGTTAAACTCTGGAGATATAATGCAAAAGTGAGAGTGTCCCTGACCTCAAGGAGCTTACATTCTAACAAGAAAGAAACAGCATATATTTGGTGATTAAGGAAGGTAGTTTTGGTCTGGGAACTCCCAGGGATGATAAGCAAACTGCCAGATTGCATCTCTGCAAAGCTTGCTCTCCTGGACTATGGCTTTGGAGGTCAGCCTCGAAAAAGTCTATGGTTTGGGGGTACTGTTGTTTGCAGTGCCCTGGAACTTACTTGCTCATCTTTGAACAGTTGACCAACAATTGGTGTTGGTGGTGTCAAAGATTGTGGGCTCCTTTTCTACAGTGGTTCCTCCCCTTGATAATAGATGCAAAGGTTGAGTTGGAAATAAGACCAGCGGTCTGAGGGCAGATGTATATGTGATGTGTGTGTGTGTGTGTGTGTGTGTGTGTGTGTGTGCACTGCTGTTCCCAGAACTGCTGAGCTCTTAGGCTATCTTCGCTGGGATCTGAGGGAATGGATGGTCAAGGTACTTTGACCTACCTGGGATCTGCTGTTTTTAAAATTTCTCCTTCAGGTATCTCATTGTTTCAGCTAGGTTTGCTTGACAATTCGATTTTGGACAGGGAAATCAATGGACATGCTTTTTTCAGAAGCAGTGGTAATTTTGATTTGATTAGCATTCTCTCTCTCTTTTTTTTTTTTTTTCCATCCATGTCTTTTCTTCCTGGATGGGAGAAAGCATTTATTTATTTATTTTTATTTAATAGCCTTTTATTTACAGGTTATATGTATGGATAACTTTACAGCGTTAACAATTGCCAAACCTCTTGTTCCAATTTTTCACCTCTTACCCCCCCCCTCCCCTAGATGGCAGGATGACCAGTAGATGTTAAATATATTAAAATATAAATTAGATACACAATAAGTATACATGACCAAAACGTTATTTTGCTGTACAAAAAGAATCAGACTCTGAAATATTGTACAATTAGCTTGTGAAGGAAATCAAAAATGCAGGTGTGCATAAATATAGGGATTGGGAATTCAATGTAATGGTTTTTAGTCATCTCCCAGAGTTCTTTTTCTGGGTATAGCTAGTTCAGTTCATTACTGCTCCATTAGAAATGATTTGGTTGATCTCGTTGCTGAGGATGGCCAGGTCCATCAGAACTGGTCATCATATAGTATTGTTGTTGAAGTATATAATGATCTCCTGGTCCTGCTCATTTCACTCAGCATCAGTTCGTGTAAGTCTCTCCAGGCCTTTCTGAAATCATCCTGTTGGTCATTTCTTACAGAACAGTAATATTCCATAATATTCATATACCACAATTTATTCAGCCATTCTCCAACTGATGGACATCCATTCAGTTTCCAGTTTCTAGCCACTACAAAAAGGGCTACCACAAACATTCGTGCACATACAGGTCCCTTTCCCTTCTTTATAATCTCTTTGGGATATAAGCCCAGTAGTAACACTGCTGGATCAAAAGGTATGCACAGTTTGATAACTTTTTGAGCATATTTCCAAACTACTCTCCAAAATGGTTGGATTCGTTCACAACTCCACCAACAATGCATCAATGTCCCAGTTTTCCCACATCCCCTCCAACAATCATCATTATTTTTTCTTGTCATCTTAGCCATTGATTAGCATTCTCAATGCCTTGCACATAGTAGGTGTTTAAGAAATGTTTGTTTCCCTCTCTTCCTTCCTTCCTTCCTTCCTTCCTTCCTTCCTTCCTTCCTTCCTTCCTTCCTTCCTTCTTTCCTTCCTTCCTTCCTTCCTTCTTTCCTTCCTTCCTTCCGAAGCATGGATGGTGTGTGGGACCTGCTAAATCAGGTGTACCTTTGTTCCCTCTTTCCCCTCAACCCTTTAGGGTAAGAGTTCCAAAGCTGTCTTGATTCTGGAGCTTGTCAAAGTCTCTGGAGTTTTGGTTCAGAGGATTTAATAGTGGCAGGATAGCATGGTAAGAATATAGCTAGAATGAGGCATGATGAAGATGAAGATGATGATAAAGAGGGAGTGGAGAAGAGGGCAAAACACCTTGGAAAACTGTCACATCCAACACTGGCTATGTGACCATGATCTAATTACTTAGCTTCTTTGAGCCTCAGTTTCCCTATCTGTAAAATGGGACTAATGATACCTGTATCACATATTTCATAGGGTGATTGTGAAAACAGCATTTTGTAAAAATGTGTTTTTATTTCAATAATTGTCTCTAAAGCTGGAAAGCTAGCTGATTAGAACTGAACCTCCCTGAAATTTTGGTTTTTGGAGAAAGGAGGGGCAGATTTCTCTTGGGTTCCACCTTGTGACAGTGAACTCCCAGTAACAAACTTGTGGTTGCTATGGTAGCCATAAAGCATCTTTGAAGCTTTCCTTCAAGGCTCCCAGATATGATCAACCTCAAGACTTAGAAAGCAAAATGAAGGGTCATAAATCTGAAAACTGATGACAGAGCTGTTTAGGGATTGCACATTCTCACAAAATTTCAAGTGCCATCCTGAAAAATAGCATAACTATAACAGCAAACAGATGTTGTACCTATTAATGCAATATACAAACATACACATAAAAATATGATTTTGATCCAGCAAAAGCAGGCTCTATTGGTTTGGGCTAGAATTAGTGAATATCAGAACTCCAAGTAATCTAAAGAATCATTTCCAAAGCATGCACACAAATATTTACATCCCTCTAATTTTACAGATAAGGAAACTAAAATCTAATTTTATAGATGCTACTCACATAAAGGGGGAAAAACTTGTCTAAGGTCATACAACCAGCTAGTAAGTCAAGACTTGAACCAGGTTTCATGAATATCAGACAAAAACTCTCTCCATCATACTATGCTGCCTTTCTAGGCTTGTTGGAGTTGAATTTCTTGAAAGTCCAAGAAGAAAGCCAGCATATGGGCTAACTGGGAACAAATTTGACACATTAGGTATTACTCCTCCTCCCCCTCTCTCCCCATAAAACACCTGCTAGCTGATGAATCAGAGCTTGTTATCTCTTTAGTGACAAGTTTCTCACAAAGTCCACCCTGATCTATATATAGTGATATTCATACATTCCCACGGTTTCACCCCAGATGAGTCAGGTATTAGTGCCGTCTGAAATAGCAGCCTGAGAACACTATACACAAGCTAATAGCTTGTAGGGATTTAAATAGGGAGCTGTTTAATTACCAGTTTAGAAATGAAGTAGGGCAGTTGGATGGCACACTAGCTAGAGCACAGGGCCTGGAGTCAGGAAGATTTGAGTTCAACTATGGCTACAGATACTTAGAAATGTGAGACTCTGGGTCACTTAACCCTGTTTGCTTCAGTTCCTCATCTAAAAAATTAGCTGGAGAAGGAAATGGCCAACCCTTCCAGTATCTTTGCCAAGAAAACCCCAAATGGGGTCATGAAAAGTCAGACATGACTGAACAACAGCAAAAATAGAAATGCAAAAAGCATTAAAGTATTGTGAAATAAATGCAAAAGGCATTTATTAAGCATTTGCCATATGTCTAACATTGTGAAGTGGAATCATAAGTCAGTTCTTGATCTCAAGAAATTCACATTGTAATCAAGGTAGATGACACATAAAGAGAAGGTTTTAGTTGTAAGTCAGATGGAAAGACCTAGTAGGATTTAGGATTCTAGGGCAAAGCAGGTAGAAAGGCATCTTCTTAGGGTCATTTTTATTAATAAGACGATATTACAATATTAATTTATATCTGCTTATATCTGAGGAGAGGTGGTGTCAGGGTAGTTTGACACAATTGGTTTAAGCTGTTTTCTGTCTCTCCCTCAGGATACCTTTGTCTAGATTGGTTTACCTCAAAAGTCAATACTCCCAAATTTCAGAAGGACCCGTTGTATATTGTATATTATTCAGATATAATTGTATATCTTATAATATTCAGATAATATTGTATATTATTCAGAAGGACCCCTATAACGTATATTGGATCAAAATAAGAATCCCTGCTACCAATTAAGTGGTCATTAGCTTTTAACTGAAGACTTCCAGTGAGAGTGATCTCATCACTTGCTAAAGCAACTCATTCTATTTTTGGACAGTTGTCAGAAAGTTTGTCCTGAGTAGCAAGCCTAAATATGCCTCTCTGCAGCTTGGACTTATTTCTCCTAGTTCTACCCTGTGGGATCAAGCAGTATGTCTAATCTGTTTTTAAAAAATTCTTAGCTAATAATAAAAGCTAACTTTTAGTATTTTAAGGTTAACAAAGTAATGTACATTTATTGCCTCATTTGATCCTCATAACAATCCTGTAAAAGTATGAATGTTTTTCTTTTACTCATTTTATAGATGGGGAAAATGAAATTGAGCTATGTTAAGTGACTTGTTCACGGTTACACTACTAGAAAGTATATGAGGTAAGATTTGAATTCAGATCTTACTATCTTCAAGTTCAACATATTAACCACTTATCACTTAGCTATCTTATAGGATCCTAAGGTAATAGACTCCAAAAGAGAACTTTTCACCTATATTTATCATTCCACACCTCAGGGTTAGTGGTGTGGTTGCCTCCATGATCTGTAAACTCCATGTAAAATTTTTTTGGTCCTCCCTTCATGCCAAAAAAGAAGTCAATTATTATGGCATTAAAAAATAAAAATATGTTGATGTTATGTAATGATATACATATATTTTATGCATTTCTGAATTTTAAAATTTTTTATGTCATCTACTGCCTTTGATTATTGTCTATGGTATCTGTAAAACTCCCTCCAAATTCCCATTTAATTTCTTATGCCAACTCTCCACATAGCAAAAGCACAATAGGCAGAGTCCTGAAATGAAAGGGAAAACTATAATTTAATCCTGATGAGTGTCCCACCTGAACTGCTAACTGCTTTTTCCTCTAACCAAAATGAAAACCAAAAATCCACTTTTCCAGATAGACATTTTGAAATGTATATGTTATCATAATTCAGGAGGACTCATATTCAAATATTCCCCATATCCTGACAGAATGGATTTGTGATGGTCTCAGAATATAGATCAAGACACAGATTTTGGGACTTGGCCAATGTGGGAATTTGTTTTGCTGGACTTGAACAGGGTTTGTAACAGGGTTTTTGTTGTTTTTGTATTTGTTATTATTTTTGTTTTCTTCCCCCTTTTCCCCAAGGAGAGAGGGAAGGAGAGAAGGTATATATTTGTTGATGTAAAATATAAAATATAATTTTAAAAATAATTAGAACATCAAAATGTATCCCCTAATAGAATGCAAGTTCCTTTATCTTTATATGCCCACCACCTAACAATACTTTGAACATAGTATTTAGTAAATGTGTATAGAGTGTATCTAATATTGTGGAAGATTTGATAGGAGAAAGCCCTTGCCTTCTAGCAGTTGTTGGTTCAGACTCTGAGGAACTCATATGAATTTTCTCTTATTCGTCTCTGGCACATAAACTTTAATGCCTTTATGATTCTGTTTCTGTTGTTATCCAATGAATTTGTGTTTTCCAACAACCTCTTGGCAATGAAAGAGAAAGAAACTGTCTGAACAGTCCTTCTCAGCATTTAAGGGCTCCCATTAAACTACAAAAATGAATACTAAGGAAGGAGCTTGGTTTTTTAGCTGTCAAGAATCATCTTTCATTCTATCTTTGTTCAATAATGAGACAGCCCTTTTGCATTCAGACATTAAGGTACTTGTTTTATCACAGAGATTCCTTGAGAATAGAAAAAAGCAAAGCAGAATTCATTAAATTTAACAATCATTTATTATGTCAACCGGTATTTGTTAAATACCTGCTAGGAGCATTAAAGTGTAGATGATACAAAGACAAAAGTAAAATAATTCCTTTCCTTAAGGAGTTTATATTCTTCTGGGGCCAAGAAAGTAGTATGGAGCTGTGCCATGTAGATTTCAGAGATCAGGCCTATTCTGACAAAATAACAATGGCACTTTTTTCTTGTATATTATTTTTAAAAGAACAATTGAAAATCTTCTTTATGTAGCACTATTTGATTTTTTAAAAAAAGAATTTTTCTCACCATACAAGGTAGGTAGTATAAACATAGAGTACCTTTGGCCCCCTTCCTTACTCTCAACTTGGGATATAATCAGCTGTCAAATACAGGGAAGCTTTGGGTAGGTTTCCATCCAGGCATGTGTAGTGCAATGGATATATATTTTTTATTATTATAGCTTTTTATTGACAGAACATATGCATGGGGTAATTTTTCAACACTGACCCTTGCAATCACTTCTGTTCCAACTTTCCCCTTCCTTCCCTCCACCCCCTTCCCTAGATGGCAGGTAGTCTCATACATGTTCAACCTGTTAAAGTATATTTTAAATATAACATATGTGTACATATTTATACAGTTCTCTTAGTGCAATGGATATTACAGTTGCAGTGAGACCTGAGGTTGAATCCTCCCTCAGAAATTACTGTGTGAATTTAGGAAAGTCACTTAATCTCAGTGAGTTTCAATTTCCTCATCTGTAAATTGGGAATAATAATAGTGACTATAGGGTTGTAGTGAGGATCAAATGAGATGATGTGTATAGAGTTTACAAACCTTAAAGTGCTATAAATGATAGTTGTTAACAATAATAATAGTAATAGCACTTAATCCAAACCAAGTATTATGTTAAGTATTTTACTATTATTATTATTGCTAATATCATTAATTCTGCTACATTTCTTGGTGTTTCTGTTTTGAATAATATTTTATTTTTTCTCAATTGTATGTAAAAATAATTTTTAACATTCATCTTAAAAAAATTGAGTTCCAAATTCTATCACTTTTTCCCTCCCCTTTCTCTCCCTCAGATGGTAAGTAATTTGATATAGGTTATACATGTGTATAATCACGCAAAACATTTATATATTAGTCATGGTGTAAAAGAAAACACAGACCCCACCCTTCCAAATATACAAAGTAGAAAATTGTATGCTTTGATCTGTATTTAGATCCATTCAGTTTTATGGGGTTTGAGGTGCAGAAGTGCTGAACCCCCAACTATATTGAGTTCCAGGAGTCTTCCTATACAGTTCACCAAATATTAGAGCAGGGTTGAACCCCAAAGTATATTGGGGTTTTGGGTTGGTGCCATGAAGTATCTCAAAAAATTTTGTAGGCTTAAACCATAGCCAAATCAAGAGGCACAGATTTTATTACACTGCTGACAGTGGGCTAATTTCTCGAAAGAATGTTCCCTAGTGGAATGCACTGTTAATAAAAAAGAAGACATCATAAAGCAGGGCTAAGTTCCTTGAGAACATATAAAAATTTTCCTATCTGTGTTCACTTCAACACATGAGACTTCATGGATCTTTTCTTGGCATGAGTGACTGAGGGATTAGTACTATGAGAGTGTTCAATCATCTTTTACCTGGCTAAAGAGTTGGAAGGACTGATGATAGGAAAGTGGCTAAGGAGGAAATGAGTGATGAATGTGCATAGGGAAGATCTCAATCACTCTTTCTTTTTGGATTGAGAAAGATTGCTGTGAACTAATAGCTTAGGACAAGGCAACAGCAATGTGCACTTCCCTTGATGTGGCCCTCCATGCATCCTTGAACTCTTATCATTTCTGTAACTTTTGTGTTTATTCTTTCTGTTCTTAGGATAATGGGAATGAGAGACGGATAAACTAGGTGGTTAATCCCCAGTTTCTGGTATTTGAAAAGTTGGAAAGGCCATCAGAAGTTTCCTCAGCAAGAAGTGGGCATAGCAGAGACTATTGGAGGCAGTTGTAGAAGCAGCTGAATCCACTGAGGAATCACCAAAGCAGTCAATTTGATGTAGTTCCCAAAGTAGATCAGTTCATTAGCTAAAACAGAGCATCCTGGAAAATCACTTCAACTGAGTATGGGAACAACTCATACATCAGGATCCAACCTGGAAGGTAACTTGGTGGGAATTTTGAGAAGAGAGAAAAGGACTTCTAGGGCTAAGAACTGTAGGGTCCTTGACCCTCCCATGTGTTCCCTATATGTGTGTCTCATTATTTTTATATTTTAAGTTTGAGTCTATTCTCCTCAAGAACCTTATATATGGAGGAGTAGAATTCCCTGATTTTCTGGTCTACCAATATGAGTGGGAATAGAAACTTAAAGTGGAGTTCTGCAAGAATAATTATTCTTATTTTATACTGAGGCTTATAAAAGTTAAGTGACTTATGATAGATTACACAATACCAGAGCTGAGATTTTCTGTTTTCAAATCCAGTGCTCCTACTACTTTGTCATCATCATTGTTGTCATTGTTATCAATGTCATCATCATCATCATCATCTTTGTCTTAAATAATCAATATTTGTTTATCTTTCTTGATCCCTCTGCTGCATTTGGCCATTTTCTTCTTTGGAATATAATATTTTCTTTGGGTTTTTATTATTATTCTTTCTTAGTTCCTCTCACCAGTCTGCTCCCTTTTTAGTTTCCTTTGCTGGATCATTAACCATGTCACATCCTCTAATTTTGGGTGCCCTCTTCTTCTCAAAGGCCTTCTTCTCTTTTCTTTCTATACTCTCTCTTTTTTGATTTCATCGACTCTTCTATAAGTTCAATTACCTCTATGCTAATACTTATATATCCAGTCCTATTCTCCTCTTTCTCTCTGTTTTAAAACATAGTATTTTATTTTTTCATTTACATGTAAAGATAATTTTAAAAATTCATTCAACAATTTTTTGAGTTCCAAATTCTCTCCCCCTTTCTCCTGCTCCCTCTCTAAGATGATAAGCAATTTGATATAGGTTATATATGTGCAGTCATGTTGTAAAAAAAAAAAACCCTCACAAAAACACAAAAGACTCTTTCTTGAGTTGTAGTTCTATACCATTAATTGGCTATTGGATATTTCTAACTAGAAGTCCAATAATACTTCAAACTTACTATATCTGTATATATATCTTGCTATGGAATTTCTAAAGTTTATGATACTATAAGCCAGTGGTTCTCAATTTTTTAGTCTAAGGATCCATTTACACTTTTAAAAATTATTGAGTACTCCCCAAAGCTTTTGTTTATATGGTTTATCTCTCTTGATATTTATTGTATTAGAAATGTAAACTGAAAAATTAAAAGAAAAATTTCAAATAACAAACCTATTACTTGTTAACATAAATAAAATCTTTTTTTTATGAAAATAACTTTTTCAAAGAAAAAAACTTAATTGAGAAAATTGGCATTGTTTTACATATTTTTGCAAAGCTCTTTAATTTCTGGCTTAATAGAATTTAGCTGGATTCTCCTATCTGCTTCTGCCTTCAATCTCTTGCAATCTGTTGTTTTGGTTGAAGTATATGAAGAAAATCTGGCCTCACATAGTATAGTTGGAAAAGAGAGAAATATTTTAATAGTCAAATAATGTCTCAAATTATTATAAAAATAGTTTTGATTTCAAAAATCCTACTGAAATGGTCTCAAGAGTCCCCAGGGAACTGAGGACCACATTTTGAGAATTGCTGCTACAAGCTAATGGTTCAAAAATGATTAAAGTTTCCATATGTCTATTTGTTGTACTCTAAATTTTTCTATCTTATGCTTTTTTCTTTTGATTATTTTTGTATTGTCTTAAATACTAGTTCACAAGGTAGTGCATATTCCAACCTTCCATAATAAGTATAAATCAAGCTTGGAAAGAATTTTACAAATGATTTCTTCAAGCAAGGTTCTCCCCTTTCCCTGTCCACCAAATAACTTTTAGAGAAATGTATTAGATAGCATTGAAAGATGAGGTCAAATTCTGGTTCTGAAGGTGAGGAAATAATGCAAAATGCAGTGGAGAGAAGAAAGAGAGGGAATGACAGACTGTACTAATGACTTTTTCAGATGTTCATATAGGACTTATGTAGCTAAGTAAATGAATAGCTATTAGATTCCTCTCTTTGATATGCCAGCCCATGGAGAATTTCCAAGATTCTTTTCTCAGCAGAAGAAACAGTGAATCTTTAAAAGTCATTGGTTACCTAGGTCAGACTTCAAGGAACACATTATCTTATATTTCTTTTAGATTATACCCGCATACATAGTCACATCTCTGTCCCCCATCTATATATAGATACTATATATCTTTTGTACAGATATATACTAAAGATATTTGCAATATAGCTATACTATTGTGTAGACATACAATACTCTATATCTGTCTCTATATATAATTGTGGATTCAATGAAAATTGAAGCCTCTGCTGATGTCACCAAATAATTATTTGCATTGATGTTTTATCCTTTTAGTATACTGTAAGCTCCTTGAGGGCAAGCACTATCTTATCTAAATTTTGTATCTAGGATCTAGGTACTGACTACTGGATAGCAAGAGTCACTTAATAAGTATGTACTGGATTGGAGTGGATTGATAGCAAACCCCACCAACCAACCAATCAATTAACCCACCCCTAAGCATATCTGACTTGAATCTTATCATTTTCATTTGATTTGAGTAGTTGTTGGGTTAAATCTAAATGTGAGCTGTGAATCTCTTCTCCTAGCTCAGTTTCTTTTCAAATTTAGGACATCATTTTCTGAATGAATTTTTACATTATCATCCTTTTCCTTTCTTTTTCTTCTCTAATTACATTTCTTTTATAATCACATAACTTCTTTTCTCCTGGTTTTGGGTATACATAGACACATGTAGTACAGGGAATCCTATATCAGAAATAGTGAAGAGAAAGGATGCTGAGGATGCCTTTTGGCCATGATTTTTCAAAAAAAAAATTTTTTTTTAGCATTAGATCTCAGCTTCTCTTTGTATATATAAAATTGCAAAGGTTTTTTTTTTTTAAATTGAAATTGATGACTTTTTAAAAACATATTTTGATTACAATGAGCAATGAGAATTCCAAAGAATTCATGATGAAAAATGCTCTTCATCTCTAGAGAGAGAGCTGATGAATTCCAAGAGTAGACTGAAATGTATTGGTTTTCATTTTTTCTATTTTTTCTTTTAGTATGACTAATATGGAAATATATTTTCTATGATTTCACATATACAATGTTTATCATGTTGTTGCCTTCCCAATGGGTTGGGAAGGGCTGGTGGAAGGGAGAAAATTTGGAACTCACAATTTAAAAAATAAATGTTGATGCTTCAGTCTTTCCCAAAAGCTGAAAGATGAGGATGAATTTGGCAATTTTTGGTCTTCCCTTCCTCCAGCTCCTCTACTCCCTACAACTGCTTAGATTCCTACCCTACACAATTTTAGTAACACTAGTTGTCCAGGTTTAATTTAGGAAAATGATTCTTAAGAACAAAACATTAGTATGTCAACTTCAATTATGGATCAAGTAGCATTGAAAACTTTATTTTTTAAAGTGGTTTTTATGTGTGATAAGTTTAGGTATTTTCTTCTTCTTCTTCTTCTTTTTTTTTTTAAGTTTAGGTATTTTCAAACCACCATGTTTTTAATAAGCCTTCCCTGCCAAGTTCTTTGTGTTGGTGTCCATACACACACATTCATATCCTCTAACCTTTCTCATTTCTTTGTTTTAAAAATAATGTAAAATTTTATTTATTAATGGTATAAAATTCTGAAACTACCATTATGAATTTTTTTTTAGTGAGAGCAATGTGATTTCATTATTTTAGAAAATATTTTAATATTTCATAATAGCTTTTTATTTTTCCAAATATATGCAAAGATAGTTTTCAAAATTCACCTTTATAAAATACTTGTGTCCCAAAATTTTCTCCCTCCTTTCTCTCTTCTCTCCTTTGTTAGGGGTGCAATCTGCTAGTGGCTGTTGGGTGTAATGGGAGTCACCTGCTAGTGGCTGCTGGGGATCTAATTCTGACCAGCAGAATAGATCCCTTCATGTGAGAGGATGATAATGATACAAGGAGACTGAGAGGCAGTTATATTCTCTGACCTCTCTCTTCTTCCTCTTGCCTCCAATTTATTTCATTCCCAATCCACAAGCAACATCTGCATTAGTAAAGGCTGCTTTGCAATTCCTTCAAGTGTATTATGATTCACAGCTGTGGGGACTTTCCGGAGAATTGACCTGTCCTTTCACACTTAGGCATGGTCCTTAACACTCCTCCCCTAGACAGCAAATAATCCAATATAAATTAAACATTTGCAATTCTAAAAATATTTCCATATTTGTCATACTGCACAAGAAAAATCAAATCAAAAGGGAAAAAAAGAAAACATGAAAAAGAAAAAAAAACCCAAGTAAGCAAACAAAAACAACAACAACAAAAGATGAAAATATTATATTTTGATTCACATTCAGTCCCTATAGTTCTCTTCTGGAAGCAAATGACTCTTTCCATCCCAAGTGTATTGGAATTGCCTTGAATCACCCCATTGTTGAACAGAGCCAAGTCCATTACAGTTGATCATCATATAATCTTCTTGTTTCTGTGTACAATATTTTCTTGGTTCCAATCATTCACTTAGCATTAATTCATGTAAGTCTTTCCAGGCTTTTCTGAAATCAGCCTGCTCATCACTTCTTATAGAATAATAGTATTCCATTACATTCATGTACCATAACTAATTTAGCCATTCCTCAACTCATGGATATCCATTCAATTTCCAGTTCCTTGCCACCACAAAAAGGGCTGCTATGAACATCTTTACATATGTAGATTTCCCTTCCCTCCCACTTTTTTATGATCTCTTTGTGATACAGATCCAGTAAAGATACTGCTAGATCAAAGGGAATACATAGTTTTATAGCCCTTTGGGCATAGTTCCAAATTGCTCTCCAGAATTAACCTTTCTCATTTCTTGGGGACTTCCCTCTTTCATGCCCTAAGATGTTTCTCAGTTGTACTTAACCTCTCAGCAACTGAGATGTGGAGGGCAGTTTCTGGTATATTTTCTAGAAAAAAAAAATCTGGATTCTAGCTTTAAAAAATTATAAAATGAGATTTTTTTTCAATATTTTTACTAATCTTTTTGTAAAATGAAAAGTGTGATGACAGAAGGTTGGTTATGTGGTGGCTCATTCCTCCTCCTCTCTTCTTCCTTCTTCTTCTTCTTCTTCTTCTTCTTCTTCTTCTTCTTCTTCTTCTTCTTCTTCTTCTTCCTTCTTCCTTCTTCCTCTTCCTCTTCTTCCTCTCTCTCTCTCTCTTTCTCTTTCTCTCCCTCCCTCCCTTCTTCTCTCTTTCCCCTCCTTCCCCTCTTCCCCTTCCCTCTGGTTCTCATTTTTCTTCCCCTCCTCTCTCTGTCCTTCTCCCTCTTATTTTCTCTTTCTTTCTCTCCCTCAACTGCAACCTGTCACATTCCACAAGTCTCCTGTATATGTACCTGTAACTGACTAATGAGAATAGATTGAGGGGATTGTTAATATTCTTAGTATGTATATTTATACTTCGGAAATCGGTAATTACTAAAATTAGTACTTGATTTATGCTTTTTTATTTTTAGGTTAAGAAAGTATTAACAATATAGATTAAACTTGTGTGATTGTTCATTCCCTCACTCCAGCCTTGGTTGTTAAATATTTTCCAGCACACTCCTATTGCTTTTTAGTCATTTTAGTCATGTCCAACTTCTGACCCAATTTGGGGTTTTCTTGGCAGAGATACTGTAGTGGTTTGCCGTTTCCTTTACCAGCTCATTTTACAGATGAGGAAAACTGAGGCAAACAGGGTTAAGTGATTTGCCCAGGATCACACAGCTAGTAAGTGTCTGAGGCCAGATTTTTAAACTCAGGAAGATGAGTAACTTTGATTCCTGCCCTGGCCTTCTGGGCACGTTGGCACTCCCTAGCTGTCCATGCTATAGTTAGGATTACAACAAATTTTAGCTTCTTGATGTTGGATTAGACATACATTTGCCTGCATGTCATGTCTTGGCTTTAAGCAGACCTTCTCTTTTGGTTCTTGGCTAGCAGGTCAAAGTACCTTTCATTGCAGTCTTACAAAGGTGACTTGTCATTGATCAGTGTACCACTTCTGAAGGGCAAACTTATTTTTTAAATAACTTTTTATTGACAGAATGCATGCCAGGGTAATTTTTTACAACATTGTCCCTTGCACTTACTTCCGTTCCAATTTTTCCCCTCCCTCCCTCCACCCCCTCTCCCAGATGGCAAGCAGTCCTATGCATATTAAATAGGTTACAGTATATCCTAGATATAATATATGTGTGTAGAACTGAACAGTTCTCTTATTGCACAGGGAGAATTGGATTTAGAAGGTAAAAATAGCCTGGGGAAGAAAAACAGAAATGCAAGCAGTTTACATTCATTTTCCAGTGTTCTTTCTTTGGGTGTAGCTGCTTCTGTCCATCCTTGATCAATTGAAACTGAGTTAGGTCTCTTTGTTGAAGAAATCCACTTCCATCAGAATACATCCTCATACAGTATTGCTATTGAAGTATATAATGATCTCCTGGTTCTGCTCATTTCACTTAGCATCAGTTCATGAAAATCTCTCCAAGCCTCTCTGTATTCATCCTGCTAGTCATTTCTTACAGAACAATAATATTCCATAATATTCATATACCACAATTTACTCAACCATTCTCCAATTGATGGGCATCCATTCATTTTCCAGCTTCTGGTCACTACAAACAGGGCTGCCACAAACATTTTGTCACATACAGGTCCCTTTCCCTTCTTTAATATCTCTTTGAGATACAAGCCCAGTAGAAACACTGCTGGATCAAAGGGTATACACAGTTTGATAACTTTTTGAGCATAGTTCCAAACTGCTCTCCAGAATGGCTGGATGTATTCACAGTTCCACCAACAATGTATCAGTGTCCCTGTTTTCCCACATCCTCTCCAACGTTGCACATTATCTTTCCCTGTCATTCTAGTCAATCTGACAGGTATGTAGTGGTATCTCAAAGTTGTCTTAATTTGCATTTCTCTGATTAATAATGACTTGGAGCATATTTTCATATGGCTAGAAATAGTTTCAATTTCTTTGTCTGAGAATTGTCTGTTCATATCCTTTGACCATTTATTAATTGGAGAATGGCTTGATTTCTTATAAATTAGAGTCAATTCTCTATATATGTTAGAAATGAGGCCTTTATCAGAACCTTTGACTGTAAAAATGTTTTCCCAGTTTATTGTTTCCCTTCTAATCTTGTCTGCATTAGTTTTGTTTGTACAAAAACTTTTCAATTTGATATAATCAAAATTTTCTATTTTGTGATCAATAGTGATCTCTAGTTCTTCTTTGGTCATAAATTCCTTCCTCTTCCACAGGTCTGAGAGGTGAACTATCCTACGCTCTTCCAATTTATTTATAATCTCATTCTTTATGCCTAGGTCATGAATCCATTTTGACCTTATCTTGGTGTATGGTGTTAAGTGTGGGTCAATGCCTAGTTTCTGCCATACTAATTTCCAATTTTCCCAGCAATTTTTGTCAAATAATGCATTCTTATCCCAAAAACTGGGGTCTTTGGGTTTGTCAAATACTAGACTATTAAAGTTATTGGCTGTTTTGTCCTTTGAACTTAATCTATTCCATTGATCAACTAGTCTATTTCTTAGCCAATACCAGATGGTTTCAGTAACCGCTGCTTTATAATATAATTTTAGATCTGGTACAGCTAGACCACCGAAGGGCAAACTTTCAGTGATTTTTCCCCCATTTATTCCATCTTCATTTTCCAAAGAAATTTCTCTTTGTGATCAATTCAGAGTTAGGGATTTATATTCCAAGAAGTTATACAAAGAGTTACACAAATAGCATTAAACTAATGTTACATGTAATTTCTAAGTAAAACACAGGAAGCACTGAAGTAACTATCTTCCACATGCACATGCAGTTTTTATCACCAACAAGCATATTCTGTGATTACAATCAAGTCATTTAAACTTTGTGTCCCTCAGTTTCCTCACGTGTACAATGAGATTGGCTTAGGTGAATTTTAAAATCTCTTATTCATATAAATAAATATGTGCTCCTATGAAGATTTTTTTTTTAAGGTTAGATTAGTTATATAAAAAAATGCTTTAATAAGAATAAATAGTAAAAAACTAGAATGCAGTTGCTACTTATACATTTATAACTAAATTTACAATTGGCACTACTATTGAACAAAAGTTCTATTAATTATCAAAATAGAAATTGAAAATGAGTTGTATTCTGAATGATGCAGAGGATAGGCTGCTGGACCTGGAAGTAGAAGACCTCAAATACTATCTGAGACATTAGCTATGTGAGCTTGGGCATGTCACTTAATCTCTTTCTGGTTCAGTATTTTCATCTGTAAAATGAGAATAATAATAACACCCACCTCCCAGGGTTGTTATGATGAAAAAAGCATTGTATTTTTTAAATTATAAAACATTATATCTATGCTAGCTCTTATTGTTATCATCACTATTGATGGGAATTACATCTATAAAATTATTGTTTAAAGAAGCATCATGATATAGTAGAAATAATTTATGACTTACTAGACAGGCAGCTTAAATTCCAATCCTATCCCTGCTGCTAATTTAGATGTGTGACTGCACAAATTACTTAACCTCTCTGAGTCTCAATTTACTTTTTTGTAAAATGAAAGAATTAGACAAAGTGATCTTTAAGATTCCTCCCAGATCCAAATCCTATGATTTTATATGTGGGGCTGAAAGCCAGAGGAAATTTTTAGCTACTAGTTTACAAATTTCTAATATTTATCCTGTAGTTTTTTATCTTCAGATTATTCCATTTTTGTTACCAATTATCTATGAAAGGAATTACTAGCAGATCAGAAACAAAGAATCCTTTTGACTGCAGTCAAAAAAAAATATGATAGATGAAGGAAACAAAATTAGTTCCTTATGTTCTTTGTAGAATTTAAGAATGAAAAAATTCTCTGAGGTATATAGCCAAAAATAGTACCCTAGAATTTTATATTTCATTTGGAATGAAATATAAAATTCTCCCTCCCCCACTTTAAATTTATAGGCAGCTAAGTAGAAAAGTGGAAAGAGTGTTTCACCTGGAGTCAGAAGAATCTGAATTTGAATCTTGTCTCGGGCATTTATTGTCATGTAATTTTAGACAAGGAATTTAATCTCTCTCAGCCTCAATTCCATTATCAGTAAAATGAGGATAATATTATCTACAAACAGGATTATTATGAGATAGCATATGTAAAATGCTTTGCAAACATTAAAGCCAATATATGACTTAGACATAAAGGATGATGTCTGTCATAAGCAAACGTCTATTATATGGAAGAAAGTACCTGCCAGAGCTGAGGGAAAGAGTTCATGACCAAACAAGAGATAGACAGGTTCATAGGATGTAAAATAGATAATTTTGATAATATAAATTAAAAAGGTTTTTTGTAAACAAAACCAATGCAGCCAAAATTAGAAGGAAAGTAGGAACTGGGAAGAAAATGTTTACAGTAAGTTTTTTTTTCCAATAGAAGTCTCTCTTCTCAAATATATAGTAAACTGAGCTAGATTTATAAGAATGAGAGCCATTTCCCAATTAATAAATTATTCAGGGATATGAAAAGGAGTTTGAAGAATTTAAAGCTATCAATAGTCATATAAAATGCTTTAAATCACTTTAAAGAAATGCCTACTAAAATAACTCTGAGGTACTACTTCATATTTATTAGATCAGCTAAGATGACAGAAAAGAAAAATGAAAAATTCTAAAAGGGATATAGAAAAATAGGAAAAGATATGTTTGGTGGAGGTATGCACTAGTAAACCATTCTAGAAAGTAATTTGGAACTATGTCCCCAAAGCTATGAAAAAATGCATACCTCTTGACCCAGTAATGCTGCTACTAGTTCTATAGCCCAAAGATATCAAAGAAAAAGGAAAAGGACCCATATATCATACAACAGTTCTTTTTCTAGGGGCAAAGAATTGGAAACTTAGGGGGAAGTCCATCAATTGGGGAATGGCTGAACAAAGTATGGTCTTTGAATGTGATAGAATGTTATTATGCTGTAAGAAATGATGAGGGGGATGGTTTCAGAAAAAAAACTTGGCAAGACTTATATGAACTTATACAAAGTGAAGTTAGCAGAATCAGGAGAGCAATTTATATAGTAACAACAATACTGTAAAGATAATCAACTGTAAAAGCTTTACTAATTGTAACTAAGTAACTAATTGATATAATGATCTACCACAATCCCAAAGTGCTCATGATGTAAAATATGCTATCCGTCTTCAAAAAGAGAACTGATGAACTCAGAGTGCCCACTGAAGTAATTTTAAATTTCTTTTTCTTTTGAATATGACTAATATGGACATTCATTTTACATGACTTCAAATTTGTAATTTTGCATTTCATATTTTATATTTCTTGCCTTTTCTTGCCTTTTCAATGGGTAAGGGAATGACTGGAAAGAAAGAATTTATATAAAATGAAATTAAAATTCAACAAAAATATTAAAAATAGAAAAATATCCAAAAGAAGGAGAAAGAGAAGCAGCAAAAACAACATGGCAATAAAGGATTTGGACTTCAATTCCTGGCTGCATTTGGGGTGATAACTGAATTGAAACTAAGGCTGCCTCCAGAAGCCCCCCAAGAAACCTGCTCCCAGAGAAGATTACATTTTTTAGAGAAGAATATTATAATGAACTTAGTGCTGTCCCAGACTTTAAGATCACTAATTAAGCCGCTGCTATAAAGTAGATGTCTATGAGTTGGTTTAACTCTATAACATTATTTGGGGGTTCTTGGCAAAGATAATGAAGTAATTGCCATTTCCTTCTCCAACTCATATTACAGATGAGGAACTAAGGCAAACGGGGTTAAGTTAATTGCCCAGAGTCACACACTTAGTAAGTGTTGGGGACTGGATTTGAACTTGGGATGATGAATCTTTCTGATTCCAAACTCTGATTCTGATTCTATTTATAGCACCATCTAACTGTCCTTTTAGAAGTTGAAAGTGAGAATATTATTCTCCTCAGTTCAAAACTAAAGAAACAAACTTATTCATGATTTGTTCACAGTCACAGAGTTAGTAAGTTTTGAAGCTGGATATTCAGGCTAGGGTGTGTATGGATGCTAGGTCCAACACTTTTCACCATATCCAGCTGTCCTCTCAAGAATAAATGAGACCAATCATTCAATTCATGTTTATGAAAAATGCACAAAGCACTAAGCCCTTCACTTGTTACTGTAGAGTATACTTCAACCTGTTGAAGATATGTTCAAATGTCAAAAAAGGCAGGTGTCAAATAGACAAAATAATTCAATAGAACATGAGAGAAAGCTCTGAGATAAATGTTAGATATATAATTCAGTGTACTTAGTACTTTTAATATTTAAAACAAACAGCTGTTTTAAAGCAACATATGGTCGTTTTTAATTTTGCCATGTATCTTATCATGTTTCATTGTAACTTAATCCTTATGAACTCTAACTTGTTTATACATGGGATTCATTTAAGCACCCATAGCAGCCTAGACTAATACCCTGTCCTCTTTTTCTTTCACATACATAAAGAATAAGTAACAGGTATTTTTACTTGTTTTTCTTTGACACAAGCAAGGAATCCATTTTGAGGAGGAAAGAGGCTCTCTTCTCAATGGCAGGTGAGGTTGTTTCTCAATATTATTGTGGTGTAAAAAACATAAACTTATTTATTTAAAAGAGCCCCACAAGACTAACAAAATCACCTAATACAATATAATTATATTATATATATTAAATATTTATTATTTATTATATATAATATAATAATAATATAATAGTTATTGTTTTTCCACAAGCCACCAAGAAGAAAATATTTTATAAAGCAGATAAATCAGGAAATTAGTACTAACACTTAAAAAAAATCTCTTCATGATTGGATGATGATAACCTTGTTCTGCTTTTTTTTTTCTTTACAAAGGATTCAATTAGTTATATTTTGATTTACATACAATTTTTCTGGAATATGGGCATTGCACAGAATGAGACATATTTGTAAAAGTTTAAATTTTGTCCTATATGGAACTTATATTTGGAATCTATTAAGTAGCTCTAAATGACCAAATCTGATATTCCTTTTAAAATTCTGAATGAAAACTTGCCTTCTTGAAGTGCTAAAACATGCCTTGATATTTATAAATGGCTGGAAAAAAGCAAAAACTTGAAGTGGCAAAATGAAAGAAATTATATGTAACTCACAATAGGATAGAAATATAACAAACAATAAAAGTTATGATTTAAATAATGCCATATTATATATTATCATGTTAGGCACCGTGCTAATCATTTTACAATTATCTTATTCAAACAAGACAATAACCCTGGGGAGTTGGTACTATTATTACTTCCATTTTACAGTTGAGGAAACTGAGACAAATAGGGCTTAAGTGATTTTTCCTAGGATCACTCTGCTAATAAGGCAAAAGGCAATTTTGCCTAAGGCAAAATTTGAATTCAGGCCTTTCTGACCCCAGAACCAGCATTTTATCCATTGTGCTACAGTCCAGGATTTAAGAGAATATTTTGATTTGGTCCACTAGCAAAATCCCTAGCAATTATCTTGCACTATGAGGTTTGATAAAAAGAAGTTACTAAAAGGGAAGCTTTTCTGTTGCAGATGTGAAATTGATTGGATTCTAATGCCTTTATGCAGATTTTTAAAAAAAATAACCGTTATATGAGATGGAGAGGAGATGGCATAGTAGATAGAGAGCTGATTCTGGAGTCAAAAGGTTTTGAGTTTAAATCCGGCTTCAGATACTTACTAGCTGTGTCACCCTGAGGAAGTCACTTAACATTGTTTCAGTTTCCTTATGTGTAAAATGAGCTAGAGAAGGAAATAGCAAACCACTCTAGTATCTTTGCCAAGAAAACTTCAAATGTGATCATAAAGAGTTGACATGACTGAAAAGTGGCTGTACAACAATAACAATTATTATCTGAGACATTTAATTCTTCAAAATACAGTAGTGAACCTGTTAAGGTCCTCTCCTGCTCTGAAATTCCAGGATATTGTGCAGTAATTTCCTTCTAATCTTAATTTACGATCTTGGAGTCAAGAAAAAACTTTCAATATCCTTCTAGATAAAGCAATTCTCTATCTCTGAAGTACATCATTGTTAATAGTATTTTATTTCCCCAATACATTTAAAGATAGTTTTCAACACTAATTTTTGTAAAACACTTGTGTTCTAAATTTTTCTCCTTCCCTCTCTAAGGTCCCCTCTCCTCAAGACAGCAAGCAATCTGATATAGGTAAATGTGTGCAATCCTTTAAAACATATTTCCATATTTGTTGTACAAGAAAAATCATACCAAAAGGAGAAAAAACACAAGAAAGAAAAAAACAAACAAACAAAAAGATGAAAATAATCTGCTTCAATTTAAATTCAGTTTCCATAGTTCTCTCTCTGGATGCCGATAGCATTTTCTACCCCAAATCTATTGGAATTGCCTTGAATCACTACATTGATGAGAAGAACTAAGTCCTTCATAGTTGATTATCACATAATCTTGTTGTTACTGTGTATTACTGTTCTCCTGGTTCTGCTCATGAAGTATAATCTTTGTTTCAAAGCTGGCTAAAAAATATGCCAGATTGGATACCTCAACAAGCATTTATGAAGTGCCTAATATATGCAAAGTACTAAGCTAGACCCAGCCTAAAACTAAATACTCCATTCAAGGAGCTTAAATTCTAATGGGGGGGGGGGTGGTGGTAGAGAGAAACAACCATATAATGTACAGGTAACTCAATACAAATATATGCTGTCAATACAGACTAATTTCAGGAAAGAGATACCAATAACTTGGTGATAGGAGTCATCAGGAAAGGTAGAACAGTAAATAGGCCAGTTTAACTGGAATACAAAAAGTTCCTGACGAGGAGTGCAACCTGAAATCAGCCAGGTTGAAGAGAGCTTTAAATGCCAAATGTAGGAATTTGTATTTTATCTCGGAGGCAATATATTACATCTTGATATTAAGACATGGATTTAAGAGAGGTAAAGGGAATTTTGTGTGTGTGTCCATTTTATGTATCTCTTGTTAATGTTTCCTGCCATCACTGAGGAGACTACTAATTAGAACTAAGGAGAAAAACCCATCTCTTTTAAAATTAATAGTTCACAAACTTTTTGGGTCAAAAGTTCCTCTTGGTTCATGGAAGACATTTAAGGCCTTCTACCCGAATACTTATCCCCATTTTCTTTTTCATGGTGAACCCTTGGAGAAGCTGTTAAGTAAAGGAAACTTTACTTATTCAGGTAAGTGAAGTTTTGATTGTGGTTACCTTACACCTGGGCTTCTTATCTTAAAATCAAGAGCCCACTCTTCCTTCTAGCGAACTCTTGTACTTGACTGACTGGTTCCCCCTTCTGGTTTCTTACCATCACCATCTCTTCACCATACAACCTGTGGAAAACTTTGGAGTATTCTTCCTCTAGCTTTCCATATAACTAATTTTAGGTCTTTTCTTCATTAAAGGCATTTACAACTAGATATTAAGCATTAATTCCTTTCATTAGCAATGTTTTACTCAATTTAATGAGAGATTTTATGGATGGCCTTAAAAATACATTGAGAAGACTTGTGACGAAGAGTACCATCCACAGCCAGAGAGAGAACTATGGAGATTGTATGTGGATCAAAGCATAATATTTTCATCTTTGTTGTCATTATTGTTGTTGTTGCTTGTTTGTTTGTTTTTTCTTTCGTATGCTTTTTTCTTTTGATCTGATTTTTCTTGTGCAGCCTGACAAATATGGAAATGTTTAGAAGAATTGCACATGTTTAACCTATATTGGATTGCTTCTCTTGAGGAGAGAAGAAAGGGGGAGAGTGGGAGAAAAATTTGGAACACAAGGTCATGCAAAGATGAGTGTTGAAAACTATCTTTGCATGTATTTAGAAAAATAAAATACTATTAAAAATAAAAATGCATTGAGAGAGGATTCTGAAAAGATGGCAGAGTAGGCCAGAAAATTACAGGCTCTTCAAATGCCCCCCCCCAAAAGATAGAATATCACCTCAAAGTGAACTTAGAATAGCAGAAATAAATAAAAGTTGGAGTAAAAGATGTCCTCCTAAGAGGTCATGAAATAACCTCTGGAAAGGGAGTTCCAGGAGTGGATGGGTTATGTGCAAATACTTTTGGGCAGATTCCTCTGCATCAATAAACAAACCCTGAGACCAACTGGGTGAGGAAGGCATCATCACCTCCCATCACATCCCAGCTGTGGATATGACAGCTGAGGCAGTAAGGATCGAAGGACAAACTGTGTTAACCAGTCACAATTTTGACTGTGTCTGAGGGCAAGGAGGAGGAGTACATATACTCATTAAGTATGGTGAGATGGGAGCCCTGCCATTTATAGTAACTTGCAGGATAGCTGAGTTCCTAGTTTTGGCCAGAAAGAGCTGAAATTTGCAGCCACATTTGGAGGCACCATAGGGAGCAAGAACATTTGTAGGACAGGGTGGGCTGTGGGCTCAAGCCATGGCTTGGGGGGATATAGAAGAAACAAGTTGGGATGGAGGATTGATAGTGCTGCAATCTTACTCTCATGAGACATGGGTATAATATATGCATCTACAAGGGTATAAAAGTTTTCTAAATTTATAAAGAAATAAAAGGGAGAGAGGATAAGATAAGGGAAATATTTTTTAGAAAGGTGTGTAGATTAAGAATTAGTAGGGTGCAGGGAGAGGATAAAGGTGGGATTTTTAGGGGGATGGGTAGATTAAGGAATGGGAGGATGATGTAGAGGTTAGAAATTAAATTAAATTAAATATACCAGGAGGAATAGGGCAAAAAGGATGAAAAGGGCAAATAGTCTGTGTGTGTAGGGGAAAATAGGAGGGAATAGGAACCAGTAATTATAATTTTAAATTATAAATGGGATAGATTTTCCCATAAAGCAGAAAAGAATAACAGAATGGATTAAAAATCAGAACTCAATAGTATCTTGTTTACAAGAAACACAATTAAAAATGAGACACTCAAAATTAAAGAATTGGAGTATCTATTATGCTTCAGCCTATCTAAAAAAAAATAATTACAGGCAGCAATCTTGATCTCAGATAAAGCTAAAGCTAAATATATTTAATTAAAGAAAGAAATAGGAAACTTATACTTTGTCACCAATATCATTCAATGTTGTTTTAGAAATGCTAGCAATAGCAATTAGAGAAAACAAAATGAAAGGAAATGAATCAAAAGGAGAAATGAAATAACTTTTTTTTTGCAAATGATATAATGATATATTTTTGAACGTCATAATGATCCAAATAAAAACTTATTGATAACAATTAGTAATTTTAGCAAAGTAATAGTATGTAAAATAAATCCATGTAAATCATAAGAATTCTTTTTTTTATTTTTATTTTTTAAAAAATATAAATTTTTTTATTGAATTAAATACAAAATAAGAAAAAAAAATAGAAAAAGACAGAAAAAGAAAAGAAAAGAAAATATTGTCATGTGCCCAGTAGAACATCAGGGAGGATTCAAAATATATAACAATAAATTTCCATTTCAAGAAAGCATATATAATAATAGAAGAGCTTATATTTATATTCATAAATATCCATCTTTCCTTTGCTTCCTTGTATTCTTTCGTTCTCTGCTGTGTACTTTTAACTATTTTTTTTCTCCCCTTTCACCTTTCCCTCATGTAGAGGGCTGAAACTCTTGAGTCAATGCACTGAGGCAGGACAGCGGAGCATTTGAGGCTAACTACCGATTGGACAATGGGTATATGCTTGGATAATGGCCCTTCCCACTATCCTGTGCTGGCTCGATGATTGGTGTATACACAGGATTGTAGGAGGGACTAGGGAATGGAGAAAGACTAGCAGAGTCACTTTGGCTGTGGACAGAAGAAGGTAGTTGCAGAGATCCTACTTCCATCCCCTTCACTTCTACCCCTAAAGACCAAGAACAAAGACTAAGGACTTTAGCTTATCTGACTCTGGTAGATTCTAAGGTATCCTGGGTGCTAGCGTGGTTGTCACACCCTCATCCTCCCAAGCAGGCTATAGTTAAGCACAGATATCTATCTATCTGTCTATCTATCTATCTATCTATCTATCTATAGATATATACATATATCCACATATATACATATGTATTTCACATTTCCCACCCATAAACATATAGCTCCATACACACATACATACACTTACATGCCCACTTTGCTCAGCCACATACACACACACACATATATACACACACACATATGCATCTACCCATATGTAAACATGCATCTAAAACAATATTATTATAGCTGACATATAACGTAAATGTCTTTCTTGATTGAATCTTTAAATTTGATTTAAGATCAATGATTACTAGCCTTACTTTTTTTTTTCTAATAAATTCTATTCCTGATTCTTGTGTATATCTTATTTCCTATCCCTGCTAAATCTTTTACTTTAATTCTGCTCCTTAACTAGCCTTGCTATTGGTTAACTTCTCCTAACCCATGGATCTCTCCCTTATCTTCTTCCCACCTTTTAATTCCCTCTTTATTCCATTCCCATTTATCTATACACTTTTTCCTACTCCTGTTAATCTAAACACCATTCTGTATCCCACCTTATCCTATACTACCCTCCCCTACCCCATCCTTTATCCCTTTCCCATCAATTTACACTTTATCCCACTACCATAACTCCACACACTCTTCTATTACTCCACTTTATCCTTTATCCCTTGTCCATTAATCTACATACCTTGTCCCACTGCCATAGATCTATACATCCTTCTACACCCTATTTTATCCTATTCCCTTCCATCTTATTTTTTTTTTATAGATTTTGGAGGGTATTAGCATTTTTATGTATCACCAACAAAACCCTTCAAGAAGAGATGGTAAGAGATATTTCATTTAAAATACCTGTAGATAGTATGAAATATCTGCCAAAACAGACATAGGAACTACCTTTATAATAATTATACATAGGGGCATCTAGGTGACATTGGAGTCAAGAGGAAGTGAATTCAAATCCCTCCTCAGATATTTACTATCTGTGTGACCTTGGGCAAGTTAATTTATCCTAATTGCCTTGCCAAGGAAAAAAAATACATGGTGGGGCAGCTAGGTGGTACAATGGATAGAGCACCAGCCCTGAAGTCAGGAGGACCTGAGTTCAAACCTGCCCTCAGTCACTTAACACTTCTTAGCTGTGTGACCCTGGGCAAGTCACTTAAGCCCAATTGTCTCAGCAAAACAACAATAAAAAATACATGGTTAAGCAAAACAAGTAGCTACACTGATCATATCCAAAAAATGTATGCCTTGCTGTGCACTCTGAATCTATCACTTCTCTATTAGGTACATTTTATAATTGGAGTAGTGGTTAGTGATTGTGTTGATCAGAATTCCTAAGCATTTCAGACCTGTTTGTCTTTACTGTTATTACTGTAAATTCTTCTCCTGTTTCTTCTACTTTTCATTAGTTCATACAAATCTTTCCAGGTTTCTCCAAAATCATCTCTTTTATAATTTTTCAAAGCACATATTGTTTTATTATTTTTTTGGTTTCTTATAGCTTCACTGGCTTCCCCTTACCCAATCCTAATTTTCAAAGAGTTATTTTCATCTTTAAAAACTCTATATCTCTTTTTCCAGTTGGTTAACTTTCCCCCCATAACCTTCTTGTTTTTCTTGGATGGTCCTTGTTTATTTACTTTTTAGTTTTTTTCTCAATCTTTCATCTGATTTTTGAAATCTTTTTTTGAGTTCTACAAATTTTTACTAGGCAGGTAGCAATTTAACACTCTTTGGGGTAGGAGAGGCTTTAAAAAAAAAACCTTCATTGTCCTTCTCCGAAGACAAACCCCTGACTTCTCTATTTCTATATTAGGTTTCTATGGTTGGGTTCTTTTTTCTTTGTCTGATTTTTTAAAAATGAGAATTATTACTGTAAACATCTTTAATCCTGGAGGGGTGAGCATGGTTCCTCTAGCTAACATCACTTCTCTCCTCTGACCTAGAACCCCAAACTAACAGTACCTGCAGCCAGGTATGTCCCTACTCCACTGCTTCTGCACTCACCAGGTGTGCTAGCTCCATTTCACCCAGGGTCCCATTTCTGTAGTATAGCTGGGCCTAGAATTCCTACTCAGAAGAGGTTCCCTCAGTCTTCCTGGACTCCTCACCTGGAAGTTTGGGCTGAGACTCACTCCAAACACGTTAGCCCCAGGACTTTCTGTTTGCTCTTTCAGTAGAGTGTATGACTCCAGGACCAGAATTTAATTGGTTCATTCTTCCAGTCTTCTTAGGTTGTCTCAGGAGGACCTTTGTTCTGCCTCAAGTCATTTTCTTTTTTAAACAGTCTTTTTCACACTGAGGTGCATGCAGTTTTGCTCTATTTGTGGGAGAAATCTGTAGAACTTGAAATTTTCTGATCTCTGCCATCTCCCCCAAATCCTGGAAATATAACTGGCTTATTAATAAATTCTACTGATGGAGAAGCTGAATCTTATGTTTCCTTAATCGTACCTTGACTTAGTTCCTTCTTTCAGATCTCATCCTTTTTTTTTTTAATAGCCTTTTACTTCTAGGTTGTGTCCTTCATAAGGGAATAAAATTAATACCCCTTTCTTGTTCCATTCCCCAGCTCTCAGACTCATAAAGAACAGCTCAGGCTTCTGGATGAAACAATAAGACTTTGACCTGATTTCTTTCTAGAAGATTTCTGACAATCCCACCCCATTTCAGGGAGGAACTCGAGAATGCCTTTTTAATTTCTTCATATAGTGCTTGCCTTTCTCCACTTTCAGAGATATTCTCAAGGAACTCAGAATCCCTGTATTTCTCCAAAGTTCTCCAGTGTATGGAGGAAACCACTTATAAACTATTTCACACTACCATGTTTAGTTAAATTTTTTACTCCTCTTTGAACATCTATATTTTAAAATATGATGCCTTTTAAGAAGGCAATGAAATAAATCTTTTGAGTCATTTCAGAGGTATGACTTAGGTAGATATCTAAGGATATGAAGGGGAAGTGTCTTTTTTCATAGTACCATATGAAAAAAAAAAACCCAGATCTTCAAATGGGAAAAGATGTTGAGATCCATTCCTACTCATTCATTTTATATGTAGGAAAACCTAGTTTCAAAGGGTTTAAAAGATTACAGAGAAGCAAGGAAAGTGAGAATTTAAACCCAGATCCTCTAACTCTAAATCTAGTGCTTTTCCCCATGTTACAGCTCCTGTTGGAGATTACAAACTAGTTTACTAAATTGAAGTTCTGCTTTCTTCATCATTAAGGGGCATGGAATCAGAAGGTTGGTATCAAAGCCCTAACTATGGCCCTGAAGCTTTGCATAATTTACTTGCTTTCTCTAAGAAGGCAATATCTAAAATGGAGGGATGGTATAAATTATCTCTAAAGTCCCTTCCAGCTCTAAAATTCCATAATTTACTTCACTTCCGTATTTTATTAAAGTTTGGATTAGTAGCCAAGAAATCTGTGTGCTTAATGTTTTGAAACAAGCTAGGTCTGATCTTAAATAATTTCTTTGGCCTCACGATTCTCATCTGTAAAATAATAATATTGGTAGTCACTCACATTTGATAGCCATTTACTGCCAATACTCTTTACTCACAACACCCTCTGAAATTTGTAGTACAAATATTATGCTTATGTTATAGATGACAAAACAGAACCAATAACTTGCACTTTCCAAGGTTAGAACCAGGTCTCCTAACTCCAAATTTTGGTCTAGAAAGTTCACGTTAGGCACATCTTTCAGCTCTACTTTTTTGAGATTTCATAATCTAAGTGGCACAATGGATAGAGTTCTAGTCCTGAAGTTAGGGAAACATGAGTTCAAACTCAACCTCAGAGTCTGAGAGGGTGATCCTGAACAAGTCATTTAATCTCTGCCTCCCTAGATTTCTTCATTTGTAAATTGAGTATAATAATAGTACCTAGTTCCTAAGGTTGTAGTAGGCACTTAATAAATGTTTGTTTCCTTCTTTCACTAACTTTATCTTGAAATTCCTTATTTTATATTGAAATTTCTCCTAGTATCTTTGCTTCAGGCTGATGTTTACCCAAAATAGTAATGTTTCCAAGACCCCTTTTATTTCTTGTTTCTCTTTTTCCCTTTCCACTAAGGAGCTGACTATACTTTACCTTTGGGAAAAGCCAAGCGCTTTTGATGCAGAATGGAATTTCTCCTTGTTGATTTCTTCACCTTTTGAAAGATAGAATTATCAATAAGACTGATAAAGAAATCATTAACTACTTTGCTTTTGGCAGAGAAAAAAGAGCTTCAGCAAATATGAAGTCCTCCATAACTGCCATATCATGCTTCTGTTCTAGATTTGTGA
This sequence comes from Sarcophilus harrisii, assembly GCF_902635505.1. NCBI lineage: Eukaryota > Metazoa > Chordata > Mammalia > Dasyuromorphia > Dasyuridae > Sarcophilus > Sarcophilus harrisii. The sequence goes on from NC_045429.1 coordinate 191,048,752, forward strand.
TATTTCCCAAATTCTTCATCTATTTCTTCTTTTTTATATAGGGTCTCTGGGACAGACTCCAATAATAAAAATTCCTTCTATTTCACCTACTTTAACCAGATACCATTCATTCATGCTTCCTTCCTCTGACTCCTGGATTTCCTCACATAAGTATATCTTCTTAATAACAATCTTAATAACTCTTCCTTCCTTCTCTCCCCTCCCCCATATCTAATTTTTCTTTTAAATAAGGCAAATCCCTCCAGAGATATGATTAAGTTATGGCATTCACCTCAGCAAATCTCAGCAATACCTATGACATCAAATTCGCCTTGAGAATGTTTGTTCCTCTTGGTTGTTGCCTAAACTTTGGGAAAAGACTCTTGATGCTATGAATTGTATGTAACATTGATTATCTTCTTAGGTTTTACCTCCTGTGGGTATTCCATTTGTTAATCTTCTTTCTTTGATATTATAGTATCTGTCAAAATATTTTAGAAATACACTGTTTCCCAGAGGTAAAACCCAGCAAGCAGGCTGTGTCCTAAGCTTGGTATAACAATATCCTTTGCTCTTAGGATTTTACCTCCTGTCAAAGAGTATTGCTTGAACTAGCAATACCAAGATCAGATGTTCACTGAGGGATTTAGCTTCCCTCATTTCCCAAGGCCATCCATCACATGTTTACAATCCCTGTTTCTTGTCATTGACAGGTACTGCTGTACTGTTCCCATCACAGATCTTCACAGGGTGGCCACCACCCTGCAAACAAGAGAAGGGCTGTTCCCACGGAACCTAAGAACACCGGTATTGTTCCAAGAAATGCTAACCAGGAGAACTATCTCAAGATCTATGAATGATTGTATTGTAGATAGGCCCTTTTTAAAACATATGTGACCCCAGTATCAGCAGTCTTAACTCCTTCTTAAAAGGTCCACCTACAGGTGTCACTTTCCTTAGGCTGAAGTTAATTAAACTTTTGTTTGAGTCCTGACTCTCCTGTCTCCTGCCTGTTCTGTTTTGGCTGTAGTCATCCACTGGTTAGAGGCTGGTTCCAATCTGGTTGATGTATCTAACTCTAGGAATATAAACAAGCAGTCCTCTCCTTTAACCACCCTTTTAAGTTCAAATCCCTTTTAGTTAAACTTTCAAGACACAGTAAATACATTTTTAAAAACTTAAAAAATATTATTAAGGACTTATTTTTTTAAATAGTTTTTTTATTTTTCCAAATACATTCAAAGACAGTTTTCAACATTAGCCTTTGCAAAACCTTGTGTTCCTTTTTTTCCCCTCCCTTTCTCCCCCTCCTCTCCTTCCCAAGATACCAAGCAATCCAATATAGGTTAAACATGTGCAATTCTTCTAACCATATTTCCATATTTGTCATGCTATGCAAGAAAAATCAGATCAAAAGAAGAAAAAAACCCAAGCAAACAAACAATAAAAAGATTTAAATATGCTTTGATCCACATTCAATTTCCATAACGATGACACTTTCTATCACATCTATTGGAATTGCCTTGAATCACCTCATTGCTGAAAAATCACACCCATCACAGTTGATCATCACATAATCTTTTTGATACTGATACAATGTTCTCTTGGGTCTGCTCACTTCACTTAGCGTCAGTTCATGTAAGTCTTTCCAAACTTTTCTGAAATCAGCCTGCTCATCATTTCTTATACAACAATATTTAATTACATTCATATGTCATAACTTATTCAGCTGTTCCCCAACTAATGAGCATCCACTCAGTTTCCAGTTCCTTGACTTTGCAAAAAGGGCTGTTACAAATATTTTTGCACATGTAAGTCTTTCCCCCTTTTTTATGCTCTCTTTGGGATACAGATCCAGTAGAGACACTGCTGGATCAAAGAGTAAGTATAGTTGTATAGTCCTTTGTTTATAATTCCAAATTGCTCTCCAGAATGGTTGGATCATTTTACAACTCAATCAACAATGCATGGGAGTACCAGTTTTCCTACATCTCCTCTGACATTAATCATTATCTTTTCATTAAGGAGTTATTTTTTTCTCCCTCCCAACTGCTCTTCTTCCTTGCTCAACCACTGGAAAAGAAAAAAGGAAATGAATACTTTATAACAAATATACATGATCAAGTGAAATAATTCCCAACATTGTCTGCCTTATTCTACATTTTAAGTTCATTGCTTCTCTGTCAGGAGGAAGGTAGCATGCTTTATCATGTGTCTTAATTGCTCACGCAGTGATCAGAGTTAAGTCTTTTAAAACTGTCTTCATGTTTATGGTTATTGTATAAATTGTTCCCTTGGGTTTGCTTACTTTACTGTACTTCAGTTTATGCACATCTTCCTATGTTTCTCAGAAACTATATCTTTCATATTACACAATTATTATTGTATAACAAACACATTAATATTACATTATATTAATACCCCATTTGTTCAGCAAGTCTCCCATCACCCCTTTTTGTGAGGTAGTGGGGGTTAAGTAACTTGCCCAGGGTCACACAGCTAGTAAGTGTCAAGTATCTGAGGCTGTATGTGAACTCAGGTCTTCCTGATTTCAGGGTTGGTGCTCTATTCACTGTGCCCCATTGATGAACGTATTTTTAGTTTCTATTTTTTTGTTACCACAATAAGAGCTGCTATAAATGTTTTTATATAGAGAGATACTTTTATTCTTTTTTTTTCATCTCTTTTGGGGTTTAAGCATAGTAGTGGTATTTTTAAAATTTAGTTTAATTTTTTCAGTTAATAAAAAAATTATTTTCTCTACCTCTTACTTTCTTCACCTATTGGGAAAAGGAAAAGAATAATAACCCTTGTGACAAATATAAATAGTTAGACAAAATATGTGGTCATGCCCATATAACAGATGCATTTACCTACACTTTAAATCTTCTTATCTCTTTGTCAGAAGTGTGTAACATGTTTTAACAGGGATCTTCTGGAATTGCAATTGGTCATTTTGTTGATCTGAATTCTTAAGTGTTTCAAAGTTGTTATGTCTTTACAATGTTGTTGTTATTTTACATATTGTTCCCTTGGTTCTGCTTATTTCACCCTACATCAGTTCATACAGATCTTTCTAGCTTTGTCTGAAAATATCCCTTCCATCATTTCTTATGGCACAATAATATTCTTTTATATTCTTAAGATCCCTTGATTTCCACTTCTTTGTTACCACAAAAAAGGTGCTACGAATATTTTTGTGTATATGAGTTGTTTTCCTCCTTTCATCTTTTTAGGAATATAGACTTAATAGCAGTGTTGCCAGTTCAAAGGGAATGCACAATTTAGTGCCTTTTGAGTCCTGGTTGCAAATTATTTTCTAGGATGGCTGGATCAATTTCACAGATCCAATAACAATGCATTAATGCATTTGTTTTCCCTTATTTCCTTCATCATTTGTCAGTTTCCTTTTTTGGGTCATCTTTGCCAAACTGATGAATATTTTTAAAATGCATTTTTTTGATGATGATGATGATGATGATGATGCAATTGGAGTTAAATGACTTTCCCAGGTTACATAGCTAGGTTTTGTGTTACAAACCCTTGTGTTCAAATTTTCCCCTTTCTTCTCTCTACCCACTCCTCCAGATGGCAAGTAATCCAATATATGTTAAACATGGCAAAAATATATGTTAAATCCAATATATGCATACATATTTATACAATTATCTTGCTGCACAAGAAAAATCTGATCAAAAAGGGGAAAAAAGAGAGAGAAAATAAAATGCAAGCAAACAACAACAAAAAGAATGAAAATGCTATTTTGTGATCTACATTTAGTTTCCACAGTCCTTTCTCTAGGTGTAGATGGATCTCTTCATCACAAGATCATTGGAACTGTCCTGGATCACCTCATTGTTGAAAAGAATCATGTCCATCAGAATTGATCATCATACAATCTTCTTGTGTGCAATGATCTCCCAGTTCTGCTCATTTCACTTAGCATCTGTTCATGTAAGTCTTTCCAGGCCTCTCTGAAATCATCCTCATGATCGTTTCTTATAGAACAATAATATTCCATAACATTCATAAACCATAACTTATTCAGCTATTTTCCAACTGATGGGCATCCACTCAGCCTTCAGCTTCTTGCCACTACAAAAAGGGCTGCCACAAACATTTTTGCACATGTGGGTCTTTTCCCCTCCTTTAAGATCTCTTTAGTATATAAGCCCAGTATATAAACACTGCTGAATCAAAGGGTATGCACATTTTGATAGCACTTTGGACATCATTCCAAATTGCTCTCCAGAATAGCTGGATCACTATACAACTCCACCCAACAACGGATTAGGGTTTTCCTACATCCCCTCCAACATTCATCATTATCTTTTCCTGTCATCTTAGCCAGGCTGAGAGGTGTGTGGTACCTCAGAGTTGTCTTACTTCACATCTCTCTGATCAATAGTGATTTAGAGCACCTTTTGATATGACTAGAAATGGCTTCAATTTCTTCATCTGAAAATTGTCTGTTCATTTCCTTTGACCATTTATCAATGGGAGAATGGCTTGAATTCTTATATCAATTCGCTATATATTTTAGAAGTGAGGCTTTTCAGATTTCTTTCTTTCTTGGAAGGCAATTGGGGTTAAGTGACTTGCCCAGGTTTACATGGCTAGTAAATGTCTGAGGTTGAATTTGAATCTGGGTCTTCTTGACTCCAGTGCCTATCCATCCCTGCTATGTAGTGTTCTACCCACTGTACCATTTAGCTGCCCCTGCTTAGATTACTTACTGGGGATTGGATTTTATTCTTATAAATTTGAATCACTACCTTATGTAACTTGGAATTAGAACATTTACCAGAGAAACTTGTTGCAAAATTTTTTTCCAGTTAATTTTTCCCCTTCTAATTTTAACTTCATTGATTTCATTTGTACAATTTTTTTTTTCAGTTTTATGTAATCAAAACCGTCCAGCAAATACATTCCTAGGTGTCCTCCATCTCTGTCTAGGGTTCTGTCAGCACTATATTGTAAGTCACAATCCAGAAATCCAAACATCATTCTCAGGTACCATCTTCTTAGCCAGCTGTTCACATCCCAAATTGATTTTTCTCTTTGGCATCCCTGGCCTCCAGTAATCAACAGAGAGGACACAATCTTTCCCTTATAGTCTTCCTTTTTTTTTTTTTTTTTTTTTTTTTTTTTTTTTTTTTTTTTTTTTTTTTTTTTTTTTTTTTGCTTTTTAAATCATTGACAATATGTTCTAGGTTTCACATTTATATCTTTATGGATCATTTAAAATCGATAGTTGTCATGTATTTTGCTAAGAATTGGGATGTTTTCTGCTATGTCTTGGATTTGTACTTTGGGAAGAAAACAAACATCTTTTATCAAGTCGACAAAAAGCTTCCTCAGTTCCCCAGAGAAGTAAATCATTACTATTCTCTTCTTCCTCTGCACCTTACTGGAAGTTTGCAAACACTTTATATAATTATCTCATTTGATGCTCCTGACAAACCGTTTTAATGAGGATAATGGGAAGCTGGGAAAGGTTAATGACTTGCCCCAGGGTCACTTAGCTAATATATGTCTGAAGCTGAATTTGAACTCAGATCATGCTCTACATTCGGCAGTAAATTTATTGCCCCACCTAGCAGCTAGTCAGCGTGGTGGGATGCGGGAGGGTGCACGGAGGTGCAACTGAGGGAAACCGAGAGGCGCTGGAAAGGCACAGTAGGGAGACTACAGAAAATAGCCACCATAGAGCAAGAGGGAAACAAAGAATAGTTGGGTAGATGGAGGCGGCAGCCAGAAATACTAGAGGAGAGAATCCTCGCCTTAAACCAGCTTGCCCAACCTTAGTTTCCTAGGTGCAAAAGGATGATAGTCACTCCCCCTGCTCTCCTCACAACACACACACACACACACACACACACACACACACGTGTCACGCAGCTGGCCTCACAACTTCGGAAGAGGCGGGCACTCAGATCAAGCGCTCGGGTCACTAGGGAGAGGGGGCAGGGTGTAATCTTAGGGCACGACGAGCGGACTGGGGTGCCAGTTTATCAATATGTCTGCATGCCCAAGGGCTTATCCTTGGAGCTGGGCGGGAGGTTTGGGGGTGGTCTCTAAGGGCTACGCCCTAGGCTGGGCTGGGCTGGGTGGATAAGGAGGGAAGGCGGCGGACCAGTGCTCTTCTAGCTGTTTGTCTTTGGGGCACTCACTCTCTGGGAGCCGGCAACCGGGCGAGATGAGTTCCGGCAACTTCGAGCTGATCTTCGACCAAGTCGGACACTTTGGCAGGTACAGGGATGGTGCGGTTGTTCCTGCCTTGTCACCAAGATCCTCTTCCTCGCAGTGGCTCCCTCTCCTTTTCTCTAACTTCTTTCCTCTCTTAGGAAAGGGGGAGAGAAAAAAAGAAGAAAGGGACCTGCGCCCCACCCCCTTTGATCTTTTATCTTATTCCCCTCCCCCTTCTCTTTCCCTCCTTCTTTTCTTTCTCCCTTTCGTCTCCTTCCATTACCCACCTCCAGTCACCTTCCCTCCTTTCTTCCTGTTCTCTTCAAATTTCATCCATCTTTCCTTCCTTCCTTTTTCTCTTTTACCTTTTCCTCCACATCTCCCCTTCCCATTTCTTGTAACTGCTCCCTTCCTTCATCCCCCGTCCTATTCCCCCTTTCCCTTTTTTTTCCTGCCGTATTCTCGTCCATGATTTTCTTCAACGGAAAAAGGAAAAAAAAAATGGGTCAGAAAGTATAGGAAGTTTCCCCTTTTTTTTTGTCCCCAAAAGTACGTGGTGTGTTGGGACTGTGCGTGCAGAGACTTCTGGTACCCTATCAGACTTGCTGCTGCAGACGTTGGCTTGGAACATTTCTACCTCTCCCGGGGAGTCATCACCCCGGATTTCCTTCCAAGGCTCTAAGCGGGTGTTGTCCTCGCTTGACTTTTGATCTTGGTGTAGGACTGGAGGAAAGTAGGAGAAAAAAAAAAAACCCTTACAGATGTTGGGGAAGGAAAAGAATGCCTCTTCCCTAACCCTCAGGTCAAGGATGAGTTCCAGGAAAGCAATGCATTTGGTTAGGCCTTGGCAGTAGAACTTTTTAAAAAATGCCCCTGATTCAGAGTAGATGGGTTACAGGTGTGACTTTTCGCCGCTCTCTGCATCGCTCAAATATTTAAGATAGTCGATGCTGTCTCTTTTCTTTCACTTACCCTAACAAATGCTGCATTTTCAAAGCCTTGTTAACTCTTCGGATTTCTAGGGTCTCTCACAATGCCTTTTCTTGAGTAGGGACTCAGTAAATATATGTTGAATGAATGACTTTTAGACTATGAGGTTATTTTCCATACTGCTGCTTTTCCTATAAATATTTGTTGTTGAATGAATGATTGAAATGAAGACAAACGTTTCTGTTTTAAAAGTAGGTGCTCTATGACTATGCAGATGTGAGAAAAAGGACCTGACCAACTCTTTCCTTAGAAGCCTTAAATCTTTTGAAGTGCTAAGGAGGGGCAGGAAGAGCATCTCCTTTGTCTGCTGGGGCAATTCAGAGAATATAGTCTCTTTATGACAGCAGGATCTGTTTTATTTAATGTTTGTATCTTTTCCCCAGGCCATATTTGGGTTATTTTGTTTTGTTTGTGAGATTCTGTTGAAGAGAGATCAGAGAAAATAGAGATGTGGCTTGAACTTGGTCAGGCAAAGAAGGGGAAATCAAGAGTCCTTAGTGACTAAACAAAAATGTGTTAATGGTTTATCTAACACCTGAATATTTATGCCCATTTCTCTCACTTATGTTCTTTCCTTGCATAAGAAAAGATTTCTTCTGGACACCTGCCCCCATTCTCATAATAATGCCAAACAATCTTGGGAAAACAGGTGGGATGTACAGGTGGGATACAGTCAAGATTTCACCTTAATATGATTTAAGATTTAGTGTCTGGGAATATATTTGTTTTAAAAACAACAACAGGATTCATATGTCCTAGGACTCAAAGTGAAATGAATTGAGACTGTCCAAAGAAACATCTGGAGTAGAAATCAATTTAATCTAGTAACTTATAATAATTAGTCATTTGCAAACCTTTAAAGTTTGCAAAGTCCTTACCTTCCTTTATTTCACTTAAGTTTTACAACAACCCAATGAGGTAGGTAAAATAGGTTTTATTTATCTCCATTTTATAGAAGAGAAATTGAAGCTCTGAGTAAGTTAGTGATTTATAATGGAAAGGAGAAGTTATCATGAGGAAGAGTTAGAAGTGTGATTTGAACTCTAGACTAGTTGACATCATCCATATCTATATATCCATCCCTTGACTTGCTCCTGAGTTCTAGTCCCACATTACACCCTATCTATTGGACATTGCCCTCATTGGATGTCCTGTTTTTGTTCAATCATTTCAGTCATGTCTGACTCTTTGTGACCCTATTTGGTAATTTTTTTTTTGACAGAGAGGAATGATTTGCCAAATTCACTATCATCAAAGTTCCTTATGTTTTCCACCAAACCCACTTATTTCTATGGTGGGTGAAACCATCTTTTTTATTTTTATTTTTTATTATAATAACTTTTTATTGACAGAACCCATGCCAGGGTAATTTTTTGCAACATTATCCCTTGCACTCACTTCTGTTCCGATTTTTCCCCTCTCTCCCTCCACCCCCTCCCCTAGATGGCAAGCAGTCCTATATATGTTGAATATGTCGCAGTATATCCTCAATACAATATATGTGTGCAGAACCAAACAGTTCTCTTGAAACCATCTTTTGAAACCAATATTCTCTCACCTTCACCTACATTCACGATCAACTTCTTGCCATGATTCTAAGTCTGCAACATATCTTTCTTCATACTCTTCTTAACTCAACTATTGTTTCTCATCATATATTATCCTGACCCTTACAATGGTTTCCTTGTTGTTCTCTCCCTCAAGTCTTTCTCATCTCCACAAAACAATTAGTGATATTCCTAAAGCACAATCTGAATATGTCACTTCTCTGTTTGAAAAACTCTGGTGATGTCTGATTGTCATTAGTAAAATACTAACTTTCCTGTATGCATTTAAAAGTCCTTCATAGTTTGACTCCAATTCTTCCTCTTTTTTCAAAATTAATTTAATTTTAAGTTTTGATTTTTAAAAATGAAATCTATTTTATCTCTTTTATAATTTCCTATAGAAAAAAAAAGAATTCCTTGAACAGTTAGATATACATAGTCAAACAAAAACAATTTCCCTCCATTTGTCATGTCCAAAATATATATATTTCTCATTTTACACATTTAACACTCCAATTCCTCATGGAATTTTTTCCTCTCATCACCTTGCTGTTACGAGGGAACCAAGGAGTTCACAAGCTCCTAATATGTATCAGGCACTGTGCTAAATGCTTAACAAATATTATTTCATTTGACCTTATGATAACCTTGTTGCTTATGATTATCTCCATTTTACAGATAAACAGACAGAGGTTAAATCATTTGCCCAGGTTCACATAAGTTTCTAAGCCTTGGATTTGAATATTCATATCTATTAATTCTAAGCCAGGAACTTACCACCTCTCCTAGCTTTCTCAGGATATAAGTATCATGCTTTATCATTGGTCCTCTTGAATAGGGGTTCAACCTATCTTTCCAGACTTAATAATAATGTGTAAATGTTATTCTACTTCATTGAAGCTACATTTCCCCCAAGCTGCCTGACTTGCTATCTTTCACACATCTTTAACTCAACCTTGCAGAGATTATTTTCTTTTCAGATCCACCTGCTAGAAGACCTTCTTTTCTAACATTCTACACATTCCTTATCACTACCTTCTCCTGAAGCAATTAGTGCCTCCTAGACACCAAAATGGCCTTGTATTATATTTACACATTTGTTGTAAGCTCCCAACCCCTACCCCTATCTTAGTGCTTAGCACAATGTCTAGGCACGGTGAATTATTGGCAGAATACCACAACCTTGAGAACAAGGATTCTTTCATTTTTATCTTTATATTCCTGATGATTTTCATGTAGTATTTTGTTGCGTAGAACTGCATATTATACTCTTGTTTCATGGAGTACTTTTTGTGAGGGAGGTGGGCTGGGAAAATCCTTCCATAGCAGATTGCAGTCAGGCATACTTTTGGTTGCTGCTGGCTGTTGTATTTATTTATTTTTCCTTTTAAGATATCTTTTTATATCATTGACAAGAATGGGTGATTTCTGTTGATTTGGTGCACTAGAGGGGGTGGTAGGATGAGTGGAAAGAAGACCCCACTGAGGGAAAACAAGGAATGTAACATTGGGAGAGAGGTCATAGGAGAACTACAGAGATGATTAAAGTCAGAGATGGGAAAAGACAATCTTTGGGAAGAGGTTAAAGGACTTAGTTTTGTTTGTTGTGGAAGCTTGAGGACTAAATATTTTCCCAAGCATATGAAGAGTTTTCACAAAATGGTGGTGGTTAACTTTGGTTCCTTTTTAAAAGAACCAGTAGAAATAAGTATAAGCATAATAATATGAGGTATTTATATTATATAAAAATAACTTCTTTTACAAAGTGATGATTGAAAGCTAGACTGAGGAAAGTAAGGAGTAATTTTATGGTAACTATAAAAAAGAATGAAAGAAAAAAGATGGTTTAGAAATAGCTTTATCTATAGGTAAAGAAATTGAGTAAATAATGTGAAAAACTACAAATCCTTTCATCTAGCAAGTACTACTTAATTTAATTGATTAAACATTGTTGAAGTCAAGAGTTCCAATCATTTTTCCAATCCTCTTGCCCTTGGCTTTTAATAAACTTCCCATAGCCTTTAATTTATATGTAAGGAAATAAATTCTAGAATATAACATAGAGGAGAATATATTAGCTGCTGGGAGGATCAAGAAAGGCTCCTTGGAGGAGATGATGCTTGAGCCGAGTCTTAAAAGAATTCAGAGATTCTAAGAGTTGAAGTGAGAAGGGAGAACATTCTGGTTATGAGTGTCTGAACTCAAATGGTGACTAAATGTATGTGGACAGATGTAAGAGAAGTTATGGAGGGATGGACAAGTTTTGACAATTGAGAAGATATGTGGAGTAAAGAAGAGTCCTGTCTCCTCTGTGTGGGGATATCTCAGGGTACTATACCATCTGTTCTTATAACTTCACTATTTCTGTTGAAGACATCATTATTCTTTCAGTCATCCAGCTTTACAACCTTGGAGTCATTTTGGACACCATATTCTCCCTCCCTCTCAAGTCAATTCTACTTTTTTCCTCTCTCTCTCTCTTAAATCAACTCTACCTTTGCTTCTGGAAAGGGTATGCCAATTACTTTTCTATACCTCCATCTCTTATCCCTGTGAGATAAAAAAGATTTATAAGACGATAAAATCCTGTCCTGGGTATTACCTCTCCTGAATACCTTATCTCCCTCTATCAGAATGTATGTTTCTTGAGGCCCAGGACCATTTTTCTTTTGTTTTTTGTACTAGATTTAGCCCAGTACTTGGTAAGTGATTATTAGATGTTTTTTATTCCTTATCAATTTCCAAAATCAATCTCTTGTCACTACATCTATCCCCTTTCTTTCCATTAATAATTCAGGCTATTACTTCTTACCTTCATCCAGTCTGGTAATAAATAGTAAAATCTTGTTAGTTGATTGATTGATTGGACAATTGGATCCCCAAATACAAGGCTTCTTAAATTGTGAGTCACAACCCCATATGGAAGTGTATAACTGAATGTGGGGATTGCAAAAAATTTGACGACAGTAAAAGATTTCTGAAAATAGCGATAAAAAATGAATTCAAAATCAAATGTGGAGTGAATCAGAGGTATTTCTGGCAACATTTGCCTGTTGTTGTATTGTGAGATTTCACTGCACCATTGGTCATGAATATATAATATGCATTTTGCACTATGCATGCACAAATACTACTAGAAACACTTTGATTCAGATTTGAAACAGGGTCGAGGAAAAATTTCTTGGGCAAAATGGATTGCAAGTGGAAAAAAGTTTAAGAAGCCCTGTCCTAGTAGAACAGGAATTGTTTTGTTTATTTTGTCTATCTTGAGTTTAGCACTATACCTGGCCCATACCTCTGTGGAATTAGTGATTTTTGAACAAGTCAATTCATCTGTAAAGGCCAAGGTCTTCCATTTCATCCAGGGTTCATCTCCAGTCATCATCATTTTGCCACTGGACCCAGATGACTCTGGAATAGAAACTGAGGCAGGTGGCTTTGCACAGCTCTCCCTTTCTTAAATCCATTTCATTTGCGTGTCATGGCATCTTTAATGCCATAGTTCTCTTCAAAGGACAAAAAAATTGTATCTTATTTACTAGCCTTGTAAATTGTAGCAGGGCAGAAGTCATATCTGATTTTAAGTCCAGCTTGGTCTCCATTGCCCTATATATGAAGAATATTTCATTTCCATTTGCCATCAAAAAAAGTATACAAAAAAAGTAATGAGATACTGGGATTTAAATATGAATTGTAATTAATGGCAAATTCATTTATTTTGTGCCAAGCCCTTTTGCTCTTTTTCATTTTGCTCTCCTCCATTCATTCACTTTATGATACAGCTTTGTGACAGTGTTTTGACTTTTTTTTTTGAACATAGAATAATGCTTGGCACAAAAGAAGTGTTCAGTAAATGTTGCCTGACTAATAGTAATGTTGGATGAAGAAAAACATAGTATAGTCAAAAGGACACTGGACTTGTAGGAAGATTAGAGTTTGAGTTGGGCTTCTGAAATGTTGTAGAAGTGTAACGATGCGCAAGTCACTTAGCCTGAATCTGTTTATTCAGCTGTTAACTAGGGATCATATCATCTATGATAGACTTAGCTCTTCTCAACAATGCAGTGATTCAAGGGAATTCCAATAGACTGGGAATGGAAAATACCATTTGCATCCAGAAAGAGAATGTGGATCAAAACACAGTCACTTTAACCTTTTTGGTTTATTTTGTTTGCTTTTTTTTTTTTAAATCATGCTTTTTTCTCTTTTGGTCTGACTTTTCTTGAACAACATGACAAATATGGGGAAAAACAGGTGTTGTGCTGGAAGTATCAACTTTATAGGATTGCTGTGAGGAAAGAATTTTATGACTCTTTAAGAGTTCTCAAGAAAGGTGAAGAATCCTTAGTTGGTGTTTTCAGAAGTCATAGTCTCTGCCTTGCTTTTTTCCTTACTTTTCTTTCTGCCTTCCCACTCCTTCCACTTTTAAAATTTAATTATTGTCTACTTATCCTCTTCTCTCTCTTATCCCTATTTCTATTAGATAGTGCAACAGTTTTTGAAGTGTGTAGTCAATGGTATCTTGGCTGTATTTATTTTTGCATCATAATTAATGGTCAGAATAAAGATAAGGTTGGAGAAAAAGGAATCAGTCTCAAAAGTTAGCTTTCTCAATGCCTGTATAGTATACTCCTACTGTCCAATTCAAAGGGTTCTAAATTCTTGGTGTAGGGAAAGAAGACTAGACCTGGGTTCACCAAACCCCTGTGTCATCATCTATGAAAGATATGTGCATCTACCTCACAAGATGGCTGGGAAGAACTTATAGGTTGCTGAAAAATGGGAATTTTCTTATTCAAGTGTTCTTGTGAGATTAGCAGGAGACATGTATTTTCTCAGTTTGGAAAACAACATATGAGATGAAAGTAATTTGCCCAAAGGCACATCATTTATAGAAACTTTAGATTTACCTAAAGTTTTAGGTAAAAATAGACTGAGATTCGCCAGTTTTTTCCTTTATGACAATGGAAACTTCATATTTCCTTCTCCTCCACAACCAAATCCTCCCTCTGTAGTTATTACCATAACTGAAATATAGGCAATATTCAATTCATTGTTTTGGATAATAATTATTACAACTCATTTTATCATATTATTCAAATACATTTTTGTTAATTTAAAAAATAAACAAACAAATTATCCAATGATTTGAATGCTGCATGGTATGAAAAAACATGGAAAAGGGAGGTAGATTGTTGTGTGTGAGGGATAGCTGGGCCAGGTTATCCTAATTAAATGGGATTAATGTACAATAACAATGGAAAGGTATATTGTAAAGGACTTTAAATGCCAAATAGAGAAATTTTATCTAATCTTCGAGGTAATGGGAATTTATTGATCTGGAAAGTGTCCCAATTAGACCTGTCCTTTAGGAATATTACTTTGTCTGCTATATGGAAGATGGTCTTCTAGCCTAGTCTCGCTTTAATTAGGCTTGAATTTCACCTCTTTTTCCTCTTAGTTGGTTCCTCATTTTGGTTCTGGGGATTGCTCTTTTTAGAAAAAATATTTTCATTTTTTCCCAGTTACATTTAAAACATGGGAGGGAGGGAGGGAGAGGGAGAAGAAGGAGAAGGAGAAGGAGAGAGAGAAAAAGAAGGAGGGAGGGAGAAAGAGGGAAAGGGAGGGAGGGAGAAAGAGGGAGAGGGAAAGGGAGAGAATGTTTCAATTGAATTCAAACACAATTAGTTTTTTCTCTAAGTATGGATAGGATTTTTCATCATAAGTCCTTCAGAATAATCATAGATCACCATATTATTGAGAATAGCAAAGTCAATCACAGTTGATCATCCCAAATTACTTTGTACATAGTATATTTCACTTTGCATAAATTTATGGAGGACTTTCCAGATTTTTCTAAGAGCATCTTGCTTATCATTTCCCATAGAAAAATAATATTCCAATGTAACCACATACTACAATTTATTTAGCATTTCCCCAATTGCTAGCCATCCCCTTAGTTTCCAATTTTTTGTACTGAAAAGAGAGCTTCTGTAGATACTTTTGTACCTATAGGGTTTTTCCTTTTTTTTTTAATTTCTTTTGGAATTCATGACTTATAGTGATATTGTTAGGTCAAAGGATATGCATAATGTTATAATCCTTTGGGCATAGTTCATATCTTTTAATCATTTATCAATTAGGGCATGGCTCTTATATTTTTAAAATAAATTTGATACAGTTCCCTACACTTGAGAAGTGAAGCCTTCAAGAGAAACTTGTTTAAAAATCCTTTTTACAATTACTATTGCTAACTGTATTTCTCCCCATTTATTCTACTCTCCCTCTCCTTTCTCCCTGATCTTCCTCAACAGTGTTTTGCTACTGATCATACCCTCTCCCAATATTCCCTTTCTTCCTCAATTTAACCACTTTCCCTTCCCCTTCCCCTCCCCCTCCTACTTTCCTTCAGGGTAACATAGATTTCTATACCCATACTGAGTTTGTATATTATTTCCTCTTTGTATTAATTCTGATGAGAGTTAGATTCACTCACTTCCCCTTTATTCCTCCTCTTCTCCTCCTCTGTAAAAGTTTTTTCTTACCTTTTTTTATGGCAGATAATTTATACCATTATACCATTCTACTTCTCCCTTTTCCTTTCTCTCAGTTCATTACTTCTCTCCCCCCCCCCCCTTAATTTAATTTTTTTAGTGGTGATTGTTCTTAATTACCTGGAGTGACCTCTATCTCTGTTCTTCTCCCTATCCCCACATTTCCTTAACTCTGAACAATGATAAGATGTTACAGAGAGGCAAATTTAGCCCTGATTTTTTAGGAAAATTTCCCAGCAATGAGGATTTTTCAGAGGTGGAATGGGGATGCCTAGAGAGATAATGGAGTCTCTATTCTTCGAGGTCTTCTGTCAAACTATGGGTTAGGTCTATTGTAAGGGATTCCTTTTGAATATGGGGTAGACAAGAATGCTGCTGAGATTCCTTCTAGTTCTAACATTGTGTTTAGTTTTATTTATTTAATTCCTAGATATTAATTCATCTCTTTCCTTACTTCTCAAATTTGTTCATTCCAATTGATTGTGTGGCCATTACTTCATTAGTAGAGGTCATCACCATTCATCACCTGATAGTATGTAGTACTGTCTTAGTTTTGAAGCTTTCAGTTGCAAATACCTTTTTATCATGGAAAAGTGGAGGGATAGAGAGTCACTTCATCTTAGAGC
Source organism: Sarcophilus harrisii (assembly GCF_902635505.1). NCBI lineage: Eukaryota > Metazoa > Chordata > Mammalia > Dasyuromorphia > Dasyuridae > Sarcophilus > Sarcophilus harrisii. Next base: position 191,064,637 of record NC_045429.1, read on the forward strand.
CTTCATTTTGTTTTCTGTAAAATGATGGGGGGAAGGAGGATAGGGATGGTGGTTGGATTAGATATATTCTGAAGTCTCCCAGAGCTAGTTATCTGTGATTCTCCATGATGTGATGAAGAACATTTGGCCTAGATTTTCCAGCTGAAATATTTTTCTTTTCTTTCACATTAATAGGTCAGAAAAAAATCTGAGGAATAGAGCAAAATGCTAGTTATGATTCATTAGTAACTTCTCATCCAGTGCAATTCTCATGCCCTTCCATAAATTCTTTATAAAGTATCTATATCTGTTGGAGTATTAGAGGACTTTCACTGAGTTTTTTAAAAAAATATTTCATGGATAACAGTGTAACACTCAAGTTGTCCATTTGTTATTTTTTGCTCTTGATAGGCAGGTAAATGTTGCAATAGATTGAACATGAACCTGGAGTTAGGAAGACTTGAGTTCAACTCTAGACTTAGACACCAACTGCATGACTCTGGGCAAGTCATTTCAATTTTTTTTTGGCCTTAATTTCCTCATCTTTAAAATGGGAATAATAATACCTCCTACCTATCAGGGCTGTTGTGAATATCAATGATGAGATAATATTTGTAAAATGCTTTTGCAAGCCTTAAAAGCATCATATAAATGCTAGCTATTATTCACTAGTTAACTATTGAATGTCCACCTCCGTTTCTGGTCATGTGGGTACCTAATAATGTCTTTTACATCGCTTATCACATGCAAGTTATTATTACGTGCTCTAATCTACTTATATCCAATATCTCTTCCATAAAACTTGTATTCTGATGTCATTTGTGAAAAGGATAACCTTCCATAAAAACTGTCTTTTCTCTCGAAGAGTGTGAAAATGATGTGTTCCTTTTTTGTTGTCCAAAGGGAGAGGAATGACTTTTAACCATATTTCAGCTTCTATTTGAAAGAAGAGTAGAGTCTGATGAGAAAAGGATATTTAGATGTCCTTCTCCCAGTTACCTTAGAAGGGTTTCTGGGGACTTCCCCAAATCAATCGAAGTTAACAGAAATAAGAGTTTTCTCTTCCCAAATTGTAGGGTTTTTTTTCTCTTACAATATGACCTAGGAATAAAAGTCCTTACTCTATCTTTATTCCACAGTGCTGTTTTGTAAAGAATAGAATCAGATACACTGAAGACACTTCCTTTTGACATATAATACCCTTCTTCACTCCAGTCTCTGATGAGGAGATGACTCTTCTTGCCAAGACTAATCTATTTACATCTATTCTTGATCCCATCTTTCCTATTTTATCTAAGAAATTGGTCCCTATGTTTATCCTTTATCTCAGCAATTGTCAATCTCTTTCCATCTTCTGACTTATTTTTGGCTGCCTACAAATACTTCTCTGTCTCTTTCACCCCTGAAAGATCCTCACTAGATTCTATCATTTTGTTTGTTGTTCAGTTATGTTTGATTCTTCATGTCTCTATGGACCATAATTTCCATGGGATTTTCTTGATAAAAATATGAGAGTGGTTGCCATTTCCTTCTCCAGTTCATTTTACAAATGAGGAAACTGAGACAAACAGGATTAAGGAGTAAGTGTGAGGCTGGATTTAAATTCAGGTCTTCCTGACTCTAGGCACAGTGCTCTATTCACTGAACTACTTAGCCGCCTCAGATTCTCTCATCCTTATTAGCTATTATCCTATATCCTACCTCTCCTTTACAGCTAAACTCCTTGAAAAATCTGGCTTCTCTTGATGCTTCCACTTCTTCTGAAACTCTTATATCCTTTGCAATCAAACTTCAGATCTCATCATTAAATTTAATCTTTTATCTCCAAAGTTATCTGTGATTTTGTAAATGCTAAATCTAATGACCTTTTCTGAATCTGAATTAAAAAAAAATATCTCTGCAGCAATTGACACGTGATTATCATTGTTCTTGGTTTTTCTCCTTCCTATCTGACTGACTGCTCTTTACACTCCTTTGCTTAGTCTTTCTCACTGTCAGTGTATGTTAAAATTCTGTTCTGGGCTCTCTTCTCTGTCATTCTCTTCTGTCTCTCTTTCTCTACCATTCTTTCTCTGTCTCTCCCTCTCTCTCTTAAAAAAAAAAAACAAACTATGTCACTTTATTTCCTCAACAACTCCAATGTATTCAGTTATTATCTCTGCAGATAATTCCCTTCCATTCCTGGACTCTTTCCTGAACTTAGTCACATACCAAAAATTGCCATTTAGACATTTCAACCTGAGTTCCCTGTAGGCATCTTAAATTTTTCATGTACAAAATTGAACTTATCTTTCTCCCCTAAACTCACCTCTTTTATGAACTTCTTTTTACCTATATTCTTTGCCTACATTCTTCCAGTCACTGAAGTTTAAGATCTAAGTATTATCCTCAATTCTTCACTTTCATTTACTCTATAAATACAATCTGTTGCCAAATCTTGTTTCTACTTCCACATCTCTTGAATCCTTCTTCATCTCTGTGATCACACAAATACTATCTTTATTCAGGCTTTCATAACCTTTCATCTGGACTATTTCAAAAGCCTTTTAAAATGGTTTTCCACAGCTGCTAAAATGATTTTCCTAAAGCATTGGTCTAATCACATCACACTTCTTTAAAATTCAATAAACTTTAGAAATTTCCTGTTATCTTTGGGATCAAATATATAGTTCTCTGGTTGGAATTTAGAACTCTTAATAACCTCATCCTGTCTTATATGTCTTTTTTTAAAATTATTAATACCCTTTTAATTTATTAATCCCCTCAGTAGAATCTGTGATCCAGCCATACTGGCCTCTTTGTTTCTCCTTGAGGATACTCTCCATCTCTTCTTTTCTTTCTTTGCTTCTTAAAATCCCTGGTTTCTGTCAAGCTCACATGCTACCTTTTATATAGCAGGTCTGGTCTCACCAGCTACTAGTGCCTTTCTTCTGTTCTGCACTTATCTTTTATAAGCCTATTTATATCCATCATTTCCCTCATTAGAATGTAAGCTCCTTGGAGTCTGAGAATTGTTTTTGCTTTTTATTGTTATTTCTAGAACCTAGCACAGTAAAGGTTTAATAAATGCTTCTTAGTTGATTTAGATTGCTGGTGATAACACTTTGAAAAGTACAAAACCCAATATTGAAATAAAGCTATTTTATATACACATAAATATAAGAATCTCTCTCTCTCTCTCTCTCTCTCTCTCTCTCTCTGTGTGCGTGTGTATGTGCGCGTGTGTGTTTGTGGGCAATATGTGTTCCATCTTTTTTCTTAATCAAAAATAACTCGAGTGATGAAACATTTACTTCAATGCATCTGGAATCTCCTCTGTATAAATTTCCTCCTCCATTAATGTATCCCTTCTTTGTTTTCTCATCCCTTAGAATTTTTTTCCTGTTCTCTCAAAGACTCATCATAGAACATTTACCCAAATGTATGATTGTTTTGATGTTGTATGGCCAGGATGTCTCATTTGTTGAAGAACTGAAATCATAGTCAACCAAAGGAAAACAGACAAAGGTCCTAGGATATATGTATGTGTGTGTGTGTGCATGTGCACACATGCAAGAATGATAGGCACAGTGTACATTGTGATTTCCCTACCATATGTTAATGTCTGAAAAATATTTATTTCACTACTGTGTCTCATTTTTAAAATGTGTATTTTAAATAAAGTTAATTTTAAAAATTAAGTTTTGGTTGCTTTAGTTTGAGGAATAAAAATGCCTATCATAATTAGTCAATAAATGTTCTCCTTAAAAAGTATAAATTCTCTAGATACATACTTTAAGGAAATATGTTATGAGAGCATGGTGGGCACAAGTAGATTGCACAGGTCATCCCTAGAAATATGTTGTATTTTTGAGAAGTGCTGAAAAGAATACCATTGAGCTGCTGATATAATAGAATGAGGAATTGCTAATAGTAAATGTTTAACATGTGTTACACAGTTATACATTAGTCTTAAAAAACTCTGGAAATCTAAACTTATATAAGAAAGACAGTCTCTTTTCATGTATATTTGGCTTGTTTTCCAGTCACTCTCTAAGGGTACTTAGTCAGGGTAATTTATTTTTTATATATTTCCTTGCATTGTTGGGCAGTGTTTTATACACAATGGTCACTCAGAAGATATTTGTGACCAACTTTTGAAAAGTCATTTAAAAAACGTACATATACATACACACATAGATCAAGTACTTTTTCTTGTTCTTCTGTATTTCTCTATTTTTGCAAATCTTTTCCTATCTCCCTCTCTAGGTAAAATTCCAAAATGGTAGAACAGTTCAGGAAAGTGTTTGTCAAATTGAAAACCAATAATCAATATCCATTGCACAGAATTAGCTTTCTCAGAATTATGTAAATAGATTTATTTAAAAGTCCTGATACTCATTTCATTTTACATATTAATAATTTTTTGGGAGGTACAATCACTTCCTAATAAATTGCTCCTTTCCAAACTCCCTTTAAACACACACACACACACACACACACACACACAAGCAATTTTTCTCCAGGGTGGGGAAAGTGAGTTCATATAAATATGGAAACTCCCATCATTGGTATAAATAAGCAGTTCCTCTGTAATTTGTAGTTTTGGACAGTTGACTGGGACAAGAGCTTTATTTGTGTGTGTGTCTGTGTGTGTGTCAGAGGCAGGACTTTAAGCCTTTTATATAGTTCACTATTCCTTAAGAAAAAAGAAAACAATGTATTAACTTTAGTTAATAGTACTTACATTGGTTATTGTATTTGATTTGAATTTTGAGTTATTTTTGTGTTGTTTTTGTTTATCTTATTATAGCCATTATATATCTTGTTGATCTGTACAAATTCATGCCTGTCTTCCCACATTTCTCTGAATTCCCATATTTCTCTGAATTCTTCGTATTCATCCTTTATGCGGCAGTGGTGTTCCATTACATTTATAGACCACAGTCGCTTCATCCATTTCCCAAATATTGGGCATACAATCTTGTTTCCTGCTTTTTGCTATTACACACAGTGCTTATATGACTATTTTGTTATATAAAGGGATGGGTTCTTTCTGTTATTAACCTTCTTGAGTATAAATGAATTGTTGAATGATGAAACGAGTCTCCTCTCTTGCTTATATACTAATCTAAGATAGTAATCATTTTAAAATAAGCTGTGACTTACTCATCTGTATTGTTACTTGACTAAGAAAATGGTGCTATAACTGAATCAGATTGGAAGCATTATTCTTTGCTATTAGAATATACTTTCCAAATGGATTAGACACTTGTACTTAGGGTGCCCTCTAAACTCCACAGTGACCACTATCTTTCATCAGTGTGCTTTTTAGCTTCAGGATTATGAGAGGTTTGTATAATAATGATATTAGCTATAATTAAAATGGCACTTTGCGATTTTGAAGCACTTTTAAAGCCATTATCCCATTTTCATGATAAATACCCTATAAGGCTCTATCACTTTCCTTTGTGTATCACCACTTTCTTTATTAAGCTATCAGTACAAGAGAAAGAAAAGTTTAAGGAACAAAAGTGAATTAAGGGTCTCCTTGGCAGCTTAGAAGAGGAATCATTCTTTTCTTTTCTTTTTAAAAATTATTTTAAACAAAAACAAAATAGGAAAATAAAAAAATTACCATGTGCACAGAAGAAAATATGCAAAAATGTAAAACAATAAATTTCCATTTCAAAAAAGCTTATATGATAAATACTACACATTATATTCAGAGCTGTCCATCTTTTCTTTCCTTCCTTGTAGTTTTCTTTTATTCTCTTCTGTGTACTTTTTACTTTATTCTTTTTTTCCTCTCTTTCTTCTCCCCCCCCCAAGAAAGCTATAATTAAGCCCATATATATGTATATCCATCTATCTATTTTTCTTCATATACATACATCTATACACAAACATATAAAATGCATATAGACATACACATACATATGTGTCTAAAATCATATATATATATATATACATATATATATGCATCTATGTATGACCATATTATGCTTATTTGTCCTCTATTTCTCTGAAGATAGATAACATCATCCTTCATAAGTTCAAGTCTTTCAATATTTTTCTAATTTCACCAACTCATCATTTCCTAGACCACAACAATATTCCAACATTATCAAGTCTAGTTATTTTAAATAACCTAAAATAGTATTGATTAACATAACTGACAGTGTAGTTTAACTATTTTTCTCTTTTGATTAAATCTATTTTAGTTTTAACTTTGATGTCATAATTACTATCCCTGCTTTTTTTTTACATAGTAAATTTTACTTCTGATTTTTATTTTATATGTAGATATAGCTCTTATTTCCTATCCCTCCTAAGTCTTCTGCTTTACTTCTACTCTACTACCTTGCCCTCCTATTACATAATATACCCGTTGTCAAGGATTCCTCCCTTATCCTCTCCCTGCACCCTTTATCCTTGCCCTCTTGTTTCTATCTGAATTTAGAAAACTTTTATAATCTTCCAACAGTACAAGCACACACGCACACCCACCCACACGTATATGTGTGTATGTAGTGTCTCCTCTTTATCCCATCCCCTTTAGTCTATACACACTTCTATGTCCCTCCCCATCTTATTCCTTCACCTTCTTTCTTTCTTTCTTTCTTTCTTTCTTTCTTTCTTTCTTTCTTTCTTTCTTTCTTTCTTTCTTTCTTTCTTTCTTTCTTTCTTTCTTTCTTAGCAGCACAGATAGGCCCAGCTTTCCTTATCTGATGTAGTTTCTTTAATTTTCCCTGACTCTTACTCCAGACTCCCCACACTGTCTAGGAGGTAAAAATTCATGTGGCTTGGGCTGGGGCTGGGAAGAGCTACTTCCCTACCCAGCTAGGTGCAAATTTGGCCCTTTCTGTTTCAGAAGAGATAGCTTTGGAGGTATTTCTACTTCACAGTGGCCACACCTCCATCCCCGATATCTTTCTTTGTATTTTTCCAATTGTTCCAGGACCACCACCACTATTCTACCTGGATACTTATTGTTCTGTATTCTGTCTGAGGCATTTTTCTGATTTGTGAGAGAGACTGGAGAGATAGAAATTTTCTGACACAGGCCACCTCTTCCTGAAATAACTGCCATCATTATTTTCATATCAGATTCTGCAAAATAAAATGAGAGCTTTTAAATTCTCAACTTTTCAGACCTAGTATCTCTCCATTGGCTTAGTTTAAAAATAGATGACAAGGTCAATCAAGATGAAGAGTCCCTTAATTCTTTAGATGGTGGTTGGTTATCCTAGTCACTAGCCTATTTCTGAAAGTTCAAAGTATTCCTTATACACTTTAATAAAAACTTAAAAATTTTCATTCTCAGCTGGATTTGGAGAGAAAGTGTGGCATTTTAGGGAAGAGCTGGAATGTTTTCCTTTTTTAAAGAGTATTTAATTCCCCTCTCAGTTATAGTTCAAGAAAAAATTGAGCATTTATATTTTTACAAGATTTTAAATTCCAGATTTTTCTTCCTTCCTTACCTTCCTTCCCCTTTTACAAACATGGTAGGCATTTTGATATAATTTGTACACATCCTAATATTTAAAACTTTTCTATATTAATCACAGTTTTAAAATAAGAAACAGATCAAAAGAAAAAAAACACAAGAAAGAATAAAGTAAGTGAAAAAAATATGCTTCAATCTGTATTCAGAGTCCATTAGTTCTTTGTATGGTTATGGATGGCATTTTCCTTTTTGAGAATCCTTTGTACTTGTCTTGGATCATTGTATTGATGAAGTTTGTATCCCCTCCATTCTCAGTGGTGATGAGGTTAGTGGCAATAAGAGAGTTGTTAAAATCCTCCTTTCAGTCCTCTGAAGTTTTAAAGTGAAAGAATTCACTTATCCCAAATTATTAATTGCAAAATGAAAGTTTATTGTTGGATAAAAACTAGTTTGCTAAGAGACTGACTTCTATAGTAGCAAAGTCCCATTAGGGAAATGGAATCTTGCACTGAGACAAGAATGCCTTCTCAGTGGGCAGGGTCCTAGCAAATTGCTTGGGCCTCTACAAAGAGTCAGTGCAGATATTGCCCTTTTTAAGGAGTCCCTTCAGGAGCCAAAGTTCCCAGGCTTGGATGCTTATCAGTTTCCAGCCCAGATCTCCTATTGTAATTAACACTTTAAAGAGGTGCTTTTGGACCAGGATTTCTAATTGAATCAAAGGCTCTGGCATCCCAGAAAGATAACTTATCTGGAAGCATATGCCTTCCCCAGTAGGAGCTGAGACTCTGAAAGGGATCACAGATCAAAAGGAAATATAATTTCAGAGTGATGATGAAGGGGGAGGAGAACTGTTCCCTTTAAGATTATCACTCTGAGATTGTGTCCCCTTTTCTGATCTCAAAGATCAGGATCTCCCAGGCTCCAAGGACTGGAGACAGAACCCAAATCTTTCAGCATAAGAGAAGCAATATTATTCAGGGGCAAATCAACTCCCATAGAAATTCTAAATTCTCATTCAATTGAATACTGATCTGATCAGCTTGGATTATCCCAGCCCCCATCAAGATACCCAATATAACAACCTCCCTCAACTAAAGCCTTTGCAGATGACCCTAGGTAGCTTGCTCAGCTGCCAGGACCCTTCTGCCCACTGAGAAAGCATTCTCAGTGCCCAAACTCCATTTCCTTAGTAGATCTTGTCACTACAGAAGTCAGTCCCTTAGCAAAACTGATTTCTATCCAACAATAAACTTTAATTTTTGCAACTAATAATTTGGGAATGAGTGAATTCTTTCACTGCTAAACCTGAGGCTGATCTAAGAGGGATATCTTAATAACTCTCTTATTGCCACTAACTTCTTGACCACCAGGAATTGAGAGCATTCAAACAGCATCAATAATCTTAAAGGGAACACAGTTAATACAGTTTCAGAGTGGTAATCTTAAAGAGAACACAGCTTCAGTAAAGGACACGGTTTCCCCTTCAGTATTGCTGAGAAGAGCTGAATCAAACATATAGATCATCACACAATGATTCTGATGTGTACAGTATTTTTTGTGATTCTGTGTACATTATTTCCTGATTCTTTCATTTCACTTTACATCAGTTTGATGAGGTTTAGATTTAGGGAACCAAAATGAAATTGGGGTTTCTGGTGGTCAGGGAGTTAAATGATAAGGTCCAATGGCAGGCTCAAGGTTCAGGGAACCAAATGGAGAAGTTTGGCTCCCCTGCAACCCCTTGGGATTCAGTGTAAGAATAGGGAGTTTTGGGGACTCCCTTCTGGCGGCATGGAGGTTCTCTGTAAAAGAATTTACAGACCCAAAAACCTAGATTGATAAAAAGGTTTATCATGGGGATTGGAAGTAAGGTTAGAAATCCTGACAGAGAGGCATAAAGTCTGGTTAGGGAAATAGGTGAGGGTAAAGAGAGGGTGGCACTGGAAAGAATATTCCAGTGGACAGAGGCCCTTGGCATCCCAAACATAACATAGCATGGCATGTTTGGAACCTCTACCAAGAGAGGGTTTTAGTTTGGCTCTTTTATAATAGGGGGCTTTGGCTGCAAGCTGAAGGGGGCTCATGGGTGGAGTCCCAAGTTGACTCCTTGCTGGGTTTCAGCTTGAGCTGGAATTTGAATTGAATTCAATGAGTTTCAGGACTAAACCGACCCCACCCAGATAACAAGGATGAAACTCTTTGTCTCTTGGGGGCAGGGTCCCTCACTGAGGCAGAGTTGAAGGAGATTTTCTCCTTTAAGGATTTTTAGAGTTTTGGGGTCCCCTCTTCAAGTTCATATATCTTCCCAGGTTTTTCTGAAATCTGCCTATTCATCATTATTTATTGCAAAATAGTATTCCATTACATTTGTGTACCACTGTTTATTCAGCCATTCCCCAGTTGATGGATTTCCATCAGTTTCCAATATTTTGCTCTCATAAAAGGACTGCTATAAATAATTTTGCATATGTAGGTCCTTTTTCCTTTTTTTTGGATCCCTTTGGGATATAGACCTTAGTATTGATATTGCTGGATCAAGGGGTATGCTTAGTTTGGCTACCCTTTTATCATAGTTCCAAATTGCTTTCCAGAATATTGAATATGTTCACAATTTCACCAATAATGGTATTGGTGTCCCAATCTTCCCACATCCTCTCCAAAACTTATTACTTTCCTTTTTTGTTATATTGTTATAGTGGCCCATATGGTAGATATGAGGTGATATCTCAGTTTTAGTTCACGTTTTCCTAATCAAAAATGATATGAGGTGATATCTCAGTTTTAGTTCACGTTTTCCTAATCAAAAATGACGTAAAGCACTTTTTCATATGCTTATAGATTAGCTTTGATTTTTTTCATCTGAAACTTTCCTGTTCATATCTTTTGACCATTTACCAATTGGGAAATGGCTTGTATTTTTACAAATTTGGCTCAGTTCTCTATATATTTGCAAAATGAAGCCTTTATCAGAGACACTTGCTGTAAACATTGTTTCCCCACTTTCCACTTTTCTTCTAATCTTGTTTGCATTGGTTTTGTTTGTACAAACCCTTTTGAATTTAATATAATAAAAAATTTCTGTTTTGTATTTTATAACTATCTCTTGTGTAAGGAACAAAATATCTTACCAACAACTCTGCTGACTCACTGATGAATACAGGAAAGATTTATTTTAGATTCTTGCAAGAAGGGATGCCTTGATACACATTTGGAATTGCAAAGGCAGTGTTTTATTTCTTATCCTGAAACACATCCCTCCCCTAATTGTCCTTTAATTGGGTGTTATAAAAATTGCAGAATGTAAATCGCCACCTGTCCTTACATAACCAATTTCTGCCCCAATGAACTCACATTCTTAAGGGTGAATAACCTAAGGAGGCAAAATTTAGAGGGCTCTTGTTCAAATCTGAAACCTCCATCTTTGATTACATTCTTTTGTGGGTTTTAATTTTCTAATTTAAATTTTTATTTCTTTAATTTTTCATAACTGTGGAAACTAAAAAATCCACATCCATTTCTGACACTTGTTTGGTCATGAATTTTTCCTCTTTCCATAGATCTTACAGATAGATTGTTTCTTATCCTAAATTGCTTATGTTGGCTAATATTCTTTTTATCTCCTTAGTTTTTCTTCTAGTTTTTGTTGTTGTTGGATTTATCAAGTTCTGTGAGGAGATAGTTGAAGTCCCTCACTAGTATAGTTTTGCTATCTATTTCTTCTTTAACTCTCTTAACTTTTCCTTTAAGAATCTGGTTGCTATTTTATTTTTAAAATTTCTTTTAAAAATTAATTAATTAATTAATTAATTTTTACAAATTGAAGGTTTGTCATAACCCTGCATCAAACAAGTCTCTTGGTGCCATTTTTTTCAACAGTGTATGTTCACATCATGTCTCTGTATAGTATTTTGGTAATTCTTCCTTCCTTTCTTTCTTTTTTTGCTGAGGCAATTGGGGTTAAGTGACTTGCTTAGGTTCCCATAGCTAGAAAATATTAAGTGTCTTGAGACCAAACTTGAACTCAGGTCCTACTGACTTCAGGGCTAGTGCTCTATCCACTGTGCCATCTTGTTGCCCCTATTTGGATAATTCTTGCAGTATTTCAAACTTTTTCATCCTTTTCATCAATTACATCTGTTGAAGTTATTATTGTAATTGTTTGGGGGAACCATTAGTGGCTCCTGTGAACTTCCTCAGTAAATTTGTGTATTCTGACTGCTCTACTGACTGAACATTCTGTTCCCTATCTTTCTTCTTGGGCTACCTTATTCCCCTAGACACAACAGTATTGAAATTAGACCAGTTAAAAACCCTACAATGGCCTCTAAATGTTCAAGTGAAAGGAAGAGTCCATTGATGTGACAAACTTCATTGTTGTCTTTTTTAAAAAAATTCATTTCAAAATTCATTAAAAAAAAACAAAAGAAAAACACTTTTATGGACACAGTAGAACAATAAATAAAGAATTCAATATAAAACCATAAATTTTCATTTCATACTGTTTACTTTTTTTTTTGGAAAAACTAATAAATACTACATATTGTTTTCAAAGGTACTCAGTTTTTCAATTTTTCTTTCTAGGTTTTTGTTGTTGTTATTGTTGTTATCTGCTATATACTTAATTTTTCTCTTTCCTTCCACACTCTGCCCTAGAGGAAAGACTCCAATTAAACATACACACAAATATGTGTGTATGCACACACACATACATAAGTAAAACCGTACAATACATACTTCTGTTTTTTAGTTCTTTTTCTCTGGAAGTAGATAGCCCCCTTCCTTTCTGTTTTTCTAAAATCAATCAGTTCATTTCCAATAACACATTAGTACTCCATCACACTTATATACCATGACTTATTTAGCCATTCTTCAATTGAAGGGTGTCAATCTTTTTTTAACACTCTGATAGGTGTAAGATGATATCTCAAAATTACTATAATTTGTATTTCTTTCATTAATATTTAGCTGCCCCCAGAGCTTGGTTGTTTGTTGAATCAAGGAAGTCTGCCTGTAGGTGTTTGCATTTCATTCCTCAGCCACTGAAAGTAGTGTCTTTCCTGAAGTCCTTTCAAGTAGTCTTAGAAGAACTTCGTTAATACTGAATTTTACTTATTTCATCTGCTCTATGTTCACTTTGAGACAATGTTCTTTTTTGTGTGAGGAAATTTGGAGAGCCTGGAATTTTCTGATCTACTTTGTTATCTTCCCAGAATCTTCTCCATTGTTGTCTTATTATAAGAAATTGCCAAAGCCACCCCATCCTTCAGCAATCACTACCCTAATAAGTCAGCAGCCATTGACAAAAATGTTATAATTTGCTGTGGTTAGCACATTTTAGCAATAAAATATTTTAAATGAAGGCATATGATTTTTTTAAAGACATAATACTGTTGCATACTTAATAGACCTCTTGGTGTTGTTTAGTCATTTTTCAGTTGTGTATTGCTCTTTATGACTCCATTTGGGAATTTCGTGGCAAAAATGCTTGAGTGGTTTTCTATTTCCTATTTCAGCCCATTTTATAGATGAGAAAACTGAGACAAACAGGGTTAATCCAAGCTACATAAGTAGCTTGCCCAAAGTTATGAAATTAGTAAGTGTCTGAAGCCAGATTTGAACTCGAGAAGATAGTTTTCTTGACTCAGGTCTGTCACTCTATCCACTGAATTACCTAGCTCTCCTTAATAGACTATAGTATAGTGAAAACATAATATTTATATGTACTGGAAAAATAAAATATTTGTGTGACTCTACTGTGACATTTATTTTTATTGTTGTGGTCTGCAACTCAACCTACAATATCTTTGAGTTATGCCTGTAATTTCTAAGTAGTGTCTTTGAGTTGAAAAATCAGACAGACAAAATCCAGAGAGGAAAAATAGATGAAATATGATCCAAGGAAAAATTCAGCATATTAGCTGGAATATTTGTGTCTTGAAATCTTAATCTTAACAGGAAGAAATCATCATCCCAAAAGACAACAAATAATAAACAGTTGCCAGGCCCAATGTTGCATCAGTTTGAGTGGATTATTCTTTTCTTCATTTTGTTTTCTTTGGCTGGCCTCTTTACTCAAGACCTCTTTACTTAAACTCATTATTTTCCCTGCTGAACTTAAAAATGCATGAAGGAAATAATAGCTTTTTTATGGGAGGCATCCTGAATTTAGTGGGAGACCGGAACCTCATAGTCTTAATTTCCATCCTGTACAAATATCTGTGGTCTAGGGGAAGAGGATGATTTTATCAACTTTCAGAATTGAATGCAAAAAAACCTTAGTTTAATTTCAGGATAAATTTAATATTTTTCCTCTCGTTTCAATAATCTTGCTTCTTTTTCCTGTAAAACATGACACTGAGGAAAATTTATAGCTACATTTCCTTCAGTCTTTTATAAACTTATAGAATCTCAGGGTTAAAAGCAATGTTTGAGGTCATCTGGTTTAACTTTTATCTAAAGAGATGCAATATTTACAATCCCCTTGATGAATAGACATCCAATGCTGCTAGAGAACCCTCGTTGAGGAAGGGGTTCACTATCTACAAAAAAGAAATCTAGTCTACTTTTGTGTTGCTCTTTTAAAGATTTTTCTTGTAGTGAACCAAAATCTGTACTTCTATAACTTCTAGCCATTTCTTCTTCCTCTTCCTTTGGTAAACTTTTGATAAACTTGATTCTATTTCTATATGAAGCCTTTCAAAGATTTGAAGATAGTTATCATCTACCAGTACTAATACCTACACTCACCAAACTTTGGGGAATTAGTAATGTACCGTGGAATGGATAGTAATTTTGGCACCACCTGGGACCTGAATTCAAGTTACAAGTTACTGAACAAAAGAAAATTAGATTTAATGGCATCTAAGATCCTTTGTAATTGTAAAAATATGATCTTGTAAATTTTCTATTCTTAAAGTCTGAGTTCACATCCCTCCTCAGATATTAGCTTCTTGACCCTGAGGAAATCATTTGGTTTCCTCATCTGTAAAATGATGCTCATAAGGAGCCCTTCCTTGCACCAAATTTGGGATTAATTAAATTAACAAAAACCATATGATCATCTCAATAGATGCAGAAAAAGCATTTGATAAAATCCAACATCAATTTCTAATAAAAACACTTGAAAGTATAGGAATAAATGGACTTCTCCTTAAAATAGTCAGGAGCATCTATTTAAAACTGTCAGTAAGCATCATATGTAATGGGGATAAACTGGAACCATTCCCAGTAAGATCAGGAGTGAAACAAGGTTGCCCACTATCACCATTATTATTCAATATTGTATTAAATGGTCATAGTAGCAAGTAGATTTTTGTGTGTTTTAGAAAGATGAGCCACAGATTATTGTCTGGATATGTCTTAACAATGTGTTTTCTACACCCAATTCAATATCTAAAATGTGTCTATTTGTTATGCACTCAAATACATTTTGACACTTCAGATTAAGAATTTTATTTGAGTGGCCCTTCCAGGATTTTTATCCTCTTTCTTTCTTTTGTTCATCTTTTCAAAAACTCTCCATTTCTCTCCAAAAAAAGAGAGAAATGCTGTAGGTATCCCCAGATTTCTTTTAATATTTCATATATACTAATTTATCATTCAAACTCTAGGGAGTGTTTTAATAAAATATAATCCTTTATCCCAAATCTTTTTTTAATAACCAGCACCTAATATTAATGGATTCTCTAAGCATTAATGAAAGGATAAAAAAGATACTGCTCATAAATTCACAGATTTAGAACTAGAAAGGAACTTTAGCTGTCATCTAATCCAACCCTCTAACTCTACAGATGAAGAAACTGAGGCCTGGAGAGGCATTTAAATGCACCTCTAACACATAATGGTTCTATAATCTTGGGCAAGTCATTCAATGTCAGTACCACAGACTTCTCTCTGAGACCATTAGTGACAGAACAGTTAGACAGACAGACAGACACACACACACACACACACACACACACACACAACCAGAGAAGGCCAGATGAGTAGAATGAAGCTGTCTGAAGGTATCCAAATAATCAATCATTCATTTGTTTTACATTTGTGCTGTGTAGACAGAGTCTCATTGTAAAGTAAAATAAGAGAGAGAAATTATTTTATTTGAAGTGAGAAGATACTGGGTCTGATCTCAGCTCTGGCACTTATTCCCTGTTTGACCTTGGGCAAACACTCTTGGCCTTACTTACCTGTAAAATGAAAGAGGTTGAATTAGTGTCCCCAGAGATATTATTACCAGTTTTGGTATTAGTACAAAATATTACCAGTTTTTGACTCATAAACCTAATTCATAAAGCAGCAAAACAGAAATGAAGAAGTTGAAATTATAATGGGCTATTATTTTGGGAATTTTCTTAAAAGGTTCATTTTCTGTTTTTTAAAATGGTTTAACATAGGCATTATTTTAGGCAACAGAAGTGATAATAGCTGTGCTTAACTCTGCTGCGACTGAACAAGTATCATTTCTTTTATTTCTATGAAGTTTCATCCAAGAAACAGGTTAGCTTATGGAAAATGAGTTCAGGAAAGAAAATATAAAAATAATTGATATTGTACCTTTGACGTAAATGTAGTAACTTTTAGTAGTGTAATTAGAGTGGGGTAATCAGAGCTCTGTTCCAGGGTGCCAACCTTTAGAGGGAATGCAAATTTAAAACAATGATTTAAAAAGAGTATCTAATTTAAACTTTTGCTAAATTTACATTTTAAAAAATGCCTCATTGAAGTTCTTTTGGAAAGCACACTGTCATTTTCCAGAAACTCAGATAATCTCCCCTCCCTGCCCTTAATAGAACTTTCCTTTATAATAAAGAAATATACGCAAAGTATTGAGCAGACTACATTTGAAAAGGTCTGCCTCATTCGCACCTATAGCCCACCATCTCTGCTAAAAGGCAGAAGGCATGGTGAAGTTATAACTTTCAATTTGTGGTCAGCATTTAAGTTGTTCTCCTGGTTCTAATTATTTTGCTCTGTATTGTTTATGATTTCAAATTGGTTTTCAGAATTTTTGCATCACTTCACAGCTCTAGTGATAATACATAGTTTTCCCATACCCGCTATGATACTGGCCATTTTCATCTTTTGTCATCTTTATCAGTCTAATGGATGTGAGACTAATTTGCAATTCTTTTATTAGTGATCTAGAACACTGAATTAAGAGCATTTATCTATTGTGAAATAGTTCTTATTTTCATATTGTGAAAAAATGCCAACATTTCTGATAAACCTTTGAAATCTTATATGCATTTATAACTATATATATTTTATTATATAATATATTATTTGATACAAATACTTTTCTCAATTATTCCTTTTCCAATTGTAGCTTTACTAATTTTGCATAAAATTTACATTTAATTTTATAATAATAAAATGTAAATTTATTATATTTATATTTTGATTAAACATGCATTTTGGAGCCTCTATTTCCTAGATGGAATGGCTTAGGTTCTTGCCTACCACTGAATTGAATTTTGTCATGTTTCTTTTTCTTTTTTTTTCCCACATCATGAATTAATAAAGTTGATGTCTTTGGGCTAAAGGTACAAGAACTTTAGCTAGCAGTTCTAGCTACAGCTAGGGCAAGTAGAATAAAGAAAATGCCATCATGGCAACTTTATAATTCATGATGTGCTTTTCCAGTTTTTCTGAGAGCATTCTGCTTGTCATTTCTTATAGCATAGTAATATTCCATTACATTCCTATATCATAAACTTGTTTAGTTATTCCCCAATCTATGGACATCCTTCCAATTTCCAATTCTTTGCTACCAGAAAAGAGTGGCTATATTCTTGTACATAAAGATGTTTTTCCTTTTTAAAAAAATGTATCTCTTTGGGATATAGACCTAGTAGTATCATTTCTGGGTCAAGCGATATATACAGTTTTATAACTCTTTGGTCATAGTTCCTCATTGCTCTTCTGAATGATTGAATCAGTTCACAACTCTACCAATAGCATATTAATGTATCATTTTAGAATCCCAATTTTTCCATATCCCCCTCCAACATTTGTCATTCTTTTCTGTCATATTAGCTAATCTGATAGGTGTGAGTTATTACCTCAGAGTTGTTTTAATGTATATTTATTTAATCAATAGTGACTTAGAACATTTTTATGACTCCAGATAATGTTGATACCTTCATTTGAAAACTGCCTGTTCATATCCTTTGGTATGATATTTATCAATAGGTAAATGACTTGTATTCTTATAAATTTGGCTAGTTCTCTAGATATAAGAGATATAGTCTTTATCAGAAGATTTTGCTGTAAAATTTCCCCTACCTTCCAGTTTTCTATTTTCTCTTAAATCTTGGATGCATTGGTTTTGTTAATACAAAATCTAATTTAATGTAATAAAAATGATCAATTTTACATAATCTAATGCTCTCTGTTTCTTATTTGGTCATAAATTCTTCCCTTATCCATTGATCTGATAGGTGAACTAGTTTGTGCTCCCCTAATTTGCTTATGGTGTCTAAATCATTTACCCAATTTGACCTTATCTTGGTATTTGGTTGAAATATTGATATATTAATAGTTCCTGCCAATCTAGTTTCCAATTTTCCCAGGATTTTTGTCAAAAAATGAATTATTGTCCCAAAATGTTGGATCTTTGGATTCATCAAATAATAGATTACTATAGTCATTTACTACAGTGTATTGTGAACTTTACACATTAGCCATATTGTTAAACAAATAAGTAAGGACAAAAAATATGCATCAATTTGTACTGTTCAGTTCAATTCAGTAAATACATATGATAAAATCCATCTCTCAGTTTTATGTAATAGCTAGGAAATACAGTGTGTGTTGGACTTGAATTCAGGAAGACCTGGGTTCTTCAGGCATTTATTAGTTGTGTGATCCTGGGCAAGTCACTTAAACTCTTTCAGATTAAAATTTTTAATTGTAAAATGAGGATAATTTTATTACTATCATGGGGTTATTGTGAATATGTAAAGCACTTGGCTTAAAGTGCTTATATAATCTTAAAGTGTTATATAAATGCTAGCTATTGTTGTAATATGATGAGGATGATGTCTAGATAAGGAAGAGAGAGAAAGAGAGGCTGAAGGGAGGGAAAGGGTGGGGGAAAGAGACTGAGAAGCTTGGAGAAATTGCCCTGGAAGGGGAAAAGAATAAAAAAGGAATCAGAGAGAAAAAAAAAAAAGACTCAAGGTGAAAGTATGTAAAGGAAGGGAGGAGAAGAGAGACATAGAGGAAGAGTTACAGAATCCCATGAGAAAGAAAGAAGAGGGTACTAGGAACTTAATGGAAGGCAATGTGGTGAAGAGGAGAGCCCTGAGTTGGGAGTCAGAGAACCTGAATCAAAACTGGATTTTGCCTTTAATACCTGTATAAACTTAAGAAAATCATTTCACTTCTCTTGTTCTCAGTTTCCTCATCTGTAAAATCAAGGATTTTAAAGTTTTATTTCAGCCTTAAATCTGTGATTTTATGAGCTGGAGATGAAATAGCTCTGAGTGAGAAGAGTCAAAGATATAATGTTGATGACAAGAACTGTCATATATATCAATACAAAGAGTATATAGATGGAGGAGACAACATGTTAAAGATGAGTTTTGCTTCCTCAATAATTCTGGCTAAAGCTACCTGATAGAGAAGATGTCCCTTTAATAATATTGTTCAAAGAACAACAGTGAAGGATTCCTCCCTGACTGCCATAGATTAAAGACTGACCTTCTCCATGGAATAAATTAGATTTGCAAAACAGAGGTATCAGTCTCTAATTTGGAAGATCTATGTTTCAGTGGGAAGTTTTTTTTTTTTTTTAAATTATAGTTTTTTATTTACAAGACATAAGCATGGGTAATTTTTCAGCATTGACCCTTGCAAAATCTTCTGTTCCAACTTTTTCCCTTCTTTCCCCCCACCCCCTCCTCTAGATGGCAAGTAGACCAATACATATTAAATATGTTAAAGCATATGTTAAATATAATATATGTATACTTAAATACAATATATTTATATAGTTATCTTGCTGCACAAGAAAAATTGGATTTAGAAATTGAATTCAGGAATTCAATTCTACAGTGGAGAATTATGGTATCTAAATGCCTAGAAAAAATAACAACAAAATTCATATTTTGAATATGAGAAGGAAAACAAAAATGCAAGCAGACAAAAACAGAAGGAGTGGAAATGCTATGTTGTAGTCCATGCCCATTTCCTGCATTTCTTTTGCTGGGTGTAGCTGGCTGTCTTCATTATTGAACAATTGGAACTGAATCTCATTGTTGAAGAGAGCCACATCCATCAGAATTGATCATTATATAGTATTGTTGTTGAAGTGTATAATTATCTTCTGGATCTGCTCATTTCACTCAGCATCAGTTCATGTAAGTCTCTCTAGGCCTTTCTGAAATTATCCTGCTGATCATTTCTTACATAAAACATTACATAATATTCCATAACATCCATATACCACAACTTATTCAGCCATTCTCCAATTGATGGGCATCCATTCAATTTCCAATTTCTAGCCACTACGAAAAGGGCTGCCACAAACATTTTTACACATACAGGTCCCTTTCCCTTCTTTAATATCTTTTTGAGATATAAGCCTAGTAGAAACACTGCTGGATCAAAGGGTATACACAGTTTGATAACTTTTTGAGCGTAGTTCCAAATTGTTCTCCAGAATAGTTGGATGCATTCATAATTCCACCAACAATGTATCAGTGTCCCAGTTTTCCCACATTACCTCCAACATTCATCATTACCTTTTCCTGTCATCCTAGCCAATGTGAGAGGTATGTAGTAGTATCTCAGAGTTGTCTTAATTTGCATTTCTCTGATCAATAGTGATTTGAAACATCTTTTCATATGGCTAGAAATAGTTTCCATTTCTTCATCCGAAAATTGTCTGTTCATATCCTATTTACAATAGGAGAATGGCTTGATTTCTTATAAATTAGAGTCAGTTCTCTATATATTTTGGAAATGAGGCCTTTATCAGAACCTTTGACTATAAAAATGTTTTCTCAGTTTATTGCTTCCCTTCTAATCTTGTCTGCATTAGTTTTGTTTGCATAAAAACTTTTTAATTTGATATAATCAAATTTTTCTATTTTGTTATCAATAATGATCTCTAGTTCTTCTTTGGTCACAAATTCCTTCCTCCTCCACAGGTCTAAGAGGTAAACTATCCTATGTTCTTCTAATTTATTTATAATCTCATTCTTTATGCCTATATCATGAACCCATTTTGACCTTATCTTGGTGTATGGTGTTAAGTGTGGGTCAATGCCTAGTTTCTGCCATACTAATTTCCAATTTTTCCCAGCAGATT
This sequence comes from Sarcophilus harrisii, assembly GCF_902635505.1. NCBI lineage: Eukaryota > Metazoa > Chordata > Mammalia > Dasyuromorphia > Dasyuridae > Sarcophilus > Sarcophilus harrisii. The sequence continues at coordinate 191,085,360 of NC_045429.1, forward strand.
TTGGTAAACAGTGAATTCTTATCCCAAAAGCTGAGGTCTTTGGGTTGGTCAAACATTAGATTATTATAGTTATTGACTATTTTGTCCTGTGAACCTAACCTATTCCACTGATCAACTAATGTATTTCTTAGCTAATACCAAATGGTTTTGGTGCCCAATGCTTTATAATATAGTTTTAGATTTGGTATAGCTAGGCCACCTTCATTTGATTTTTTTTTTCATTAGTTCCCTTGAAATTCTTGACCTTTTGCTCTTCCATATGAATTTTGTTGTTATTTTTTCTAGGTCATTAAAATAGTTTTTTGGTAGTCTGATTGGTATAGCACTAAATAAATAGATTAGTTTAGGTAGTATTGTCATCTTTATTATAGTCGCTTGACCTATCCAAGAGCACTTAATATTTTTCCAATTGGTTAGATCTGACTTTATTTGCATGGAAAGTGTTTTGTAGTTTTGCTCATATAATTCCTGACTTTCCCTTGGCAGATAGATTCCCAAATATTTTATAATATTGGCAGTTATTTTTTTATTTATTTAAAAATTTTTTTCCAAATTACTTATAATCTCTCCTCCTAATGTTTAAGTTTGAAACAAATTCATTGTCCCAGGAGAATAAGAAAAATAATCTGCAATGATTTCAGCAGTTATTTTAAATGAAATTTCTCTTTGTATCTCTAGCTGTTGGATTTTGTTAGTGATGTATAAAAATGCTGATGATTTATGTGGATTTATTTTGTATCCTGCAACTTTGGGGAGGTTTTTTTTTTTTTTTTTTTTTTTTAACAATCTTTTCTTTTCTTGCAGATTCCAGGCATTTGTCTATTTTGCATCAGTTTTCCAAACTATCTCTTGTGGCATCCATTACTTGGCTTCTGTGTTCATGGCTGTCACCCCTAAATTTTCCTGTGGGGTCCTGGGGAACATAAGTCAGGTCCTCTTTTATAATTCATCTGTCTTGAAGATAGAAGATGCCTGGCCACTGTTCACACCAGGCCAAGAGGATTACTTGGTAGTGAAGTTGCAGAATGGAGATGTTTGGGAACTTGCTCAATGCAGTAGGTCCAAAAGGGAAGATCCTTATTTTGAGTATCAATATGATGGTGATACATCTGACTTTCCTTGCACTGATGGCTACTTTTATGATCATACCAAGTGGAAGAGTACTGTGGTGACTGAATGGGATCTGGTCTGTCACCGGGAGTGGTTTGCAAAATCCATCCAACCTACTTTCATGCTTGGAGTCCTTCTGGGAGCAGTAATTTTTGGTGACCTTTCAGATAGGTAAAGTATAGATATTATATCTTTGTAACACAATACTGTACAACCTTGTAGAACCCCTTTTAGTGTGTTCTCAAATGTTTTTCCTAATGATTTCTTTTACCAAGTTTGTCATCCAGATGTATCTACTAGGATCTGTGATTTGGGATTATTTAAACTTTTTAACACTACTAAAATAGTCACTAGTGCATTTCCTGGTCCCATCTTCCTCAATGCCTTTGTTATATGACATCTAAAGAGAACAATGTTAAATGTGACATCCAATGTAATTTAATAGTTTTACTTTAATACATCCATGGATTTGTCACTTCATCAGTGTGGATACATCCTTTGTTATCCAAAGTGACACATTTTATGCTCAAAATCAAACTGGGAGGTCAGTGTAGGCAAAAGTTAAATTGCATTTCTCTAAGTTTTATATAGGAAAGAAATTATTTGAATTTAGTTCTTTCTGATTCCAGGTCTAGTGCCCAAATGCACCAAGTCCACCAGGCCACTTGAGATAAGAAAGTATATATACTCTTGGACTAGAACACACATTGAAGAAAGTGTTAAAGTAAAAACTATTAAAATTAAGTAGGTTATCATATTTATGTAAAATACCTCTGAAATAACTATATCAATTCAGAAAGCATTTATTATGTTCCTACATTATGGAGATTAAAATTGTCTCACTTATAATAAAGAGACTGAGGCAGAGCCTTGTGTCAATGGCACTTTGTTAAAGGGTCCACAGTCCCCTCTAATGAAGTGGATGTCAGATCTTCTTAATGGTCTGAGATCCCTCCTCTTTCTAGGACCCTATTTTTATAAAGCTAGATGTCCAGTAATTCCAGAACAACTATACCAAATACAGATTAATTCCATTGCTTGGCATATATAAGCTAATATAAGCAAAATAATATATCAGCAGGGTCACAAATTGGATGATTAAGGAATATCTTCAGATAAGGTAGGCAGGCTTCTCCTTAGTTTGGGCCACAGAAATAGTTCAAACTCACAAGCACTCACAAGTGATCATAAGATGGTCATCTGCTCCTATTGACTGGAGATACAGTCAATATTTTTGGGAACTTTTCATATAGTTGTGATCTCTGCCACACTGGGCTTGGTCACCCTCACAAGACAAAACAAGAGTGGAGGGTTTTTAGTTAACTTCCTGTAAGTAAGCTAGTGAACTTAAAATCTGTAGCTCACAGATCTGGGGTCTTATATACAGAACTTTGATATAATTCTATCAAGTTGATTAATATTGATTGGAATAGATTAGGGGTCCAAATGAATTATTTCTCTCAGTAACATGCTAAACTATATGCTTGAGTGCTGGCTAGACCAAAATTAAACAGAAAGTTCTCAGGGAGCTTACATTCTAATAGAGAAAATAATATGCATATAACAAGATATGATTAGAGTAGATAGAAAGTAATCTCACAGGGTAAGGCTCTGGCAGCTTCAGGGTTGGAGAAGGTGAGATTTGAGCTGAATCTTGAAGGAAGCTACAAAAGCTAAAATGCCAAGGTAAAAAGGGAGAACAATCTAGGTATGGAGAACAGTCAGGGTAAGAGTGGAAGATGGAGTGTTGTGTACAAAAAATAGAAAGTAGGCTAGTGTAGGTAGATCATGAAGTATGTGGATTGGGAGTAAATTGTAGAGAAATTAGAAATATTAGAAGGTTAAGAAAAGCTTTAAATGTCAAACTGTGGGCTATATCCTGAAGGTGATAGTGAACCATTAGAGATTATTGAATAGAAGAAGATGGGTCAGTGTGGGGAAGTTGATGTGATCATTCTTACAACTGAGGAAAAAAAAAACATTTTGTAAATTCAGTAGAGAATAGATTAGAGTTTATTCTTGAGATGGGAAATTGGATTAGAAGGTTAACATAATAATACAGGTGAGAGGTGATGTTGAGGACTTGAATTAGGGTTGTGGTTGTATGAGAAAAGAGGAGATGTAGATAAAAATTGTCACAAAGAGAACAATGACAAGACCTGGCAGTGGTTTAGATTGTGGAGGTGAAGATGAGAACTTGAGGGTGACAATAACAGTCCGGAGATCAGGAAAGGCTTTATATAGAATTGAATTTTCAAGAAAACTAGGGATTTTGAGATGTGAAGGTTAAGAGAAAATGTGTTCCATGTTTGGGGAACAGCCTGCAAACACAAAGGCACAAAGATTGATAGAGTGCCTTGTGAAAGGAACAAAAAAGGCCAGTTTGGGTGGATTATAAAGCGTATGAAGAGCAGGAATATAGAAGGCTGGAAGGGACTTTGGAGTCAGATTGTGAAAGATTTTTACAAGATTTACAAGCCAAACAGACAAGTTACTTGATTCTAGAACCAATAGGGAATCACTGCAATTTAGCAGGGAAATGATATCATGCTGCTGCTGCTGATCATAACACCAACAACAGTAATAATGATGATGATGATAATAACAATGATAGTAAAGAAGATAAGGATAATAACAATAATAGTAATAGTAATGATGATGATAACAGTAATAGTGATGCTGCTGACAACAATGATAACAATGACGAAAATTAACATGTATAATACTTTACTGTGTACTAAATACTTTGTCATTTCAATTGAATCTCATTACAACTCAGAAGTAGGAACTATTATTATCCCATTTTATAGATGAGGATACTGTAACTGAGAGAGATTAAGTGACTTGTTTGTTTAACCTAGGAAAATTAGGAAGCTAGGAAGCTTCCGAGGAGGATTTCAATCAGGTGCTTTCTGATTTAGTTCTGTGTCTACTATGTAATTTTACCTTTGTGGTCTATATTTTGGGAAGAATTTTTTTGCCAGTTGTGTGGCTGATGCACTGGAGAAGAGGAGGGTTGAAGTTGAGATAGCAATTGGGAAGCTATTGGAATAAATGGATACCTGCTACAGGCCTCATCTAGCATGGTGGAATTGAGATAAGGGAATTGAGATAAGAGAGGCTATAGAAACAGAACTAAGAACAGTTGGCAATTAACTATATATGTAGATGAGGGAGGGAGCAAAGGAACTGTAAGAAAAACAGAAAGAGACAGAGACAGAGAGAGACAGAAAGAGAAAGACAGGACACACAGAGACAAGGAAAGACAGAGAAACAGAGAGAGAATGAGACACAGAGAGAGACAGAGAGAAACAAAGGGACAGAGAGAGAACAAGACACAGAGAGAGAGACAGGGAAAGACAAAAAGAGAAAAAGACAGAGAAACAGAGAGAAATAGGGAGACACAGACAGAAGGAGAAAGAGAGATAGAAAGAGAGAGAAATGGAAAGAAATTGAGAGAGAGAGAGAAGGGGAAGGAGAGAGAGAGAATGTATTTGTTGTACTCTATGTGCACATTACTTTATTAGGCAATGCTTTCTTAGAAATTAGAAGGTAAGCCTGTTTTAGAAGCAAAGAAGTACCAGCTCTATCTTCTCAGAGGCTTATGATTAACATATGGTGTGACATTTGTCCATGACAAATGGAGTTGGTATTTAATTGTTGTATACCAATGCTTTATTTCTTCCATTATGTAATTCTCAGGTTAGGAAGGCGGTTTGTGATGTGGTCCACCAGCACTGGGCAGTTCTTCCTAGGAATCACAGTGGCTTTTACATTTGATTATTACAGTTTCATAGCTGTACGCATTCTTCTTGCTATGGTGAGTGTCTGCAAAAAAACACAACTCTTTGATTCTGGCATGTTTCTTAAAATAAGTTCTAGGTGATAGAAAATCATAAAATTGACACCTGTATAGTACAAAAAACCTCTGGTTTCTTAAATCTCTGCTTTCTCCCTTTTTCTCTAAAGCTGCCACTTTACATAGAGTAATAAAAGTATTGATGCAGTGTTTTGAGGTTTGCAAAGTGCTTTACTTAAGTAAAGTATAATTTCATTTGATCTTCTACAACAAGCCTGTAAGGTAAGTTTTACTACTCTTCCCATTTTATAAATGAAAAAACTGAGGATAAGAGCAAATTAAGTGGCTTGCCCAGAGTCACAGAATTAGCATAGTATAAAGCACATTTCATTTGGGTGCATGTTAAAGGAATTTTATTGTTTTAAGGTTACTATTTGTTAAATATTCAATAATATATAATAATATATATAATATAATATATTGATATATAATAATATATATATAATAATAACATAATAATATATAAATATTCAATAATAAAGAACATTTTTTCATTTATCAAAGGAGAAAAACTAAAACAACTAAATTATAAAAATTAACTACTAAATTTTACTTAATTAACGCTACAAAAAATTTTTTTTGACAACATTAAGATATGCCCAGGCAAATAAGTTACAAACTTGTAAGTACCTAGGGCAAATTTTGAAACCCGGTCTTCCTGATTCCTTGTCTAGTACTCTACCATGATGCCACCCTGCTTCTTATCTGTCTTTTATGGTTTCCTTGAGGATTAGGTATCCCCTCAGTAGAATATGAAAATTCTCAAGCCCAGGAACTATTTCGTTGGTTTTTGTCTACCTATCCCTAGGACTAAACACAGTAACTTACACACAGTGGCACTTCATAAATTTTAAATTGAATTCCATATACTTTACTAAAAATAAACTCTTGGGAATTATCCTCCTATTTTGCTGTTAGTAGATCAAGATAGGGCAGTTCCTCTAAAATTACACTGTAATTGCCTTAGTAATGGAAAGATTTGAAAGTAAAGAATTGGGGCAGTGCCTCTGAAGTCCCATTCATCATCAGCATTAATCAAAGGTGTCATGTGACTTATTGTGTATCCTCAAGAATTTTCTATAAGAGTTTAATATAAGAATTGGACTTAAAAAAACCCTCAACAAAACATCTCATCTTATATGTGCAAATTTATAGATGACTTAAGATGTCCAAATATCTTGTGGGACAATGGAAAGAATGTTTACAATCAACAGACTTATATTCACTTCCCATTTCTTCCACTTACCATCTGTGTAACCTTGGGCAAAATAATTCATCTCTCTGGATCCCAGTTTGTTTATCTGTAAAATGAGGGGGTTGGACAAGATAGTCTTCAAGTCCTTTTAGTATAAATCTCTCCTGATCTTTGTTACTGTAAGGTACACCAAACTCTTTCTGTATTTTTTTCCACAACTTTTTCCACCAGACTCTTTTGGTCTATGACAAATAAGCTGAAAATAATCTTTGTTTTCCTTGTAGCAAAATATTGTTCCATTTCTTCCTATTAGAAGATGGAATTCATTAAAGTGAAAAATTGTTACTGAATAGGCTGACATTATTTCTGTTTGATGATTAAAGAGTTGATATATACAGCTAGTGAAGAAAGTTTAAACAAATTAAGTATTAAACCTTAGAGAAAAGATTTGGGAATAATTTCATAATTTTTGATCTTTTTTATTCAAAGGATAGATTTTTATTATTCTCCCAATGCCACTAAATATGAAAGAAAAGAAAAATGTTCCTAAGCTGCAGGATGAGTAGGATGTAATAATAATAAAAATTGGTACTACAAGTTTTGCAAAGGTTACCTCATAGCAGCTTGGTGAAAGTTTAATTTTTTCATTATAAAGAAAAAGAAACATTTAGATATTAATGGACTTGCCTGTACTCACAAAAGTAATTATAAGGCAGAATTAAAATCTTAGTCTTCTGACTTACATTTTCATCCTTTTTAGAAGCAAGTGGTACAGTGGCTAGAGTGTTGGCCCAGGAGTCAGGATTCAAATCCAGTCTCAGACACTTAATAGCTGTGTGACTTTGGGCAAGTCCCTATTTTAGTTTCCTCAACTATAAATTGGGTCTCATAATAGTCTCTACTTCCTAGATTGGTTGTGAGAATTATACAAGTTATTTGTAAAACACTTAACATGGTACTTGAAAATTAGTAGGTGCTTAACAAATATTTCTTTTTCTTCTTTTCCTCTTTCTCCTGTTTTTTTTTTTTTAATTCTCATGGGAATTTTTGTTTATGTAGGATACATAGATAATTCAGTTTTTTAAGCCTAGAGAAAGAGACAGTAGGAGAGAGGAGACATTTGATGTAGTGAAGAAGAGGTAGCTAATAGGAAATGTGAATGGTAATGCCTTATGGGCTAGTCCATAGGATAATAAATTGCTAGCAGAGGGAAAATTAATGCAATTTGTCCATTAGTTTTTCTCCTTATTATTCCTCTGAACAACTAAGTGGTGTAGTGGAATCAGAAAGACCTGAGTTCAAATCTAATCTCAGTCAGTTACTAGCTATGTGTCCCTGGACAAGCCACTTAATCCTGTTTGCCTTAGTTTTTCATCTGTAAAAAGAGCTAGAAAAGAAAATGGCAAACTACTCCAGTATCTTTGTCAAGAAAATCCCGAATGGGATCACAAAGAGGCAGATGCAACTGAAATGACTGAAGGAAAAATTATTATTCTCACAAGCAAACTTTTATTGAAAGTCATTTGTGGAGAGACAGGAAAATAGTAAAGATATTAATATAAACAATCATTAATAAGAAACTAGCTAAAACAAATTCTAAACCATTTTGTTTAAAAGCAAAAGATAAATGTCTTCTAACATTTCTTTACCAAAAATGTATTATATCTTTTTACTATTTTGTGGTTCTCTGACTACTTGCAGTGAACTGATGGAGGGAGGAGAAATGAATGAATAAAAAAAAAATTCGTTAAATACTGCTAATGAATGAAAAAAATATTAAGTACTTATTTTTAATCCCTTTCTGTCTACTGGCTGCTTGCCTACAAATGCATGTCTCCCCATCATTAAAAAATCCTAATTTGATCTGTCCATCCTCACTAATCATCATCCTCTATCTCTCTTAACTTTTGCAGCTTAAGTTGGGAAGACTGATAACAACTGATTCATCCACTGTCTTTCCTATGTTAGAGAAGTGGACTTATATAAGGTAGATAGTGGAGGTAGAATAATTTGGAAACAAGTTGGATATGAGGAATAAAAATGACTGAGATTCATCCAAGATGACTCCTAGATTAATAAGTAAGGATGGGATGATCCTCACAGGAATAGGGAAATTAGGAAGAAGGGAGGATTGTGGAGGAGAATGAGTTCTGTTTTGGATATTCTAAATTTAAGATGTTTATGGGACTTCTGCTTTGAGATATCCAATAGTCAATGGAATATTTGAGACTACTGAATATTGCCTGCTTCTTTAAGACTCCTGCCACCTTGCTCTCAGTCCTCATCTCTTTACACTTTAAATACTGCAACATTCTAGTTTGCTAGATGATCTCCTTGCCCCTTGGGTCTCTTCTCATTCTATTCAACTGTCAAATGATCTTTTTAAAGGGCAAGCATGCCAGAAAGTGCATGCTACTATCTCATTCAGTAAATTATCTATTACCTTCAGAATTATATAAAACATAAATGTTTGGATTGGTATTTGCCATTTAAAATTTTGGTTCCTTCCTACCTTTCTAGTCTTATGTCTTTTGTGATCAGTCATATAAGATTCGTCATGACCTCATTTGGGGTTTTCTTGGCAAGGATAGTGGAGCAGTTTGATGTTTTCTTCTCTAGCTTAGAATACAAATGAGGAAACTGAGGCAAAAAAGGTTAAGTGACTTTTAGGGTCACACAGCTAGAAAGTGTTTGAGACCAGATTTGAATTTAGGAAGATAAATCTTCCTGATTTCAAGCCCAGTATTCTATCCACTGTGCCACTTACCTGTTATACAATCTGATTAGTTGACACTGGCCTCCTTGTTGTTCCTTCTAGTAGATATTTCATCTCCTTTTCCTTTATATTTACTGGGTGTCCCCATGCTTGGAATACTCTTCTTCCTCATATCTGCCTCCTGACTTTATGTAAAAGGCTGAAACTCTTAGTAGGTGCACTGGAATCAGACAACCAAACACTTAAGGCTAATTACTTATTGGACCATACTCTATTAACATACGCTTGGAAAATGGCCCTTCCCACCATTCTGTGCTGGCTTGATCTTTTAGTGTATACAGATAATCGTAGGAGGGATGAGGAACTGGAGTGAGACAAGCCAGAGTCACTTTTGCATGGATGAGGAGAAGGGAGGTAGTGGAGAGCTTGTGTCCATTCCCTTCACTTACCCCCCTCCCCCAAAGACCAAGAAGAATAAAGACAAAAAAAAAAAAAAAAGATATTTTTGCTTATCCTGACTCTGGCTGATTCTAAGGCATCCAGGGTGCTAATCCAGACCTCCCAACTTTATCCTAGTTTTCTGTCTCTCAGCAAAAATCCTACCTTCTTCAAACTCACTACCTTCCTTTGGAGCTTATTTTTAATTTATCCAGTCTCTATCTTGTTTGTACACAGTTGTTAAAACTATGTTAGACTTTAAGAGCAGAAACTGCTGTTTGCCTTTCTTTGTATCCAGTGCCTAGCAAAGTGCCTTGCACATAGTAGACACTTAATAAATTAACTTGCCTTATTAGTGGCTGTATACACTGCATGTTTGGCAGCTAGATAGTACCGTGGATGGAGTGCTGGGTCTTGAGTCAGGAAGATTCATTTTCTCCGGTTCAAATCTGGCCTCAGATATTAGCTGTGTAATTCTGGGCAAGTCATTTAATCCAGTTTGCCTCAGTTTCCTCATTTGTGAAATGAACCGGAAAAGGAAACAGCAAACCACTCCAGTATTTTTGCCAAAAAAAACCCCAAATGGGGGCATGGAGAATTGGCCATGATTGAAACAACTGAATAACACTGCATGTCCTGCAAAGAAAATTACTAAGTAAACATAAGGGAAGGATTTAGAGAGAATAGATGAGAGGATAATTGTGTAAAAAAGCATAATACAGATAATTAAGGAGAAAGATGAAACTTGAATGTTATTTGCAAGTAATTTAGGAGAAAGAGGATTGAATGCTATTTGAAAATTTAAAAAAAATTTGTTGTCATATTATCTTTTACCCCACATAACACATTATTTGAATGTCATTTGCAAATGGATGTTCTATATTGCTAGAGTAAAAGAGTCTTGGCAAACCTTTCTTTATTAAGCTGTGTCAGGTGAACTAATTTCTCTTTCTTTTCCCCATCCAGGCTGCCAGCGGGTATCTGGTGGTGGTATTTGTTTATGTGACAGAATTCATTGGTACTAATGTGCGGACATGGGCATCTATGCACGTCCATGCCTTTTTTGCAGTTGGCATTATGGTAGTGGCTCTGACGGGATATTTGGTTCGAACTTGGTGGCTCTATCAGATTGTTCTTTCTGTGACAACTCTTCCCTTTGTCTTTTGCTGCTGGGCTTTGCCTGAAACACCGTTTTGGCTTCTCTCAGAAGGAAAATATGAAGAAGCACAGAAAGTAATTGATATGATGGCAAAATGGAATGGAAGAAGCACTTGTAATGTGTCTGATCTGCTTTCAGTAGAACATGACAATGTAAATGACATTGGTACCACCACTGGAAATATTGTGTCTGGAACAAAAAGTCATAACATTCTTCATCTATTTTATAACCGGAATATTGCAAGAAGGACCCTCACAGTCTGGCTCATTTGGTTTACTGGCAGTTTGGGATACTATGTATTTTCTTTGAGTTCTGTTAACCTGGGAGGCAATGAATATTTTAACCTCTTCCTCATAGGTAAATACTGAACAATTTTATAGTGACAGTTACCTGACTAGTAAACACTTGGGAATTTCAACAGATGTGTGTAGTACAGTATCATTATCCTTTTATTCAGGAACATGACTGCTAACCACATTATTGTGACATTTATCTTCTCTCAGAAATACTATTTATTTTTACTTCAGCCATTTAGCTAGTAAAATGACATTTCCACTTCTCCCTGCCAAAGTGCAGTAGATAAAATTATATGTTATCATGTTATTGAATATGTGGCACATTTTATTTCATTGTAACAGCATGGTAGAATTGTTTACAAAGTTACTATTAGAGCCCTCAGCATACAAGTCCCAAGTGAGATAAAATTACATATTTGTAAATCATTGAAAATTTAGCAATTCTAATTTTCTGCATATGCTATGATGCATTCTTGACTGTGGGAAGATTTATTTGTATTGTGGATTTTCCATGGACAATCTTGAATCCCAATTATTATTTTCTTCTTGGTTTATTAGGTTGCTTGTTTTTTTTTTAACAATAGCTTTTTATTTTCAGAATATGTGCAAAGATAGTTTTTAGCATTCACCCTTGCAAAACCTTGTGTTCCAAATTTTTCCCTCCTTTCCCCATCCCTCCCCTGGACAACAAGTAAGCTAGTATATGTTAAACATATACAGGTCTTTTATATATATTTCACATTTATCATGCTGCATAAGAAAAATCAGATCAAAAAGGGAAAAAATGAGAAAGAAAAAAGCAAACAAGCAATAACAAAAAGGTGAAAATACTATGTTGTGATCCATGTTCAATCCTCATAGTCCTTTTTTTGAATGCAGATGACTCTCTTCTTCACAAGTTATTAGGTTGTTTATTGTCATAAATATGATTGTTTGCTGTATGAGGAACTAGACAGATAGCCTTTTAAGATAAAATAATTACTGGATTCCTTTGTCCAAGAAATGAATGAACTGGCAAATTTCTAAGAGATGGCCCATCTCTGCTTCAGAATTGATTTGGGAAGTGCTCGTGTTGGATTCCAGCTCAGACACTGAACTCTATGGCTGTGATCAATTTAATCATCCTCTCAGAACCTCAGTTTCTTTTATAACCTGATAATAGAAGTGTTTCATGGGGTTATCATCAGGAAAGACCTATCCAGCTTTCAAAGTCAAAGAACAGGAGTAGCTAGGTGACACAGTTGATAGAGCAGCAGCCTGGAGTCAGGAAGACCTGAGTTGTGTGACCCTGGGCAATTTACTTAACTCCAGTTGCCTCATAGACTCCCCCCCACCCCCCCCAAAAAAAACCTCTTAAAACCAAAAAAAGTCAAGGAATAGGAAGAAAAGGAGAAGACAAGGGAGACCTCTGCTATATTGGTTAGTGGCATAAATTCCCAGATCAAGCATTTCCCATGTAATCACCAAATTTCTTTTATTTAATTATTAAAATTTTTTTTCAAAATTCTTTTAAAAACTGAATATAAATTATTTTATTTTATATATTATCTTGTATCATTCACTGTTTCTGCCATTCATGCATATTGTTGAACAAGGATTGTAGTCTATATTGTTTTCCCCAATTTGTGCATAATATATAAACTTTTGAAATTATAGATTAGAAATTCATTTTTCTGAAATTGCTTAGATATGGAGGACTAAAGAATCACAACTATTCATATTTTATTTTTCCTTCAATAGTATTTTATTTTTTCTGCAATAATATTTTATTTTTCAAATGTATGTAAAGATAGTTTTTAACATTCATTTTTGTAGAACTTTGCATTACAAAATTTTTCTCTCTCTCCCTTTCTTACCTCCCCCATTTCCCAAGACAGCAAGCAATCTGACATAGGTCAAATATGTGTAATCCTTTTAAACATATTTCCCTATTTGTCATTCTCTACAAAAAAAAAAAGACCAAAAGAAAAAGGAAAAATAAAACAGACAAAAAGGGTGAAAATACTGTGCTTTGATTCACATTGAGTCTCCATAGTTTTCTTTCTCAATGCAATTGGCACTTTCCATCTTAGGTGCCTGAAATTTGAACCTGGTATTTGGTACAGTGGGATATCTTTGATAATCTCAGGGTGTGTTGTGATTATATTCCCATTTTTCAGAGTAAAATAATTAATTTCCTTTCACAAAAGCTGCAGGTCACTACCAAATTTGTGGAAATTATTGAAAATGTTGTCAGGGTTCCAAACCCTAAGTCAATTGAAGACCAAATTGACAAAGACATGCAAACAATGTCTCTACACCACAATTAACCAAAACCACCTGGGCATATTGCTAACTTCTCTTAAGCTATTTAACATTCATTACTCTCATTTCTCCTGATTTCAGCTTTACATGAACCAGAGTGATTATCAGTACTTCAACCCATTTTTTTGGTGTCTTTGAATGAAAGGATCTTAGAAGGTATTTTTTTAAAACTAAAAAACATTGAAGGGCACCTTCCAATATTTTTTATTTTTTATTAATGGATTTTATTTTTATATCACATTTGTTTCTGAATATATTCTTCTGGGCAATTATGCAGCACAGTGAATATAGCACCAGGGCTTGGAGTCAGGAAGAACTGTGTTCAGACCCACCCCCAGATGCTAACTACCTGTGTGAGTCTGGGCAGGTCCCTTAATTTTTGTCTACCTCAGTTTCTTCAATTGAAAAATGAGAATTGTAATAGCACTTACTTCCTAGGATTGTTGTGAGGATAACATGAGATAATATTTATAAAGCACTCAACATGTAATATGTAATAGATATTGTAATAGGTATGTAATAGGTGTTTAATAAATGCTTTTCTCTCTCCCCTCCCTACTTAACAAAAAGTAAAGGGTCGGTCTTCATTGTTTGTTTAGATCCCCCAGAATATTGAACTTTTTCTGCTAAGACAGTTTTTGGGGGAACAAATTCTTTAGAGTGATAAATAATTCTATTTTTATTTATTCAACTAATATCATTTAGTAATCATTAGTTACTATGGCTTTTGGTCTTTAGTTTGGCTTTCTAGTATGAGGACTAAGATCTGTACACAAATAATTACATTATAAAGCAGCCGTGGTTATATTATCTAAAACCTCTTTTCCACCCTCTCCCTTTTTTCCCCTTTCCCTCTCACATTGCCTTTATTAACACACACACACACACACACACACACACACACACACACTTCAAAACTTAATGTTTTGAAATACAGATAGTATAAAAACATATCTCTTTCAGTTTAGTGGCACAGTGAATGGAGCACTGGGCCTCCTGGAGTTAAGAAGACCTAAATTCAAATCCAGCCTCAGGTACTTATTAGCTAGATGACCCTGGGCCAATCACTTAACCTGTCTCAGCCTCAGTTTCCTCTTTGGTAAAATGAAGGTAATAGAACATATCTTCACAATAATCCTGGGAGCTAAAGTAAGGTACTTATTTAAGTGCTTTGCTAACCTTAAAATACTATATGAACGCTAGCTATTTTTATTAATGGAAGACCATCGAAGAAAGAGTTTCAGCAATTACCTCTGGCTAAGTATTCTGGTGTTTGACTATCTTTGTTATCCAGAAATTCTTGAATTTCTTTTATTTAATATTCTCAATCCCTTTGGTAAAACGTCTCTTTCTTTGATTTAGTATCATGGAGGTAAAGAGGTCTGGACTAGGATTCAGAAAGGCTGAATCTGAGTCCTCATTTCCTGAATGAATCACAGTCTCCGAATTAGTTCTCTGTAAAGTAGGAGCTCCTAGCTTATGATTCCATGATGCTATAAAAATTATTCTTGTTATTTTTCACTTGTGTCTGACTCTTTGTGACTCCATTTGAGATTTTCTTGGCAAAGATACTGGAGTGGTTTGCCATTTCCTTCTCCCAGTTCATTTTATGGATGAGGAAACTGAGGCAAACAAGATTAAGTGACTTACCCTGGAATTACATAGCTAGTCTGAGGTCAAATTCGAACTCAGAAAGATGTCCTCCTGTCTCCAGACTTGATATTTACTGCACTACCAAAGTTGTTTTAAAGGAACATTTATAAGTTAGCTCCCAGCTAAACTAAATTGTTTGAAGGGTTTACTTCCTGTGGCATGGCAGTAAAGATTTTTTTTTCCATTGTGGTATTGGGCAGGAGAGATGAGGGTGAAAGGAGGAGTCCCTCTGGAAAGATTCATTTCGAGATCCTAGGATTGAAGGGTTTGTTTTGTAGTCAGAATTTATTTTCCCACGAAAATGCTATCCTTATTTATAACCTTTGTTAAATTATAGGCAGGACATCTGTAAGTCTAGGGGATGTCTTTTTTAAGGATATGATTATTATTCCAGAATCAATGTTTGCAAAAAGGTCAAAAAGACAATGGGACTGTAGCCAGTGGTCTACAGAAAAGTGAATCCAGTTAAAAATAGATTCAGAATGGTTCTTCATTTTATGACAGTCACAGAGCTGGGAAGAATCCTCAGATTTGTCAAGATTCACCCATTCACTTTACAGATGGGGAAAGTGAAGTCCAGAGAGACTGATTTATTCAAGGTTGACAGAGAAAGCAGTAAAGTTAGACAATGGCATATAGTAAAATTTGAATCCTGATGCTTTGATGCCAAATCTAGAATTCTTCCAACTATACCACCTTTCTTCTACATGGATAGAAACCTCAGCTTCTTTTCTCTTTTTGACAAAATAAGAGCCTACCTTCTTGTCCTTATAGTTTAGTTATTTCAGATGTGTCTGGCTCTGTTTGACCCCATCTAAAGTTTTCTTCAGAAAGACCTGAACTGATTTGCCATTTTCTTCTTCAATTCATTTTACAGATGAAGAAATTGAGGCAAATTGGGTTAGATGACTTGCCCGGAGTCATAGACCTAGGAAGTATCTGAGATTAGATTTGAATTTAGGGCTTTCTGATTCTAGACCTGGCATTCTACTGTGCTATGTAGCTGCCTTCATCTTACATTACAATTTGCTAAATTTACCACTGACAGGTGCTGTGGAACTTCCTGCTTATGTTATTGCTTGCCTTGGAATGGAGAGAATTGGAAGAAAAAATACTCTCACACCATTTCTTATCTGTAGTGCCATGATTTGTGCCATGATTATGCTGATCCCCCAGGTGAGTTGGTTGTTATCCTAAATCAGTGGTTCTCTAACTTTTTTTGGTTCAATGCCCAGAATTCTTTGCTGGGAGGATGAATGTTTAAATTGGAACTACAGGAGAAGTGGGTGATTGTCACAGCCACAATTCCCCTTCTGTGACAGCAGAGTTCTTTGTTAATTCAAGGTTTGGTGTATTTCGAGGTGAATGCATACATACATACATATATATATATATATATATATATATATTAGATGTGTTTTGTTTATTAAACCCCCCCCCACAATACTTAGACTATGTTAAGTAAATTTCACATTAAATTATTTATGAATTTTCTTTCATATGAAGTAGCATAACATACAGAATTTCTTGGCTCAACTAAGGAAACATATATTGTACTTGGAGAACCACCATCTAAATTTATTTTCCAGAAAATGTATATCATTTGGATAAAGTGCCAGGTGTAGAATTAGAAAGACCTAAATTCAAATCTAGACTTAGATACTTACTAGCTTTTGATCCTGGGCAAATCATTTGACATGTTTGCCTTGGTTGTTTTTTTAAATTAAAGCCTTTTATTTTCAAAACATATGCATGGATAAGTTTTCAACATTGACCCTTGCAAAACTTTGTATTTCAAATTTCTTCCCCTTTCCTCCACACCCTCTCCTAGATGGCATGTAATACAATATATGTTAAACATGTTAAATATATATGTTAAATTGAATAAATATGTATATAGAATCATCTTGCTTCACAAGAAAAATCAGATCAAAAAGGAAAAAAATGAGAAAGAAAATAAAATGCAAGCAAATAACAACAAAAAGAGTCAAAATGCTTTTTTGTGATCCACACTCGGTTCCCACAGTACTCTCTCTGGGTGTAGATGGTTCTGTTCATCATAAGATCATTGGAACTTTGCCTTGGGTTCTTTAGCTATAAAATAGCATAACAATAACACCTACCTCACAGGGTTGTTGTGAAAATCAATTGAATAATATTGTATTAGCACCACTTAGCATGGTGCCTGGTACCCAGCAGGCACTATATAAATGCTTATTTTTTGTTGTTGTGTATATTGAAAAAGTAAGTGGGTTTATAAGCATGAGCTTTCTTTATATATTTAATAATAGATATTATCAAAGGATTGGGAATATTTTAGAGATAGCTGCTGTGCTTATCAAGAAATAGAGTCAGCAGTTAGTAGACGTTAGAAATACATGACCTAATATCATGATCTAATTGTTCTAAGTGATTCTGGAATTTTTTTGGAAGCTAAATTACTTGAGATTTAAATATAACACATTGATAGCAGGATTGAAGTTCATTCATTTAAAAATATTTATGAAGTGCCAGGCATTGGGAAAGACAAAGATAAAATTGAAATAGTTCCTGCTCTCGAGAAATTTTTAGTCTGTTGACTAGAACATGTACACAGATAAATAAATACAAGAAAATCTGTTCAGTTAAAAACCCCCAGTAATTCTGGGGAAACAGGAAAGGAAATAATTCTTGTATTGAACTTTGAAGGAAGAAGAGGCTTCAGAGAGGCAAATTTGAAGGACTGAATTTGTTGTAGGTGGAAGTTATGGCAGAGATGAGAAATGAAATATCCATAGAAGAATGGGTAGTAGTCCAGTTTGGCTAGACTATAGAGCACATGAGAGGGAACAATATCAAATAGAGTAGGAAGAGAAGTTGAAAGGTGTGGAAGGTTTCATATGCCCTAGGGAAATGAATATTATTTTGAAGGCAATAGGGAGTTAAAGAAGGCTTTATCCTTCAATATTGAGAAATATATGTTCTCTTGGACTGGTTCCCCTATAAAATGATTGTTATTCCATATCTACAATGAAATTGTCCAAATCTAGGAAGTTTCACAGAGCTACTAAAGTGATTTTTTCATTAGCCCAAGTCTGACCCTATTATTCCTCTACTCGATCAACTGCAATGACTATCTTTTCCAGCTCACTGTGTATTCTTCAGCCTCTTTGACTCTATAATCCAATCAAACTGGTCAATACTCCTCAAACACAACAATCCATCTCCAAGCTGGATACCTTTGCACTGACTTTTCCTGATGTCCTTATCTACTACCTCCCTCCTTTCCAAACTACACTCTATTTTACTCCTTTATTTATTTGGTATCTACTTTTTTGTTTTGTTTTGTTTTTGGTCAGGCAATTGGAGTTAAGTGACTGCAGCAACTCACACAGTTCCTAGCATACAGTAGGCACTTAATTAGTGCTTGTTGATTGATTGATAGGGACTCCTATCAGGAATTTTTCTTTTGGGGATAGAATCATACTGATTGACGATCCAGATATAGTTGTAATGTTTTTAATATGAGACTTTTAGACTATTCATTTTACTTGAATTCCAGTAGGTAATATTTTCTTCCAAGTTCTCAAAACTTTCTATCTCCCTAGGAAATCACTTATATAGGGCTATGCTTTTTAGCACTTACTTGTGACACTTTGGTATCTCTAGTTGTCTTAAGCAGTGTTGTGATGCTTTGACATTCTCAAAAGAAAATACATCCTAATTTAATTCGCTATACTTTAAGAGAAAGATAGGTGCCTTGAAACACTTGTAAATATAATAATAATAATGATACATACAGTTTTTAAGCTATACATGTGTATATCATATGTATAGCTTGCAAAGCATTTTATGAATAATATTATACTTTATCATCACAACAACCCTGGAATGTAGATGCTATTATTTTATCTTTTATAGATGAGCGAACTGAAGCAGACAGAAGTGAAGTGACTTATGTAGGATCACACAACTAAGAAATGTCTGAGGCTGTATTTGAACTCAGTTCTTTCTGATTCCAGGTCCAAGGCTCACCTACTGTGCCACCTAAGTGTATTATTGCTGCTGTTTCACAAATGGGGAAACAGAGGCCCACAGATATTGAATGAATTGCCCCAAATTTGTATTGTGGTGGGCCTGGGACTCTGTGACTTTTTAAAGCCCTTTTAGATCAGCGAAAATAGGATATACTGCAGTGGAAATGCCTTCATATTTGAGAGAACAAATGCACCTCTCAGATTACCTAAAAACATCCAAGGATGTATTTTGGTTTCCTATTGAATCAAAAATTATGTGCAAGTGCTTACTTCTGTGTGTATGTGAGAAATACAAAGAGTGATAGCAACACAAATCCTGCTTGCAATGACTTTATATTCTGATAGGACGAATTGTTCTTCAGTTTTTTTTTCAGGTTATTTTAGTGAAAATACTGGAATGGTTTGCCATTTCCTTTTCTTACTCTTGAGTGACCCCATTTACACTTTTCTCAGCAAAGAAACTGGAGTGGTTTGTATTTTCCTTTTCTTGTTCATTTTCCAGATAAGGAAACTGACATAAACAGAATTAAGTGACCTGTCCAGGATCATGTAGGTAGTAAGTGACCAGATTTGGATTTGGGAAAATGAGGTTTTCTAATTCCAGGTTTGGTGTTCTATCTACTGTGCCACCTAGCATCATGAGGAGGAACACCCCATATAAACAAATTTAATCCTGGATAGAGTGTATTAGGGGCAAAGAAGCAAGCCAGACTTTCCAAGACTTGTGATGGAAAGTGCCATCTACATTGAGAGAGAGAGAGAGAGAACTGAATGTGGATCAAAGCATAGTATTTTCACATTTTTGTTGTTGTTGTTTGTTTGCTTATGTTTTTTCCCATTTCTTGTGTTTTCCTCCTATTTTAATCTGATTTCTCTTGTGCAGCATGACAAGTATGGAAATATGTTTAGAAGAATTGTACTTATTTAACCTATATTGGATTGCTTAATGTCTTGGGGAGAAGAGAGGGAAGGAAAAAAATTGAAACATAAGATTTTATAAAGGTGAATGTTGAAAACTATATGTATTGGAAAATACAATATTATTAAAATTAAAAGAAAGAAACAAAGGAGAGAGCCAGAGTGCTCTAAGAAAATTTGAATGCTAAGAAAAAGCATTTAGAAGAACAAGAAGAACTGGTATCTTTGATATTCCTTAAATGAGGAATAGTGGTAGGTGAGCTGGAGGAATGAGGAAAGAGAATATCTCTGGGTCAGAGAGAATTTACTACGTTAATGAAATGTTCCAGTGGGAGCATGCTGAATGAGAACAGGGTCTAGTTTCTCTGGAATGTAGTTCTTGAGAAAGGGAATAAAGCTGGAAATGTATTTTAAAGCTCCTTTGAGTCTAACATGCCCATCTGAGTTGATATAGTTTCCCAAAGTTAGTAGGAAGCCACTGAGGATTTTTGAGCAGGGGAGGTATATAGTCAGAGCTATTCATTAGGAAAATCATTTCAAAGTGGTGCATTGGAGGCACTGGAGGGAGGGAAAAAGGGAAATTAGATAGAAAGCTTTTACAATAGTCTAAAAGAGAAGTAATGATGCAGTTTTGCATTGGGGAGGGAAAGAGTAAACATTTAAGTGCCTACTATGTGCTAGGCACTGTGCTAAGTGTTTTACATATATCATCTCATTTGATCTACACAATAAGCCTGTGAAGTAGGAGCATTATTAGCCTCATTTTTCAGATAAGAAAACTGAGGAAAACAATTTAAGTGACTTGTCACAAGGCTAGTAATTACTTGAGGCAAAGATGTGAAGTAAAGTCTTTTTGCCTTCTGATATGGTACTCTATCCATTCCACCATTTAGCTGCCTCCAGGATATAGGTACCACTGGGGTGGTGACAGTATGAATAAAGAGACAGAGACAAGTATATTGGGGGTTAGGAGATCCTTGGGTTAGAATTCCTGCTCTTAATACTTGTTAGTTATAATGTTAATTAGGTTATCTGTCAGTTTCTTCATCTGTAAAATGGAGGACCAATACAACCGTAGTACTCATCTTTCAGAATTGTCATGAGCTTCAAAGAAGATAATGAGTCCAAAGTACATTGCAAACTCCTTAGAATGACACATTTGCCTTGTTTCCACAGCGTTGCAATGTTTTGAATGTTTTAGCAAATATGGCAGGAAAATTTTCCATTGGCATTGCATTTGGTCTCATTTACCTGTATACTGCAGAACTTTATCCAACATTCATAAGGTAAGAGGGGGCAATTTATCTTCCTGTTTTCCTATCACTGTTGAATGCACATCCTTTGATACTTCAAGGATATATAATTTGTTTGTAGGTACTGCTTTCCCTATTGCAGAAAGCAACTGTCCTCTGTGCCTCAGAAAGTGAATTATTGTGACTAAAAATTTGTTGTTCCCCCTGACTAGCCTGGAGATGAGCCTTTCTGAATTTCACTTGGCTTGTTGCCAAATGATGGCAGATGACACCATCCAAGTGGTCAAACCTAGAGTCCCAACCTTTTTAGTTAATAAGTCACTCAATAGGGCTTTACAGAATGCTCACCTCCACTCCACAGGACACTGGAAGAGGACGTTAGTGGACATCACAGTTAGGTACCACTTGTTTAATTGGCTACTTGGTACACGGATGTTCCAGTTATCTTCTTTATAGGAGAGCCTAAGGTAAAAGAAATTTTGTTATATTGGAACTCTGAGATTGTGGTTATTGATCAACCAGTAAACATTTATTAAGCACCTACTGTGTGCCAGACACTATGCTAAGTGCCAATTACAGTTCATTGTCGTTGAAAAACTAAGAAAAGGTATTTTGAAACATATCACTTTTTGAAGGTGTGCACAATCCTTAAAGAACTCTTTAAGATTCAATTGTCTTGGGCCTCTTTTAGTTTTAAATCCCAATATCCTATGACTGCCTATATTTCATATAGCACAAGTTTATTTTCTCATCATATATGACTGCTGTTATATGACCTTAAATGTAGAAGCCTTTTTTTTTTTTTTTTAATGTGGGCTGTACAAAAACCAGTGGGGTGCAGCTGGCTAATCCTTTATCTAAATGAAAACAGATGCCAATAATGTTAGAACTCCTTATATTTAGAGGCCCCTAGGCATCATTTGTTAACCCAGATATGACTATGGGCAGGAAAGGGGGTGTGAGAGATCTAAGTAGCATGTCCAGTAATAAAGTATATGGAAATCCACTGACTTTTTTTGTTGTTGTTTTGGCAAGGCAATTGGGGTTAACTGACTTGTCCAGGGACATATGGTTAGTAAGTATAAAGTGTTTGAGTCTGATTTGATCTCAGTTCCTTCTTATTCCAAGTTAGTACTTTATCTACTGGACCACTTAGCTTTAATGAGAAAAGACCCAATTCTGGGACCAGAAGTAGATATTTACAAAGTACAAAAATTCTTTTTGTGGGGTAAGAGTACTTTCTATAATTTTGGGAAGGGAAGAATTCAATCAATCTCCATTGGCTGAGGAGAAAAGAAATTGCCCTAAACCACAGGCGTGGATGTGTGTTACTCATAGTTGCGATGTGTGGCCATAGAAGATGGTGTGCTGAAATTAAATACAGGAAGAGAAGTTGTTTGATTTCTTCCCTGACACATAACTAGATACTTGATCATGGGCAAATCACTTCATTTCTCTCTTCAAGCCTCAGTTTTTTTCATCTATAAAATGGGGATAGTGAGAGTAGCTTTTTCAGAATTATTATGAGGTCAACTTGGGACATGCTTTGCAAATTTCAAAGCAGCATGTCCACCAGCATTTATAAAGTGTTTATTAAAATGGCAGCTAGTATGAATTTTAGAAAAGTAGGTAGTCTCTTTTCAATTAGAAGTACATCCCACTTCAAGAAAAAGTCAATATGAGAACACTTGAATTTGTAAAACAGTACTATTTATTAGGGAGTGATATAACTTTAAAAGAAGTTCTTTTTGCTTTACAGAAAAAAAAAAAACTTACTAAGGTTTTTCTTAGATGATGATCACACATTTTAATACTGCTTGACATGAAAAAAAAAGTCAAATTTATATACAACTTTCCAGTTAGCTATCATTTGTACAAATTGAGGCATAATACTACCTGTGACTCCTGCAGTTGTAATACCTCATGCATTGACTTTGTTTCATATCAATATTCTTGAAAACATCTCATTTTAAAATTCCTTCTGGATTGAAGTAATCTAATATTTCTATCATGGGTCCTTTATTCCACTAAAGTCTTCCTCTTGGAAGGCTCTTTGGGGCCTCAATGAGTTGATGGTAATGGTGTGTGAGTTCTGGCCATCTCTATCAAACCAGAGCCACTTTAACCATGGGCTCATTGTGAATATAAAGGCCATGGCTCAGACTAGCTGAATTCTTAGTGGCTCATTGTCAGAAAGCTGGCCACCAGGTGATAAATATTTCTGACCACAGTAACTACTAAATAACCTCTTTTGAAAGTGTCGAGGGGCCCATTAACTGTGTGAGTTGAGGGAAATCTATATATCAATGTGGGTTTGGCCGTATTCTATTTCCATCTATGAAATTCAGCAATGTTTAAATATTCTTCCATAAATATTCAGTGTTCTGTATTTTATTTGCTACTTACTTTCTGTGCTCTTGCTTTCTTTAATATTTCTTGAAACTTTTAGGTCTCTCGCTGTAGGAAGTGGTAGCATGATGTGCCGATTTGGAAGCGTGATTGCACCTTTCTGTGTTTATCTCACAAATGTGTGGATCTTCATGCCACAGGTATCAAATGACAACATTTTATTGATAATACTTATTTAAAATTTAAAAATAGTAGTCAGTGAGATAACTAACTAGTTGATGGTTTTTAAAAGAATTTGTTTTTTAATGATTCTCTTTTTTTTACTCCTTTAATAATCATGTCTTTTTCTTTTTAAAAAAACTTTTATTAGTGTCTTGTTTTTATATCACAATAATTTTCATATGTAGGCAGTTCCCCCACCCCCACCTCCTTTCTTTCTGTTCCTATGAAATTAAATCTTCCCTTGTAACAAAAATAGATGAGCTAAAGTGAGATAATGATTATTTCTGAAAGCGCATTGTAGCATGCTGTCACCATAGTCCCTCAAGCTGCTAAGAGGAGGCAGGTAGCTTTCATTATCTATTCTCTTGAGTAAAAATTGGTTTTACAACCATTTGATTTTTGAATTACTTTTAGAATTCTTTTGTTATGATCATTGTGTGAAATGGTGAAGTGGATAGAATGCCAGGCATGGGTTCAGGAAATCCAACCTTAGACAATTACTAGCTGTGTGACCCTAGCAAGTCACCTAACCTATTTGACTCAGTTTCCTTATCTGTAAAATGAGTTGGAGAAGAAAATGGCAAGTTACTCCAGTGTCTTTGTGAAGAAAATCCCAAATGGAGGTATATGGAGTAGGATATGACTGAAATAATTTTAAAACAACAACAAATCATTGTGTGTTTTATTGAAATGATCATTTCCTTATCCCTTCATTAGATTTGGAATCAAAATCTTTGTTCTTTCTCACTTCCTCCTATCCATTGTCTTTCTCATTTTTTGTTCCATCATGGCCAGAACAAATTCTTCTGTGGTCAGATACCTTCATGCTTCCCTTTTACCATCCAAGGTTGTGTATACTTGGCCTCTTTCATTGAAACCAACCTGTTCTATGGCTAAGCCTTTCAGAGTCCAAATTCTCAACTATTATTATAAGAAAAACAAGCAATTTCATGGCCTAATGTTCCAGGAGGAGAGATGGTTTCAGTAAAGAAACAGGTATTTATTTTAATTGTAGTTTTCCAGAGATAACTTTACTGCTATTGTCTAACCCAGCAGAGTCAAGATGGTAGGGATTTTAGGCTGATAAGGAAGAAATTTTGAAGCAGGCCAGCCTTTCAGTGTCTCTCAAATGGTATTTTTTGTAGGTAGCTACAGGCAGAAAGGAATTGAAATTAGAATTAAAGTATACTTTTAAAAGAGAGAAATAAGAACATACCTAAGAGAACTCAAAATCAGTGAGACAGCTAACAACAGGTTTATCATTGTATAAAACACAATTGTGGAATCTACAGAACAGTTGGACAACAAGCCCATGAAATGCTTAAATTATTAAAAGAACTTCAAAATATCAAATTCAAGTGATTAAAGTTAACCGATTAAGACTTTAGAATTACTGACATCTTTCTCCCACCCAAATTTAGAAAATCAAAATAATAATAATAATTTAAATAATCATATATATAATTAATTACTATATTATATATGTATATATATATATATATATATATATATATAAATAAATATAATAATAAGAGTCTGAGGCTAGATTTGGACTCAAGAAGATGAGCCTTCTTGACTTCAGACCTAGCATGCTGTGCATTATGGCATCACCTAGCTGCCCTGACAAAAAAATTGGTAAGATTCAGTTCAAGACAATATTATAATTTATTAAAAACTAGAAAAAAGCCTCAGAAGTTATTCAGCTCAATGTCTTCTCACCCCTACCACCATTTCTTCTACTGTTTTATAGATGAGAAAACTGGTTCAGAAAATTAAATGACTTGACCAATATCACATAAATATAAAGTGGAGAAGCCAGGGTTTGAATCCAGTTTATAGTTAAATTTTAACACTACATTAAAAAAAAGAAAAAGTCATGTAAGTAACCAAAAAAATAACCATACCAATGAACATCAATTTTGGAATTCTCAAGAAAGATGTGGGTTGATTAGAAAAAATATATGTACAAAATTAAAATGTATTGGGGAATTGAATTTATAGACTTATTTGTACAGATTCAAAGACTTCAGTGGAGTAAAGTCTTTAAATAATCAAGCCTCCAAGAGTAAAACATAAAAATTTTAAATAATTAATAATTTTCAAATTAAGAAGAAAAATATGTTAGTGAAAATGTGGCTTTTATATAAATGAAGAAAAAAAAAGAAAAAATAAGATTCGTACAAAGTTACGTGAGAGAATAATTCCCAGGTAATAAGAAAACTTCTATCCTTGATAAAGAAGAAGTCTAAGTTAAAGAAACATACATAGTCACTAGAATAAAATAGGAATTTTAATTTCAGTGTTTTAAACTGGGTTTAGATTATTAATAACAAAATGTTGAATTATTACTTAATTTTTTATATTATTCAATTTATGACAAGGAAAGAGGACAATAAAAGTGTAACAATTTTAATACTAAATATAAACTGAATTATTTAGCAAAAAGAATGAATTCTGGAATGGCACAACATAGAATCTGACAATATGTAATTTTCCATTTAAAGAACTTTGTATTTAAGATGATTATTGCAAAAAATAAGAGCAAAAACTATGGAAAATGGAAAATATCAAAATCAAATTTCAACCAGAAAGTATTAGAAAAGATAATCAAAGATATTATGTTATGCTAAAAGGTTCTAGTTAGATATGAGAAAATCAACTTGAAATATGGATGCACCTGATAATTCTGCAGTAAAATTCATAAAAGAAAAACTGAGGGTATTACAAGAAGGAATAGCAAAAAAATGAAATCAATAATAGTGAGAGATTTCAATACCCCACTATCAGAATAGGGCAAATCTAAAGAGAGGACAAACATAAAAGAAAATATATAGCTCAATAGAGCACTAAATAAGCTATAAAGGGGTGGAACCAAGATGACAGAATACAAGCAACAATCCAGCAAAAATCTTCCAACATTCCCCTCCAAATAACTTTAAAATAACTTCCCAAATCAAATTTTGGAGTGGCAGAGCCAACAAAAAAGTCAAAATGACACATTTTCCAGTCTTAAGACAACTTAGGAAATCAAAAGGAGAGAACCGAGACATTGGGGTGGGCACAGGTCCAGAGTGCAGCAATATTGCCTTGGAGCTCACTGTGAAAGCAACAGCAGCAGCAGCAGCAGCAACTTTGAAAACTTTCAGCCAATAAGAGGTCGGACAACTGGTCAGAAGGAGATTGATTACAGGAGTGCCTTTGCTAACACTAGATACAATTGACAGACTGGTGACTTTATTACTCTTAATGCAGTTCTAGATCATAGACTCAGGACAAAGAGGAGTGCTTCTGGTTGGTCACAAGGATGTTGGGACCCTGTTCTTAGTTCCAAGGCAGAAAGGAGCATTTGTGTTTGCAGCTACAATGGTATGGGAGACTAGGAGAGAGCAGCAATCAAACCTCTCCCCAGATTACACCACTTTAGAAGCACTGAAAATTGCAGACTCAGAACTATTTCTGAAAATGATAGCACAAAAAAGCTTGAAGCTTGGGACAGTATATTTCCACTCCAAGGTGAGCAACTTTAATATTAAAAAGTTAAGAAATAGGTTGGAAAAATAAGGAAATAACAACAACAAAAAGAACTTGACCATTAAAATGTTGCTATGGTGGCAGGGAAGACTACGACATAAACTTAGAAGACAACAATGTGAAAACAGCTACAAATAAAGCCTCAAAGAAAAATGCAGAATTGACCAAATGGAAAAATTAGGGCCAGCAAAACCATTTACAAAATAGTCATAATACTATAAAGGAAAATAACATGGAATTTTGATCAAGGCAGGGATCATAACTACAGAGAAATTAATGGTGAAGCATACTTCCCACCAAATAGGTGTGGAAGGAGGCATACATTTTTAGACATAGCTAACATATTCATTTATTTTACTTGGCCGTTCTTATTTGTTAGAAGATAGAATTCTACTATGGAGTACAGGGAAGAGTAAACCATTGGAAAATTAAATTGATGTTTTAAAAAATGAGCATCAGAAAAACTTTTTTTTTTTTTTTTTTTAAAAAGAAGGTTCAGTGAGGAGAGTGAATAGGGATATAGTGGGAAACGAACAGAATATAAAAACAAAAGATATCGACGAAATTTATTTTTTCAATAAAGGAAGGTTCTTTGTAAACTGTTAAAAAAAACCCAACCCAAACAAATGATGTAATTACTATATGTAAAGAGGATGGGGAGAAAAAAAAAGTATAGATTTTTTTCTAAGAACAAATGGAATATCCAGAAACATTGAAATTATACTGAGTATGTTGAGGTAGATATAGAAAAGAAGAGATTATATGCGTTATGTTTATAGGACAGAGTACAATAAAGTTAATGCAAAATAATTATATAATGCATAAAAGAAGTAAGTATATATGTAACCAAAATAATTTTATTAAATATTAGTAATATAAAATTTAAAAATACATAATATATAAATAATGACTTTCCTAAGCAAAAGAAAGTATAAGAAAAATAGCATCATTACACAAAAGATTATTCCAATACAAACATGACATTTCAAAATCCCATGGGTTGAAGCCAAAACAGTACTCAGAGGCAAATTTAAAGCATGCATGCCAAGATCAAAAAGTTGAATCTGTACTTAAACCCCTAGGAAATGAACAAATCAGTTCACTAGCAGGAAAAGAAAAACAATTAAAATAGAACAGAATTTAACCAATTCAAATAACCTAATTCAAATGATATATCCAAAAACTTTGCAAAATAAAAAGAGTTCAGTTCAAATGATTAAAATTAAGAGGGGAAAGAAAAGTCCATAAGGAAAAAGAAACCAAGAAAATTATCAGAAATTATTAGACATAGTTCTGACCAATAGGCTAAAAGAATATAAAAGAAATTAATGACAGATATAAAATACAAATATCAGCAAAACAAGAAGTGGAAAATATAAATGGACATATCTGAGTAGAAACTAGTATAGTGTTATTCTGTGGAAAAAGACATGGAGTTCAGTCAGATTCACATGCAAATTTCACCAAATTCTTAAAAAAATAAGTAATTCCTATATTCTAGCATAGAGACTCTTTCAGTATGAGAGAAAAATGGTAGACTAGCAATTTTTCTTCTGCAAGGCAAATATGGTTTTGATCACTAAGCCTGACAAGACAAAGCTGAGGGACAATGATGGACCACTCTGATTGATGAATATTAATGCAAAGACATTGAAATAGCCCACAATAGAATATAGCAGTACATAAAAAATTAAACAGCATGACCAAGAAGTATTTATAACTGGAATGAAAGAATGGCTTACTAGTAAGGGAATGAGTCATATAAGAAATCTTGTCAGCAAGAGAAAAATAAGACAACTATGAAATTTTAGCATTAGATTCAGAAAAAGCTATTCATAAAATATAATGAGGAGAGGGAGGAAAGTAATTAGGAAAAGCTTCTTGAAGAAAGTAAGATTTTAATTGGGCCTTGAAAGAAGCCTGGGAGGCAGGAAATGGGGATGAGAAGGAAATATGTTCTAGGTAATGAGAATGCTCTGAGAAAGATGATGTCCTGTGGAAGAAAAAACAAGGCCAATGTCCTTGGATGGAATATTTAATGAAGGGGAGTAATATATTAGAAGACCAGCAAAGTAGGAGGGATTATAAAGGGCAACTTATTAAACAGAGGATTTGCCCAAAATCTCATTGAAGTTTTATGTTTTCCAACCCTGCCATCCCTTTTGAGGTTTTCTTAGAAAAGATACTAGAGTGGATTGCCATTTCCTTCTCCAAACTCATTTTACAGATGGGGAACTGAGGCAAACAAGGTAAAGTGATGTGCCATGTCCAGTGTCACAAAGCTAGTGTATGAGGGGAGATTTGAATTCGGGTCTTCTTGACTCCAAGGATGACATTCTAATTGCTGTACCATCTAGCTACCTAAGCTTTAATTAATCCTTGAAGTAATAGGAAGCCAAAAAATTGGAGTTTTTTGAATAGGAGATGGGATCATATGGTTGGAACCAGTGCTTTAGGAAGATCACTTTGGCAGCTGAATAGCTGAAATGGGTAGAGACTTGAGATAGGGAGATCAGACATGATGTCAAGAGAGCCTAGACCTGGGTAGTATCTGCATCAGAATCTCTTCTGAGAAACAAAGGAATTTATTGATACAAGAGATATTGCAAAGATGGTAGACTTGGCAACAGATCAGATATGGAGGGGAGGGGTGAGAAAGAGTGAGAAGGATGAGCCTGGATAATTGGGAGTATGGTGGTGCCCTTAACATTAATAGGGGAGGGAAGAAGATAATGAATTTAGTTTTATGTGTGTTGAATTTAAAATGTCAGTGTAACATCCAATTTAAGAGGTTGAATAAGAAGTTAGGGATATGAGACTGGAAGTTAGGGCCATATTAAAACTGAGGATCATCTGTATAGAAATAATCATTGAATTCATGGGAGGATTTGAGCTCATCAGATGAAACAGTATAGAGGGAAAAGAGGAAAGGGTCCAAGACAGAGCTTTGGGGAACACTCATGGTTGTTGGTAAAATGATCTGGATAAAAATCCAGGAAAGAAGACTTAGAACAATTGGGTAGGTTGCTGGGAAAAACAAACAAACAGGAAAGATCAGTATCATGAAAACCTAGAGAGAAGAGAGAATCAACAAGAAGAGTATAATTGATATCATGCCTGTTTTCCCAAAGCCTCTCCCATATTTGCCATTTTTCTTTTTTGCCATCTTTGTCAGTCTGATGGGCATGAAGTAGGACCTCAAAGTTGCATTGTGTTTCTATAATTAGTGATTTGTAGTAGATTTAGATTAGATACAATTTAGTTGTATAGTTTAATATATACATTTAGTTGGATACAACGAGTTAGTGAGTGCCAGAAGGTTAGGTTGAAGTTATGGTGACTGGAAAGGAGCAATTTAATGCCTTTAGCCATTTAGAAAACAGGGAGTGGACTGCCCCAGGATGAGATGTTTGCCCAGAATTAGAAAAGTTCTACCAGAGAAGAGTGGGGAATAGGAGGAGCTAGGCAAGGAAGGTAATTAAAAGTCCATTTCTTCCTGGATATGCATCTACTTCCCCTGTCCCTTTCATCTGAAGCTTTAGTCTCCTAAATTGCTTAAACTTTCCCACAAGAAAGGAAACCGAGAATTTTCCTCCCATGATGTGCCAGGAAGGATTCAAGCACCCTCTCAGTGTTTACCTGCTTGTCATTTTTCTTTAGACTAATCACTGCAGTATTGAAAGTCAATAATGCCTTCAAGGTGACTGTATATTATCAACCTTACTAAAGGAGCAGGATTAGGAGTCAGAAGTCCTGGGTACCAGTGTTTGCTTCTAGGTCTGTTTACTTTTTTGTAAAATGAGGGAGATGGTCCACATGTTCTTGGAGTTCTCTTCCAATTCTAATAGTGTGAGGGCAACAAGGTGGCAACGCAGATAGAGAACTAGCCCTAGAGTCAGGAGGACCTGAGTTCAAATTCAACCCCAGACACTTGACACTGTGTGACCTCTGTAAATCACTTAATCCTGTTTGCCTCAGTTTCCTCATCTGTAAAATGAGTTGCAGATGGAAATGGGAAATCACTCTAGTACTTTTGCCAAGAAAGTCCCAAATTGAAGTCAGGAATAGTCAGGACATGACTGAAACAGCTGAACAAGAAGTGTTCAAGAAAAATGTTGGCTATTTCACAGTTTGGCTTAGGGCCAGCCCTTCAGAAGGAACAACTTGGCATTTGTTTTCCCTCACTGTTATGACTTGCCTGAAACTCCTGAAAGGTACTTCAGGCTGAAGGTGTAGATTACAAGGCAGTGAAATTCTCTGCCTCTTTCTGGCTGGCATAGAAGGAGGCAAAAATAGTGCCTTGACCTGTCCAATTGTCAAAACTTTTTAAAGTGATTTGTACTCTATTCACTGTGCCATCTAGGTGCCTCAGTTGCTTCTTCAACAGAGCTAAATACATGGGATTTTTTTTTCATGTGGTGTAAACTCTGCAAAACCTCACCATAGGAAAGCAGAAGGCAAGGCACTCTAGTATGATCTTGCAGATGTCGCCAGATTGGAAATGGGGTGTGGAAACTACAAGACATAACAAGGCACGTGATAGAGAATCAAGTCATTTGGAAGATTCTTATTTAAACAAAATATTCTTGATAACCAGGTGCTAACTCCAGTTGCTTTATACTTGGAACACCTGGCATCAGAGAAACCTAATAGCTGTGTGTTAGGTTTTATGTAGGAGGATATTTTGCAAGTTTCTTAAATTTAAATGCATCTTTTATTAAACGTGATGCCCTATTAATTGAAATATAAGCTTCATCCCCTCCCTCCCCACTACAATTGGCTTGTTTTAAAAACTATGTAGTTTATAAGCAATTATTTTTCAATACCAATAAGAATAAAAATTGCAGAGAAAGTCCTGACCTTCATTGTTGGAGGTAATTTCCTGATGTAAAAGTCCTCTTTACCACTGAAATTACACATCCAATCCCTCTCCTTTTTTATACCTATACATAATATACATATAAATTTCCCCATCTTCCAATCAGATGTTATTCTAAGGTTAGTCTATATTTGGATAAAGGAGGTTTAGAAGGGGGGGAGGATCTCAATTTAAGATCCTTCCTTCCTTCCTTCCTTCCTTCCTTCCTTCCTTCCTTCCTTCCTTCCTTCCTTCCTTCCTTCCTTCCTACCTACATATACACATACATCTGTACATAATATTTTATTTTTTCCAATCATATGTAAAGATAATTTTCAGCATTCATTTTTTAAAATAAGACTTTGAGTTCCATTTTTTCTTCCTCTTTCCCTTCCCACTCCCCTTCCCAACAGAGTTAAGTAATCTGATATAATCAACCTAATGTATTTTTAAAAAATATTTTTTTCTTTGTATAATTGAATATGTTTTCTTTGGATAGCAAGTACAACTCAGATTACTTAGATTTTATGCTTTATTTTGATTTTAAATGAAATTTGTACAATAATAATGCAATTTTTTTGGGTAAAATTTATGTGTGGTTGTCATAATACCCAAGAAAACAGTAGTTTCTTTTTTAAGGGCTGGGAAGAAATGCACTTCCATTCTATTAATAGGGAATGGGAGATCACTATATTGGAGTAAGGGAGAGGTTGTATTAAATGACTTTTGGGTTCCTGCAAGCTGAAAATCAATGATCTCTAAGCATCTCTAAATCTCAAAATTGTCTCCTTATCTGTGCATTGTGTCCATAGAAGGGATTCTGATGAATGAGCATTGATTCTGGATTCAGAAGAACTGGGTCACACCCCATATCTAATGCTAATTGTATGTGACCTTAGATAAGTCCTGACCCTCACTCTCTCCAATTATGGGAGTTGGTCCCCAATTATGGAAGTTGGCCTATATGACTCCCAGATACCACCCATTCTAGGGGCCAGGGGAAGAACATAAACATTGACCAAAAACAGAGCAGATTAAGGAGTTAAGTTCTATATTTCCCATGAAAAAAGTTTCATGTTAGGGTCCAATATATTTTAATTAATTAATAATAATAAATATAGAAGGTAGCATGACTTTAGTGGATGTAGAACTGATCTTAGAGCTAGGATAGATCTGGGATCCTGCCTGTGATACACATGCCTGTGTGATCCTGGTTAATTCACTTAACTTCTCAGTGCTTTTGACCAGAGATGTTAAATATGGAGCCGGTAACACTCCCGGATATGTTAAAATGTAATTGGGAAATATTTAATGAAATAAAAATACAGCACAACAGAGATATATTTTAATTTGTGAGTTGTCAACATATGCCTTCTGGAATCTGTTTTTATTTGAATAGGATATCATTCCTGTAGACAACTCTGTAACTCAACTGATTGATCTCCATCAATAGAGGGAGCTTTCTTTAAGGGAGTTTTTTTTTTTGTGACAATACAATCACAGGTGCAGCCCTATTTTCTAATAATAAAAAAGAACAAACCTTCACATCCTAATAAATACAGTACTCTACACATTGGGGTTGCTCAGTGTAGACTGACTGATCCTTTTTCCTATTGCTGAGAGGTACATCTCACAATTCAGTTCCATCTTTATCCTTTTAATTTAAGTCATCCAGGACATTAAAATGATTCATTCTTAGGAATTAAGGAATCCTGTCTCCCTCTCTCCTTTAATCATTATATAATGTTCCTATCTTTTATTAAATGTATCAGTTATTTTTCAAATTTGAAATAAGGGACATTGGAAGGATGAGAAATGCTAAAGTACTATATTAATGTAAATTATTAATATATGAGATCAGATTTGTAAATGTTCAGCTTGAGTTGGAATTCATAGGGAAATAGTTCCACACTGCCCCCTAGTGTTTTCCTCAGTGGTAAACAGCAGGGACCCCAAGAGTTTCTAAATCCTTATTGTATCACCTACCCAGAAATACAGTGGATTTGAAGTAAACAAATTTTTTCACAATTGTAAAAAAAACATAGCAAAATAGGATAGCATCTTCACTTGCTTTTGAAATAAATTCCAAAAACTCTTTTTCTCCCTTCTTGGAAAGATCTATTTATTTTTTATTTTATTTTTATCTTTTTTTTTTTTTTTTTTAAGTGCTTAGAACAATGTCTGATGCATGGTGGATATTTATTCCTTTTGATTTGTTATGACCTGCTAATTAATTTTACTTTTCTAGTTGCTGGTTGGTATTATGGCCTTTCTGACTGGAATGTTAACACTGATGCTCCCTGAAACTCTTGGGAAACCTTTAACTAACACTTGGGAGGAAGCTGAACAACTAGGAGAGAAGAAAATCATTTCTTCTGCTGACTCACCTCCTACAACAAATAATATGAACTCAGAAGAAATAGAGATGATTCATCAAGGGGCAGCTGGTGCTCATGGATAAGAGAGTATTATTTGACTATCATTTGAAAAATTATTAATCATTAATGCCATTTTACTAGAATTCCTTTTCTATGTATTTGTATTCATGCTTTTTAATTTTATAAGGAGTTGTGGACACTATTTTCTATGAATAAAGAAATTTTATGAAAACAATGTCCTGCTTGCTAATCAATTAAACATATGCATAACCAATTTATTGCTAATAGGAAGGACATATTTTCCCTTTGTAATTTTTTCTTCATTTCTCCTACTTTACTTTTTGAGCTTTAAGATTTTATTTTCTTAAAAGCTTTTTCAGATAATAGATTCATTTTGACCATGAATTTAAAGCAACAACGATAATGTAATACTACTAGCTCACATTTAAATAGCACTTTGCAAAATGTTTTATAAATACTATCTCATTTTTATCCTCACAACAACTCTGGGAAGTAAGGTACTATTACCACCCTCATTTTTCAAATAAGAAAGCTGAGGCCAAGAGAAGTTAAATAACATGGTCAGGAGTGACATAAGCAACTTGGTGTCAAAATAGATAGAGTGGCAGGGTTGGAGTGAGAAAGACTTATCTTTCTAAATTTAAAATCTGACCTCAGACACTTATTAGTTGTATGATCCTGGGAAAGTCACTTAATCCTGTTTACCTCAGTTTCCTATTTGGTAAAGTAACCAGGAAAAGGAAATGGCAAAATGTTCCAAGATCTTTACCAAGAAAACCCCAAATGGAATCATGAAGAGTCTGAAGACTGAACTAATGTCAATTTGAATATTTCTAAGGACTTTTGTTCTTAGCAGTTTGAAGATATCCTTTCTTTTTCATGACCATTTTTTTCCACTTTCCTCAGTTCTGGCTGCTTTTTAAAACTTACATTATCATCCTAGCTCCTTCCATTCCATAATTACCATCATTGCATTTTAATCCTTTTTGCTGGGATTGAGATGAACATTTTCTCCCAGGTGTAACTGTTGGTGATTTTCTTGACCATTAGGAACTGACTCTTTTATCTCAAAACTTTAAGTGATTGAATAGAGAGAGAAAACTTGGATATATTTTTAAGTGAAGCAGAATGTTGAAAGGCTATGCAAGTCATTTGGCTGTCTGGGAATTTCAGATGTTCAGGGTGAGAAAAAAATGGTAGTTTTTTCTTAAACTTCATCAGCACTGACTTATTCATACATTAACACAGTTTTATAAACGTAAAAGTTCATGTTTAATTACTGCTTTCCCCTAAGCATTCCTGTATGATATTTACTACAAATATATTATTATTTTTAATTTTGTAGATGGAAAAACTAAGGTTTAGGTAGGTTAAGTGATTTGTGCAGTTTTATACTGAAAGCATCGTTACTAGGGCTCAAGCTTAGGTATTCTGATACTAATACCAGTGTTGTTTTTAAATAATGATTTGTTTTTCTGGGTAAATGCTGAATTCTCCATTTCTCCATTTCATTTAAACTTTTAAAAAATTAGTTTCTCCCACCATTAATGCAAATGAAGAAGATAAGTTTTCTTGCTGGAGTTCTCCTAGTTCTACTTTTAAAAAATTTCTTTGATTTTTTTTTTCATTATCAGTTTACTTTTGATTTTTGTTGTTCTGTGTCCTTTGCCAGTCTCACTACCCTGACAAGAAACATCTCATCATTGGTCATCTTCCATCATCTCAATGACTTCCATTTACCCTGAAGCAATAGGCTGGAAAAAAGAACTGAAAAACTGCCTACTCTTTGGGTGGGGATCTGCCATTATTTTTCAGTGATCTGGTTTAATTAGACACTCTTAAGGGCACAAGGGTATATTCCTAAATGCCCTGAGAGCATCCTGATTTGACAGGGAGTTACCCAGGTAATTTTGGACTAGTCCCAAAGTCAGAACTATAATGGCCAGGAAAATTAGGATTGAGGTGGGAGGAGGTATTGTTAGCTGGACATTTTTATTCATGGTGTGATCAACATTTTGTTGCTCACTCATTCTTTATTTGACACTTTGATACTAAATTCATTGAATAGAAACATGAAGAGATGGTATAGTGAATAAACTGCTCATATACATGGAATCAGAAGTACATGAGTGTAAATCCCAACTCTTGACATTTTAAAACTGAAAGAGCCAGGGAAAGATACTTAACCTCAAAAGGTCTCATACAACTCTGTGAAACAGTAAGTTGTAGATGAATTGAGCTCTTCATAGGTGCAGATCTTATAAACATATTACAAAAAATTTATGTGTAGCTATTTTCTTAACTTTTTCAACTTTAAAAAATACACACACACACACACATATATATATAGAATACACATGTATATGTGTATATACATATAGATACATGTACACATATATTTATACATAGATATATAAATATATACACATGTATGTCATCTAGACAAATGCAGATATTTCTATTTTTTGGTTCAGATCTGTGATTTCCCAGTATGGAAAATTCATTTGGAAACTTTTTTTTTTGTTGTTTTGCCAACAGAGATCAACTTATTTCTAACAATCTCACAAAATTGTCTGAGTCATAAGATTTTAAATAACTTACTCCTGGTCATAAGGCTAGTATGTATCAGAGACATGATTTTAAGATTAACAATCTTATAACAATGTTATGCTGCTTATCTTGATGTTATACATCAAGTTTAGAAAATCCTTATGCTTACATGAACCTGATCTTTCTAAAATAAAAGACTTGATAAAAATGAAATGCTGAGCTAGTCTAAAATATATAATACAGACATATAGACATAAGACTATGCACATACATATACATGTATACACACACACACACAAGGGAAGCTAGGAGGTACAGTAGATAAAATGCAAAACCTGAAGTCAGAAAGACTCATCTTGCCTACTTCAAATCTAGTCTCAGACACTTAAAAGTTGTGTGATCTTGTGCAAGTCACTTAATCCTGTTTGCTTCAGTTTCCTCATTTGTAAAAAGATCTGGAGAAGAAAATGGCAAACCATTTCAGTATCTTTGCCAAGAAAACCTCAAATGAAGTCATAGAGAGTCAACCATGACTGAAGTGAATGAAGAACAACAAATTCATATATGTGTATAAACTTGATCTAAGTTATCTTAGTATTATCATTTCCTTAGTGTGGATAGTCTTTCAGTTAATGCAGATTGCAATCCTTCCATGCCTTAGGTGACAATCTTAAATAGTTCAGGAAAAAAAAATGTATCATCCTGACAACTTGTTGAGTTCCCTTGGATTTAGTGAGGTGGTCAAACAGTGGGTGTACAGCCCATCATTGAACTTGCCTTCAGAAGAACATGTTAGCAAACAGTCAGTATTTGCCTGGCATCAGAGTGGGATTTTGGTGAAGAGAATATGTGTGTGTGTGTATATATATATATATATATATATGTATATATACCCACATACATGTGTTTTTATATGAAGTATAATTAAAAAGCAATTTTTTGCTTTTCCACTAGCAGGAGTTCTTAACTTGATGTGTATGTGTATGTGTGTATGAACTTTTTTCTTTTAATTCAATAACTGTTTCAATAGAATTGGTTTCCTTCCTAATCCTATGCGTTCTATTTTATGCATTTCAAAACATTATTCTGAGGAGTCCATGGGCTTCACCAGATTGCTAAAGGATGTATGACACAAAAAAATTTAAGAACATCATCTTTAGAAATCTCAGAATCTTAAGTTGAAAAAGAACTTTTCTTTTCAAATAAAATTTAATTTTTTTCTAATTATAGGTAAAGACAACTTTTAATATTCATTTAAAAATTTTGAGTTCCAAATTTTCTTTATTCCTTCCCTCTTCTCTTCCTAAAATGGCGAGCAGTTTTATATTGGTCATATATGTGCAATTATGTAAAAATATTTCCATATTAGTCATGTTGTAACAAGAAGAAACATTTAGAGGTCAGGAAACTGAGGCCCAGATATTAAGACTTGCCCAATGCCAAGAAAAAAAAACCAGGAAAAAAATAAAGCAAGTAAAAATAGTATGTTTTGATTGGCCTTCAGACTCCATCAGTTCCTTTTTTTTTTTTTTTTTTTTTTTTTTGGATGTGGATAGCATTTTTCATCATGAGAATTGTCTTGGATCATTGTATTCCTGAGAAGAGTTAAGTCCATCATAGTTAATCATCATACAATGTTGCTGTTACTGGGTACAATGTTCTCCTGCCTCTGCTCACTTCATTTTGCATCAGTTCATATAAGTCCTCCCAGGTTTTTCTGAAAACAGTCTGCTCATCATTCTTATAGAATGGTATTCCATTACATTCATATACTCTTAACTTGTTGAGCCATTACCAGTTGATGATGAAAATCCTCTCAATTTCCAATTCTTTGCCACCACAAAAAGAGGTAGCATAAATATTTTTGTGCATATAGGTCCTTTTCCTTTTTTTATGATCTCTTTGGGATACAGACCTAGTAGTTATATTGCTAAATCAAAGAGTTAGCACAGTTTTACAGCCCTTTGTTGCATAGTTCCATATTGCTCTCTTAAAGGGTTGGATCAGTTCACAACTCCACCAACAATGCATTAGTGTCCCAATTTTCCCACATTCTCTCCATCATTTATCATTTTCTTTTCTTGTCATCTTAGCCAATCTGATAGGTATGAAGTGGTAACTCAGAATTGTTTAATTTGCATTTCTCTAATCAATAATGATTTATAACATTCTTTCATATGATTATAGATAGCTTTAATTTCTTCATCTTAAGCTACCTCTTCATATTCTTTGACCATTTATCATTTGGGGAACAACTTATATTTTTAAAAATTTAAATCTGTTCTCTATATATTTGAAAAAAGAGAGGAGGCTATCTTTTCCAACTTGAACATAAATTCCCTCAAAAAGCATAGTTGGTCACCCAACTTGTTTTCAGAATTCTAGTGAAAGAGAGTCTACTAAATCTTGAGGTTGTTCTTTCCATGCTAGAATACTTTTAATTATTAGGGAGTTTTTCCTTATTATTTCTCTCTGCAGCTTAGACTGATTGATCTTTGTTTTACCTTCTGGGACCAAACAGAAATCTAATCTCTTATCTGCTTCAGCTACTTCAAAATAGCCAGGGTGCCACCTCTTAGGCAAGCCATCTGCTTCAGCTCCGTCAACCAGGCCTCATAAGACATATTCTCCAATATTTTAATACTCCTGACTTTCTTCCTCAGAATTTACTCCAGCTTGTCCTTGTCCTTCCTATAATGTGACTTCTAGCACTTTGTTTTTAAAGAGTGAAATAGAAAATGTTCTTCTAACTTTAAGAATAAGAAACAAACTATTCATTAACTGTAGAAACTCCCTTCAAAAGGACAATTGGTTAATGATATGGAATGGAAAAGAGGATAGACATAAAGCAACAAAAAAAGAAACAGTAAGAGATAGAGGAAGTTGAGACACTGACATATATTCATAACAGAAGGATATTAAAGGATAAAGACTAAATGGATGTAGAGAACTTTACTTATGGAACAACATCACTTTCTGAGATATTGTTCCTATATTGGGATTTTTAGAGTTTTTTCACATTTCTACAGATATAAGATAAATAATGTCAACTCTTTGTGCTTGTCCTATAGCATGAATAAAATCAAATTGAAACAAAGTCCAAAAATTTCTACTTTTATGTATAATGGAAGTAAATCCTCCATTTTGACACTGATCAATCTGGGACCATAGGCTTAGGTCTAGAAGGGACCTTAAAGGTCTTCTAGGCTAACTTCCCTCATTTTAGAGCTCAGGAAACAGACCCAGATATTAAGACTTGCCCAATGTCATTCAGGTAGTAAATATCAAAGGCAAAAACTCTGAGGTCTCCTGACTTCAAGATCAACACTTTATCCAATGTACTACATAAAAACTTCCTGGGGAAAGTTATTAACTTTCATAAATGTGTTTTGTGTGTTTTGGTGAGGCAATTGGGTTTAAGTGATTTGCCCAGGGTCACACAGTTAATAATTGTCACATGTTGAGGCCAAATTTGAATTCAGGCCCTCCTGATTGTAATACCTAGGTACCTAGCTGTTCCTCTTTTTTTTTTTTTTTTTTTTTTTTTTTTAAACTTACCTCTTTAAAGATTTCATTGGCAGACTCAAAACAAAAAATTTGGCATGCTATTCTTTTGGAGTAATTGAATTCTTCTGATCAATGTGATAGTTAACAAATGTCAGAATTAGTCAATAGATGCTATTTTAAGAGTCCATTATGAAAGAGATTTAAAATTGGTTGACTTTTGGCATTTGAAAAGACTTTTGTTAACTAATCCAAGTAATGGCAGATCTGTGCAGGGAAGGTTCAATTCAATTAACGTGGATATAGTTGGTCTGGTGGAAAGAGTACTAAGAACTGAGAATAAGAAAACCTGGGTTCTGTCAGATACTCTCCCTCCTCTGAAACTGGGTTTGACCAAGAGGTATTTCAAAACAGATGATCTTATCCTTAGATGGTCCACTTCAAAATCATTTAAAAATATCTGCAATAATACTGTATTCTAATAATAATCTACTTGCATCTGGGGTGTGATAAATTTCATTTTCTTGGCTTTCAGTTTTTATGAACCCTATTCAAACAACAAGTCAGATTCTGAAAGCTAGTTCCATTTTCTATCCTTATGAATTTATTTATCTCTGTAGCTGATGTCATGTTTTTAACTATTAAGTTCATGATTATATTATCCCCCTAAAAGCATGATTTAAAGCAGTTTGTAGGATTATATAAATTGATTCAGAAGGGACGTTAGAGGCCATCTATTTTGACTTTCTCATTTACAGTTGAAGAAACTGAGGTGCACAGAAATTAAGTGACTTGTCTGAAGTCTTAGAGATAGCACTTTCATTCCTGATTTCCTTTTTATTTTATTATCTTATTTGTGCCCTTCCCACCCCTTAATTAGAAGCTAGGCCTGAGAAATTTATTTTGTTCTCTCACACAAATATTAATAATCTAGAATTTAGCTTCTTGATTCATGGATTCAATATTCTTGTTCAATTATTTTAAACTCCTGCTAATACTTCAACTGAAACCTAATACCTTTACTTTGGTCTCAGTTTCTTTCCAAATCTGTGTTATTATTTAGTTGTTTTAATTGTATCCAACTCTCCTTTACCCCATTTGGGGTTTTCTTGGCAAAAGACACTGGAGTGGTTTGCTATTTCCTTCTCCAGCTCATTTTACAGATGGGGAACTCAAGCAAACAGGATTAAGTGACTTGCCCAATAAGTATTTGAAGCTGGATTTGAATTCAGGTCTTCCTGATTTTAAGTCTGGCATTCTATCCACTGTGACACCTACCTACCCTTACTAAAAGAATTAGTGGATATTAAGGATAATTGGTAGTTAAATGAAGCTTTTCACTGACTTTAAGCAGAATTGAAAAAACATTGAAAGAAAAATGAAAAATAATTAAATTAAAATCATGCTAAAAGGGATAAAGGATAATGACCAGTGATGAATAACATTAGGTCTAACAGTAATAATAATAACCATCATTTGCATACACTCTCTTAGAGATTACCCTCATTTTATAAATAAGGTCTGAGATATAAATGACCTGCTCAGGGTCTCAGTAAGTGTCTGAAGCAGGATTTTATCCCTAATATCCTGACTCCAAGAGGATTTCAAGCATTTCTAATGAAAAAATCAGAGCTGAATAAACAATTTTATCTCCAAATACAAAGTCAAGGGAAACATAAGAGAGATAAAGAAACAAGAAAGAGAAAACAAAAAATTTAATAAAGTTAAGCAGTTTATATTTTTATATGGCAAGATAATATTTGTAATTCTTAACTTTTTAAATATAAGAACAACTAAAAGGAGCATAAGTAGATAAAGGGTGTGGTTGTAAGTTAATTTTGATGGCATGATAACCTGAAAAATGAAATAAAAGGGTGAGAAAGAAAACTTCATTGGAAAGAGGAGAGAGATTGAATGGAGTAATTATCCCACATAAAAGAGGCATGAAAGAATTATTATAATGGAGGGAATGATGGGATGATCGTGGAGGCCAAAGCTTAAACCTTACTCTAATCAAAATTGATTTAAAGAGGGAATAACATACACGTTTGTTGTTCAATATGGAAATCTCCTTATCCTCTAAGAAAGTAAAAAAAGGATAATGGAAGGGAGAGGGAGAGGGAGGACTAATAAAAGGGAGGATATATTAGGGAATGTGGTAATCAAAAGTAATACACTTGTGAGCAAGAAAAGGATAGGGTATAAGGGGGGAGAATAAACAAACAAAATATAGCATGGAGGGAAATACACAATTTTCATAATTATACAAATGAATGGGATCTACAAAATGGAAGGGGAGAGTAGAATGAATTAAAAACCAGAATCCTACAATATGTTATTTTCAAGAAACACATTGAAGCAAAGAGAATAAAAGTAAAAACCTAGAGTGATAAAAGGCTAAAGTAAAGAAAGCAGAGGTAGAAATCACGATCTGAGACAAAGCAAAAACAAAAATAGATCTACTTAAAACAGATAAAGGAGGAAATGATATTTTGCTGAAAGGTACCATAGACAATGAAGTCATACTAAACATATATGTACCAAGTGATATAGCATTTAAATTTTTGAAGAAGCTGAATGAGTTACTAGAAAAAATAGATAATATAATTATACTAGAAGGAACTTCAAGTTTTCCCTCTTAGAATGAGATGTCTAATAAAAAATAAACAACAAAGAAGTTAAGGAGATAAAATTTTGAAAAAGTTAGATATGATAGATCTCTGGATAAAACTGAATACAGGAATAGAAAGAAATATGCTGGGGCGGCTAGGTGGCACAGTAGATAGAGCACCAGCCCTGAAGTCAGGAGGACCTGAGTTCAAATCTGACCTCAAACACTTAATACTTCATAACTGTGTGCCCTGGGCAAGTCACTTAACTCCAATTGTCTCAGAAAAAAGAAAAGGAAAGAAAAGAAAAAATCAGGACCAGATGGATTTATTTACAAACTACTAATACTACCAACATTTAAAGAACAATTAATCTCAATACTATATAAACTATTTGGAAAAATAGGTGAATTACCAAATTTCTTTTATGACACAAATATGGTGCTGATAATCCAAACCAGAGAAAGAAAATTATAGACCAATTTTCCCTAATGAATATTGATGCAAAAATTTAAATAAAATGCTAGCAAAGAGATCACAGCAATATATCCCAAGAATCACACATGGTGATCAGGTGGAATTTATGCTAAGA
This sequence comes from Sarcophilus harrisii, assembly GCF_902635505.1. Lineage (NCBI taxonomy): Eukaryota > Metazoa > Chordata > Mammalia > Dasyuromorphia > Dasyuridae > Sarcophilus > Sarcophilus harrisii. Next base: position 191,128,891 of record NC_045429.1, read on the forward strand.
ATGTAGGACTGATTCAATATTAGGAAAACCATCAGGATAATTGACCATAGCAACAACATAATCAACAGACTCTAGGACTTACAAATTTTATTATAATTGGAGGGGAAGACAGGGGAGAAGTTGTAGACTAAAATTATTGATGCCTTTAGTCTATAAAAAAATTAGCAAATAGACAAAGTTAATGTGGATTTGTTCCAAATCCTGGATCATAAATCCTTAAAACACTAAATTCTGCCCCAAAGAAAATCCAACAAAAGAGAATTAGGTCAAATAAGAAGAAACATAGCTTAATGCTGTGAGTTATAAAATTTTAGAGCTCATTAACCCAAGAGCTGGTAGAAGTGAATATATGAATAGATTTTTAAAGGCTTAGATAAATTCATGGGTGACAGATTCATAATAGCCATTAAATGAAAGCAGTAGTTTTTTTTTTTTTTTTTTGAAGGGAGAGATATATCTAATCTTTCAGGTCAGATTCAAGGAGGTTAAAAATGTATTCTTCCTCAAAAGATTCCTTTGCTTACATTGTCAAAGATGGGGCCTTTGGGGGCATTGCTTTAACCCAATGTGGTTATGCTTATCTTTTTGTATTTTAACTTATGAAGTTCTACTCTTATTATGTTTTATAGTAACAAATCCTATCATGTTTTGATAAATCAGCTGCAATAGCTTTGTGAACTCTTTGAGAATAATCTATTAGTTGTCAAATTCTGTCATTTGTTCCCTTGCAATCTATATTCATCTTTTTTTTCCTTTCATTCCTATGGTTACACAACTACTTCTATCTATCATCTCAAGCCTTGAGGTTTTCCCAGTGATCTCTTTGCTTTAGTCTTTCTTTTTCTTAGTTAATTCACCTGGAACTCTACCACACAAAGCATGTTATCTCCCTGCTCACCCTTTACACACTGGCCCCAAATGATTTTTACAGACTTAATTCTTACAATATTCCTGAAAGCCCTCCCCTAGCTCATTTCACTGTTCCCCAAACATTTGAGGAATTCCTTGCCTATGAGCTTTGGCTCAGATGGTCCAACTTCCCAACCCCATTAAAAAAATTAATTCAACAAATACTCAATAATTTTCTATTATGGGCAAGCACTTAGTGCTAGGAATATTTAGATGAAAATGGTATTGTTTCTGACTTCAAAAAGCTTATATCTTTTTGTATCTGGTAAGTTCAACAAATATACAAGTAATAAATACAAACCATATTTTAAAAATCAGTCTACTGGATAGAGTATTGTACATGAAATCAAGATTTGGGTTTGAATCCTACATCAAAATGATTAGCTGTGTGACCCTGAGCAGGTCACTTAAATTTTTTGAACTTTTCTTAATAGTAAAATGGGGATAATGACAGCACCTATTTTTTTTCTTTTCAAAACATATGCATAGAAAACTTTTCTTTTTTTTTATATTTATTTTTTTTTATTTAATAGCCTTTTATTTACAGGATATATACATGGGTAACTTTACAGCATTAACAATTGCCAAACCTCTTGTTCCAATTTTTCACCTCTTACCCCCCCCCCTCCCCTAGATGGCAGGATGACCAGTAGATGTTAAATATATTAAAATATAAATTAGATACACAATAATTATACCTGATCAAAACGTTATTTTGCTGTAGAAAAAGAATCAGACTCTGAAATATTGTACAATTAGGTTGTGAAGGAAATAAAAAATGCAGGTGTGCATAAATATAGGGATTGGGAATTCAATGTAATGGTTTTTAGTCATCTCCCAGAGTTCTTTTTCTGGGCATAGCTGGTTCAGTTCATTACTGCTCCATTAGAAATGATTTGGTTGATCTCGTTGCTGAGGATGGCCTGATCCATCAGAACTGGTCATCATATAGTATTGTTGTTGAAGTATATAATGATCTCCTGGTCCTGCTCATTTCACTCAGCATCAGTTCACGTAAGTCTCTCCAGGCCTTTCTGAAATTATCCTGTTGGTCATTTCTTACAGAACAATAATATACCATAATTTTCATATACCACAATTTATTCAACCATTCTCCAACTGATGGACATCCATTCAGTTTCCAGTTTTTAGCCACTACAAAAAGGGCTGCCACAAACATTCGTGCACATACAGGTCCCTTTCCCTTCTTTATAATCTCTTTGGGATATAATCCCAGTAGTAACACTGCTGGATCAAAGGGTATGCACAGTTTGATAACTTTTTGAGCATAGTTCCAAACTACTCTCCAAAATGGTTGGATTCGTTCACAACTCCACCAACACTGCATCAATGTCCCAGTTTTCCCGCATCCCCTCCAACAATCATCATTATTTTTTCCTGTCATCTTAGCCAATCTGACAGGTGTGTAGTGGTATCTTAGAGTTGTCTTAATTTGCATTTCTCTGATTAATAATGACTTGGAGCATCTTTTCATATGACTAGAAATAGTTTCAATTTCTTCATCTGAGAATTGTCTGTTCATATCCTTTGACCATTTTTCAATTGGAGAATGGCTTGATTTTTTATAAATTAGAGTTAATCTTCTATATATTTTGGAAATTAGGCCTTTATCAGAACCTTTGACTGTACAAATATTTTCCCAGTTTATTGCTTCCCTTCTAATCTTGTCTGCATTAGTTTTGTTTGTACAAAAACTTTTCAGTTTGGTATAATCGAAATTTTCTATTTTGTGATCAGTAATGACCTCTAGTTCTGCTTTGGTCATAAAGACCATCCCTTCACAGGTCTGAGAGGTAAACTATCCTATGTTCCTCTAATTTATTAATAATTTCATTCTTTATGCCTAGGTCATGAACCCATTTTGACCTTATCTTGGTGTACGGCGTTAAGTATGGATCAATAGAAAACTTTTCAACATTAATCCTTGCATAGCCTTATATTTCAGATTTTCCCCTCCTTCCCCCTATTCCCTCCTCTAGATGGCAAGTAATCTAATTTACGTTATAGATGTTAAAATATATGTTAAAACCAATTTGTATGAACATATTTATACAATTCTCTTGTTGTACAAGAAAAATCAGATCAAAAAGGAAAGAAAATGAATAAGAAAACAAAATGCAAGCAAACAACATCAAAAAGAGTGAGAATGTTATATTGTGATCCACATTCAGTTCCCACAGTCCTCTTTCTGAGTCCTCTTCTGAGAAGACGACTTCTTTATCACAAGATCATTGGAACTGGCACTAATTATCTCATTGTTGGAAAGAGTCATGTTAATCAGAATTGATTGTTGCATAATATTGATGTAGTCATATACAATGATCTCCTGATTCTGCTCATTTTACTTCTTATAGAATAATATTCCTTAACATTCATATACCATAACTTATTTAGCTATTCTCCTACTGATGGGCATCCACTCAGTTTCCAGTTTCTTGCCACTATGAAAAGGGCTGCCACAAACATTTTTGCACATGTGGGTCCCTTTCCCTCATTTAAGATCTCTTTGGGATACAAGCCCAGTAGAACCACTGCTGGATCAAAGGATATGCACTTTTCGAGCATAGTTCCAAGTTGCTCTCCAGAATGGCTGGATCCATTCACAGTAATACCAACAATATATTAGTGTCCCACATCCTCTCTAACATTTGTCATTATCTTTTCCTGTCTTCTTAGGCAATCTCAGAGGTCTGTAGTAGCACCTATTTTCTTAAGAATAATTATGAGAATCTAATGAAATTATGTGTATAAAGCTTTCCTTGCAAACTTCAAAGTTTCATATATTTAAAAACTATTCTGTGCCAAGTGCTGTGCTAAGGCCTGGAGATAGAAAAAAAGGGCAAAAGCAACCTCTGATCTGAAGAAATTTATAGTCTAGTGGAGAAAAAATGAAAACAACTTTGTATAAAGCATGTACATAGGATAAATTGGAGACAGTCAAAAGAGGAAAGACAATAGCATTAAAGTGGATCAGGATAGACTTCTTGCCGAAATTGGGATTTTAACTGAGAGTTGCTGGAAGATAAGGAAGTCAGGAGGCAGAGAAGAAGAGGGAGAAAATTCCAGGCACAGGAGACAGCCATTAGAAATGTTCAGCATCACTGCTTCATGAGAGTGTTAGAGAAAGAATAAGGTGTAAAAAGATTGTCAGTGTAGGAGAGGAGTCAAGTTATGAAAGGCTTTGAATGCCATGTAGAGGATTTTTGTTTGATCCTGGAGTTAATGTGGAGCCACTGGAATCTATTGAATAATGAAGTGATGTGATCAGATCTGTATTTTAGGAATCAATATTTAGGTATGAATCCTATCTCAGATTTATTAGACCTTGATTGCATCTCTGGGTCTGTTTTGTTATTTGTAAAATGCAGAGACTGGACTAGACAGTGGTTCTCAAAGTGAGTTCCAGAGAATTCTGGGTGTCTAAATTTCAGAGGGTCAACAAATTCAAAATCAGTTCTTATTTTTAATATGTAGATGTCTATACATTTAACCCACATAAAAATCCTTTGAACAAATTCTCAATAATTTTTGATAGTATAAAGATACTGAGAACTAAAGTTTGAGAACCACTTAACTAAATGACTTTCTCCTAGTCCTAAAGGTAGACCCTGTGATAATCCATAAACTCTATGAAGGCAGGGATTATATTTCCTATACATCTTTATATCCTTTGAAGAGGTTTTTAAACTGGAGTCCATGAATTTAAATTTTTAAAAAAATTTAGATAACTATTGCAATATAATTGGTTTCTTGTAATCCTTTGATTTTTATTTTATTCACTTAACAAATTTCGAGAAGTTCCCTATCAAAGGGGATCATAAAAAAGGTTAAGAATCCCTAATGCATTTAGCACAGATTGCTCATAAAATCTCAAACACAAATACTTGTTGAATATATTTAGAAAAGTATTGTTATTTAAGGGGCAGGTAGGTGGCACAGTGTATAGACTGATCTAAAGTCAGGAAAACTCACTTTCCCGAGTTCAAATCTGATCTCAATGATTTACGAGCAGTGTGACCCCGGGCAAGTTACTTAATCTCGTTTACCTCAGTTTCCCGTGCTGAAGAAAGAAATTGCAAACCAGGTCGGTGTCTTTGCCAAACCAAATCCCAAATGGGGTCATGAAAAGTCGGACAATAAATTGTTAATTCATCCTTTTCTCAAGGTGAGCAATAATGGAATTTCCGCTCTCACGTGGCTCGCCAGGGGTGAGGTGTTTTTCCAAACAAACCTAGCAAAGCTTCAAGTCGTCCTTTGCTCTCAGTCATTTCGACCATCCTGAGATTTTCTTTGTAAAAGAGTTGTTTATAATCCGTGCATGGGGTGGTGTCCAGGGCTGCTGATAATCTCAAACGGCTGATCCTCTATTTAAATAAGAAAAATTACCAAGCTTGCAGGCACGTTCACAAGGAAGGGAGTCTACAGGCACAGAAAGCTACGTGTCACAGACTCTACCCTGGGAGTCATTCTCTGCCTGCTGGATTTGGAGGCTAACAAGAAATTGGTCTTGAGTGATGGGCAGGTGGCTTCCAAGTAAGGGTCAAAAGAAAATATTGAAATGTTGGCTTAGAGCCGGGGCTCTCTGGGTCACTGAGAAGTTCAGCATATCCAGGAGACATCTAGACTCTGGGTATAAAAATAAAATCTTGAAGGGGGTAGAGAGAAAGGAGTGAAGCGGGCAAAAGTGTTTTTATAACTCTCCTAGCAGCTTTGCCAACGCTATGGTATGAGCTCCCTCCAGGGGAGCCCGAGTCTCTAGGGCGGGTGAGGGACTTGCAGGTTCGAGTGTCTAAAAATTCACTGGCCAATGGAGAGCGAAGTCAGCGGGGGCGTCGTCCAAATGCCTCCAATGGGGAGCATTTGGCTCTAGCTCTCTCTGCTCTTTCCCCAGTTCCTCAGGGAAAACAAGTGTTTTGGTTGCAAGTTGTTCGGTGGGTTCCCAGGCTGACGCCTCAGATCTGTGCAGTCCAGGTACTTTTCTCCTTCACTTTACTAACCAGGTGAAATTGTTTAAATGTGAGGTTTCTGCCGAGTCCTGGGTGCCTCATGGCCTAGAAATTGGTGAGCTAGGAATCTTGAGTGAGTGCAGCTCCTTTCTTCTCCTTTCTCTTCCCTTTTAACCTTTTGCTTTTAAGTGATCTTATAAAATATACCACCAGCATTCACCTTCTTCTTAAGGCAGGATCCAAGAAGCAAAGTTCCTTAGAGATCATCTCTACGGGTTCTTAACCTGTTGCTACGAATTTATGTCTAAAATATTTTGATAAATATATTGTAATATATTTGTTACCTCCCCTTCAATCCTATACATTTTTATTTTTTGCATTTAAAAACATTACTTTGAGAAGGGCTTGACATTACTAGTCTGCCAGAGGGGTCCATGATCTCCAAAAGATTAAAAATTCCTGATCTAGTACAATCTCTTGGTTTTACATATGCAGAAATTAAGATCTAGATAGCCTAATTAGGGCCTAAATGAATTGATCAAGAAGAGCTAGAATTTGAATTTGGATGCTTGGACTCTGAATGAAAATGGCTCTCTCCATGACACAGTGCTGTGTCTCTGCTCCTCTGCCCATCATCACAAGGCTCATACACTAGATATTCTATAGCCAATTTACAAGAGTGTTGAGGCTGTAGGTGGTCCGGGCTGACCTCCAACAGAAAAAATTGTGAAAAGCAAAACTTGTCTTTGTTGCTTTTTGACCTCTTGGCTCCTCCCCAGCACCCATCAATGCTTCATATGACCATACCTCTAACTGGAAGCCATTGAATCTGAACCTTTCTTTTTGTAGAAGAGGAAACTGACACCCAAAGAAATTATGTTTTTATCTAAGATCCCATAATAGTTAAGTGCCTGAAAATAGTGTTTTAGGTAAAATTTAAACCCAAATTCTCTGACTTTTTCCCACTGGTTTAGGGCAGAGTCCTCCCCCTCCCCTTTCCCTTCCCAATTTCAAAGTATGCCCTGGCCCCTTCCCCCTTTCTGTCCTTATTGAAGTTTACAATTCTGTGCCTCTATTCCTTTCCGTTAGTTGTCCCATCCACCCCCAAACAGTCTTCAGATGAAATCCTCTTCAAAGGGTTAAATGCACATGCTCTTGGAAGAGTAGGACATCCTCAAAGCACTTTTGCCCCTCTTGACAAAACCTTAACCCCAAGGAATAAACTCTGATAGTGAAATTTCAAGTAACAGCAATAATAGCTTATAATTAGGTAGCTTTAACATTTACAAAGTGCTTTCCTTAAAATGGCCTGTGAGGTAGTATTATTTTACATTCTATAACAAGAAGCAAAGTTGTGATTCAGTCATGTCCGACTTTTTTGTGACTCAGTTTGGAGTTTTCCTGGAAAGGATACTGAAGTACTTTGTCATTTTCTTCCCCAGTTTATTTTACAGATGAAGAAACTGAGGCAAACAAGGTCCAATGATTTGCCCAGGATCACTCAGCTAGTCATTGTCTGAGGCTGTGTTTGAACTCCAGTTTTCCTGACTCCAGATCCTGTGCTCTATCTACTCCAACACCTAGCTGCCCCATAGTAATTTGCCCTGTAGTAATTTACCCCATACCACACAGATAGGAAGTGGCTAACCCAGTACTCAAAGTACTTTGTTTTCATGTTCCAATATTTTCTATTTACCTATATATGTATATATTGTCAATCCTTTTATAAACTCTTTGAGGTTAGAGATCATTTCATTTTTGTCTTTGTTTCCTTAGAATTTAGTATCCATATCTGGTACTTTATGTTTAATAAATGTTTGTTGATCGACTCAAATCCAATTCTCTATTTACTTTACCATAGGGAAGAAAATTTAGGGGCAGGTGCTTTTTTCTGACTCTCCCCAATAATCCTAGTATAAACTCCTGGGTTGGGGAAAACAACAAAGAGGAACAACCAATGATATCATTACTTCCAGATTCATTTTAATCTTGCACAAAGACTTCTGGGATGGGGATATTCTTGTGTATCCTTCCAACACAATCCTGTTAGAGCTTTTGTTACCATACCTTCTATGGGCTCTTGGTACCTCAGGATGACATTTCGTATAAAAGAAGCATTGGGTATGATGAGTTTGACGGGAGGTGTTGGACACAGGAGGTGTTGGATTCCAAACTTTCCAAGGCAGCTGAGTGGTGCAGTTCAGGTCTCTGGAAGATCTGAGTTCAAATTCATTCTCAGATATGTGTTTAAGGAAGTCACTTAATTTCTGTCTGCCTCAGTTTCCTCAACTGTAAAATGAAAATAGTAATAGCTTCTTTCTCCTAGGGTTATTGGGAATAATATTTGTAAGGTGCCTGGAATCTAGTAGGTGCTTAATAAATTCTTCTGTACTAATGTCCATTCCAGATCTGAATCCTATCTGGTTCCTTTATACCTACCATAACTTTCTACCAGTAACTTTCCCATCAGAAATGGGTCTACAATTAATGGAAGCTATCCTACAGCTAGATGGCATAGGATGGCCAAGAGTCAAAGAAGGAATCATCTTCTGATGACTTTAGACACTTACTGGTTGTGTGATCACAGACAAATTACTCAACTTGTTTCCCTCCTGAGCTGGAGCAGGAAATAGCAAAAACCACTCCAGTGCTTTTGCCCAAATGAGCTCATGAAGATTTGGAAACAACTGGAGGAAAAAAAAAAAAAACAAATGATTGAGCAAAATCCTACCATTAGAATGTTATTTTAAAATTTTTATCTTAAATGGAATGTGATCCAAATGGGAGTACATAAATTTGAGGCAATTCTGTAGGCACTTAATATAGTGCTTGTTATGCTATGTAGTATTGTGCTTAATTCAATGCTTAATGAAAGTTTTTCAGAACCACAGTTTCTACTAGAAGAATGGAAAGTGTTTTCAAACAGTATTCTAGAATCCTCTTTCCCTACCTTCACAGAGCTAATGGAAATGACCAGAGTTGCAGTTATTGGCGCAGGTGTGATTGGACTCTCCACAGCTGTCTGCATTTCTGAATCCATCCCACAATGCTCCATTGATGTTATTTCAGATAAATTTACACCTAACACAACTAGTGATGTAGCAGCTGGAATGCTTATTCCTCATGCTTACCCAGGTGAGTGAGACTGAAGTTAGCATTATTAGCCCAGAATTCTGCTATTAAATATAGGTGATGTTTTCTTGGTTCTCTGCCCAAGGCTGGTGTGGTGGTGATGATGATTGTGACATTGGTAATGGGAACATGTGGTACCAGAGATTAGCAGTGCTTAACAAATGGGCTGTCTGAGAAGATCCTTTGGAAGAAACAAACCATTCCTCTGTGTACTCATCTTCATCCAGGACATTTTCTACCTACTTCCTCCTGTACTTAGCCTCCTCCCCCACTTCTACCTCTTAGCACATAGTAGGTATAATCAATATTTGTTTCCCTTCTCATTTATTCATTTTGTCTGGATTGGGAAAGGAAAAAAGAAGAGCCTGATCCAAACAGAGATCTAAGATGGAAAATCTAAAGTTACAAATCCACAGAGGCAATTAAAACAGATTGTGAACAGAACTCAGGAACAAGTCCAAAGCCCAGTGGGGGGTGAATAGTTTACAAGAACAAAGTCCTCCAAAATAACAAGGTAGTAGAAAGCATGAAACATTCACAATTAATAGTTTATCTCAGAAACTGAATCAGCCAGAGCTTGTTGTACTTTTATGGCTCTCCTTGCACCATTAAAACCTTACGGTTTTAGGCCTGGACAGTTGTGGCTCTTGGAAGTGATGGGAGAAAAGACATGGTAACAAGTAGTGGTCAAAAAGCCAATTCCTGTGAATTGTGATAGGAAATCTTGCTTCTTTGAAATGGGGGATGGGAGAAGGAATCCTTTCTCCTCTCAATATACAATCTTCACCTCTTTCCCTACTGACTTTAGCACTCTACCCATAATCTATTATAACTCAAGCTTATTTGGGCATGCCCAATTCACCTAATATGTAAGCTAGATGTTATATTTTAAGGGGCTTAAATAGCAAACAGAATTTTATTTTATCCTAAAATAAATGGTGAACCATTAAAGTTTTATTAAAAGGGGAGTGATATGATCAAAGAAAATGTTTCTTAATTCATTTTCTGTTCCTCAGGGAGGGACTGATCTGAAGATTTAAAAAAAAGTTATTTTCCCTGTCTGTTTCCCTTTTTCCCCTTATGTCATAATGATAGATACACCAGTTTACCTGCAGAAGCAGTGGTTTCAAGAGACCTTTGACAGATTGTTTGGGATCACTAATTCATCAGAAGCTATAGATGCTGGCATTCACCTGGTATCTGGGTAAGAGAGCAAATTTTAGTAGGGTCTTTAAAAATGTTTTAAACATCTGTGAACAAGCTCTTCATCATAAGATATCCTCATTGTGTGCCAAATACTGTCTGAGGAGCCCGGGGAGTTAGAAATTACATTTGAAAAGTGACTTTTTCTTTCATGAAATATAAGAGATAAAAAGATAATACTTAGCTGCTTTAGAGACAATAAATAATCCTTAAGGCTCCTTGCCACAAAAAATAATTTTGTGTTTCTTTGGGGGAATGGTTAGTTAGGAGTAACATGATGGTATGTGAAACAGCAACTATTAACCCCAAATAATTTGAATAGATGTTTCTCAGAGCCAGAGTATAAAGCAGTTTATTCAATTCCTGCAGAAAAAGGATGTTGCCTTCAGTAATATCTTAATCTAGTCAAGGGAGGCAAAGTACAGGCAACAGAACAAAATTTTTATACCCTAAAACAACTTTACTACATCTTGGGCCTGTGTGGTATGTAACTCACCCAATAAATTTCAGCGATTTCTCAAGGTGTAAAGAAGAAATTTTATGTTTCTCATTAGAAGTGGGCATCACTCTCACCATATAAGAGGTAAAAGTGAGCTCTGAGCATAAGTATCATAAGCAATATATATGTTCCCTGATGCAACATCAACTCCTCCCCCCAGCTAACTGGCTCATCCTTGTCGGCTGAGAATGTGGTCTTACATTCTAAGTGCAAAAGCTATTTTAAAAAACTATATTAGGAAGCATCAATCATTTAAACAATCTGGCACTGGCTGGGAAAACAGGTGCTAGATCAGTGGGAAATGGGGAAACACATAAATTCGAATTTAAACAAAGACATGTCTTTTGCTGACCCTGAGATATGTGTTCTCAACATATGGGCTGGGTAGATGAAGGCTTGGTCAGTTTGTTCTATACATTCCCACAATTGTTCTGTCCATCCATATCCTGGGAAGAAAAGGCAGGGGAAACAGGAACCTGATTCTATAGCTTGGTTAATTTATAGTTTCTTTTTGAAGAAATATCAAACTTTTCCCATTCAGTCCCTCCTCTTTATTTTGATGAAAATTTTTTCATAATTTCATAAGATTAATTCACACTGTTGGTCTATCTGATCCTTACCCTCAGGATCTTCTCATCCCATAGTGTTGAGGGGAATCCATTCCTGTCCTTTCAAGATCAGCATCCTTGTTTGATTGGAAGTAATGGTCACCATCTTTTTAAAACTATCCTGAGTTACTCTGGTCATTAACTGAATTAAGCAGGATAAACAAATGGGTAATAAAATAATTCCACTCAGGGCCACCAACGCAAACCAGAGAATCTGCTTCCACTAACTCCCACTAAAATAGGACCACCATGAAGTGCCAAAGGGAGAGTTCTAAGTCTGTACCAGAACATGCGCTAGTTTCCTAATATCCTTGGTAATTTCTTTTACCAAGGCAATATTCAGTATATTCTCCTAGAAATATAATCTTTTTTCATGGAAATATTAGCTATGAAATCATCTAGTTTCTTCCTTTCCTTGCCCTTCATTCTAATCATCTTCAATAATACAGATTGGGAATAGGAGCACCCCAACAAGTACTATGAGGATAACCTTTCACAGACATCTCCTTTTTATTGATTGGAGTTTTCTTCTTGGGCTCAGATAGCAGGGCCACCTATTATTCCAATCAGTTATGGCCCCCATAATTAGAGTAGGTAACTCTTCACAAATAAAGATGCTTACCACAAAAGTCAGCAACAACAGAAAAGTTAAAATACATAGACAGAAATATGTACCTAGCAACAGATGGATGACTAGGCCAAATACTCACTTGCCTACTTTAGGATATAATGACCACATATTTTTTTTTTTTTGAATTGTTCTTATGGCTTCTACTGACCATTTGCTCTGATTATAAAAATTTGCCATAAAAAAGACAGGGACCTGATTTAAATAGCATTAAAGCTGGACCTTTAGCCTGAGAGCACATATATGATACATGATGAAGCATCCTTAACTCAGTTTTACTTCAGGTAATTGTCCCAGTTTTCAATTAATCGGGTAGTAACAATTCCACCTTAAGCCTGACTCAGGAATAATCGGTAGGTTCTTATTCAAAAGAACATCACTGGAAAACTAAGTCAAAAGGATCCTATCTTAAGCAGAGGCCAAGGTTGTCCTCACAACTCGGTCTAGATACTAACTTCCACCTGTAATAATTCAGGATCACATTCTGAGTAGCTTGGGGCATATTCCTTTCAGTGGGTGGATGATCCGTCAGACAATCACACCTGAATTTAAAACTCCAAATAATATCAATTACAGTCCCAAGAAATTTTATCTCAAATAGAAAATCTCATTAATCAAGACTTCAGGTGAATTTAGCTCTCAAGGATCATATATCCTAAAAAGGTATTGACTATGACCTTACAGTGATAACAGTAAGAAATTCATCCTAGAAATTTGCCAGTTTATTTTTCATATCTAAGTAGATGGTTTTAAGTTCAACATTACCCAAGTCATTTTGCTTTTAAAATGCTCAATATATGGAAAAATTCTAAAATGCCTATTGTCTATAAATAGAAATGTTCAAAGGGACAAAGGCAAAAACTATTATTCTCAGAGTTCCTTTAAATAATGGCAGAACTTTAAAATGACTCAATACAATCAATGAAAACAAAATTTGATTAACTTCACATACTAAGAGATTTCACTTAACATCTTTGACCCCTTTTTATAGTAAAAATTCATTCTGGTATGAGGTAAACATTAAAAAGTCATTTTTATATAACACACTTATAGATTATCAATAAATTCATTCTTTGTTTGGAGACTATAAAACCTAAACAAACTTTTCCCAGGGTTGCCAAAATGGTAATTGCTCTGGTGCAAAATCAATTTTTACAGATTTTAACGTGCCTTCAACAGTACATTCTTGAAATTCCTCCACAGGTCCTTTAGCCTTGGTATAGAGTCCACCTCTCGTCAGCCTCTGGACCATGGTCTTGGTCATCAGTAACATCTGATAAAGTCCTTCTCACTCCAAGCCTTCTAGGATTTAAAAGGGACCTGGAATTAACAAATTCCAAAGGTGTTATCTGGATCAGCAATCCTTGTTTCCTAAGGGCTGAAAAGGGATTGAGGACACAGCCAGGATATGTTCCACTAACCCTTCTTAATGCAGCAAAGCTCAGAGGAAAGCTTCCACTCATCCCCTATATCTCAGTTTCCCCACTGGTGTCATTTCATTAAAATCTAAACTAAATATTCTGGAGCCAGACTCCCTCCCCTTGAAGGGACACCTCCTCAATATCTTCCCATCTAACAACAGACATATTATACACCCTTCAGACACAGCTTGCTCTGCAATTACACACATGCCTTTATGCCAAACTTTCCTGCCTCTACTTCTTAGTTAGAGGGAGAAAGTAGGACAGAGCTTTAAGCTTAATATTCTAAATGGTTTTGGACTAAATTTCACAAAATTTATACCACATGTCCAGCTGGGCTGACAAAATATTAAAGCACAGACAATTTAAGCACCATAGTAGCTTAAATATATTTCATCTAATTAGGAGATGCAAACATGTAGTGTCCAGAGAACCAAAAATTTTAACTTAAATCAAATATAGATTTAAATTTCTAGTAACAATACTTCAGTGCCAATGCACACATTTCTAAAATCTCATATCAGAATAAACAAGTTCACAATTTTAGCAGGAATTAGTTAATATAATTATCCCATATAATTTCAGAATCAGAATTCCAATTTAAACACACACAGCCCCAAAACTTAAGGTGGAAGAAAAGTGCCCTTTCAAGTCTAACCATAGGGCTTTAAGAAATTGATAGACTCTAGGACCTTGGAGGAAGAGGGTTGGAGAAATTTGGACCCAGATGTGTGGGTACAGGTTTGTGACTGTCTCTCCCTCTATGCCAGCAATGCTAGGGAGAGAGCCCATTTGAAAGATGTTGGGGCACCAGTGCAAACACCAGAAGAATTCAGGTCAGGCAGGGATACCTCCCTAGCCAAAATTTCTACAAACTTGAAAAGCTTGGAAAATCCCAGAGAGGGCAATTTTTTTTTTCTGGCAGTTTCCCTCAGAAGATTTTTAATCATGTAAATTAGACCTATTTAAAAACACAATAGACCAAGTTAATTTAGCTGATAGTACCAAGCAACTTAAAACTTAATTCTCAAAAACCTCAGAATCTGCTAAAATATTTTTTAACAGTTCTATAATTTTAACTGTTTCTACAGACTCAAATTGGCCAGTTCTGGGTGGGTCCTCAGAATTGTCTTTTTTTTTTTTCTGATGTGGTAGTTGTACATATCTTTATATAGCCAAATTTTCTTAAAAGACATCACACATTTTTTGAGCACCCAATGGCTTTCTTAATACAATACAATTAAAGTCTTCCCAGTCAAGGCTTATTTGCCATTCTCCTCCTATCAGGTAATTGCCAATATCCTTCAGGGGTTTTTTATTGCTCCAATATCTTCCAACTTTTTCTCTTTCTCTTTAAAACATATTGGGGCGAACTCTACTTTAGATAAAGTGGGGATAAGGACAAACATTTGTTTCCCACTCCTCCTTCTACAAAGCCACTTCCTTTAAACATTTTCCTCATGAATTAAACAGTTCCCCAGTACCTCAGAGGTTATTAGCTTCTGATGCTCTCTAACTTGTCACTAAATTGTTTATGCCCCCAAGGCATTGTATTAATCCATAAGCCTTATTTGATTTCTTAAGGAGCAAAACAGAGATATTGAAAGAGGACATACAAAGTTTTAATAGTCCATCCTTCACAAGTCCCTTTATTACCGATTGCAATCTTATTTTTCTCTCCAATGATACAAGATATTGTTTAACACATACATACCACATCCTCTAGATTTTTCAGATTGGTTTTAAATGGGGAATTTTTAAACTTCTCCTATCTCTGCCATTCACATTCTACCAAAAGAGGGTGCATTTTTCAATACTACCTGATGTTTAAACACTTTTAATTCTAATACCAATTGTATAATTATCTCTGCCTGACAAATTATTCTCTACCTCTAGGATTTACATCTATCTTTTAATTTTTCTGATATACAGGAGTGACTTCTACACAGGTACACAGAAATCTTTTCCTTTACTCCCAGCCATTAACAATTCCAACTGGATTCTCCATTCAAACTGCAAATTGCAAATCAATCTTTCCTGTTCCTTGTTTTTAAAACCATTTTTAAAAAACTTTGAGATTAACAACGTAGATAATATCTAAAAAACTTAGGACCAAATTTCATAAAACTTATACATATGCCCAACAGAACTGACTAAATTTTAAAGCATAGCTCATAACTTTTAAAAATTACTCAATATACAATTTAGATAGCAACATATTTCATTTAATTAGGAGATACAAATATATGACCTCTTTAGGTAAGTTACCAGAGAATTTTTATTCTAATAACCATAATCAAATCAAATACAGATTTAAACTTCTTGTAGCAATACTACAATATTAATGCACATATATTTCTAAAATCTTATTCCCAAATGCATCAATTGAAGGTAATTCTATCATATACCATTTAAATTTAAACACATAATAATTTAGGTCACATTTTTGGGATAAAACTCTTCTTCCCTCTCAAAAATTCCATTCTCCTAGACTACTTGAAATCTTTGAAAACTATTTGAGACCTGAGATAGAGACACAGGTCCCTAGGAATAAAATGGTAATGGTTTCTATCTTCTCTCTTTCCTAAATTTTGTACTCTTCCCTATAAAGGGCTATATTAGGAAGGAGGAAGGATTTTAAGGTGTAAAATAGATTTCCCTAGATTTACCCAAGCCATGGGGAGATAGACCATACCCTTTTACAGAATCCAGAGTCCCCCTGAGAAGTTGGGACACTGGGTTTTGGGGAATACAAGGACTCATCTAGAGAGAAACTAAAGCTGACTTCCAGAGCATGGGGTTTTGAGGGAGCTTATCATTCTTTGGAGAGGCTAGACTGCAGATAAGTCCATATGTCCACATGTATGGCAGAATGGTCAGTGGTCAACCTGGAGAGATCTCCAGGAGCAAAACTAAAGTTTATTGTATGTTCTCAGGAGAAGCAGGCATCCCTCCCGTTGAGCAAGCAATTGAGAGGAGGAGCACCTTTTGGGAAAGGTTTTATACTTTAAATAGTCCTTAACACAAATACCCCTCCCACCACTGATCATCATCCTCATTGGCTGAGGGTCTTACATGCTAAACGCAGGAACTACCCAAGAAATCGAACTTGGCCAATAAGTATGTAGTTGCCCATATTTGATTAAAGTAGCGAGAAAAATGATGTCATGAGAGGATAGCAGAAAGGGAATTTAGGTATGCCCTTGAGTCAGTGCTCGACGACCTTCAGCTCTGAAATAGATGAAGCCTTACTCGATTTTCACAACTGTCTTGAGACATGCAGCAGCCCTTGGTCATTCCCAGTCCCCTCTAGGGAGAGAAGCTGAAAGTTTAAGAAAAATTCAGGTTACTTTGCATCAAGATGCAAAAACAACAACAACAACAAAAAGCACTTTTAAATCCCAAAATGGCCATTTCTTTTACTTGTAATTCAGATGACTGAAAAAAAAACATAGAAGACAAAACATAGACTCCCACTTACACACAATCACAAACTGCTTTTAAATTCCTTAAATGCTACATAGGAGTTTTCTTCCAGATTGAAAAGCTCCTTAGCATTTACATATGAATTTAACTTTTGACATACCCAATCCTCAGAGGATCTTACTTGGGCCAAATAGAACCTCTTCCTAGAGTGTTTTCTCTCCATATGGAGCAACTGTATTTTATCATTTTCTTCTTATTTTTCCATTTGTTTCATATTCCACTACTGAATTTGATACAAACCAATTACAGACAGGTCATCTCCTTCCCTCAGGGGCTTACGAGGCACTGCCCCTTTTGCTGGGTAACTATGACCATCCCAGGACCCATATTCAGCTCAATTTACTAGGTATTGCCCCTTTCCAAGGGTACCATTTCAGCTTTTACCTGCAGATTATACACATATGTGGCTGTTCTTCTGGCTGGCCCTTTCCTCTATTAGTCTGTTGGAGTTTCTTCTGGTTTTTTCTCTGGCCAGTCCATCTCTTTGAGCTTCTACTTTTCCACAGTGGGATCTTCCCTGTCAGATCCAAATACTATCCGGGGCTGCTAATTTCATGGCCTAGAGTTAGAACCAAGGAGTGGTCTCTGCAATTTGGTTCTCACTAACAGATTATTACTCTTGTCTCAGGTATTTGGTCCAGAAGCTATCTGACAGTCAGCAAAAACAGATGAGTAGTCTTTCAGAATCAGATAGATTGTTATTCTTAGATTGGGTGTGCAAATTCCCTGAGACAGATTCCAAAACCAGAAGAGTTAGAATCACTGACTTATTGTTAAAACAGAAGCCTGTTTTAAGGTCAGGGGACCTCAAAATCATTGCTGTCTCCCCTAGAAGCTATATTACATCAAGGGAAGAGCCAAACATGGTTTTCTGTGTATTGTAATGCTGGAGAAACTGAGGCAAAACAGAGATTAGGTTTATAATATTTTAATAGAGGAGAATTTGCACTAGTGACTGAACAGGACCCATGTCCAACCATCAGCCAGTTGAATGGGACTCTTGTCTCAAAGTATCCAGCATCCAGCAAGTAATTCCAGAGCTATCAGGGAAACAAAGGCAAAGTGGGATAGAGCACTGGGTGAGTGGAAATTCTAGGAAAGGACCATAACTTCTTTTGACAGGTTGGGGGGCGGCGTCAAGAAGATGGCCAAGCAAGAGACATGATCTGAGGCAGGAGATAACCAGGTAGTTCAGATAAGCCATCTGGAGTTTTATGACTCTTTGGAATGTGAGAGTGGCCAGAGCTTTGGGGTCTCTTAGTCCTAATGGGTCAAGGAAGGGAGGGTGACCACCAGAGAAACTGAGCCAGAACAATTCAGGGAAACCAAGGTATTACAGTATCATGACTAATTCTTTTTATAACATGATATTAAAATATACAAATAGAAACATACTTTCTATGTATGATAAGACTGCATTTATCTGTCATCAGTGGAAAAGGTGTATTACAAAAGTGAATCTTAGAGATAACTTTTTTTCCTCTTTTTTAATATGAGAATGTTTATATCTATTTAGGTGGATATTTAAAATATTTTACTGACCCTTTTTTTTTTAACATCATTTAACATTTTAACATCATTTCCTAATGACTCCCCAGAGAATGTTTCTTATTACAAATAAGAAGAGCATGTTTTTGTAAAACCCAAAAGGTAGATGTTAGCATGTACTTTTTAAATATAGTATTTCATTTTTCCAAATACATGCAGAGATAGATTTCAATATTCACTTTTGCAAAACCTTGAATTCCAAATTTTTCTCCCCTCTTTCTTCCTTCTCCCTTCCCCAAGACAGCAAGCAATCCAAAACAGGTTAAACATGTGCAATTCTTCTAAATCTATTTCCATATTTGTCACTAGCATGTTTTTGATGTTTTACTGATAAATGATATCATTTGTCAATAAAAATCCCTCCCCCCCAAAATAGGCCTCCTTTGAAGTATATAGCTAGCTAGTAATTATGCAGTGATTTAAGGCTTATAAACCATTTCATAATCTGTTTTATCTTCATAAGAACCTTGGGAGGTAGCTGCTATTATTATCCCCATTTTACAAATGAAGAAACTGAGATAGATCTGAGGTTAAGGACTCCAAGTATCCTTAACTAGCCAAGTGTCTATAGCTAGATTTGATCTCAGGTTTTCTAACTTCACTTTGTGTCTGCTCACTTTGTCACCTAATGTGACTAGCCTAAGAGTATTGGAAAAACATCAACATATTGATCACGTCAGAAAATGTATGTCTCATTTCACACTTACAGTCTGCCACCTGTCTACTGAGAAATGGGAATCTGCTTTCTGTTTTCTAAGGACTGAACAGGTCATTGCATTTATCAGAGTTAAGAAATCTTATAGTGTGTCCCTTTGCACATTTGTGATGATGGGAATGGGCATCTTTAAAAAACCTATTATATGCTTTCCTTGAGCAGAGGATGCTGAATGTAGTTGAACATTTTCTTCATCAAATAAAAAAATATTTATTAATACCTACTATGTGCTAGACACTGTATCAAGAGATACTGAGGACCCAAGATGTGTATTGAACCTGGCCTTAAACTTACATTCTGGAGGAGAATACCACATATATACATATAAATACATACACACAGGTAGGGAGGGAAAAGCATTAGTAGCTAAAGGGATGAAAAAAATCTTCAAGCAAGTGATATTGGAACTGAACTTGGAAGAAAACTAGAAGTTTTAAGAGGATGCAAGAAAGATAGTGCTTTGGAGGTAAGGGACCAGCCTGAAGATAGAATTTTCATGCTATTCAATTTTGCCTCTTTGTCTTCGTTACCCTACCATTTCCTAATTATTTAATCTTGGGCAAGTCATAAACTCCTAGTACCTGTTTTCAAATTCATAAAATGGGGATAATAATTATGTACTACCTACCTCACAGGTTATTATAAACATCAAATTAGATAATATATGTAGAGTAATCTATAAACCATTAAAAAGCTGTACAAATTTTAGCTATTTTTAATATTTGATTTATATAGAAATTGGTGACCAAATTTTACTAGCTGCATGAATTTGGACAAATGGCTTAATCTCTTGGGAATCAGTTTCACCATTTGTAAAATAAGAGGGTTGGACTAGTTGGCTCTAGATTTGTGATACTGTGGAAAGAATACTGACCTTAAAATCACAGGACCTGCACTTGAACCTATGTGATCTTGAGTGAGTTAACTGCTAATGGCCTCAGTTTGACCATATGTAAAATAGAAGAGTTGGATTAGGTGACCTTTAAAATCTCATCTATCTGTAGGTCTAGAATTGAGTTTTATTTTTGTATTTTCTCTATATAATGTAGAACAGTATTTCTTTAAGTGGGATTCAGAGAATCTGGGGGTCTCTGAAACCCTTTTAGAGACTCTACTGATTCAAAATTAATTTTTATTTCTAATATGGTATCTATAAATATAACCCACATAAACAAAAACATTTGGTCAGATCTTCAATAATTTTTAATATTATAAAGATACTGAGAATAAAAGTTTGAGGATCATTGGTCTAGAACAAGAAAAAATGGGGACAAATTATAACATAAGGGGAAAATTTACTGACTTTGAAAGCTGTTAGATCCTGTAATGAGTTACAAAGGGAGGGTAAACAATTATTTTCCTTGAATAGTGAAATGAAATCATTAGCATCTTGTTGGGATATATTGCCTATGCTGATCACAAGTAGGTGAATAAGTAAAAAGTTTGTTTCTTTTATTTATGGACTTTCTAAAATACCCTGAAATGCACAACATAATTGAGGGGCAGGGCTATAACTGGGACTAGTTTGTTGGTTGTTGTTGTCCTTCCTTCTCAAAGAGGACCAAAAATGGTTAGGATGAAACACCCAAGGCACCAAAATTAGAGCATAAGGAGGTATTCTGCAGGTACAAACAACAAAATTTAACACTTAGTTGTCAAGAATAATTAATTAAAAGAAACTAGCACATGGGCTGGAGTTCACTCCTCCCCAGTTCTACCCTTATTCTCCATCATACCTTCTACCACTGTCCTGAAGTCTTTGTCTCCTTTCCAAGGGACTTGGCCCTATAGGGCCTTTACCTTCACCAAAAATGACAGCTTGTTTGGTTTATGGGAGGTGTCTGAAGATATTTTGTTAAAGGGATTGTATTCATGTAAATATTAATATAGGGGACTCTTTCTGGGAAACTCCCTAAGGGCAGAAATTACTTCATTTTTGCATGTGTATCACCTACCCCAAACCACAGAGCCTGGCATATAACCTAATAGGTGTTTAATAAATGTTTATTGAGTGATTATAATTGACTAGTTGTTAATGGCCACTTTGGAAGGTTACACATCCTGATTCTGACCTCTGCATTGATCAAATCACTTTTTGGGACTATGCTTTTGCAGTTACTTTCAGAGCCAGTTTACTGCAAACAACTTGAAAAATTAAATTCTCCCTTATGGCTCTCTTGTTTGCTTTCTTGACAAATATTTGTTGTGTGTTTATACCAGGCACCACTGTGCTCAGTAGGGCAAGATGCCAAGATAAACAGCAAGGAGCTTATTGAATGGGAGCAAGGGAGATAACATATGTAAAGTACCCCGTCTACCTTAAGGGGCTATAGAATTGCAAGCCATTATTGTTATTATTGTCAATGACTTTGAGTATATGTATTCCATGAAAACTGAACAGATCTCTTCCACCTCTGGCCTTTAGCTGGCAAATATATAGAAGCATCCCTCCCCAAGAGAGACCCTTCTGGGCTGATATTGTACTGGGATTTCGAAGGATGACTGAATCGGAACTGAAGAAATTTCCACAGCATGTATTTGGTCAAACCTTTACTACCATGAAATGTGAAGGCCTCTCTTATCTGCAGTGGCTGGAGAAAAGGTGGGTTCCCCCAAAGGTTTTTTCTTACTTTCTTTTATGCAAAAGAACTTGTAGGGATTCCTGTGATAGAATCTGGGAATTTCTTGATCACCTTCAGAGATCATAGGATCAC
Source organism: Sarcophilus harrisii (assembly GCF_902635505.1). NCBI lineage: Eukaryota > Metazoa > Chordata > Mammalia > Dasyuromorphia > Dasyuridae > Sarcophilus > Sarcophilus harrisii. The sequence continues at coordinate 191,150,721 of NC_045429.1, forward strand.
AAGAATAGAATTGGAAGGGACCTTAAAGGCTATCTAGTCTAACTCCCCTTGTTTTATAGGTAAGGAAACTGAGGCCCAGGGGATTTAAATGATTTATCCTAAGTCACACAGCAAGTGTCAAAGGCTGAATTTGAACCCAAGCCTTCTGACTCTAGAGCTAATGCCCTCTCTACTATTTCCTTTTTATTATTGTTGCTATTACTGTTGTTTTTGCAAAACTTATCTGTGTTTTCAGTGACCTGCATTTCACTTTGCAAGTATGTGGTGCAGTGGATAGGCTACTGGATTTGGAATCAGAAAAACTGGATTTCAAATCCTGCCCACTCACCAACTAGCTATGTAATCTTAGACAAGTCACTTAACTTTTCCAAGCTTCAGTTTCCTTATCTGCGAAATGAGCACATTTTGCAAGATGTGCAATCTCCTCCTGAGAAAACTTAGTTATAATCCATTCCTTTTGAACTTCTAAGACATCATTCAGCTGACATCTGGTTATCTGAGAAACTAATTGTGCTACTACTTTGTTGTGAGGATCAAATTACATAACATGCATACATATATTATACATAAGTACTTTGCAAATCTTAAAGCATAATATAAATATTAGTTATCATCATATTTTATATAACATATTATATACTTATATATTGTATAATATTGTACATATTGTATGATATTATATGTTATAGTTGTTATATAAATATATAATATATATATTACATAACTTCAGGTGTTGAGGAACCTTTTTTTTTCTTTATCCAGGATTTCTCTTCCCTTCAATATGGGGCACCTGAGGGCTTATCATCCCTGAATAGACCCCCCCCTTCCCCAAATTCAGAACTTTCTCAATCTTCTCCTGAGGAAACTTAGTTATATTCCATTCCTTTTGGACTTCTAAGACATCTTTCAGCTGACATCTAGTTATCTGAGAAACTAATTGTGCTACTACTTTAATGAAAGAGGGTTTTCTTCACCCTTCTTTACTAGGTGGCTTTCTGGAGATGAATACCCTTACCTTTTTAGCTAACTCAAAGGATTAGGAATTTCATGCTAGGTAAGAGGGAGAAACATGCTGTGACAGGTTGGTGAAGGACATGTAGGCAGAAGGGTCTTAAAGCACCTCTCAAAATGTAGGCAGCTACCACTCTGCCTGTGCATAGAGTAGGCCCAGATGATCAGATACACAATCGTGGGTTGTTTTGCAGCCTCAGTAAGTAGCTGGTTTCCTCCTACCCTTCTTACATACAATGTTAGCTTTCAGTCTGTAGTATTCTAAGTCAAAAATGTTAACTTCACTCAACAGACTATCATACAATAGTTGCAATGTAAACATACTCCCTTAACATTAATGTCAACTTCTTGACATTAAACTTCTGTTTCAACCACAAATAAAAGGTTTAAAATAACTGAAGACATTTATATTTACTAAGGAGATCTTGTCATTGTTTTAATAATTTATGTAATATCCTGAGAATCATGACCAGATAGTATTTTCCCTTGACCTCTTCTTGTCCCATATAAGAAGTTTCCTCTAGAATCATGGTGGGAGCTTTGGAGATCAGCTGGACCTTTCTTCTTTCAGAATACATAAATTACTCTAAATAGATAGGCATTCATTATCTCTTTAAAAATCTCGTGGAGATACTGTTTTGTGATTTTTAGTTCGGATTTGCTCCAATAAAGAACACTCTCGAGTTAAAGTAAAAGTAAAATTTATTTAAATAGGTAAAGGAATAAAACAGGATTTAGACCCACACGGACAGCAAATGATTAAACATAACAAAAAGAAAAGTATTAAGCCTAACAATATTAAATGGAATAATGAGAAATACATCACCAATTCATTGGAACCACTGATCTCACACAAACTGGGAGCCCCGGAACAGCCTGATCAACATGAACTAGGAAAGTCCCACGCGAAGCGTCCTTCCATGGGTGAAGCTCAGCTTTGCAGCGGGACTTAGACTTTTTATATATATTCTTTAAACAAAGAAGGCATTGGGCCAATTCTGTTATATAAGCCTTTTTGGCATGAATTGGGGTTGCAAGACTAGAGTTCATTTATTATAAGACATGTCCTTATTGACATAACCCAAAGCTCGATCTTGGCGTATGAGGTTAATTAAATAGCTCATATTTGGGAGGGAGCCACTCCTCTTCAAACATAAGCAGTACCAGGGATGGCTAGTCCCTAGAGATAATGCCAAGAATATGCAGAGTTCAAGGATCAGTCAAATAAGGCTTAGTCACGTCCAATGCTCAGACCTATTATTTTGGAATGATATTATATAAAAGAAATTCTATTTTCTTATTCAGATGCCCATAGGATCATAGATCTAAAGTGGAAGGAGACATCAGAGATCCTCTAGTTCAACTCTCCCATTTTACTGAGGGTGGGGAGACTGAGAACCATAGAGGTTTGGTAATTTATCATGTATCACACATAGTAAGTGACAGATCCAAGTTTTTAACCTAGTTCTTCTTGAATCTATAAATCAGCACTGTTTATACCATAGCCTTTCTTACTAATTAACTAACATTTAAATTATTACTGTATACAAGGAAGGGCAGTCAGTTGGAACAGTGGATAGAGCTTTGGAACTGGACTCAGGACCTGAATTTAAATCTGCTCTCAGATACCTATAGCTGTGTGATCTTGGGCAAGTCACTTCATCCTGTTTACCTCAGTTTCCTCATCTATAAAATGAGCTGAAGAAGAAAATCTAAACCACTCTAGTATCTCTGCCAAGAAAATCCCAAATAGGGTGATAGTCAGTCATAATTGAACACCACTAGCAGAGAAGCTAGTTTTTCTAGTATTTAGAAAGAATGTAAGCTTTTTTTGAGTATGTATTATTTCATTCTTTGCATGTTATCTCCACAGTGCTTAGCATTTAGTAGGCGCTTAACAAGTGATTGTTAATTGATTAATTAGTAAGCAAGTCCGTTTCTTCCAGGAATGTCACTGTTACAAAAACACATAATTTTTTATTCCAAAAACATTAATGTCTCTCAGTTTATGGTGGCTCAGAAATTGGGCAAAGAATGACAGCATCAATTCATTCTATGTAGTTCCATTTGCTTGTTTCCTTCTCCATCGTCTCATACTTCCAAGTTGTTTCTTACATATAATGAATAACCTTTAGTTTCTCCATCTGTAAAATGAGGATAATAATATTAATATTTGTACAATTAGCTTCCTGGAGTTATTGTGAATAAAGAACTTTATAAACCATACAGCACTTTAGTAACTTTAATAATTTTCTTATTATCATTGTATTGCACTGTATCTTGGTATTATGAAATATCAGCTCTCTTGGGAAAGAAATGTGTGATTTTTTTCTGGAAGATGTTACTTAACCTACACAGGCCTGTCTAGAAAAGTACTTTGAAGAAAAGAAATCTCACTTATAGATTATGATGCCAGATTTTTTAGTAAGAAGGGATATTTCTTCTTAATCTTAGTCTTTTTTTTCCTATTGGATATCCAACTTCAGGGTCATAGATCCCATCTCAGTCATTAACAGCATGTTGCCTTGTGGTAAGCATGTGAGATAATTATGGTGGCTAACATTTATATTTGTGTATATATACACACACACATAGCAAAACACTTTATATGTGTTGTCTCATTGAATCTTTATAACAATCCTGAGTAGCAGGTGTAAACTGAGGATGAGGGAAATTAGATGACTTGTTTAAAGTTACATACAGCTAGTAAGCCTCTGAAGTAGGATTTGAATTCAGTTCCTCCTGGCTCCATGTACAGTGCTTTATCTATTGGACCACCTTGCTGCTGATTTTTGCTTAAATAACAAGAAATAACTGCCTAGCCCACTATTTCCTGCCTGGGAGCTGCTTTTTAATTTATCTGTTGTCTTATAATTCGTTACAAGGTTGAGAATGCTAGTTGCTGATGAGGAAAGGAATGGAGGGGAAGGCCTTAAGTGATGAGGTGCCCTGGTGTGCATCACTACTTCCTATTGTAATGCTGGAGGAGTTGAGGCAAGATAGAGATTAGAGAGTATTTAATAATTTATTTAAAAGGGAGAGATTTACTGGGACCAAATGGATCCATGGTTGGGCCCCAGAGCTGAATGAGACTATCGCCTCCAAGAATCCAGAAAACAATGTGAGTTTTCAATGACTTATATACACATGGCTCAGACTCAGGGGGTAGAGCAAGGTGGAGTCAGGGTGCTGAGAGCAGGAACGGGACTCTGACAATCTGATTCTGACAGGGTGAGGGGAGGCATGGGGGACATCTGATAATGGGGATTACAGAGTGGGGAGAGGTACCCAACAATCTGATGATGCCTAAGATAGAAGGTCTTTCTCCTTATCTGGATCATCATGATTAGAAGGGAGAGGTGGTTGAACAGAACAATTAGGGAAACTGAGGCAGGACTGGGTCAGGATAATTAGGGAAACTGAGTCAAGACAATAAAAGAGAACTGTGGCATAACACTATCACCTGTAATAGAGTTACTCACTAAGTCCTCCTGGGGAAATTAAAGGAGCTGGGAGATCTGGGGCTACAAATAGAAAAGTAAAACAGTCTGGACCCGCAGGAAGTTAACATTCTGAAATAGAGGAAGAAACCACAAATATAAGGGAGTCAGGACTAGGGAAGGGAGATGGGTTGGTCTGGGAAGTGAAAAGAATGATGGGGTGTCTCATAGAGGAATTGATTGATACCTTTTCTAATGTTGATTTGGTTATAGTTCTCTGGGCAAGAGTAGTCTAGGATGATTCTGTGATTTTGAATCCAGATAACTGGAAAATCTCAACAAGAACAAGGAAGTCAAGAAGGATGTGTTTAAAGAAAAAGTTAATACCTTCCATTGGGGAGTTGCTGAATTTGAGATGCCTGTATAATATTCAGGGAGAGATATTCAGCAAGTAGAAGAGGAAAGAGCTTAGAGCAGGGTCCTAGGACATGGAAAATAATTTAATTAAGGAGTCTGAGAAGAATCAATAAGACAGCTAGAATGAGAAACAGGAGAAAACACTTAATCCTTTCAGCTCTATAATTCTTACCCTGGGGTTCCCACTGTCCAGTTTGGGAATACTTCTCACAGTCTACTATTATCCAGTTGGCTCCAAGCCATGCTTTGTTCTGTTTTCTTTCTTGCCAGCTACATTGCTGAGGCTACTGATTTCTAGTCCAGTGTCTTCTCTCTGAAACTACCTTCTACTTATACTGAATATATCATATAGATACATTTTCCTGGTCATGTTCTTTTTTTTTTGTTTAAATATTATTTTCTTCCCCCCGTTACATGTCAAGAAAATTTTTAGCATTCCTTTTTACAGGATTTTGAGTTCCATATTTTCTACATTCCCTCCCCTCTTCTGAAAATAGTAGGTAGTTTGATATAGTTTATACATGTGCTATCATGTAAAATATTTTGATATTAGTCACAGTTGAGGAAAAAAAAACAGAGCAAAAGAAAAAACCCACAAGAAAGAATAAAGTGAAATGAATATGTTTCTATCTGCATTTAGAATCCATTGTTTCTTTATCTAGTAATGGACAGCTTCTTCCTTCATAATAACTTTGTACTTGTCTTTGTGTTACTGAGAAGAATTGAGTCATCTATAGTTGATTATCACACAATGTTGGTGATGTTCTTATGATGCTTTTCTTGTTCTGCTCATTTCACTTTGCATCAGTTTATACAAATCTTTACAGATTTTTCCTGAAATCTGCCTGTTGACCATTTCTTTTTATACAATAGTATCTATTATATTCATATATCACAACTTGTTCAGACATTCCCTAATTGATGGACATCTACTCAGTTTTCAGTATTTTGTTGGGCATGTTCTTTTCCATTAGAATGTGAACTCCTTAAGGGCAGTTTTTGCCTTTCTTTGTATTCCCCATTCTTAGTACAGTGACTGGCACATAGTAAGTACTTAATAAATTCCTATTGACCCATCATTCCTCACCAAGAGTACCCCTGTGCCAGTAAACTCATAGATCTTATCCAAAATGAACAAAAATCCAATACCATTCTGAAAATTTTGTTTCAAACCTCAGTATGATGGTGTGTGTGTGTGTGTGTGTGTGTGTGTGTGTGTATGTAGATCTATATAAATATTGATTTAAAGATATTATTTAAAAATAACCTCTTTCAAAAAGTTTGATCTTTTTCAATTGCTAACTTATCTTGATGAATAATGAAATCACAGCAATCGTGAGCCAGTTCTAATTTTTTGTTTCTTCTGAGCCCTTTTGAGAAAAAAGAAATGACTTTACAAAGCTCACTTACCTTTGTAAATACCCGCTTCGGTTTTATCTTTTGGAATGAATCATTTTTAAAGGCTGTAGCAAAAGCCACTATTTTATCCCTCTTAGTCAAAGCTCCCAAACTTCAAACCATGTTTCATAGCATTAAATAATCCAGACTTTGTAATAGTCTTTCCCTCTGAAAATGTCATTGCTTTAAACCTTGTTAGTTACTACTTATATTTCAATTTGGAAGAGCTTAGCACATTCTTCATCTTACAAGGATGCAAAGCTTATAGTGTTTGCCTAATTCTTTCCTTGATTTCCTGTAATCAGATATATAATATCATGCTGGCTTTTTAATGTGATTTCACGTTGGAAGCTGATCATGGAATAAATTTGTATTACTGCTTAAAACAAAGCTATTATTGATGATATTTGTTGATGGCTAAAATAATAGTTACTATTTATTACTAAATATAGTACCATATAAACCATTGCATTTTAGAACTGAAAAGAGCATTAGAAATAATCTAGACACTATATATGAGGAAATAGAATCTGTTAAAAGGTGTGGGAAGGTGTTCTGAGCTCAGGTATTAGGATAGTATAAATGAATGATTGATATAAGAGCCATAAAAGAACAGGTTTATTTGGTCTATAAGGATACAATGTTTAGTATAGCATAATGATACATGTTAATAAATAAATATAATAAATTTGATACTAAAATAAATTGTTAGTGTTGCATTTCCTTGTTTCCCTTTCTCCCAAGGAGATAGTTTCTCACAGTAGTGTGTGGTAAGGGCCTCCATGGTATTCTAGAACCTTTAGATCTGAGTAGGTGGGAAAATATATTAGGAGTAGAGAGATAGTTTTTCCCCCCTGAGAACAGGGAAATGTTACAGACCACATCATCGTGACAAAATCTTCAATTATTCATGAAACAAGGAAATCTTTATGCTCTGCCTCAAAGGTCAGAGAGCTGAAAATGTTTTTTATTATATTTTTATAAGTTTTATTATATTTGAAATGTAAAAGCTATTCTTAACTCATGGTCATACCAACTTGGACTGTATTTTGCTGACCCTCACTCTAGCTGCCTTCATGGTAGAAGGCTATTTTCTATCAGTATCCTATAATCCCTAGGAGTTTGTACCTTTATCTGCTCTATAGACTAGAGATTTTCCTTTGAAATTCTATCCACACCATTATCTAGAATGAAAGGTCATAGATGAGAGCATTAGAGATTTAAGGGATGTCATCTACTCCTCCCCCTCCCTTCATTTTTTAGGTGAGGAAATCAAGGGGTGAATGACTTATTCTCAGTTTGATGTGAAATTTGAACTTTTCCAGTTTCCAGCCTGTCCCCTCATATGCTTCCTCCCTCATAATATGTATAGACCTGGCTACAACTTACCACCCTGAGGTTGGGGGAAAGAGTCTGTTATCCATATGTATATATATCTGGTAGGCTTCCAGCCTTCCCATCTTGTGGAGAGACTTTTAGGAGTTGGTCAATGTCTGGTAACACAGAGGCATCTTCCTGCTTTTCCCTTAAATAAGGGTTTAAATTTCTAGCCTGAAGGTTGGGTTTAGGGAAAATCTGAACTGTTTCAGAGTTCTATTAGATACTCAGAACAACCTTTATCTGGTCAGGTTCCCCCTTAACCCATTTCCTAATAAATTGTTAGCCTCCGAGTTTCCAAGAGCTCTGTAGGTTTTTCTCTAGTCCTCCTTCCTTGCATAGTTTATTTGTATCTTGGCCAAAAGATTTTTTTCAATTAAATTTTAATTTAAAAAAAATTTACAAAATTTACAAAAATCTATTTTCTCCACCTCCTCCCATCCACTGCAGGATCACAAATATGAATAGTCAAGCAAAAGAAATTTTGCTTTGGTCAAGTGCAAAAAGTTTGTCTCATTCTTTACTGAGTGCTTTCTTATTATAGTCATAGCATCATAGATATTTAACGCTTACAAAGACATTATTTCTTTATTCCATCTAATCCAACTCTCTCATTTTTCTAGACAAGGAAACTGTGACCTAAAAGAACAATATGATCCAAGCCAAGGTCATGTAGGTAGTAAGTGACAAGTAGGATTTGAACCATATTCGGCACTCTTTCTACTTTACCATATAATAGTGGAGTAAGTGGGGGAGAGAGTTAGAGAAACAGAGACATTTAATAGAAATGACCTACTTTCCAAGTAGAATACCAGCCCTGACCCATTGCTGCCACTATCATCATCTTATTATTATTCTTATATTTTGAACAGATGTATTATGTACACATCATCATCATCATTATTATTATAGCATTTATATAGCACCTAGTATGTACCAGGCACTATGTTAAGTGCTTTATTAGTGTTATCTCCTTTGATCCATGCAATAATATTGGGAGGTAGATTCTATTATTATTCCCATTTTATAGTTAAGAAAACTAAAGCAAATGACTTGCCCAAGATCACACAACTAGTACATGTCTGAGGCCAAATTAAACTCAGGTCTTCCCAACTCCAGGCATAAGCACTTACACTATGCTACCTAGCTGCCATTATAAACATCATAAGCAACAAATTTAACTGAAATCCTATTATATACACAAAGCACTGTGTATATAATAATGCCAAAGCTGCAGAGAGGTGCAAAGCATGACTCCTATCTTCCATGACTTATGGGGGAGCATACTAATTAGGGGTTTATTATCTCTCTGAGGACAGGATAAAAACATAAAAAAGAAATAGCAATTAGAATAATGAGTTTGTACATATTGAACACACATTTAAAAAGATTGGCCTGCATTTCATAAATTACCTGTTTATATGCACCTTGAGACATGATTGCTGTTTTCATATTTAAACTTATATTTTCCTTATTTCTTAAGGCCAGATATGATGGTACTTTAGGCATATGATACAGTAAGTAGGTGTCTGCTCTGAAAGATTTAGGATATACATTTGAACAAACTACCATAATTTTGACACCATTTATTTGGGTCTAAAAGGACTTTAATGATGGCATCTTTCTAGAAGAGCTAGGCTGTCCTAGCTCTGACCAATTTTTTTTCTACGAATTAACCTGAATTCTGGAGATGGTCTAAGATTTAGGAAAGTAGATTGTCCAAATAAGCCACCATTTGCCTTCCATCTTGATAATTTGTTCTCTCCCCAAGACATTACCAGTCTAGAATTCTGCATTCAGTAAATATTTACTTTGTTCTGTATAGAGGTCTTTGTCAGGCACTGCAATAAATTTAAAGAAAAATAAAGCGTGGTCACCTTAGGCTTGTGATACATTAAGTTTCTACTCTGAAGAATTTAAGTCATACATTTGAACAAACTAACATAATTGTGAGCAAGCAAGTTATTTAGACAGTTATAAATACCCAAATCAACTACAAAGGACCTGTGAAGGAAGACACTATCTGTATCCAAAGAAAGAACTGATAGTGGAAATATGCATAGAACAATTTTATGTACACACACATATTTGAGTCCAATGGTAGCTATCTCTAGGGCAGGGTGGAGAGGAGAGAAAAAAAGGAAAAAAAAATTACATAATATTGTTATGTACTTAAAAGAATAGCAAGTTGTCCGTAATAGATCTGAAATTTAATATGCAATAATAGTTTTTTAAATTTATTCTACTATGTTTTGGAAGTACTTCTTTTAATAAGTTCAGAATAAAATAAATAAAAAATTTTAAAAAAGAAATAAGGCATCATCCCTTTGACTTCAGGAAGGTTACAATTGAATAGGAAAATAAAGCATTCACAAATGAAACATTTAAAAAATACAAGAGAACAATACAAAATAACAAAGCAATATAAAATTAAATAGCTTGTATTTATTCAGCATTTAAAATAGCCCAGAAATTGAATAAATCAAAAAAGACTTAGGGCACTTAGTTTCCTTATCTTTGAATAATCTAAATAGATGGCCATTTCTGCTCAACTTTAGAAGGCATGTGAGAATTTTGTGCTTAAATATTCTACTTGAGTTTGAAGAACAATTAGACCTCTTCTTTTGGGTTTAGCTGACAGAAACAAAAGATAGAAATTGCAAAAATGCCAACTAAGGCTTGTTATTAAAAAAACAATTTCCTAAAAGTTTGTGCTATTCCAAAATAGAATGCACTGCTTCAAGAGGTGATGAATTCCCACTCCTTAGAGGTCTTCAAGTTGAAGTTGACTAACTCATTGTTGCATATATTATAGTAATAATTTTTTTTGTGTATTAGTTGGGTCTAGAATGGTTGTTGAAGACTCTCCAAACTCTCAAATTCTTGGTGCTGTGATTCTGTGAAACACCTCATGGCATCTGCTCCTCTTTAATTTGCTGCCTTGTTTGTTTATTCATCAAGCAATTAGCACATTTATAAAGAGCCTAACACTGTGGCAGGTGCTAGGGATCTAAAGACAAAGAATAAAAAACTCCCTGCTCTCAAAGATGTTTATGTTTTTTTTATTCTATGATATCTGGGAACTAGTGACTACTGTGCTTTAACTTTTCATCATTCTTCCTAGGTTAAGAAAAAGTGGGGGCCATATCCACATCAGGAAAGTAGAAGATCTGTGGGAGCTTTATGGTTCATATGATATTGTTGTCAATTGCTCAGGCCTCGGAAGCAGAGAGTTAGTAGGTGACTTGGAGCTTTTTCCTGTGAGGGGCCAAGTACTTAAAGTTCAAGCTCCGTGGGTGAAGCATTTTATCCGAGATGGGGATGGACTGACCTATATTTACCCAGGAGCCTTCAACGTAACCCTAGGTGGAACAAGACAAAAAGATGATTGGAACTTGTCCCCTGATCCACAAAATAGCAGAGAGATTCTTAACAGGTGTTGGGCTCTTGAGCCATCTCTTCAAGGTGCTTGGGATATCAAAGAGAAGGTGGGCTTGCGGCCATCACGGCCTGGAGTGCGACTACAGAAGGAGATATTAACACAGAATGGACATCAACTACCAGTGGTTCACAACTATGGCCATGGCGCTGGTGGCTTCTCTGTGCACTGGGGCACTGCTCTCCAGGCTGTTCAGCTTATCAAAGAGTTAATCACTACTTTGAGAATCTCCACTTTCAAGGCAAAGCTGTAGATGATATGAGCCTGCATATAGCAGTGAATTTATATTGTGTGATTGAAGCAATAGGCTTCAATAAAGAAGACGGCATAGAGTATGAAAATTGAGATCCCAGAGATCTGAATTTGAATCTTGCCTCAGAGACTTACTTACATGTGCTGGACAAGTCACTTAATCCCTTTGCACTTCTGCTTCCTCATCTATAAAATAAAATTAATAATTATAATAACTTTACAAGATTATTGTGAGGATTCAATAAAGTAACACGTGTAAAGTATATTGCATTGTTAGATATTATAATAATAACAATAAAAATAACAAACTGAGAGGATTAAGGTCACTAAATGTTTTCAGTACTATCATGATGGGTATAGTAGGCAGAATACCCATTGAAGAAGAATTTTTTGTAGACAATGACATTTCCAGATATTCTTGCCTGTATATTATCTCAGAGCATATGACAAAATATGACAGAACCTCCTCAGTGCCATTCGTAGATAGCTAAAAAGTTCAGACTTCACAATCTATATAGGAAAAATCAAGTGAATGAATACCTAGTATCTGCATCATAAGAAGCAGCCTTTTTAATTAATCAGTACACTTATTTAGGTCTGGTACTACAAAATGAACAATGAGCTGGACACCTTAATTGAATGAGAGAATGGTCTAGATTGCATTTAGGAGATGGTAATTTTTTTAATGATTTCAATCACTCTGTTCTGTGCTCTTTGATCTTTTTTAGCAAGAATATTCTCTTTGTTGCACTATATCATTATAGAATACTTTAACTCCTAAAGAGTCAAATTTACAAATGCCCCAAAAGGCAATAGAGATGCATGAAGGAAGTATAAGTGGCTGTGACGTATTACCAACAACGATTTGCATGAAAAAAGAGATACAAAGGATACCAACATAGAAATGCCTGGTTAGAAAAAGAGGAGTGAGAGGAAACGGATGACCCAAACACTGGTATCTACAGAATGTTCAATAATCTAGAGGAGGTCATCTAACATGTTGGGTAAAAATTAAAATTGTACAAGTTGAAAAAGATTGTGTCATTTGAGGGTTCATGCCCATCTATGACTTCAGAGATCCATTGAAATATTATAGCTCCAAAGTCAGAAGGGACATTAGAAGCCATCTACCCCAACTCCTCATTTTAGAGGGGGCGGGGCGGGAAATGAGTCTCAGAGAAGTCAAGTTACTTTCCCAAAATCACAGAAGTAGAAAGTGTCAAAACCAGAATTTGCAGTCAAATCCAAGTCTTGTCCAGGTCCCCTCAAGTTTATCAAATCCTACCTTGAACATTTACTAGGTGTGTAAATCTAGGCAGGTCACTGAAACTTTTGAGCCTTAGTTTCTTCATCTGTAAAATGGGAATGATAATAGATACTACTTCACAGAGTTGTTAAGATAAAATGAGATAATAAATACAAAGCGCTTTGCAAATCTTAAAGAGCTATATAATTTCTTGCTCTTATTTTTTATTATTGTTATGTAGTTCTTTACAATTTCTAAAATCTTCTCCATAACACTGAGTACAAGCATTGTTTTAGAGATGAAGATAATAAGCTCAAAGACATTAGATGCTATTGTAAGAAACCTGTGTCCCCTTCTTTCTTATTATCTCTCCTACTTATTCCCTGAGTAACCTTGGGCAAATCACAATCTCCTGGACCTTCTTCAAAGAAATGGTTAAATTAGATGTTCACCTTCCTCTCCCCCTCTATCAGCTCCCTTCTGGTGTAATGCCTCTGACCCTCTGGAACCTGTTCTCTCTGAAGTATCTTGCCCTTCATCCTCTAACTGGTAAATTTAAGCGCTAGGAAGGGACAAGTTAAACCCAAGACTTTTGACTCTAACCTCAATACTCTTTCTTCTAATATCTTGGATCTCTAGTGTGAACATTAATTTAAAGTCTTGATGTAGGTCTAAGAATATTTACTAGTACAGAATCTGACTTTCAGTAATCTTTCCTACATTTTGAAAATTGGTATTAATATATCTAATAGCAACAGACATTAATAGATGTGTCAAGTAAAGATTTATAAAACTATGTAGACTATAACCTCAATTTTTAATTATTTTATCACAAAATTTATTTTGGTCTTTGTAGCTAAGGATAGGTATTCATTTTTATGGGTGCAAGTACTGTTTTTTTTTTTTGTCTGGGACATCTTTTGTATCTAAATTCCAGTATAGAAAAAAAGAAAGGAATGAAAACCATATGTGTCCATGTCATACTTATATTCTCTGTTATTTTCAGTGGGCAGTTCATTTACCATGATATTTTTCCTAGATGAAATCACAAAGAAGACAGTCAAATTACTGTTGAATTGAATTGAATTGAATAAAATTATTGTTTATCTTGATAATAGTAGTAGCTTTATGTCTTCTAGCCTAGGATGGTGATAGTAGCAGTCACTGGTAAAACTCCTCAGGTACCAAGGTTTGGCATTAATTTAATAACTATTTTTGGGATATCCATCCCTCTATTCCCCTCTGTTAGAATAAGTAATTGAAAACTGCCTGAAATTAAGACAAATCTGAGATACCACTACATACATCTGTGGCTAAGATGAAAGGAAAAGATAATGATGAATATTGGAGGGGATGTGGAAAAACGGAAACTGATACATTGCTGGTGCAATTGTGAATCAATCCAGCCATTCTGGAGAGCAATCTGGAACTATGTTAAAAAAGTTATCAAAATGTCCATACCTTTTGAGCTAGCAGTGTTTCTAATGGGCTTAAATCCCAGGGAGATCTTAAAGGAGGGAAAGGGACCCACATGTGCAACAATGTTTGTGGCAGCCCTTTTTATAGTGGCAAGAACCTGGAAATTGATTGGATGCACATCAGTTGGAGAATGGCTGAACAAATCATGGTATGTGAATGTTAGAGAATATTATTGTTCTGTAAGAAATGATCAGCAGGATGATTTCAGAGAAACCTGGAGAGACTTACATGAACTGATGCTAAGTGAAATGAGCAGAATCAGGAGATCATTATATTTGGCAACAACAAGATTATATGATGATCAATTCTGATGAATATGGGTCTCTTCAACAATGAGATGATTCAGATAAGTTCCAGTGATCTTGAGAGGAAGTGAGCCTTCTACACTCAGAGAGAGGACTGTGGGAACTGAGTGTGGTTTACAGCATAGCGTTTTCACTCTTTTTGTTGTTGTTTGCTTACATTTTATTTTCTTTCTCATTTTTTTTTCGTGTTTGATTTGATTTTTCTTGTGCAGCAAGGTAATTGTATAAATATGTATGCATATATTGGATTTAACATATATTTCTACCATGTTTAAATATATATTGGACTACTTGCCATCTGGGGGAGGGGTGGGGAAAATGGGGAGGGATTAGAACACAAGGTTTTGAAAGAGTTAATGTTGAAGAATTATCCATGTATATGTTTTGAAAATAAAAAGCTTTAATAAAAATTATTTTTCTGAAAAAAAAAGAAAAAAGAAAATTGCCTGTATTGTGTTTATCTGATTGTTAAGTTCTAGTGAATTAGTTCAAGCATTTTTCTAAATTCTACTGCAATTATATAATCAAAAGGTTAATTTTTGTAACAATAAAAATTGTAATAAAATAAAACATTATAATAAAATATTATTTTGTAATAAGGATAGATTGACCTTTCTGAATATAATTATTTCTTTTTTAATGACAACTTTTTCTTCCATGTAGAGATTGTTTCATTTATGCTGTTGTGTGGCACATAGTAGGTGCAAATGCATACTTATTAATTGAATACATATTGTTAACTGATTAATATTTACAAGGGTTGGGGTCACTAAAGCGAAATGTTGTCTATATAAAACTGGGCAGAAGATACAAGTATAGAATGAACTGATTGATTCACTCAACCACCTATCCTTAATAGTGTTCTCATATTTTTGGTTGTGAAATGAATTAAAAAAAATCTACATTCTATTCTAAATGTATAACATTGTAGATATAGTCAGTCATCTATAATATATTAGTGAAAATTTGCTTATAATGGAATAGCTTGAAAGGGAGTGATACCCCCTCTCTTTCATTACTATTCATGGCAGTGCAAATATAGATCCAGGACCTGGAAAACAGGGTGAGATTTGCAAGGCTAGTATTGGGGCAGAAATCCACTTGCTTAAATAGTCAGCATTGTTTAATAGTAGGAAATGGACCAAGCCAGAAGCCAGGGTCTAGTCTCTAGAAGAATGAGGAAAGAATGACAAGAGTCCAATCCTATAGAATCTGTCACAACAGGCAAGAAATTGGATGCAAAGGACAAGGTTAGAAAAGATAAAAAGTTATTGCATTCAGGGTACGTGATCAAATTGGCACCAGCTGCAATTCTGACCTCACTTTGCACCAATGAACTACTGGCTTAGATTCCTTATATTCCATTTGCTATGTGAAAATATTCCTTATTAAGCATCATGGCAGGACTTTAGTTGAGTTTCTTTTCTGTAGACCAAAAAGCAATGTTTCTGCTTTGGATTTCATAAGCAGTCAAATTGCCATAGTCCAGTGTTGTTCTAGCTTAGGTGAAATGACGGACACCAATCCTATTCTTGGCAGGCAATAGCAGAGATTTTTGGAAGAGGTTTTCAAGGACTTTGGCTAAGGAAGGTTTTATTACCCCTGCAAGGGTGAGGTGCTATGGGCCTACACTATTGACAAGGGCAACATTAACAGACAATTACTGAGTCTTTAATATTTCCTTTCCCTTCCAGAGTTTTCCCCTTCTTCTAAAATCTTGATTTTAAAAAGTTCAATTTCTTGAAGAACATTGTTGATAAAGAGATTGGACTGAGATCCTACCCTGCTAGGGTAGCTACTATGTTCTGCTTAGCTTAGGTGGGGAATAAATTTTTTGAATTTATTGTCCAAAACTGGAAGTAGTCTGGATATAGTGATAGTCCAAAGATGATAAGATATCACTCAGCCCCTAAGTTTAATATGGCCCACCTCCCATTGTGTTAACCAATCAGAATTGATTCTCACCCTTCAAGTATATTTACAATTTCAAAGGGTATATAAACTGTGATCCCACTTGGACTGCCATGACCAAATGACCATCCTGTCCTTGTTGATAAAATGATTAAATTACTCAGAAACTATGTCTCTTGGAATTATTTTAATAAACCCAATAGATATTTAATAAATGCCTGTTGATTTCACTTGCTAATAAATGGCCACACCTTACTTGTTTGGTCAATTGTTCCTTTTTTCCTTCTCCACCTTGCTAGTGATCCTTTTTGAGATTACTTTTTATTCATGTTATATATCTTGCATGTACTATTATTGTTTTTAATATATTCTTAGACTGTAAGTTCCTTAAAGGACAGGGATTGTTTTGCCTTTCTTTGTATCTCCAACATCTAGTACAATGACCAGGGTCGAGGAGACACTTAATAAATGCTTGTTGACTGGTGGCATTCAATGTTTGACTCAAGTAAGTCTCAAGGATTCTCAATGTAAAGTAGGGTCCCTCCTGCAGAACTGTGGAAGACTCAATTAATCAGCTTTTTAGAACTATTCAAGGCTGCCTCTGTGTCCATCTCTCTTCTGACTGTGTGAAGGCCATGCCTGTTTTCTTCCAAATGCTAGAATTGTCTAACTATGTATGGTCTCTTAACTATCAAAGTTTGATGGTCCTTCACAAATCTGCATTTTCAGTACAGTTAAACATTTATGAATTACCTACTGAATACAAATCACTATACCAGAAAAGATACTGCGTTTAGATAAGACAAGGCCTTTTGTCCTCAAGAAAATAGCTAACAAATTAGTAAAGAGATGAGACATAGATGCCAGTAACTAAATTATCAATGATACATGCCAAGCATACTTAAGAGAAATACAACAAAAAGAACTCTTCAAGGTTGTTCCCAATTAAAGGGATCAAGGAATGCTTCATGGAGTAACTTAGTTGAGATTTAAAGATGCCAGAAAATCAAAAGTGGGAAAGTGAGAGGAAGGCCACACCAAGTGACAGAAAACAGCAGGAGCAAATGCCCAAGAGTAAGAAAACACAGAGCACATTTTAAGGACAGAATATTCCAATTTGATTGGAACATAGCGTATATATCTAAAGATAAAAAGTAGAATGGCCTTTGATTATATAATAAATGCCAAACTTGGGTCTTTGAACTTCATGTGAAAGGTTATTAGGTGCTCCTAAAGATTTTTTGAGCAGAAAACTGACATGACCAGATTATACATATGAGGAAGATTATTTTGATACAGTAATATAAAGTATGGATAAGAAGAAGAGAAAGTAGAGCTAAGAAAATCTATTAGAAGGTTATTACAATAATATTCC
This sequence comes from Sarcophilus harrisii, assembly GCF_902635505.1. Classification (NCBI taxonomy): domain Eukaryota; kingdom Metazoa; phylum Chordata; class Mammalia; order Dasyuromorphia; family Dasyuridae; genus Sarcophilus; species Sarcophilus harrisii. Next base: position 191,168,371 of record NC_045429.1, read on the forward strand.
AGATAGATAGAAATGAGATCCATATTAGGAAGTGTAATGGGCTGAAGTTTGAGTTGATGCACTGAGGTCCCAAGTACGTGAGGCTAAATAGTAATTGGGCTATACTCTATTAATATACATGATTGGATAAAGAATGGTCCCTGCCCACTCTCCGTGCAAGTCCTGATGTGTTGTATAGGAAATGACGATTTTGGTGGGTGGAGGCAGAGAGAGAGACAGGAAGAGAAGCTGGGAGAGATTGGGCCTGGGTTTGAGACGCCGAGCTGCTGTTTGTATGGCTGCTGGTTGAACTAGCTTCTTGACTCAGCTGCACACATTGCTATCGCCGATTCTCTTCCACCTCTGATCCTTCTTCACTGAGAATAAAGACTGACAATTTTCCCCTAACCTGAATTCCTGACTCCTGCTGATTTAAAAATACACCATCTTCACAAGGAAGGCAGCAGTGGGAATAAAAAAGAGGAGGGCATATATAAGAACTATTATAGAGATGGATTTGATGAAATTTGTTAAATAATCTTGAGGGGTAATGGGGAGAAAAGGGTAAAATACACATAAGTTTTGAACATGGGCAAGTAGGTAAATGAATCCAGATAATGACTGGGACTAGGTCAGAGAGAAAGAACTATGTAATAATTCTATAAACCTTGCTAATCCAACTCAATAAGCATTTGTTAACTATCTACTATGTGTCAGGCATTATGTTAATCTATGAAGCTGCCTTGACATTTATCCCATAGAGGGGAAGTTGACTTAGAACTAATGGCAGTCAATTAGGAAATATTAAAGCATTTCTGTAATTTGGCATCAAGAGATTTAGAGCTGCAAAGGTTAATAGGAAATAGGGGTAGGAGCCAAGTAGATTATTGTTATTGTATTGCTTTACTAATTTTGGCTAGATTTGTACTATACTTCATGCTTAAGAAATGTCTTTTGGAAATGATCTTCAAATCTTTAAATCTAAAGATGTAATACTACATAGTGGTAAGATGGAAAACATACCACATTAGAAATTCGGGATTTCTACTAATAACCCCTTGTATGACTTTGGCCAAATGACTTAATTTCGCCATCTGTAGAATGAAAGAATTATATTAAGTAGCTTCATTCCTTAATAAGTATTTATAAGTGCCTATTATGTATAAGGCATTGTCCTAGGTATTGGGGATATAAAAATGATGAAAGGATGAAAGGACTAGGAATTTAAAGTCAACTATTGGGAATATGCTATACAAACATAGTTATAAGACAAATTAGCATGTAGTCAGTGCATAGGAGATGTTAAACAAGGAAGCATGAGGTAGAAGTAGGGGAATTAGCCATGGCTTCATAAGGGAAGTGGTACCTGAACTGGATCTTGGAGAAAGGGAAATATTTCTTTTTTTTGTTTTGTTTTAAAATTTTTTCTAATTACATATGAACAATTTTTAAAACATTCTTTTTGGTTCAAATTCTTATCCTTCCTTCCTCCCTCTCCTTTGAGAAAGCAAGGAATTTGATATAGATTAATGTCAAGTCGTGAAAAACATTTCCATATTAGCCAAGTTGCAAAAGAAATGAAGACTAAAAACAAGGATAATAAAGTTTTTTTAAAGTAAGTTTTCCATTCTCTCCTTCTCTCTCTCTTACATGTGCTTTCTTAATGGGGTCTGGGGGTGGGGACAAGAGAGAGAATCTGGAACTCAAAGTTTTAAAAACTAATGTAAAATTTGTTTTTTTAAAATGTAACTGGGAAAAATTAAATTAAATTAAAGAGTAAGCTTCCATCTACATTCACACTTCAACAGTTCTTTCTCTGGAGGTTAATATCATTTTTCATCACATGTGATGGGAAATATTTCAATAGGTTGAGATGTTTATATAACTATAGGATTTAAAGTTGGGAGGAATTTCAGACTAGCCTAACCATTTATCAGTGAGGGAAACTGAGGCCCAAAGTCACAAACTGTGAGGTATATCAGAGACAAGTATGAATGGAAATATGCTGTGACAGGAATGGGGTTCAGATGCTATTGTCAAGAATGTAGCTAGATACTGGGATTATATCCCAAAGAGATTATAAAGAAGGGAAAGGGACCTGTATGTGCACAAATGTTTGTGGCAGCCCTTTTGTAGTGGCTAAAAACTGGAAACTGAATGGATGTCCATCAGTTGGAGAATGGCTGAATAAATTGTGGTATATAAATATTATGGAATATTACTGTTCTGTAAGAAATGACCAACAGGATAATTTCAGAAAGGCCTTGGAGAGACTTACACGAACTGATGCTGAGTGAAATGAGCAGGACCAGGAGATCATTATATACTTCAACAACAATACTATATGATGACCAGTTCTGATGGACCAGGCCATCCTCAGCAATGAGATCAACCAAATCATTTCCAATGGAGCAGTAATGAACTGAACCAGCTATGCCCAGAAAAAGAACTCTGGGAGATTACTAAAACCATTACATTGAATTCCCAATCCCTATATTTATGCACATCCTGCATTTTTTATTTCCTTCACAAGCTAATTGTACAATATTTCAGAGTCTGATTTTTGTACAGCAAAATAACGTTTTTGGTCATGTATACTTATTGTGTATCTAATTTATATTTTAATATATTTAACATCTACTGGTCATCCTGCCATCTAGGAGGGGGGGGGGTAAGAGGTGAAAAATTGGAACAAGAGGTTTGGCAATTGTTAATGCTGTAAAGTTGCCCATGCATATATCCTGTAAATAAAAGGCTATTAAAAAAAAAGAATGTAGCTAGAGTTGATCATATAACAATCAGAGCCATCATCTCAAGCCTTTGATCTACTACCTAAGAACCTGTAGCAAGGGCCCAACAGAAAACATCCTCAGGGATGTGAAGAACATTCGGGAACACAGAGACTCTTAGGCAAAGCCATCTAGCAACAACCCCACCTCCCTAAGAGCATTGTTGATTTCCTATGTAAAAGTCTCTTCTATCCCATGCCCTCTTTCTACCCCTCAAAGATAGCAAACCCTATAATCACAGAATAATAGGCAAGATTAAAAATACAAGTCCAGTAGTTTGGATTCTCTATGTTTTTACTTACTGTTTCCATGCAGGCATTGAGTGGGAGAGGGAGAGAGTGGGGGTATGGAAGAGTAGAAGAGGAGAAATATAGGGGAAAGGGGAAGGGGGAAGGAGAGGGAGAAAAGAAGAGGAGGAGAGGGAGAAAAGACAGGGGAGGGAGATGGTGAAGAGGAAAAAAAAGAGGGAGAAAGAGAAAAAAGGGGGAGAGGAAGAGTGGGAGGAAAAGGGAGAATAAAGAGAGAAGAGGGAGGGAGGGAAGGAGAAAAGAGAGAAGAAGAAAGAAAGAAGGGACAAAGGGAGGAAGTGGAGGAAAAAGAGGAGAGAGAGAAGGAAGAGAGAAGAGGTGGAGTGAAAGGGAGAAGGAAAAGGACAGGAAGAAGGTGAGAAAGACAGGGTGAGGGGATGTTGAAATATAGGAGAGCTGTTGGAATACACAGGAGCCACCTGACAGTGGCTACTGGAGTTCCAACCCAGAATGAATCTCCTTTTGTGAAAGGCAGTTGCTGTTGTTCTCTGACCTCTCTGACTGAGAGACCGTTGTGTTGTTTGACCTCTCTCTTCTTCCCTCTGACTCCAACTTATGTCATTCCCAGTCCATCACACCTGTGTCAGCAAAGGCTGCCTTCCAACTCCTTCAAATGTTATGATTCATAGCTGTGGAGGCTCTTGGAGAATTGACCTGCCCCTTAACAAGGGGAGAGGGAGAGAGAGGAGGAAGTGGAAAGGGTATGAGAGGAAGAAGCAAAAAGAGAAGGGAAAGAGAGGGGGAAGAGATGGAGGAGGGTGTGTGTTTGTGCTTACAATTTAGCTTTTTCCTTGACTGTGGTAATGGTTGTGGAAGGAATCTTTTCCAGGACTGGGGGAATAGCTTCTAAAAATGTCTGGTAGCAAGAAAAATTAAGGCAGGATTTGGGACCACTCTTTTGGATTTTTAAAGCTCTAACAATCTATGATTGCATATTAGGATAATGCAGTGAAAACAACTATCACCACATTGGAATAGACAGAATCTGAGAATCTGGGTTTATAAGTCTACAGAGATAGTGTTATCCAGTTCTTACCTGAACATTCATAATTTCTCTGACAAGGGGCCAATTGGACTTTGCTTAAAATTCTATAAAGACAGATAAACCACAGAAAATTCTATTTACTGGCTACTCTCATTATTGGAGTTTTTCCTTATATTGAGCTAAAATTCTTTTAAATGGCAGTTCACAAATACTTGAAGATAGTTGTTCTATTTCCAATACTGCCACTGATTGCTTAACCTCTCTGGACCTCAGTTTTCTCACTTGTAAAAATGAGAAAATTAGACTAAATGATCACTAAGATTCATTATATAATGCATATTTAAATATGTCTTTTTCCTATGGATTTCCACAAGAGGGAGCTCTTGTATCAAAATGTTCTCAAATGACTTAAAATTTAGAAATTGCTCATAGAAGATGAAAGGTGTATAGCAGGTGTTTATTTCTGTGTATGTGAACAGAAATCAAAGCTGTGTTTTGAGATTTGGGAGTATATATGCCCTAAATACAAATGAATTCACTTTTGCAGTGTCTGAGAAATATACGCATTTGGGTTATGCTGAGAAAAAACTACCAACAGCCCCTGGCAATCTGTGTTCTCAGCTAGACTGGCATTTAAGTGGGGAAAATAAATCTAAAAATGTTCAAAAGTAAAAATCAGGATGCTTGCCTGAAACCTACATTCCTGGGGATTCTCCATGATTTTGCAGCATCTCACCCAAGCAAGCAGCCTGTCCCTAAGCCACCTACATCCTTACAGAAATACCCCACATTGGGCAATGTAGAAGGGTTTCTTCAGAACTATAAGAAGACATTTGACATTTTCCCATCTCTCCAGTTAAAGTGGACATGGATAAACTGCAGATTTACTGATTCCAACTCAACTAAGGTACCATGATAGACTACATCAAGTTCATTCTAATGCCCATGTTCCTTCTCTCAGTATCCAAGTCTAATAGGTCAAAGACTATACATATTTAAGTGCCTACTGTGTACCTGATATTGTGCTAAATACTAGGGAGACAAAAAGGCAAAACAACAAAAATCAAAACAAAACAAAAAAAAACCCAGTACCTGTCTTCAAGAAGCATGTGATCTAATGGAGTTAGAAAACATGCAAACATCTAGGTATAAACAAAATATATGCAAGCTAATTTTGATATAATATCAGGAGTAAGGCACTAGCATTAAGAGGGATTGGGAGACTTCTTATAGAAAGTGAGCTTGAAGGAAGCCAGGAGGGAGTCAATCAATGAAAACGCACAGCCTGTGGAGATGGAAAGTCCAGCAAGAGGGCCAGTATTATTGGGGCACATATTAATTGAGTTAATTAATAGATTGCTATTACCAAATTGAACCTTGGGCTTCCAGTAGTGGTGGTGGAAGCTATAGTCTAATTTATATATGAAGAGGAGATGAAATGAATAGAAGACTTCTCAGTTGACACAGTCCATGTGAATATTGGATTGTCTTGTTAGAATGTAACCTCCTTGAGAACAAGGATCACTTTATTTGTATTCGTATCCCTAGCACCTAGCACAGTGCCTGAAATTGTTTAATAAATATTGACTGATTGATGATGCTATTAGAATTGTGCATCATTACCACAGTTTTTTTCAGCGTGTCACACTCTCAATGTTTATAGACCCACTGGACTGAGGATGGTGACTTGTCCCGAAGGTATTTTTATCTACTCTTTGGATCCTACTAAACATGCTGAATAAATCCAAACCTTCATTTAACATTTATGTCAACATCTGCTATTTACCAAATTGGGGTAATGCCAAATTTGAGGAGGGTTGGCAATCTTAGGTCATATAATCTGTCAGTGGGGAATATGAATCCATGTGAAGTGAGGGGAAGCTGCTGCAAGGGCATGGGGAGAACAGATGATCCCTCCTCTGCATAGGACCTGTAGGGACACCCTGTCCAATTTTACAGAGCTTAATTTCTGGGTTCTTAGACTTGACAGCTCACTGATCTGCTTTATCATCTTGCAGTTTCCCAGTGATTCTGGAAGAAAAACACACAGTTAATGACTTAAAGAATTAGTTTATCTCAGTTCCTGTTTTGAACTATTCAGATCTACAAAAATAATCCATAAAGAAACCAACACATTCAACATTGCTGTCAGGGCTGACCTCTCCCAGGCCAAACCATTCTTGTTCACGTCCTAAAACTCGACATACTTTTCTTAAAAGCTGGTCAATGCAGAAAAACGGTAGCTTGGGAAATGGAGCTGATTAGTCACAGCTGCACTGAGTCATGGAAATATCATTTTGAGGGGGTGTGGCTCAGCATCATCCATTTGGACCATGAGAAATCTAGAGTGCCTGTGGGTTGTCCAGCATCTCAGTCAAGGATGGATTTTCTGGGTCCTGTTTTTTACTGTGTTTCAGTAGGTTAACTTAACTATCATCTATTTTTTTGGATATTAGTGAGCAGACATATCATGACCAAAAAAATAATTTGGATGTCAAATGGGTCAATCAACTTGACTAATTCTTCAATAAATTGTTTTTTTGGCTGCTACTAAAATTCAGAGCTATTAGAATTAATTCACAAATAACAAACATGAGACACTAATACTCAGATCTACTTGTCTACCCATCAAATTGGCATGATGCCTCCACCTAAAGGAGGGCAGGTTTCAAATGGGCTTTTGTACCTCTCTAACTATATGCTCTGTAGAGGCCTGTTGAAGACCTTCTACAAGGTTATCTATGACTTTTGGTGGCTCTTACTGTGACATAATAGTGGGTATGTCCATTCAGGTATACCTATGGAAGATGACATGTTCAGACTAAGGACCAGGGAGCTGCCAGTTCCTCTCTATCTGTGGAGAGAGGTGTAATGTTAGATCCTGGTCCTATCCCTGTCCCAGAGAGTTCATTTTTTGCCTTAGTCTCCCATCAAAACTGCTTGCCTTTTCCTTAAGGACATTGCCTTGTTTCTCATATGACCCTCTTTCCATTCAGATCTCTGGTTTATCACACATTTCCGAATGCCCTGAGATTTTCAGCTTTCCAGCCTTTTCATGGCTTATTCTCAACTCCTCAATCTCTCACCGGATGGGCAGACAGAACAAATAGCCTTCATTTTGCATCATTTCTAGAACTAAACTGCTACCATCAAGATGACAGGGACACCCTATTGCCTACAGTGGAATTCTGTTATGATGCCCCTACTTGTTTGTACACTGAGAATATATCCTTCTTCTACAAACTATAGTTTCCACTGAGACTTTTAAAAATACTCATAGCAATTTCTATAGTCAGTAACCTGGGGAATCTTTTAAAAATTATTTAATTTGATATTTTCCCCCAGTTACATTTAAAATAATTTTTTACATTTGTTTTTAAAAACTTTTGAGTTCTAGATTCTCTCCCTTACCCCCACCCCAGTCCCCATTAAGAAACCACATGTGAAGTTATGCAAAACATTTCCATAAAAGTCATGTTGCAAAAGAAAACATAGATCTCCCACCCTAAAAAATAAACACTCAAGAAAAATAAAGAACAAGAGTGGGAGCAGATCGAAAGAGAGAATGCTTCAATCTGTATTCAGACACAATCAGTTCCTTCTCTGTGTATGGATAGGATTTTTCATCATAAAGTCCTTCAGAGTAGTTGTGGATCATTATACTGCTGAGAATAGCAAAGTCATTTATAGCTGATCATCCCAGAATGTTGCTATTACTTTGTACACAGTACATTTCATTTTGCTTGAGTTCATGAAGGACTTTCCAAGTTTTTCAAAGAGCGTGCTGTTCATCATTTTTTCACAGAACAATAATATTCCATCACAATCTCATACCACAATTTATTTGGCCATTCTCTAATTCATGAGCATCCCCATAATTTCCAGGTTTTTTTTGCCCTGAGAAGAGAGCTACTATGAATATTTTTGTATATATAGGCCCTTTTCCTTTTTTATTTTTAAATCTCTTTTGTGATTCATACTTAAAAATGATATTGTTATGACAAAGGAGGTGTATGAATTTATACCCCTTTGGGCATAGATCATATCTTTTGATCCTTTATCAATTGGCTCTTTTTTTTTTTTTTAACGAATTTGACTCAGTACCCTCTATGTTTGAGAAATGAGGCCTCATCGGAGAAATTTGCTTCAAAATTCTTTTTATAATTTTTATAATTTTATAATTGTTATTTCCCCATTTATTCTATTCACTCTCTCCTTTCATGCATTTCCTTCTCGAAAGTGTTTTACTACTGACTACTCCCTTCCCCAATATGCCCTCTCTTTGATCATCCTCCTCCCTTTCCATATCACCTTCCCCTTCTACTTTCCTTAAGAGTAAGATAGATTTCTGTACCCAAATTGAGTGTGTATGTTTTCTCTTTGTTCCAGTTCTGATGAGAGTAAGGTTCAATCACTCACTCTCTCTTCTCCCTCTTCCCCTCCACTGTAAAAACTTTTTCTTGCCTCTTTTTTATGGCAGATAATTTACATCCATTCCATTTTTCCCTTTCCTTTCTATTCCCAGTACATTCCTCTCTCTCATTTTTTAAGGATTTTAAAGATATTTTCCCTTCATATTCAATTCATACTTGTGTCTTCTATGTGTTCTTCTAATTGCCCTAATAATAAGAAAGTTTTAATGAGTTACAAGTATCATTCTCCTATGTAGGAATATAAACAGAAAAACCTTATTAAGTCCCTTATGATATTACTTTCCTGATTACTTTCTTATGTTTTCCTGACTCCTATATTTGAAAATCAGATTTTCTATTCAACTCTGGTCTTTTCATCATGAATGCCTGAAAATCTTCTATTTCACTGAATCTCCATCTTTCCCCCTGAAGGATTATACTTAGTTTTACTGAGTAGGTAGTTCTTAGTTGTAGTTCTGGCTCCATTGCTCTCTAGGATATGATATTCTAAGCTCTCTGGTCCTTCAATGTAGAAGCTGCTAAATCTTGTGCTATACCGACTGTGGCTACCCTATATTTGAATTGTTTCTTTCTAGATGCTTGAAATATTTTCTCCTTGACCTCGGAGTTCCGGAATTTGGCTATCATATTTCTGGGAGTTTTCATTTTAGGATCTCTTTCAGGAGGTGATCACTGGATTCTCTTAATTTTTATTTTATTCTCTGGTTCTAAAATATCAGGACAGTTTTCCTTGATAATTTTTTGAAAGATGATGTCCAAGTTCCTTTTTTTGATTATGGCTTTCAGGTAGACCAATAATTTTTAAATTCTCTCTTCTGTATCTATTTTCCAGGTCAGTTATTTTTTTCAAGGAGTTATTTCACATTTTTTTCCTATTTTTCATCTTTTTTTTTTTGGTTTTGCTTTATTGCATCTTGATTGTTCATAAAGTCATTGGTTTCCATTTACTCAGTTCTATTTTTTAAGGAATTATTTTCCTCAGTGAGCTTTTTGTACCCCCTTTCCCAAATGGCCAATTTTGCTTTTTAAGATTTTTTTTCCTCATTAGCTTTTTGTATTTTCTTTTGCATATCTCAATTCTTTCCCTAATTTTTTCTGTCTCTCTTAACTTGATTTTCAAAGTACTAGCATTCTTGGACCAAAATTTCTGGACTTTCACCCCAATGCCACAGACCTTTCTTGCTTTCTAAGTTTCCTTAGCCTGGAAAATGTTCTATTTTGGGGAGATTCTGATGCCCCAAAATTTGTTTAGAGTCATTATTTAAAGGCATCTGGAGCAACTCAGGTGAGAAATTGGGACAGTTCCTGCCTTTACTCCACATCTTGGCTCCACCCAAGCTGGGGAATGTTAAGGCCATATTCTCAGATCCCGTGAACAGCCAAAATGGAATATAAATAGGGATCCAACCAGGATTATGCTAGTAAATATTTAATAACTGGATCACTGAAAAAAAGTATGCTAGGCACACTTTCTGGTTTAGTTTATAGGGTCAACATTCTCTTCATTACTTTCTTAATGATAAATAATCAACAAAACAATAAGTCAAGACTTGATTTATAATGTTTGCCAATTTCTGATGTATAAATGCTCATACTAAAAATTTAACAACTATTCATCTTGGGATAGCCAGATTCAAACTGATTCTAGCACACTTCAGGGTCCAATTACCAATGCATTTCTATGAAAATATTGAGCAAAGAATGAATTCCTTTTGCTTTATTATGATAAAAATACACATCCATTTTTATTAAATACATCTAACTTGATTGCCAATATCATACCATGACAAACTTCTCTGCTTCTCTCTTTTCTCCTCTCCCCACCTTTCTGGCCAATGGATCTTCCCGGGGGCTCCTTACCTGAATGAAAGTGAAGCTCTGTCTTGAATGGGTCCAAAAAAGCTCTGCTTATCTTACCTGACTTAAACACTTACCTTTTCCAAATTTACTTTTTAGTGACAAAGGTTCCTCCATCTTCCCAGTCCCCTAAGTTTACAACTAGTGTAAACTCCTTTTGCCTTTTTATGATCAATCATTTTTCCAAGTACACTTAACTTCTGCCATTCATACATACTTTGTGTGCTATTCTAATCTCTTCTCTCCTCCCCACTTCAGTGAAGGATCTTAGGGGACTCCTCACCTGTACTACTGCAGTAGTCTTTTGCAGGGTCAAACTCCTCAGTTACTTACTCTTACAAACTCCCTATCAAATTGATCTTCTTAAAGTGCACAGGCTTTCCTTTTCTCAGTCATTCTGAATTTGTAACCTCATTGGGCTTATCTTTACCAACCAATATTCTGAATGCTTAGTCATTTCCTTCACTCTGCTTCATTTTGCAGTAATAACTTGGCAAACGTGACTCTGCTCAGAGTTTCTACACTAGTAAATGCTCTGCAGTGTCTTTTTGACCTATACAAGATGGTTTCTCTAACTTAGCCAGGATTCTATCAATTGCCTTTTAAGCTTGCCCTAGATCTCCATTCTATCTTTTTTAAAACTTCTGTACTTGCCATCTTCTTGCAAATCTGAATATCCTCTGTATTCCTCTCTTACCTTCCTTATCCTGCACTGGGTCAGGGACTGCCTTCAAGGTTCTCAAAACCTACTAGCTGCCTGAGTCTCCTACAAATCCTCTCAACCTCTGTTTCCTTCAACTGTACATACATACTTACTTGCCTTCTACATAGTTTTCTTTATGGATCAAACTTATGCTTTATAAACATTAGCCAGTGCTTAATAATCAGTGCTTATCAAATCTTCATTCCTCCTTGCCTTCCTCCTACATCTTCAATCTTTCAAATCTTACTCTCTCCATGTGTCTCTTACCAGTCAATCCTCCCTTGATCTTCCTCATAAATAATCCATCTCTGTTCAGTTTTCCCTGGTCAATTATTCTTGCATATAACATTGTTACTATGTCTCATTACCTTTTCCTCCTCACTCACTTTAATTCCTTTTAGGACTTCTTTACTCTTCTTCTTCTTATTCCTAGTACTTAGCTATCCTTACAATGTCTTAATGAATCTTGCTATTTCCCTTTATCTTTCTCATTACTTGTTTTTCCTTTAGCTCAGGCTTTCCTTGTGCCATACCAATTTCTCTATCTACTTCATGCTCACTATCCTTCCTTTCCATCTCCTTCTTCCTTCTTCTTCTCTGCTTCTTCTTCTCACTTCTCCATTCTCCTGTCTCCTTCTCCTTCTCCTTCTCCTTCTCCTTCTTCCTTCTTCTTCTTCTCCTTCTCCTTCTCCTTCTCCTTCTCCTTCTCCTTCTCCTTCTCCTTCTCCTTCTCCTTCTCCTTCTCTCCTTCTCCTTCTCCTTCTCCTTCTCCTTCTCCTTCTCCTTCTCCTTCTCCTTCTCCTTCTCCTTCTCCTTCTCCTTCTCCTTCTCCTTCTCCTTCCCTCTCTCCTTCTCCTTCCCTCCTCCTCCTCCTCCTCCTCCTCCTCCTCCTCCCTCCTCCCTCTCTCCTTCCTCCCTCTTCCTCCTCCCTCTCTCTCCTCCTCCCTCCTCCTCCCTCCTCCTCCTCCCCTCCTTCCTCTCTCCCTCCTCCTCCTCCCCTCCCTCCTCCTCCTCCTCCTCCCTCCTCCCTCTCTCCTCCTCCCTCTCTCTCCTCCTCCCCTCCCTCCCTCCTTCCTCCCTCTTCCTCCTCCCTCTCTCTCCTCCTCCTCCTCCCTCCTCCCTCCTCATCATCCTCCTCTTCTTCCTTCTTCTTCTTCTTCTCTTCTCTTTTCTGGGACTCTTTTCCTTAACTCCTACAAATTCAACCTAAGGCAACTGACAATCAAGATCTTAAACTCCCCCGGGGGAAGATGGCTGGGATTTGTATAGAGACTTGATCCCAGTTCTGGCTGCTGAGGAAAGGTCATTGATTCTTCTGGTCTAGATGCTACTCTTTTGTGAACTACAAAATTCCTAGAAATTTGATTATATGCCTTTATTTTATATTCAGTGACATTGCTATGTGTATAGTCAATATCTTGATAATTATCTTTATGGTGGGGTTAGGAGATCATCATATGTCTTTCCTTCTTCCCAACTGAAATGCCCTTGGATTAATTTGATAGTTAGCACTTCTGTTAAGATGTTATTCTTGAAGAGAATCATGACATCAGGGAGCTGATGACATGGCAATTGAGTGAGTTGGGGGGAGAGGGTTATGCAAAGTTACATTCTCACGTTCTTATTCAGAGCCATGTGGGTCCCATAAAGATCAATCAGCCCACCCTCACTTAAATCTGCTAAATAACATTATCATCATTACTACCTAAACTAGATAACAGTCTCTCCCTTCTGTGCTCCCAGTTTCTAAACAAGCAATTAATCGATAAGCATTTTTGAAGTGTCTACATACTCTTCTAGCCACTAGCTTTTTTGAAGGACCTTATGTTTTATCGCAAGAGGCAAAGAATAGACACAGATATATACAGAGTAAATATATCCAGGACAAATAGAGGTAAGGACTAGATTTATGATTAAATCTGTGTAGGGATCTCTTAGAGGGGGCACTGCCTCTACCATTGACACTTTTTCTACAACCTTTTTTGAGCTTATAGCCTTAGAGAGTTGCCTAGAGCAATGAGATAATAATTGACAAGTACAGGAAGGACTTGAACTCAGGTTTTCCAGCCTCCTGGTTGCCCTTCTGAAGATAAATATAAAATAGATATAAGGTTATTAGAGACAAAGTGGTTTGTGAGGGAGAGCACTATCAGTGAGGAAAAGCAGAAAAGGTATTTATAAGAAGTACTTAAGTTGTGTATGTTTTTTAATTATAAAGAACTCTTTATTGAATAATTTACTTCACGTAAGTAAAATTTCATTCAACAACAAGCATTTATTAAGCACCCACTAGATATGATCACTGTATAATGTTGAGAATACAAAGACAAAAATTAAACAATCCCTGACTGCAAGAAGCCCAAATTTTACTAAAGTAAGGTGAGATGAAGAGGGCATGCATCCCCGGCATGGAAATTGATAGGTCCAAAGGTAGAGAGTAGATAGAATCTCATTTATTAGAAATGAAGGGGAGACCAATTTGGCTGAATTATAAAAACACAAAAAGGATAGTAATATAGAATTAGTGTATGATGAGGTTGAATCCAAGCTGTGAAGGACTTTAAAAGCCAAACCAAAGTTGGCATTTTGTTCTAGAGGTAACCCCAGGAATTTATTGAGTAGGGGAGTGACATGGTCATGTCTGCACTTAAGGAAAATCTCTTTTACAGTTTTGTAGGGAGAGACTTGAGGCAGGGATATTAATCAGGAGGCCATTGCAATAGCCTAGAAAAAAAGTGATGTAGACTTGATCTAAAGAGGTGGCTCTGTGAGTTGAGGGAAAGGGATCCCCATACAGGTCACAGAATGAATAATAGCTTACATCTATACTATTCTGCTTTTTATTACTATTTAGACTTGTGATTCCACTGATTTAGGGAACATATTGTAAGAAAACTCCTTTCATAAATGAAATTGACAACTGTTTTGCAACTTATACTCAGAGAATTGATTGGATTCCTGAGAAGTTAAATGATCTGTCCCAGGGTCACTTAATCAGTATATGTTATTCCAATCTAGGTCTCTCTTATGCCTTTCTATCTACTATGCCGTGCTTCCCCACGTGTAAAACTCTATAGTTTCAAAATTATTCCATACCATTTTCTCATTTCATCCTCAAAACAACTCTATGAAATAGGTAATGCAAATGTTATCAGTGCAAACATTGATAAGACTGCCTACTGTGTGCTGGGCCCTGTGCTAAATGCTCTACAAATATTATCTTACTTGATCTTCACAATAACTCTGGGAGATAAGTTTATTATTATCTTCATTTTATAGGTGAGGAAACTGAGGCAAGTAGAAATTAGATGATTTTCCAAGGAATACACAACTAGTAAGTTTCTGCCCAAATTTCAACTCAGGTCTTCCTCATTCCAGTTCCAGCAGTCTATTCACTTAATCTCCTAACTGCCTTGTATCTTTTTTTTTTTTTTTTATCATCACAACAATCCTGGAGTAGGTGTTATTGTTAACACACATTTTACAGAAGAAACTAAGGCACTGAGGTTAAGTGATTTACTCAAAATTACAAAGCTACTTAAGAGTCTTAGGCTGAATTTGAACTCAGATTTTCCTAACTCCAGAATCCACTGCCATCTTATTGCCTACTTTATAAATGAGATTTAGAGAGATTTTTGTGGTGTGATTGGTTCTGTGACTAGTAAATGAAAGAATCAGGAGTTGAATTCAGGTTGTTGGACTCCAAGAAGGCTAAAAGCGTCCATGAAACATTTGTTAGGCATTTTTGTATTCCAGGTTAACTATAAGTTATGATTGTCTCTCCAAATAGATGAATTAGAATTTTTATAGTCATTAATAGGGGCTACCTAGAAAACAGTTGCTTCAAAGGTATGGATGTCCATCTTCTGCAGAGATATTTTCATTTTAGGAGATTTCACAGAAATTTCCATTTTAAAATTTTTCCTTTCTGAGTTTCAGATTGTTTATCCATAAAGTGAATAGCTCGAAATAGATTACCTCTAAGATTCTTTCCAGTTCTGAATCCTATGAGTCAGCCAAATTCTGAGAATAAAGAATAACCACTTTCTTCCTTCTGAAAAAATTCTATTTTTAATTGTTGCTTATGTGACTTACTTTTTAAAGCTCTTTTTTTGTGGTAAAAAGCAATTGGGAAATGAGAGAATTCCCATCAAAAGCGAAACAGCTGAATAAGCATATGAATAGTGCTGTAAAAATTATTAGGATAGTTTTAGAAAAGAATAGGAAGACTTTTATTAACTGATGCAAAGTGAAGTGAGCAGAAGAACATTTATATAATATCAGCAATATTGTAAAGATATCTACTATTAGAGACTTAGTAACTCTGATAATTACAATGATCTACCACAGTTCCAAAGATGAAAAATGCTATCTCCCTCCAGATTTTATTTCTCTTGCTCGCCACTCATGCAACATGAATAATACAGAACTATAAAATAGAGAAGGAAATGGCAAATTACTCCAGTATCTTTGCCAAGAAAACCCCAAATGGAATCACAAAGACTTGGGCATGACTAAAAACAATGAAGAAATAGATTTTGCATGCTTTTATATGTATAATGGTATTATCTTATTTGCCTTCTGAATGAGTAGAGAAGGGATTGGAGGAAGGAAAAAGAATTTGGATATGGAAATAAAAACAAAATAAAAAAATGAAATTCTACTTAGCACAGATTGCAGGTCTTAAATTCAGGATGCATGGTTGTTTCTAATATAGTCATCAATCCAGAAAAATTCTGAACTCATTCTGGTATCAAGAGATACTTTGAAGATTACAAAAAAATAATTGTTTCTGAAAATATTGATGATTATAGTATAACAGAAAATCCTATTCATTTTTCTATAGAGATTTTATTTAGAAAATTCAATTCACTAAATGAACATTTATTAGGCACCTACTATGTGCAGAGTACTATCCTAAGAATCGAGTATTAGAGGGGAAGGTGTGAAGTTTAGAGAGAATAAGGACCCTTCACTCATAGAATTTATACTCTTGATAAGAAACAGTTGTCAAGTCAAGTTAGATTTACAGAGTCCCAAGGGCAGGAAAGTGATGGAAATAGGCTCTTGAGACCTTGTGACTCTAAGTACTTCCTTAGTTCTTGACTTGCTGCCTCTTCCTCCTGATTTGGCCTTTCTTGGGATAATCATATTTTCTTGGGGTTTTTTTGGCCATCATTTCTGCTTTAGACTTATGATTTAATTAAACTTTGCTACTTGTGCACACTTGAGTTGAAATTAATTATTCAGTACTGATTCTAGAGCAGTTTGACCCCTGTTGATTATGTATGACCTTCCAGTCTTTGCTACAGCTTGCTCAGGTCTAGGTATCCAGGCTACCTCTTTTAGTATTTATCAGCACATAGTAGGTGCTTAATAAATGCTTGCTGACTTGAGTTTGGCACATACCATTTACTTGGTACTCATAACACCTGTGACACCGATAAGTAGTGAGTTTCTGAGACTTTATTATGAAGATGACACCCATTTACCATTCCACTGATTTTCTCCATGATGGAACCCACATTAAGAACATTAATACCTTGTACTGTTATCGTCCTTTTATAAAAGAGAAAACAGAGATATGAGGATTTAAAGGATTTGTCTAAGACCCTCCAGAATTCACTGGCATGGCCAAGATTGAAACTCATTTTCCAGCTATCTAAGCCAAACACTTTTTCCTCCCCAAGTACCACAGAGACTAGGAAACTCTTACAGTGATTTTTAAATCATTTTCTCAGAGGAATAAATAGCTTCACTTGCTTTTAATGCATTTCTCAAGTGAACAGCAATAAAAGTTTGAGGCAGATGTTTTCACCATTTTCCCTCCCATTTTCTTGAGGCTTAATTTCCCTTCCTTTTAGCAGAAATGCTCTTAGTTTTTCTTATTTCCCACCCCCACCTCTTGCTACATTCTGTATTACAAAAAGTAAAACACTGGCAGAATAAAATAGCTTAAAGTGAACAAATTTCCCAGGGGAAGAAACCAGCGTTATCTTTTAGCACTTGTACATTTTTCTTTTCCTACCCACATGAAAGGAGACACCACAATGGGAAAACAAACTCTCTTTTAGCATACAGCAATTCATCTTCACTGTGTGGGTGTATGTCACTAGCCAAAAATCACCCATTACAGCCTGGTGGTAATTGCATTCCCTGAAAAGCCGAAGAAAAATTAAATTTCAGGTCCTTGGTACTCTGTGAGTTAGTCCATGATAGAGTCAGAAGGGGACCAAGTTTGAGTTCTTTGAATGAAATATTATGTAAAGCATGACTCTGTGGTAATGAGATGGTAAAAGTGTCTTTGGAAAAAATATTCAATTTTTAACTCGAAAAATAAATTTTAGGAAAGACTTTATTCAATAGTAAATGATTCATGTGAAAGAGATCTGTTATACATTCAGTCCTAAAGAAGAGGCTTGGAGCATAGACAGAGATTGAAAGTTGACGTTGGAGGCAGAAAAAACTGGGGTTGAGTCCTCCCTTTGACACAACATAACTTGTCTGGGCAAATCCTCTTAGTGTCTCAAGCAATTTTTAAAAATTATTTTATCTTCAATTCACAGAACAAAACAAGCATTTCCATAAGACAGTATAATAAAAAAGATGAACTCAAGTGAAACTGCAAATCTATTATTTGCAACTTACCATTCCCTCCAAATATCCAACAAAATAATCATATAAATTTCTTTCCTCCTCTTTTTTCTCCCTCCTCCATCTAGAAATGACTACTATTAGAAACTAATAGGTATGTAAAATTATTCCAACAAAGTTCTATTTATCAGTTCTTTCTCTGGATGCAGATAGCATCTTTCTTCTTAGGGCCTTTATTTTTAATTTGTGTATTTATAATAGTCAAATTTTCTAAGATTTATGTTTTAGAATGGTTTCCAATTCCCATTGATAGAGCAATTTTTTTTTAAACCAGGAGTTTCCTATATCAAGTCAGAAAAAATAAGCTCAGTATGAATTAACAACATGCCAAAAAAAGGAGCTTAGATTGCATTAAAAATAGTATTCATAGGAGGGAAGGTGATAATCTACCCTGGTGAAAACATATCTAGAGTATTGTTTCCAGTTCTGAACATTATATATTAAGAAAAACATGGGGAAGCTAGGTGGTGTACTGGATAGAGCACCAGCCCTGAAGTCAGAAGGACATGAGTTCAAATATGACCTCAGTCACTTAACACTTCCTGGCTGTGTGATCCTGGGAAAGTCACTTAACCCCATTTGCGTCAGCAAAAAAAATAAATAAATAAATAAAAAGAAGAAAAAGGAAAACATTGAAAAGCTGGACATCATCCTTACTAAAGTAAATAGGATGGTGAAAGAGATGAAAACCAGGCATTTGTAGGTATATTTCACCTAGAAAATAACAGACTTAGGAGGAAAATGATAACTGTCTTCAAATATTTCAGAGGTTGTCTTGTGGAAGAATATTTATTCTTCATTAATTCTAGAAGGTAAATGAACTCTAGACTAATGGAAGAAAGTTATTGAAAACCATTTATGGTTCAGTATAAGCAAGGACTTTCTCGCACTTATAACTGTCTAATGACAGTTTTTTTTCCTAAGAAGGAGTGGGCTCTCAGTAAATGGAAATGGTCAAGAGCTGATCCTGCTTATTTTCAAGCAAACACAGCTAGGTGATACAGTGGATAAATTTCAGACCTGGAGTCAAGAAGAGTCCTCTTCCTCAGTTCAAATTTGGCCTTAATTAAGTCTCAGAAATTTACTATCTGTGTAACTCTGGGCAGGTCACTTAATTCTGTTTGTTCAGTTCCTCATCTGATCTAGAGAAGGAAATGGCAAATGACTCTCTTATCTTTGCCAAGAAAATCCCAATTGGGGTCATTAAAGTGTCAGAAATGACAGAACAGCAAAAGGTTTCAATCAACAAAGACAATAAAATGGATGACTGGAAGGTGATATCTTTGGAATAATAACAAATCACATGAACATCTTTGCATTAAGAACTGAAAACTAAAGATTAGCACTGCCTTCCTCAGCAATATCATAGCAACGTAACCTATTTTAATAGAGCACAGGGCCTGACTTAGCAAAATAAAGTAGGGAAATTTTTGTCTTTGGTCTCCTCCTGTTTCAGAGCCAATCCCCACCAGATACCTAGTGCTG
Source organism: Sarcophilus harrisii (assembly GCF_902635505.1). Lineage (NCBI taxonomy): Eukaryota > Metazoa > Chordata > Mammalia > Dasyuromorphia > Dasyuridae > Sarcophilus > Sarcophilus harrisii. The sequence goes on from NC_045429.1 coordinate 191,187,564, forward strand.
TGCTATTTCTGCAATGCCTTGCAGCTAACTGCCAGAGCTTAAAAAGGAAGTAGAATGTCAAACTGGTCTTAGATTTAGAAAACCTAAGTTTGAGAACCTGACACTGATGCTACTTGTGTGAGCTTACTCTCTGCATTTTAGCTTCTTTTGTTTTATACCAAAGATAATGAAAGTATTATCCTTTTTTAAAGACTGAAGTTAACAAGAAGATTGGAAGTCATAGGATTTGAGTTCAAATTCCAACTATCTGTGTGACCCTTTCATATACAGGCTGAAATTTCTTCATCTGCAAAATGAAAGGGCTCATCTAGATGATATCTCAAATCCCCTTCAGCTCAAAATCCATGATCTTATGATCCTAATATTTGCAATATTTACTTCACATAATTATTGGAAGAGCTACATAATTATGAGGTATTCTTATTTCCTAATGAAGTAATAACTTCTTTGCCAAAGTGTTAGCTGATTTAAATGATTAAGATACAATCCCCTTCTAGAGGTGTTTTCATTTTAATTAGAAACTTTTAAAGGCCAAAAAGAAATTAATCTAGAAGACCCAAAAGCAATGGTGGAATTTTAAGCATTGTAAACATAGGTAGCCACTCTTTCTTTTTACTCAGAAGGTTGGCCTTTAGGGCTGAATACTTGTTTACTTTTTAATTTTAGGATCTAAAATTTATAGAACAAAAATGAACTTTTAACCCACATAAACTGTATTAAAATCAGTGTTTTTGTTTGTTTTTGTATGACTTTTTGTGACTCCATTTGGGGTTTTCTTGGCAAAGATTCTCAAGTGGTAAACCATTTTCTTCTCCAGATCATTTTATAAATGAGGAACAGAAGCAAACAGGATTATGTGACTTGTTCAGGATTACATAGCTGATAAGCATCTGATGTCAGATTTGAACTCAAGAAAATGAGTCTTATGGACTCCAGGTCTGGCAATTTATCCACTCCACCACTTAACTAACCTATTAATATCACTAGATCTAACCTAACTTTTTTTGTTATAAATATTTTATTTTAAATTTTCAATATTATTTATTTTTTCCAAATATATAAAAATTTTTTCAACATTTGTTTTTATAAGAGTTTGTTTTCCAAATTCTTCTCTCTTTCTCCCTTACTGCTTCCCTCCCCAAGACACCAAGCAATTTGATATAGGTGAAGTATGTGCAATTCTTTTAAACATATTTCCATATTTGTTGTGTTGAACAAGCAAAATCACATCAAAAGGGAAAAAAACCATGAGAAAGAAATAAACAAACAAACAAAAAAAAACAAAAAAGAAAAAGTACTGTGCTTTAATCCATATTCATTCTCCATAGTATTGTCTCTGGGTGTGATTGACATTTTCCATCCCAAGTCTATTGGAATTGCCTTTAATGGCAGAGCAGACACAAGTCTATCACAGTTGATCATCAATCTTGTTATGATGTACAAGTTCTCTTAGTTTTTCTTGCTTCATTCAGCATCAATTCATATAAGTCTTTTCAGATTTTTCTAAAATCAGTCTGCTCATTTCATAATATTCCATTACATTCATAAATAATAACTTATTCAACCATTCCTTAATTGATGGGCATCTACTCAATTTCAAAAGGGTTGCTATAACCATTTTTGCATATGTGGGCCCTTTCCCCTCTTTTATGATTTTTTTTTTGCAAAAGAGACCCAGTAGTGATTGTCTAACTTTTAAAATGTACATGATTGCATTCTTCTGTAGCTATAATTATCTGTGTAGCTAATGTATGTGAAGAATAGCTGCATATATTATCTTAAGTTCTGCTTTTTTGTTTAAATTTCTCATATAAAGGTATTTCATTAAAATTATGTCATATGCATTTATTGGCATAGTCTACACATTTGTCACTGGAGTATTTCATTGAACTATTATACCAGATTTAAACAGGCATTCCTCTGTTATGGAACATTTGGGTTTCTTCTAACTTTTCAGTGTTACAAATAATTTGGTTATAAACATTTTGTATAAATTACTTTTTTCTTTTGATTTATTTTCTTCAGAGTGGAATTAAGAGATTAAAGAACATGAATAGTTTTAATAATTTAATAATTAATTTAATAATTCTTGTTACTCAGTGACACCAGAATGATTGAACCAATTTTCAGTGATATCCGTTATGTATAAGAGTTTATTTCTCCATAGCACCTCCAATATAATTTTCTTTTAGTTTTGCTATTTTAATACTTCAATAGTACATTAAGGTTTTCTGCCACAATGTATTTGTTGTCTATATCTCCTTATGCATAAACTTCTTTTCATCTCTTTTGAAAACTTATTTGAAAATTTGGCATTGACTTTATAGAATATCAGTTCTATATTTTGGATATTAAGCTTTTATCAGATATAATTTTCATATATGTTTTTATTCTATTGCTTTCCTTTAGCAAGTTTATTTTATTGTGTTTTCTTATGAAAAATTTAAAAAAATTGTAAATATTTAAACATATTTAACATGTCACTTCTACATCATTCATTTCTTCAATTGTCAGGAATTCATTTTCACAGCTGAGATAAATATGTTTACTCAGTTTTCTCTCAACTTAAAAAAATAGATTTCAAAAATTACTGAACTCTTTAATATCTTTGGGGTTTTTTAGAATATGTGGTATAAGATATAGAACCAAATTAATATTTATCTACTATAATATTTTCAAGGGCTGGTTTTAGGTAGTACATCATGGCTGTTGGCACTGATGAATAAAATGGGTAGAGACATGGTCATCACTGCTATCTCTGCTTAATCATAATCCTTAGTATTTATATATAGGCATCTATATCACACAGTGGCTTGAGTGCCCAGTCTGGATTCAGGAATATGAGTCTTTCTGAGTTCAAATCTGACTTCAGATATTTACTATATATATGACCCTAGACAAGTCATTTAGCCCAAATTTCCTCATCTGTAAAATGAGCTGGAAAAGGAAATGGCAAATAACTCCAGGATCTTTGCCAAGAAAACCCCAAATGGGGTCATGAAAAGTCAGACTGAAAAAAGGCTGAACGACATTGCCTCTAGTCATTTTTTTATTAAAGCTTTTAATTTTCAAAACATATGCATGGATAATTTTTCAACACTGACCCTTACAAAACTTGGCATTCCAAATTTTCCCCTCCTTCCCCCCACCCCTCTCCTAGGTGACAAGTAATCTAATGTATGTTAAACATGTTAAAATATGGTAAATCCAATATATGTATACATATTTATACAATTATCTTGCTGCACAAGAAAAACCAGATCAAAAAGGAAAAAAATGAAAAAGAAAACAAGATGCAAGCAAACAACAACAAAAAGAGTGAAAGTGCTATGTTATGATGGACACTCAGGTCCCACTGTCCTTTCTCTGGGTGTAGATGGCTCTCTTCATCACAAGATCATTGGAACTGGCTTCAATTATCTCATTGTTGGAAATAGTCATGTCCATCAGAATTGATCATTGTATATAGTTTTGTTGTTGCCATGTATAATGATCTCCTGATTCTGTTCATTTCACTCAGCATCAGTTCATGTAAGTCTCTCCAGGTCTTTCTGAAATCATCTTGCAGGCCATTTCTTATAGAACAATAATATTCCATAACATTCACATACCATAACTCATTCAGCCATTCTCCAATTGATGGGTATCCATTCAGTTTCCAGTTTCTGGCCACTACAAAGAGGGCTGCCCACAAACATTTTTGCACAAGTGGGTCCCTTTCCCTCCTTCAAGATCTCTTTGGGATATAAGCCCAGTAGTAACACTGCTGGATCAAAGCGTATGGACAGTTTGGAGCTCTCCATAGTGCTCTCCATAATGGCTGGATTTGCTCACAATTCCACCAACAATGTATTAGTGTCTCACTTTTCCCACATCCCCTCCAACATTCATTGTTATTCTAGTCATTTTGTATCTATTTCATTGGATTTTTTTTCTCTAAAGAAAGCTTTATTTATTTCTTTAAAAATTTCTCCATATATCCTAACCCTAATCATAACTGAAATGTCTCATGTAACAGAAAAAATAGCTAAGCAAAACCACTGATATTTGACAAGTGTAGTTCAAGCCTCTCTACTGAGAGGAGAGAAGAATATTCATCCTCTGTTCTTTGAGACCAATTAGTCACTGTTTGGCTTTTTTTTTTTTTAATTGTTGGCTATTGGTGGATCTAGTTGCTACAAGTCTCTCCCCCCCTCAAATTACAGTCTATTTAGCTATTAAAGAGCTACTAAGTGATTTTCCTAAAGTTTACATTTAATCATGTCACTTCCCCTCTTCCCCCATTCAATTAACTCCAGTGGCTCTCTATTGTTTCTCAGATTAACTACAAAATTCTCTGCTTACATTGAAAGCTTCATAATCCTGCCACTTCCTACTGTTCTAGACTTCTTATATTTACTATTTGATCCAGTGACACAAGCCTCCTTGCTGTGACACAAGCAAGATATTCCATCGTTTTGCTCTACACATTTTCTCTTACTGTCTCTTGGGTTTGGAATGTTCACCCTCCTCATTTCTGCCTATTATCTTCCCTCATTTTCTTCAAGTCCCAACAAAAATACCATTTTCTATAGGAAGTCTTTCCTAATCACTCTTAGTTTCAGTGTATCCTATTTATACTGTATAGAGCTTGCTCTCTCTCTATTTGTTTACATGTTATCTCCTCCATTAGATTGTATGTTCCTTCAGGGCAAGGACCTTCTTTTGCTTGGAAGGTCTAGGATTATAGTTATAGGATTGAGCAGAGCTTGGCACATAATAGGAGTTAATAATGTTTATTGATTGATTTATATACATTGTTATATACTTGCTGTTAAGTCATTTTTCAGTTCTGTCTGACTCTTAATAACCACATTTGGAGTTTTCTTGGCAAAGATGCTGTAATGATTTGCTATTTCTCCAACTTATTTTTTCAGATGAGGAACTGAGGGCAAACAAGGTTAACTGACATGCTCATGGTCATAAAATTAGTAAGTGTCTGAGGGTGGATTTAAATTCAGGAAGATAAGTCTTCTTGACTCCAGGTTAGTCACACTAAATATCCAAGCTGTACACTTACATTTTTTGCATATTATCAATTCATCCCATTTCATTTCATTTGAATTATTCATATTCAACACTCTTCATGGGGAATAATACTCCATTATATTAATATAACATAATTGATTCAGTTATTTCCCAAATAATTGTCATTCATTTTGCTTCCGGTTTTTTGGTCTCTAAAAATGGTGTTATGAATACTTTTGGCATAGAGGGCTTTTCTTTTTGTCAAAGGATATAAATAGTTTAATGACTTTCCTCACATAATTCCAAATTGTTTTTCAGAATAGTTAGATCAAACCCCAGCTTGACCAACAGTGTATTAGTGTGGCTATCGTTCTATAGCCCTTTTGATGCTGATGAGTTCTATTTTCTGTCATCTTTGCCTCATTTTTTACCTGGCTACACTCCTTTGGGATTTCTTTGATTTCTCTACCCTTCCCCAGGAAGCTTATTACTGGGATAACCTTATCATCCTGTATGATCTCATCATCCTTGGTATTCTGCTTTATCACTATCCTCTGCCTCATATTGGACTGCAGGGACATGAACTCCAATTTAAGGAGAAAGCTAAGCTCAGACATCTTATTTCTCATTTGGCTGCACTACTTTAAGATGTCTGTGACGACTTTTCCACCCTATCCTTCCCCCACCATATTGAGTACCTTCTTCATAACTATTGTTACTCAACTTTATTTTATATTTTGTCTTTTTGCATTAGATTGTAAACTTTTTGAGGGCAAGGACTGTCTTTTTTTTTTTTTTGTTGTTGTTGTTTGTATCTCTAGCACTTTTTTTTCTTGCAATTTTCTGAAAGATGACAATTAACTTACCCAGTCTTTCAGGGAAAAAAGCTCCTTTTTTTCAGGCTTCATGTAGTGCCTGGCACAAAGCAGTTGTTTAATGAATGTCTATTCACTAACTGAATTTAATGGATATTAGTTGAAACAGCTATACTTTTTTAAATTATTATTAGTGATTTGTAGCATTTCTCTATGGGTTTTGGTATTTTGCACTTCTTTTGAAAATGCTAATGTTCTTTGTGCACACATTTTTTTTTTTTTTCCAGTATGCAATCATGGTATCTAAAGACTTTTTTTTTAATTTCTCCTTTTCCTATGAGGAAGCTAGGTGACTCAGTAGATAGAGCACTGGATCTGAGTCAAAAAGATCTAAGTTGAAACCACCCTCAGACACTTGCTATCTCTGTGACCTTGGGCAAACCTTCTGTTTACTTTACTCCATAGGAGAAGGAAATGGCAAACCATTCTTTTCCAAGAAATAAAATAGCAAACTATTATCTTTGCCAAGAAAATCCCATGAACAATGGACCATGTTATGGTCCATGGAGTCATTTAGAGATGGATACAACTGAACAACAGCACAACAAATATTTTTTTGACTGTGGAGTAATTTTTTTTTCAGTATGTTAATCATGCCATCTACAAAATTGTTTTTTTTTATTTCTTCCTTTCCTATATGTAACATGAGCTTCAGTAGTCCTGTCTATAAAGATTATGGATATTGTTACCATATCTTTGACATAATAAACTTTTGGGGAGTTATAATTGAACTTTAAATCAGAAGAGATTTAATTGTCATAACTAAGAGAGACTATGTGAAACCTGAAAAAAAGGACCAAAAGAGCTTCTTTCCTGAGAGACTAAGTTAACTGTCTTTTCAGAAAACTGCAAAAAAGGGAAAGGGTGTGTGTGTGTGTGTGTGTGTGTGTGTGTAGGATGAATAAGGAGAAAATAGAAAGAAACATAGGAAACTCAACACATAATTGGGTTGCACAAGTAGAACTGTATGCAAACATGGATGAGTAAGGGGAGTATTTGATCCTCACTTTCATGCAAACGAGTCAAGAAAGGATAGAATACATCCAAAGAGTTTAGTGTAGGAATATATTCAACTCAGGAAAGATAGAAATAGACAAAAGGACAAGATGAGGGAAAAGAGGAGTACAACAGGGGGTTAGAAGGAAGCATTAGTCATAAGCAAAACAAACCCTTAGTTTAGACAGGGGATCGTTAAGATTTAAAGAAAAAAAGCTAACAACTTGAAATAAATTGGGAGCAAACAGTATAATGTAGAAACAATACACATCAATAAAACTTTTAAAAGAGAGACAAGAAGACTAAAGACATATTGGGAGAACTGAATTTTGGGTAGAAAATGTTTTGTAGAGGAAATAATCTGCAGAGAAATCTTGAAGAAATTTGAATTATTATCCTGAGAGAAGTATATTTCTTGAGTTGAAGAGTCATTATCAATGTTGATAAGCAAATTTTATTCCACATCTCTTTTTCCTACTTTGGAAGAGCCCAGTGGTGACTCTGGCTCTGAACTTTGTTCATCTGAATAATTATTTATGACTTTATTTTACCTTTTAATTAATGAAATAAGATACATTATAAAAATGTCATTTTGGCTTAAGAAACTAGGGTATATATATATATATATATATATATACACACACACACACACACACACACACACACACAGCCACACACAAAGAGAGAGGGGGCAAAGAGCGAGGGTGGAAGAGAGGGAAGAGGGATGGGGCTCAGAACTAGGCAGTTGATCAGGATTATGTGTTTCTATTAATTTATGAAGAAATAGTAAAACTTTCCTTTTGGTTGTTTTAGCACTTTATTGATTTTTAGAATAAGAATTAATAAGGAAATAAGTTAGTAGCAGAGTGATTTAAGTCAGTTACACAAAGGGTAAAGGTTATCAATTTTAAACTCTGAATATGTGTTTAACTTCTCATTTCATTTCCCATCAAAATAGTAGAAGTGGTAAAAAGGTGTATGCATGTTTGTTATTTTGTTTTTTTTATCTTGTTAAAGAAGAATAGAAAGTACATTGGACTCAGAAAATCTGGACTCAGAGAAAAAAAAAACTTCTAATAATTACTAGTTGTTTGACCTAGTTATGTTACTTCCCCAAGCCTCACTTTACCTATTTATGAATCTAGAAGAGCTGGGCTAGATCACCTCCTAAGGTTCTTTTCCATTCTGACATTCTGTGATATTATGACAGTTAGCTTTTTCCACATTGGCTAAGTTTTAAATACATGGTTTTGCCATGTGAATAATAATACTTCTGCATCAATTTTAGCCAAATATAGATGTTGGCATAGACAAAAGCATAAATATGGTTAAGTGAGGAAAATGTTTGGGGTGTGGTCCAATTTGATTAGAATATGGAATAATTAGACATGGAGTAGAGTTCTCAAAGTGTGGTCTAAGGATGCCTGGGGGCTCTTGAGTGGTCAAAACTATTTTCATAAAAATACTAAGATGATCCTTTTTTAACTACATATCTGTGTGAAACCAGATTTTCTTCATATGTTTCAATCAAAATAACATTATAACAGATTGAATACATTATCAGATATGAGAATCCATCTGTCTTCTATTAAGTCAAACATTAAAGAAATTTGCAAAAATATGTAAAACAATGCCACTCAGTAAATTTTTTTGGTTTGAAAAAGTTATTTTCCATAAAATATGTTTTTATATTAACATATAATAGGTTTATTATTTTAAGTGAATAAATATTTTAAAACTTAGTTTTAAATATTGAAAATATTGATGGTTATAACTCACATAACTCAAAAACTCTATGCAGTCCTCAATAATTTTTAAGAATGTAAAGGGCTCTTGAAACCAAAATGTTTGAACTTTTTAATAATATGAAGTAAACTTGGATAGAGGCTGGTTTGAACCAATTTGTGTTTAGGTTTGTCTATTTGGCTGGGAAATTAGCATCTAACTTGTAGGCTATAGAGAGCCATTGACAACTTTTTGAGCAATGGAATAATGGAATAATATTTCTGGGTTAGAAAGACAAATTTACAATAGAATATAGTGTAGATTTGAGAAAAAAGACATAAAGCATATTAGACTAATTAAGAAGTTACTGTAATAGTAAAGTGGCAGATAATATGGACCTGAATTAGAGTGGTGTTAAGAGCAGGATTGAAGAATGGAGGGCATGTTTGAAGTATTTTGGAAAGACAGAATTGAAAAGACTTTTGGAATCTAGTTATGAGAGCAGGACAGCTAGGTAGAGAAAGGGAAGATATAAAATGATTGAGGATTTGAGCTTGGGTGATTGGGTTGATTCCTATGCCATCAACAGCAATAGAAGAGTAAAAAAGACAAATACATTTTGCAGGAAAGAATATGACTTCAGTTAAAAAATTAAATGCCTATATTTAAATTAAATAATTTAGCATCAAATTATATAACCAACTAAGCTTATTTAGTGATTTTTTTATATCTAAATCAGTTCATTTAAACCATAAAGAATCCCTAACTGTTTAAATTCTCAGTAATATTCTCAGACATTTCTTCTCTCTTTATATATTTCATGCAAATATTTCCACTGCCTGAAACAATACTAGGTATATAATCAATGCTTAATAAATCCTTATTGATTGATCAATCCGTAAAGTTCTATTCAGATTTCTTTGTATTCTTTGATGAGTTTAGTGAAGATTGTGTTATTTGAGGTGCTGGAGCATCCAGTTGAAATGTCCAGCAAATGGTTGAACATGTGGGTATTGGGATTAGAGAGGAGGACTATAATGTCCAAAATGTGAAGGTGTAATAGTACCACAGCTGAGTATTGTGTTCTATTTTAAATACCAAGTGTTAGTAGAGTAACTGAAAACCTGAAGAGCTTTTGGAGAAAGGCAAACAGCAATGAATCTTTTCTTTTCCTTTCTTTTTTGCTGAGGCAATTGGGGTTAAGTGACTTGCTCAGAGTCATACAGCTAGGAAGTGTTAAGTGTCTGAGACCAGATTTGAACTACTGACTTTAGGGCTGGCACTCTATCCATTATGCCACCTAGCTACCCCATGAATCCTTTTCTTTAAGAAAACCAGTTCTTATGAAGGAAAGAAAATGAAATTAGATGGTTGAGAGGCAAGAAACTACAAACAATTTAGGGTAGAAAGGGAGAATTGGAAGGAAGTGTCATTGAGCAGTAAAAAGGATACAGAGCCCAGGAATAGTAAAGAGAAACTTTGCCAAATACCCAGTTTTGCTAAAAGTCAGACTTATTAAGACCTACTGAGGATTTACAGTTTAAAACTAAGAAATATTGACCTAGACAAAAAAGAAAATCCTACATAAACACTAAATAATAGATCAGGAATGTGTTTCTTTTAGATACACAAAAGAGAATGTATTTGTAGGATGAATAGTTAGAAAGAAATCCAGTGGCTTTTAGTGAAATTTGTCTCCTTCCTCTCAACAGCTCCGAGGATTTTTGGGGAGTAAGATTTTAAAGTGTTTATTCAGATGATTAAAAAAAAAGAAGATTACATAGGGAAACTTTGAGTGCATACTGAAGATTGCCACTGCACTCTCTCCCCCAGTTGTTGTTTTTAAACAAACACATTTCCTATATTTAATTATGTAATTAGCTAGCATTTGGATTTTGCTTTAAGGTTTGCAAAATGCTTTCTTTACTACTTCATCTTATTTTGGTCCTTACAATAACACTGTGACATAGTATTGTTATTGTCTCTTTTTTATAGATGAGGAAGCTGAAATCAGAGATGTTAAGTGATTTATAGAATGTGAATTCAGGTTTTCTTGATTCCATGTGCCACCTTCTATATCCTGTCTAATACATCTTCTTCCCTTCTCCCCCTACCCCAAGAAGGTAAACTTCTTGAAAACAAAATCTCTATCTTTGTCTTTCTCTGTCTCTCCCTCCCTCCCTCTCCCTTTCCCCTTCTTTCTTTTCCCTTTCTCTTTCCTTCTTTCCTTTCCCCCTATCTCCAGTACTTAATATAATGACTTGAATATGGTAGTTGCTTAATAAATTGATAGATTGATTGAGGAAATTCAGAACTGAAATGGTCATTACTTCATGAAAAGAGCAATGAACAAATTTGAGAAACATTTCTGTAGAACCATTCACACTAAGAAAAATTTAAAGATTTTTTTTGTTTTTATAAAATATATCTTATTTCAATGCTTTCAATACAGTGACTAGAAGCAATAGAACTATACTCCTTTATAGACTGGAGAACTTTCATATAATCTACCCATGACCAGATAGGCCAAACATGATGAAATTGTTAAGACAATTTCAGTGGTCATAGGCCATTCCAACGATTAAAGTTTACTTAAAAAAACAACAAACTTCTTAAAAAAAACTTTCTATTACTAATCTTAAAGCAATTAATAGTTTTCCTATGGTTAACTCAGGGTTTAGTATTCACTGACTTTTAAGAGCAAGAATTAACAGCATTGGTTAAGATCATTTGTTGACATAAATTCTCTTTATTATAATTGTTCAGTCTTTTCAATTATGTCTGACTCCTTGTGACTTCATTTGAGGTTTCTCAGGGAAAGATATTGCAGTAGTTTGTCATTTCCTTCTCCAACTCATTTACAACTCAGGTCAACAGGATTAAATGACTTGCCCAGGGTCACATAGCTAATTAGTGTCTGGGGTCACATTTGAACTCAGGTTTTCCTGACTCCAGGCCTGGTATCCTATCCACTGTGCCACCTAGTGTCCCTATATATTATTGAGTTTACCAAATATAATTTGATTATGCACCTTTAGCACCAGAGTCCCTTCCTATATAGATTCCCCTAAAAAGCTGCCCCATGTATAAAATCCATTTTAGGTCAGCTCTTTTTCAAGTCTGTAACTCATAAACTTCCAATGGCATTTCTTTTATTAAATCAACCAGAAAGCCCAATGCAAAATAAGAGACATTTAATTAACTACATAATATACCGGCATAAAATAAATGACAAAGGGAGTTCCTTTCATTCACATAGGGGTACACTCACAAATTCCCACAGAGAATACCCAATAGCCTGAACAACTTATAGTCCTGGGGTTGTGTTGCAGCTGGGACCTCTTTCTCCTTCTGTTTAGATGTTCCTCTATGTCTCCAGATCAACTGAAATCACCTGCTGTGGGCTGCTGTGCTGCATTCCTGGGCTACCATCTGTTTTCCATGGCCTTCTGCTGCTTCCTGGCACTCTTCAGTTTCTAATGTTTACAGCCCCTAGGATAAGGGGGTCTATTAGCTCTTTCTGTTCATAATTCATAGTATATCCCAACTCTTTGATCTTTCAGTCTTAGTCAGAGAAGTCTGTAGACATTAATCTCTATGGGATGTTTCCTGAGCTGCCATTTTGTGATCTTTGACTTAGGTGACAAATATTCCATTTCAACTCTTTTCTACTTCCATCATGCCAACTGTGGTCCATATAAAACATTCCCCGGGGATATCACCAAAAGGGATGTACAAGTAATCTTTATCTTACCTACCTTCCAGAAATAGTCATTCCCTTTCTTACTTTCTAAGTTATATATTTAGAGGTATTCCGAGAGCTGCTATGTGTTTCTTATACCTGAAGCTCTTAAACTTCAGGATCTGTTTTTTGTTCAGCTATTGAAAGCTTATTCTAGAGAAAGCTGTATTAATATAAGATAGAAAATAAAAGCCATAGCTCATTATTAACTTTATACTTATTATTATCTGAGCTGAGCAGCAGGTCTAATGATCTACACAGCAGAGTTTTACCACAATCAGTAACAAAGACTTAATTAACAGTGGTATATGAATAATAGTGATTCAGGCAATTTATCTTATGTAGTTAAAGTCTGAAAGATAATTGAAACTATTATCTCTTTGTGCTTAAAATGAGCTTTGCAATACTTTAACAAGAATAGTTGGACTTAATTAAAGTGCAGTGGACACTGAGTGAAAACAGGAATTACATTTTGGAGGATTTCTCTACTACATTAATGGCAGGTTATATTCTTCTCTTCTCTCCCTTTCCCTCACCTCCTCTGCCTCCCCTTTTTACCCCCTTTCCTTCCCAATCTTCTTCCCTCCTTTTCCTCTTCCCTCTTCTCCCTCTTTCTCTTTTTCCCTCTTCTCCCTCCCTTCTCTCTTCCCCCTCCCTTTTTCTCCTTTTCTCTTTTTCTTCTCCTTTCCCTCCCCCCATTAATAAACTCCCGATGAAGGTACCAGGTAAAGAGTTGCAGGAGATGGTCAGGTCAGATCATCTGGGTTAGTGGAGGAAATGTCCGAATTGATGAGATCATGGAACCTTTTGGTTTTCTTAGCTATTTGTATTTTATGTCTCCCATAGAATGTAAACTCCTTTAGAGGAGAGACATTTTTACATTTGCTTCTATATCCTTTACATTTAGCACAATGACTGATACTGGATGCCTAATAAATATTTATTGAATTAAATGAATTGAGAAGTTAAATGACTGCCACACATTGAGAACATAATAAATGCACCCTGTTTAGAATTTGACACTGTTGACCATACTCTCCTCCTGGAAATTCTATCTTTTCTAGGTTCTTTTGATGCTTCTCTCCCTGGTTCTCCTCCTATTTGCCTGACCTTGCCTTCTCAGTCTCTTTTGCTGTCTCATCATCTATTTCATGTCCTCTAACTATGGACATTCTCAAATGCTCTGTCCTATGTTTTTTCTTACTATATTCTTTCTTGGTGACCTTATTATCTGGCATGAAGTTTATCATCTCTAGGCAAATACCTTACGGATCTCTATATCTATCCCATTCTCTCTCCTCTGAGCTTCAGTTTTATATCCTCAGCCTTCAAATTGGATAAAAAATTAACACATCCTAGACAGAATCCATTCTTTCCCCTCCTCTCCTTAAGTCCTCCCCCTTTTCAAATTTTCTTATTTGTGTTGAAAGTACCATCAATTCTCCTGTTTTTACAAAGTTCCTCATGATCCTTCACCTCCCATCTCCATGATTTTACACTGTTAATCATGTCCAGAATGCTTTCCATCTTTACTTTTACTTCATAAAATCTCTTTCTTTCTTCAGGTCATAGCTCAGATTCCACATTCTACCCAAAGCCTTTCCTGATCTCCCCAAAGCTAGCATATTTCTTCCTTAATTATTTTGTATTGAAATCCTTTGTGTTTGCTTGTATGTATACTCATTATTATTATTTTCTGAGATTCTATGATTGCAGATATTGTACATGTACTCTCTCTCTTTCTCTCTCTCTTCTCCATCTCTTTTTCTTTCTCTCTCTTTCCTTTCTTCCTCCTCCTCTTCCTTCTTTTCTTCTTCTCTCTCCCTCAACCCCTTTCCCTCTCCCTCCCCATCCTTGGTAGAGATGGAAATATAAGTTTATCTGTTATCCTCACCACTTTAGAATGTATTATCCTCTTTGAGAATTAAGATTATTTTATTTTTAAAAAATTTGTATCCCTGATGTACCTATAGAATCTGCAACATAAAAAGTGCTCAATAAAGGCTTGATTGAGTGAAGAGGAAAAAGACAAAATATATCTTAGAAAATTGCAGTGAATTGGAAAATATTGAAAACCACTAGGCAGGAGCAGTTTCAGGAAAGATACGATGTGCAATTTGGAGTTAAGCCATTGGCAAGATAGATAATAGAGTTATAATAACACTAATAAATAATAGCTTTTACTTATGTGATACAAAGGTGCAGGTTTTGTAAAACAAAGATCTTACAGGTACAAAGTAATTTTTATTACTTTATTTGATCTTTCCAACATCAGTGTTTGCTAGGTAATGCAAGTATGTATCATCAACCCATTTTACAGAAGATGAAACTGAGATTCATAAATGTCCATTGACTTATTTAAGATTCTATAGATAGAAAGTAGTTGATCTGAATCTGAGTTTTCTGACTTCAAAATCATTTTTATCCCCATCATATCTATCTTGTAGAGCTGTTTAAACCATAACTTATCAGAAGATCTCCAAAAATTGAATAGATTCTGATTTAGTTATCAGTCTGGAGGGCTCCAGGCTTAACAAATATTTTCAGAGTGATATGTTATGTAATAGATACTGATTTTTGTTACAAGAACATGAAACCGCAACTCAAAAAGGTTGGTGTAGAGCTACAAGAGACCTCAGAGTTCATCTATTCTAACCTTCTCATTTTTATAAATCTTGTAACATATCTCAGAAGAAAACTGTTGCCAAGGGAGAGCAATTTGTCTTCTATCAAGAAAGAAGAGTATTTTTTTGTGTTTTGGATAAATGCAGGTCATACATTTTTAGCTTGGATTTTATCTTGTGAAACTCGGCAAGCATTTGGAGTCAGGTTGGGATCCTGGCTCTCTGCCTCTTAGTGCCTGCTACTCATTAATGTATGCCTTTTCAGAAAATGTTTATCATCTATAAAATTAAGGGCTTGGACATATCATATCCAGAGTCCTTTCCAGGGGTCCTAAATCCTGATCTGAAAGCACAGAATGCCAGCAGGCAGGGAATTTGAGATGATCCTAGAAACTTTAGAACTTTCAAATGATCACTCCTGATTGGGAAAAAGGACCTAGAAAATCTCTTCCCTCAGAAAGGAAAAATGTTAAACTCCAGGCATTTAATAAACACCTTAGTTAGATAGATATTATCTATCTACACTTGTAGATATTATCCTACACTTGTATTGGGATAGAGAAGTGAGGGCCCAGAAAGATGTAGAGAAATTCCTGTTTTTAAAATGTGCTATGACTAGTTGATTTTTTAAAAAGGTGCTTCGTGTTTTTAAAAAGATTGCAATATTTGTAATAGAAAGGCAGAATCCCCTTGGCCATAGGGATGCCACTTTTTGTAAAAATTTAAAATGACAGGCATGTTAATCCAAGAAAGAGATTAAATGTTATAATTGTTCTTTTTTAAGAAAATTTTAAGAACCTAAGAAATAGCAACAGATATGAATATATTAACAAAGAACAAAAAAAGAGAATTGTGAACTTCTATTGCCTACCATTTTGAGTGTAAATTAAATTTAACATGATACTGACAAAGCCATCATACTTTTTAATATTCCCATTTGTACTTTTTTCTGTCTTTTCCGTGTGTTTTATGTTCTATTAAATATCCTCTAACCCTTTTCTTCCTCACCCCCTCCTCCTTTTTCTTTTCTTTCTTGTCATTACTCTCATTCCCCTTCCTTCTTCCTCAATAGAGACTCTCTTGTTTTTTAAAAGAATATATATATATACAAAACAACAGCACAGTGGTCATCTATAAATGCACATCTTTTTCTGCATCTATAGGTCATCATGTCTTTGCTAAGATGCAGAAAACATGTTTCATTATCAATCTTCTGTAGCTATGATTGACAACTTATATACAGAAAGAACAGTGGAGATTATATGTAGTCTAATCTGGAAATATGAGGAAACTGATTACAGCAAAAGGAAAACTGTAAAGAATTCTAGATTTGGAGTGAAGAAAATCTGGGTTCATACTGTCACACAATGACTGTGTGACACTGGAGAAGTCATTCCATTTTTCTGACATATAATTTTTTAATCTGTAAAACAGGAATATTAATACATGTGTTACTTGGCTCACAGTATTGTTGTGAGGAGAGTGCTCTGTGATTACAAGAATGTTTGGGGTACCCTGGTTCTGGAAAAAAAGGTATAAGTCTCCTTAGTCTTCTATGGCTTAGAGTAAAGGCAAGGAGATGTGGTTGCCTAAATGTCAAGTACTTTGTCTCACTCAGAATACCAATAATCCTAATGCCTGGTAAGAACAAAGCAATGATAAGAATGGAAATCTTCTTGGAAAAATCATGAGTTTTTTTCATCTACTTTGAAAACAAAATTAAAAGTACTGAAAGATAATATCACAATAATAATAATAAATAACTGGAATGAGTTTCTATAGACACTATTCCCATGCAGCTGCACATGAACTAGATGAACAGGAGGATTTAATCAATCAATTAATCAATCAAAAGCATTTATTAATTACTCACCATGAGCCAAACCACCTCCTGCTATTCTCAGCTAACTATCCTGAACTATCCTTTAGTCCTGGCCTCCTTTTGTGGGCAGGAATTATTTCTCCTCCTTTCTCCATAGCAACAGCAATTCTCTTTCAAAAAGTATTTGTCTCACTCCCTAAAGCAGTAATCTTAGTCATTTGGGGGTGGGGATGAGCTGGGGTTCAGGGTGGAAGTGGGGTCAGCTGGAATGATTTAGAGTGGCACAAACTCATGCAACCAAGGCACATCAGACTAGATTATCCAAATTATTAACTGACTTGAAGCATACTAAGAAGAATCTACTCCAACCTGAAATTTGACTAGAACTATTAGGACTAAGAAATTTATGAGGCAAAAAGAGAAAATAGTGTAGGCTTTTGTGTGCTTTTATGTGTTTATACTTCAATATGATTACATATATTTATTGGAAAATGATTTGACCTGTGAACAATTACAAAATCATAGACCCTAAGAGCTGAAAAGGGACTACGTCCTGCAAACAAAGGAGTGACTTGTTTATCAGCTATGCCACAGCCAGAAATAAACTTGGAGAGAACATGTGCTTGTAGCAGCTACTTTAAATTTGAGCTCATTGTCTCCATAAGGGTAGCAGGGGAGATATATTTGTATTTCTATTTTTGTAATATCACCTTAGTAAATGTTCTTTTAAAAAAAGTTAAATCAATGTTGTTATTCAGTCATGACTCTGTTTGGGATTTTCTTGGCAAAGATACTGAAGAGGTTCACCATTTCCTTCTCTAGCTCATTTTATAGATGAGGAACTGAGGCAAAAAGGGTCAGGTGATTTGCCCAGGATTACATAGCTAGTAAGTGTCTGTTTTGAAATCAGGGAGATGAGTCTTCCTGATTTGGAATCCAGTGCTCTGTCCACTGGACTACCTAGGTGCCCTTGGTGACTATATCCATCCATACACAGATATCCATATATCTATAAACACTTATACATATGTATATGTATAACTGTATATCTATGTACATATGTATGTATATATGTTGTTTTTCCCTTCCTTTGGAGTAAATGTAAGTTCTTTAAGAGTAAGGACTTTTCCTTTTTATCTTTGTATCTCCAGTGCCTAACACAGTGCTTGACTCCAAATAAGATGCTTGATAAAAGCTTGTTGAATTGAAGCAACCCTCTGTTTTATAGATTGAGTAACTGAATTGGAATATCGGTATTGACTTTACTTTAAGAAATATTAATGAAGAGTCTGTAGCTTCCCCAATTGCTATTTTTCATTTTCTCTTTCTCAGTCTTGGTTCTGGCTTTAGTTATCTATATGTTCTGCCTGGACCAGCCATTTGATCTTCTCTTATTCTGTTTTTGCTGTGGGAGTTTTCAGGGTGAATAAGGAAAGGAGCAGTGAGTGGCAAGGAAGAAAGATAAAGGAAGTGATTAGACATTCACAGAAGAGGTCAAAGAACTTTATTTAACACATCTGATTGATAAAGAACAATGAGCCAAAGTGTGGAAATTCCATTAGGAATCTGGGGATGGGGAAAGGCAGGTTGCTAAGGTCTTTGTCTAGCCCCAAAATATATATCTCAAGGACTAGAGTAGTAAAAAATAAAAAAAAATAAGAAAAAATGGCATTTAACTCTAGAAGTTTTAATATTTTTTACAAATGCATTTGAAATGATATATACTCTACTTCTGAAAATAAATTTTAATGAAAAAATTTTGCAAAAAGATGATAAAATGACCATGTCAGACAATGTAGAGACTATATATGTCCTCATAGTCCCCTGCCACTCAGGCAAGAGGAGGGAAGTATATTTCATCATGTTTTCTCCAGGATTATTATTGATCTTTTTATTTTTTGGGGAAAAAAAACTTTTGTTGATGTCTTTTTTCTATATATGGCAGTCATTCTCCACCCTAAATCCCTTCCATTGAGCCCTCCCTTCACCTTGGAACAAAAAACCCCACAATCCCACAATAAAACAAAATCATTAAGCAAGGACTTTGGATACAAAAACTTTGTCTGACAATGAATAACATTACTCTGTCCTAGTAGTAGTTGGTTTCATCTTTCTTCCATAGGGAAAGAAGTAAATTTCATTTTTTTCTTTTCTAGATCATTGCTTTGTAAGTTGGAATAACTTCATTCCTAGAATTTGTAGCTTCAGCATTTAGCAAGCACCTGGCATGTAATAGTCACTCAATAAAAGTTTGTTGATTGATTGGCTGATTAATTGTATTATTCAGACTTCAACATTCTTTTAATGATCTTTTCATTAATATAGTTACTGTTACAATATTACTATCTTGGATCTGCTTATTTTACTCTTTATCAGGACCTAAGAATCTTATCATTATTACCTTTTCAAATACTCAGAATTTTACTTCCCTTAGTGGTCCTTGATAAGTTACTTAACATTCCTGATCCAGTTTCCTCATCTGTCAAAGGAGATAAAAATAGTACCAATGAGACAATATTTGCAAAGTCCTCTGCAAACTTTAAAACACTATGTAACTATTAGTTACTAATGCTATTTTTTCATTCACATTGTTGTAGTCATGGTGTATATCATTTTTTTCAATCTAAAATTTTTAAAAATTTTCTGGTTTAGACAGATTGTATTTAACTATTATCACATTTATGACAATGGTATTTTCTGCTCTTAAGTAGAATTGTAGGCAATGGACTTTGGGAAATTTTCAGCTAGGAAAGTAACTTACTTCAGAGTTATCAGTAGCAGCAGGCAAATTTCTTCTGGAACATGTCATGTTCCTAGGAGATTTGAAAGTGGGGGGCAGCCTTTGCAGCTAATTCTGTGAAGTGGCACTGTTTTAACTATTTGATTTTGTGACCCTTGGTTTTCATTAAATCTAGGCAAAATGGCTGTAAACCTTTTTTTTTGTCAGGTCCTCTGATTAGATTTCAGAAGGTTTTGTATTCAAGTCATTCTTTACCAGGCAGAGCTTTGTAGAACACCTACAGGAATTTTGTGCTTTTTATATAAAGGTAGCATCATCACCATTCTTTCCTCCAAGATGCTTTCTTCTCTCCTCTCCTCTTCAAAATACTTGAATCTTTGGTATTTTTCTTTCTTTGGCAATTCTCCACAATTCCCATGTGCTAAAAAAGATACTAGACTTGACATCGTGTCTGCCAGGCGATATAGGTAGTGGATTACTCTTTCAATAAGAATAATAATTTGTTGTTGCTCAGTTGTTTCAGTTGGGTCTAATACTTCATGATCTTTTTTTTTTTTTTGCAAAGATATTAGAGTGGTTTACCATTTCCTTCTCCAACTCATTTTACAGATAAGGAAACTGAGTCAAAGAAGTTAATCTACTTGACCAGGGTCTCACAGCTACTAAGTTGGTTTGGATTGGGGATCAGGAGGGTTATAATGATGCAGTGATCACAACAATTTGTCTCTAGTATGCTTGCAATGGGAAATCCTTAGCATCTGGAGGGTTAGCAGCAAAAATGTTCCATTTCATCAGCTAGGCTAATACAGCCTCAACAAAGAGGTTTGTAATTCATGATCTGATGAAAGCTGCCTCTGTGGGCCATTGACCCATAGTTTTAATTACCCAACCCAGCTCTCAGTGGTTAATGATTTGCCACATTTTTGAAACATATCCAGAAACTACTCAGACAAGTTCAATTCTGTGAGAAAAGCAAAGGTCAAGAATGAATGATTGCTTGTCAGCTACAATAGTGATCTGTTGGATTTACTTCCTTTAGCCTTCCAACTGACCCATATTAAATTCATTATCATACCAGACATAAAGAAATATTGTGTGGAGGCTACAGTTGGGATGTTCCCTAAGGTTAAAGGAAAGGTGCTATATACTCACTACAATGCCTGAGGACAGCAAAAATAAGTGAGATAAGGAGATGGAGAACAAATAAAAAGAAGAAATATTAAGAGAATGTTCACGTTTTATTTTGTATTCCCATCTTCTTCCATGGTGGACATATTTGATCAAAGAACTATAGAAATTTATTGTTATTTGTTGTTCATTTGTTTGACTCTTTTTAACCTTATTTCTTCTTTATCTGACTCTTTTGCAGAATTTGCCAGTTCCTTCTCAAATTCATTTAACAGATGAGGAAACTGAGGCAGACAAAGTTAAGTGACTTGTCCAGGGTCACACAGTTAGTGAGTATCTAAGGCCAGATTTGAGGACTGATTCCAAGCTCTGTACTCTATCCACTGCAGCACTTAGAATTGGACAAAACATTAGATCATCAAGTTACTCTTTTCAAGAATGACATTGTTTTCTGTATATTTCCTCTTAGGATGCAGAGCACTCTTAAATGTTCAAATTTTAATAATGTGAACTATTATCTCTGGAGATCACCTCAGTGGATGAGCAAAAAGCTTGAAATCACCAAGATCATCCAAAATATTTCTGAATTATCCTGTGATAAAATCTTGGCAGACATGCTCCCTATTTGACATTATCACCTACAAAGACTGACACATAAACAACTTCAATGTGGAGCAAATCCTAGGTTAAATAATTCCCTGCATTTGTACACTTTAAATCTGTTAATCCATTGAATGGCAGTCCAGAGTTACCATAGTTCTTCTTGACATTGATGGACCTTCCTCATTCCAGAGCACTGGATTTTTCTTGGTAAGCTCTACAAGCCCCTCTAGGCACTAGCATTGATCAGGCAGCTGTGAAATTATATCTCTTTTTTCTATTTACCTCATCCTTTTGAGGTTAGTCTCCTTTTTATTACTCATGCTACCATCTAGAATATTCTTTACTGGGAAATAACACAGAAAAGATGGCAGGAGAGAAAAAATGAGATTGATGCTAACAAAAAATACACAGTTACCTTCATAAATTTAAATATATTGAAATCATAAATTTCCATCAAAGCTGGCAGGGGCATCTGAGAATATCTAGACTAAACGCTTTCATTTTGTAGCTCAAGGAAGAAGTCATAGAAGAGTAGCTTGCAAAAGGTCATACAGAAATTAAATGGAAGATCTGGAATTTAAATCCAAAGCCTCTTACTCCAAGTGTAATACTTTATCATCTCACTGCCTGTCTGTACTATTGTTCATTTATTTCTTGTGTCAGATCCTTTGTGAAAAGTGGCTGTTTTCTTAGTAAAGATACTGGAGTGGTTTGCTGTTTTCTTCTCCAGCTCATTTTACAGATGAGGAAACTGAGGCAAATAAGTTTAAAGTGACTTGCCTAGTGTCTGAAGTAATATTTGAACTTAGGACTGACTCCAGGCCAGCCACTCACTCTATACCCTGCACCATCTACCTATTCATTGCCTATTTATTCTTGATTGGATTTTTCCTAGCATACAGTATAATATCTTGTCCATAGAGCAGGGGTAGGAAGGGTGAGAAGAAATTTATATAGTACCTACTGTGTGCTAACCACTGTGATAGGGCTTTTACAAAGATTATCTGATTTGATTTTCACAACCACCCTTCAAAGAGTGTGTGTGTGTGTGTGTGTGTGTGTGTGTGTGTGTGTTTTGTAATCCTCATTTTATAGTTGAGAAATTTCAGGCAAACAGAGGTTAAAGTGCTTGCCAAGTATCATATAGCTAGAAAATATCTGAAGCCAAATTTGAATCAGGTCTTCCTGATTCCAGACCCAGCTTTCTATCCACTATATTACTTAGCAAGCAGTTAATAAATGCTGAATTGAATTGAATTCTTTAAAATGTGTCCATTATCATTGGGTTTTTCTGCAAGTGCAACATTAAAGTGGGAAGTATCTCAGAAAAAGGCAAAAAGAAGTGTCATATTGTGCTCACAGAGCTGTTACAGCATACAGAATGTTTCACTTAGAGTAGGAAAGAACTGAGTTCAATTCCTACCTCTAGCTATGTGAACCTCTGCCTCATTTCCTTGTCTATTGTTGTTATTCAGTCATTTTCAGTTACTTGTATCATATTCTTCATGACTCCATTTGAAGTTTTCTTGGCAAAGATAGTGGAGTGGTTTGACATTTCCTTCTCTTGCTCATTTTACAGATGAAGAAACTGAGGCAAACAAGGTTTGAATGACTCAAGGTCACATAGCTGGTAAATGTCTGAGGCCAAATTTGTATTCAGGAAGATGAGTCTTCCTGACTCCAGGACTGACATTCTTTATACTGTGCCATCTAGCTGCCTCCTCTATAAATGGGGCTAATAATAAAACCTATACCCCATGTTATTTTAAGTATCCAATCAAATAATCTTTATAAAGTGCTTTGCAAAACTTATAGCACTGGATAAAAATGATATTATTAATGTTGTTGCTACTACTGACAACCAATAGACTCTGGTTTTCTCTAGTCAGCTGGAATGAAGATTTTAGAACAAATGGCTCTCTATATAAAATACCTCAAATTAAATAGGACTATTATCAGGAGGGAGTGCATAATTGGTCTCTCTTTGTTGTCCAGACTGCAAAGTTATGTAGTAATTAAAGATGATAGTTCAAGCTAAGGCCTCTTATAAATAAACTTGGTATGTAACAAGCTCAAAGACAGAAAAAAAAATTAAGCCAGAAGTCTTAAAATAAACAAACAAATAGGCTGTGGGAAATTGAGGATTTCAAAAAGAAAACACCCCCTCTCTCCCCAATAAATACTGAACTTCTAGCCAGGAATGCTTACTGTGGTTTGATATACTGTATTCACTGTGGTGGTTAAGGAAGGGTGGAGAGGAGGGAGCTGGAAATATTTAGCAATAAAATAGATTTCTCTGTACCTCTGTAGGATTCCAAGGATGCGTATTTAAGGGATTTTTAAAAAATTAAAAGAATCTGATTTTTAACATACTATGATTTTATAGAAAGACTAAATTTTTAAATATTCCACAACTGAGGAGCATAGATATCCTGCTATGTCTAATGACATTGATTTTAAATAAAATTGACTCAAACACATAATGTATCCTAGAAGACTTTAAAAAGTTCTCTCTCACATGTTAACTGTTTTTCTTAAGATTAGAAATGCAGCAGTCACTCCTGAGTTGGGTTCAGGAGTATACTGGAGTCAGTTCAAATCCACTTGTGAAAACAAATAGTTAAATTTCCAGTATGAGCATTTACAGCTGAGATATCAGCAAACTGCAAGTCAGGGCTTAGTTTATTTTTTTTATTGACTTCTATAATTAATAAAATGATGGAGACATTGCTAATGATGTAAATGAACCTTTAAAGGGGAAGGGGTTGAGGGAAAAAATAAATTAATATGACTTTATTATATATTTAAAAGGAATAGCAAGTTGGACAGAATAGACTTATAATTTCTGGATAACCATCTTTTTAAAATTACATCTTATTATGGAAATGCTTTTTCATTCCATAAATTAAAATAATTTTAAAAAAAGATATTGAATATAATAGTTTTTCGAGCAGTTGTTAAATATTAACCTGCATACCTGTGGCTGATCTGATTGGCTTGGGAAAAAAAGCCTACTCTATTTTTTCCAACGTAGGTTGGTTTGCCTTTCCATAGGCAGCCTGGGGGTCCTCTGCTTCCCTAGGGACTCACTATTGTAATACCAGACTTGGTATGGATAGCAGATCAGCTTTTGCCCTTCTACATCTTAGACCTCCAGAGCATAAGCAATCAAATAGCTTCAATCTTCCCAGTAATGAAGATTACACGTGCAGACCATCACACCCAGACATTTTATTGGACTCTCTTATTGATATGACTGTGGAAACTGCATAGTAACGTGGTAAAAATGTTCTGTGCTTTGAGTAAGGAGAGACCTGCATTTAAGTCATACTAATTAGATGAGTGACCATTAGCAACCCACTTAATTTTTCTGAACCTCAGTTTTCTCATCTATAAAATGTGGATAAGTACTATCTATAGTACTCACCTCATTTATGAAAAGCAAATGAGATCATGTGTGTAAAGGATGTCTGAGCAACTGGGGCTCATCTTCAGAGATTGCATCATGCCCTACCTGCTACCAATCCTCAAGGAAGAGACTGTGGGACCTGCTTCTGCTAAAACATAATGACATATAATAGAAGAGTCCTACTTCCAAATTCAGAGCATGTGCAGGTATTTTGTTTCCAGTTCCTTTACCATGTGAAGAAGAGGAATATTTTGTTTGGTGGCTGAGCTGGAACCAAGAATGCATACAAAAGTATTAACCAGCCACAGTATTTTCTTTTCTCTCCCTGGCCATGCTTCAACGAGAAGGCAAGGACTTCTGTAAACCCTTGATAGGAAAAGAACCATCAGTTCTTTATCTCCCTACCACTTTGTGGCCCATGAACATATGACCTTGCAGTTGCTTCTGTATGTTCGGTAGAGGAATATTGGAGATATACGGAGCCTGATCCTGGGGGGTGTATGAGTATGTAGTGGAGGACCAGGGAGTATCATATAATTCTAGGTTCTTCTTCTTATTCTCTATATGCCTTGCATTTTCTTGCCTTTTGTCCATATTTTTTTTGTTGTTGTTGTTCAGTAGAATGGAAGGTCCTAACAGGCAGGAACCCAGTTTATTTCTATCTTGGTTTTTTCCATGCTTAGGATAATTGCTGGCAGATAGTATGTACTTAATAAATATTTGTTATTGTTGTTGAGAAATGACATCAAATAATAATGTCAAAGAAGGATATGTATGTGTGTGTGTGTGTTACCTGAAGTAGCCATGGAAGTTTGAGAACAGATGAGGTTAGAAAGAGTCTCTATGGTGAATGAGATAGTGAGTTAATTCAGAAGGTGTAGAAGGATTTTCTTGCAGTAGTAAGGGACCAGTTAAAGTTTTATAACATAAATTACATGTCATCATGTTTCAATCGTGTTCTTCATAGTTCAATCAACAAATAAGTTTAAGTGTGTCTATTATGTGGCTTGCTGGGCTTGAAGTCAGGAACTCATGTTTTTGTGTTCAAATCTGACCTCACCATTTACTAGCTCTGTGACCTGGGATAAATCATTTGCCTAAGTTTCCTCATCTGTAAAATGATCTGAAGAAGGAAATGGTAAACTACTCTAGTATCTTTATCAAGAAAACCCCATATAAGGTCATAAAGAATCATGACTGAAAAAAATTGAACAGCAACAACAATAAGCATCTTGAGGAGCCAGAGAAGTTCAAAGAAGCGGCTATCTAAAGGGAAACAACAAGAAGGTAATATACTATTCTGGATCTGGTTGTTCCCAACAAAGAAGTGACTCCTGAGATAGAAACAACAGGCACCTTGGGGGCAAGAAAACTACTCCACTATGGAGTTTGGGATAGAGAACAAGTAAATGGAGGTAGTGATTTCTTCTAAGAGACTTTGCATCTATCCCTCTTTGTCTTTGTATGCATTCTCTAAAATCTAAAATATATTTTCTTTATCTCGGCCTGGTAGAATCCGTGACTTACTTGAAAACATGGTTGAGGTGCCACTTTCTGTTTTTTAAGCTTTTTATGTTCAAAATACATGCAAAAATAGTTTTCAGTCTTCCCACTTGCAAAATCTTGTGTTCCGATGTTTTTCCTCCCTCCCTTCTTCCCATTCCCTCCCCAGAACACTCAATAATCCAATATATGTTAAATTTATGCAATTCTTCTATATATATATATATCTTCACATTTATCATGTTGCACAAGAAAAATCAGATCAAAAAGGGAAAATGATAAGAAAAAATCAAGCAAACAACAAAAAGGTGAAAATATTATGTTGTGATCCACATTCAGTTCACACAATCCTGTTTCTGGGTATAGATGACTCTCTTCATCACAAGACCATTGGAATTGGCCTGAATCACGAGATGGCACTTTCTACATGAGATCTTTGCTGAATCCCCAGTTATATATATATATATATATATATATATAGTCTCCCTCTATTTTATATATATTACATTTTCTTATTTGTTGTATACTTCTCAGTAGATATAATTTCATTGAAGGCAGAGACTGGTTTACTTTTTTTTCCCCTAGTACTTCCACATGTTAGTGCCTTGAACACAATAAATACTTGCTAAATCAAATTAAATTTACTTGCTTTTACTGATTTCCTCTGACCTGACCACCTTCCCCCCCCCCCCCCCCCACCTCCTCCCCGCCAAGTCATGGCCAAAGCACAAAGAGTTAGTACAAATTGGCTTCAGGAAGAGTTTAGAGATGGGACCTCTTATTTTGATTATTATACATATAGAAAGTACAGTTATCCCTTCCACATTGTGGGGATAAGTAATGCAGCACACACACAATCTGGAAAATCTGTGTAAAATTTTTTGGCCCTCCCTTCATACCAGAGAAAAAGTCTGAATTATTATGGTATTAAAACATAAAATATGTTGATATTTTATAATGCTACACATACATTTCGTGCATTTCTGAGTTTCTAAACTTTTCCTCTGTCATCTGCTAGTCTTTGGTGTTGTCTGCAGCTTCTGTAAAACTCCCTCCAAATTCCCATTTAATTTCTTATGCCAACCTGTGATGTCTCAGAACTCACCATGGGGAAAGCTTTGGTATAGAAAGGATAACTGTACTATACTGTTGTTTTTTTAAGGGAAAGAAATTGTAAATCTGAACATGAGTTTGATTGCTTTTATGCTGTTTTTAATGACATGAGTTGAAAAGAGGTTCTTGGGTTGCCATCTGCACTGCTGGAGGGAGGACTCATATGGATGAGATAACAGATTCATTGAAGTTTATGGCATAAACTGCTTGACAATCAGAATTTGTTCCCAATAGCAAACCTGGCAGTTTGCCTGTTATTTTGTGCTTTCCTCATAGTTGGATGATGTGGGGGAGGGAAGCTGGAGAGGATAGTTAGAGGGGATCTGGACCTATGATTTCAACCATGTCTAAGACTCCTGATGAGGAAACCAATAGCAACAGAGCACAAATGTGTAGCCCAGAATCCATCTCAGGGTATCAAGTCCAACCTCTCATTTTTTTGAAAGAGGGAAACAGCCTCAGGGAAGTAAAGTAAAAGTTTTATTTACATGTAGACAAGCCCCAAAGGCAAGACCTAAATCCAACTAGTTCCAGAGCCTGTGATCTTTCCACTCTATGGGATGTAGACTGGCAGCTAATTCTGTAATTTGTAGTTTCAGAGAATGGAGGGAGGCATAGAGGAGGTTACATGATTTATCCAAGATTACACAGCTAGTATATATGTCAAAGGTGGGGCTTGAATACACATCTTTCTGACTTTAAATTTGGTTCTCTAGCCACCATACTATTCAAATTCTCACTTTCCCCCAGCAATACAGACAGTTATGTTGCAGGCAGGATCCAATTACTTGTGCCTTTTGAGTCCGTAGAAATGTTTCTATATCTCTAGAGTGATCCAGAGCAGGAGAAAAGCACTGCCTTGCTCCCCCTAAGCCAAATTAGTATGAGGCAGGTACCACTAGGATGGGGGGGCCCTTAGGAAAGTGAACAGTCAGACAGTGTCTTGGTTCCAGAGGTGGTCCATTTGTTTCCCAGACTCAGGATCCCAATTTGATTTGTATCTCTGGGTCTTCACACACACACACACCCCTCCCCCACCCTAACTTTAACATCTTCCCCCCCTCCCACCCCAGCCCAGCCAAACGCCGGTCCGCTCCCGCCTGTCTGTCACCCTCAGTCCAAGAGGCCCCAAGTTTCTAGTTGACCGTCTGGGCCTCCGGATAAAGTTACGCAAAAACTCCCATTGACTGTAAAGGGGGAAGGCGGGTCTGAGCTCTTGTCCTGTGCCGGCCGAGGGGAGTTTCCAAACTTTGCAGCCAGCGAGCTCGGGTTCCCTTTCCAGATCCCTCATTTCCTCCCTCACCCATCCCGGCGCTCCAGCCTGCTGCCCGCCTGCCCTGTGGGCTCGCCTTGCCTGCCAAGGGAGAGAAGAAACGAGACAAGAAGGGAAGGAACGAGCTCGCGCAGCCCAGAGATGGGGGTAATCCCTACTGCAGCGCGAGGTCCCTTGAGGGCGAGCTTCCCCATTCCTCCACACTCTGGGCTTTGAGCACCCTCCATTAGCACCGGCCCAACCCAGGTAGGCAGGATGGCCAAGGAGAAACCGCTGTGGAGGTGCTGTGCCTTCCGCCTGTGCTTGCTCTCCGCTGCGCTACTCTTCTGCCTGCAGCTCACCCTGGAGCTGAGGCGCTCCTGGTCCTCAAGGGACGGCGAGGGGCAGGTCGGACGTCCCTC
This sequence comes from Sarcophilus harrisii, assembly GCF_902635505.1. NCBI lineage: Eukaryota > Metazoa > Chordata > Mammalia > Dasyuromorphia > Dasyuridae > Sarcophilus > Sarcophilus harrisii. The sequence goes on from NC_045429.1 coordinate 191,216,525, forward strand.
CAGTAGCTCCCCGCCGGGCTGGGCAGATGCCCCTGCACTGCAGCAGCTGCTGCCAGGAGTGCACCCGCCTCCTGGGGTGCACCTGCCACCGGGACACTCCAGGCCCCCAGCTGCCAGCAGGAGGCAGGTGACCTACTTAAGGAGCAGCCGTCGAGGGGAGGCGGAACTGGGCAACAGCCCCCCAGGAGAGAGCAGCCACAGAAAGGTCAGTGGCTGGCGAAGGGAGGGCAACTGAAGCTTTCTGGCTGGGGTTGGAGTACATTACCCATGTTTGAATCGAGATAAATACACAATCCCTCCAGTATGTTCTCTGCCTTCCTAGCTGCACTCCTTCAGATGTGACGAAGGGGCGGGGGGCGGGGAGGGAAGGAGAGAGGGAGAGAGAAACAGAGAGAAAGAGACTGGGGAGGGGGAGGGAGGAGAGGAAAGGAGGAGGAAGAGGAGGAGGGGAAGGGAGACAAAGAGAGAGAGAGATTGATTTTCATAGCATGGAGACGTTATTTGTCCAGTAGAATAAAGTAACTGTCTGCCCCAAGTTTATTCCAATTACCTGGGCTGACAACTCTATATGTCTATTTGAAAATTTATGATTGGATTTTCAAAATAACTTATTGATTGTGGAAGCAAAGTAGAGAATTCATCTTTCACCCATTAATCCAGACATTAAAAATTTTGCAAAAATACATAAAACAATGCCACACTCACTAAAAGAAAAAAGTTATTTTTCATTATATGTTTTTTATAACATGTAATTAATTTATTATTGTTATTTTAAAATCATATAATAAAACTTTAATTTTAAATATGGTAAATATGGAGAGATATAAACCATATAAACAAAAACTTTTTGGGGTACTCAATAATTTTAAAGAATATAATAACATACAATGAATTTATTATTGTTATTTTTAAATAATATAGTAAAACTTTGTTTTAATTTTTAAATATGGTAAATATGGAGAGCTATAAATCACATAAACAAAGACTCTTTGGGGTCCTCAATCATTTTTAAGAGTATAAAGGGGTCCTCCAATTTTTTAAAATTGTAAAAGACTCCCAAGACCAAAAAGTTTAAGAACTGTTATTCTACAGGTTGTCAAATTTCAATTGCAAATCTGGCATTTTAAGGATATGAGGCCACTTGAAGAGAATTTTGTTACATGTAGTGAAAGAGCTGATTTTTCTCTTTTGGTCTCCCCCCTCTCTCACCTCTCTCTATCTCCTCTTGGAGCCCCAAACAAAGCTCCTGACTGTTTGAAAGTAATGTTTGGGGGTGTGTGTGTGGTGATTGTGGTTTCTTTGTCATATGATCAGTGTTTCAGAAGACCCCTCTGGAATGTACTTTTTTTTTTTTTTTTTAAGAGACTGTGCTAGGTCACCTAGTTCCAATACTTCATCTCTACCTCAACCTTTTCCTGTCTCCATAACAAGTACCTTTATGCCAAGCATTTGAGGGAAATATGTAAGTACAAAGTATTTTAGGAATATGTAAGTATGAAAAAAAATTTAGAGATCATCTTTTGCCCAGGGAATAGGAATATATGTAGAGATCCTTAAATAGATATGGAGTTTTTCTAGACTTAAATTCTTAGAGTGCATCCTTCTTTTCTAGCAGTAGTCTTTAGTTTATTAACTGTGTCCTGCCAAATCTCAGGGGGAAAACACTATTTTTCATGAATTTTGATGGACCTATGATCTCATGGTACTAATTACATTGATGCAATTTGTAATGTATCCACACCTTTTCATTCTATATGATTCTTATTCCTATAAATAAATAGTCTGAAGAAGTTCCTAACATACTGGAGGCTTTTGTGTATGCATATGTACTATGATTTGAATATAAATGTAGCATAATAAAATAGAAAGTACACTAGGTTTGAAATAAGATCTGTCTTCATATTCAAACTGTTATTCTCTAGTTGTGGAACCTAGGTCAAGTTACTTAATCTTTAAAAGAAAGAAATGGGTGACTTCTAGTTCTAAATCTATAATATTATTATCTTTTGAAATCTATTCTTATATTTCCTGGATGATAACTTTTTATACTGATTCTTGCTTATGTAATAAAGACATGAATCTCTCAGATTTTAATGTGAGTTCTCACAGATGTTTTAGACTTACAATGATGTGCTAATTGTTTATTGGAGAAAGGCTTAGGTCATCAGATTCCTAGAGTGGGTTTACACCTGGATTTGGGGATTGTCAGGTGGTGTGAAATTGAAAAAGAAAGAGAAAAGAGAAGAACTCTAAGTAACAAAGAGAAGGAAATAAAATATGAGAAAAAGGATGGAGTGGTGTTACTTGAGGTTTCATAAATAAAGCAATGGAATGAGCAATACTGTATTGGGAATATGGCTATTCACAATTTGGGTTGTCCTGAAAAAACTGCAAAAAATATGAAGGAAAGAAAGCTACTTTATTAATCTCTATAACATCCAATGCCTACCTAGGATAGTGTCTAGAATTGAACAAGTATATGGGAACATTAAGATAGTAGCCAGTCAGAAGTATTTTTTTCATGTGACTGTTTTAAAAAAAATTGATTACTTTTGGTCTAAGCAGTTATGACTAAATTTGACCCACTAGAGAACTAATCTTAGCTTTATTTTAGCTTTCCAGGGTCAGCTCATATACTACATTCTGCAAGAGGCCTTTCCTGGTCCTCCTCAATGCTAGTATCTTCCCTTTGAGAGTACCTCCAATTGATAGGATATATATCTTGTATGTACATAGCTGTTTTAATTGGTTTCCTCCATCACATTAGGACCTCCTTGAGGACAGAAATGTTTTGTTTTGTGTTTGGGGTTTTTTTTGCCCTTTTTTTGAGAGGGGTATCCTCAGCACTTAGCAGAGTTCCTAGCACAAAGTAAGTCCTTAAGAAATGCCTCTTAATTTCTGATCATGTACCTTTACCATAATGATTCCCGTTTATTCTTTTTCTGAGTATTCCTTAACCTATTTCCTTTGTAACTGAAGCAGGCATTTTAAAGATGGCTGACATAGGTTTAAGAATAGCCGAAGAACATACCTATTCTTATTAATTGAAAGATTAATTGAATCTCTGAGGAGTTATCTAATTGCTTTGACCTTTATTGATTCAGTTCAACTCATCCTAGTAAAGTGGAAGAAATACTGGCTTTTGGAACTTGGGCTCAATTTCAAGCTCTTTTATTTAATGCTTATATCACCTTGGGCAGTACATTTAATATCTCTGGGCCTTCATGTCCCTGATTTGTAAAATGAGGGGGTTGAATGTAATGGCCTTAAGGTCCCTCCCAAATATACTATATATACTTTATATAAAATACTTATAGAGTGCCCATTATATGCAAGACTATTATGGTCCATATAAAGAGTATGTCTGTTTTCATGGGCATAATGTGGTGGTGGGGGGGGGGAGGAGGAGGAATAGGAGTAACTATCAAAGTGTATTTAAAGAAATGCAAAGTATGATATTTATTGGTTCAGTACCTGGCACATAGTAGATGCTTAACAAATGTTTATTGACTGATTGACTTCAGGGGAGGGACCAGTTTTATGTATCAAAAAAAGCTTTTAGGCACATTTCAGATGTCATCTTCCTCTACAAAGTTATATCTCATACTTTCCTACACCTCCTACCTCAGTAAAAAATGATGTTTTCTGCTTCATACTCTAAGATCACATTATCTGGACCTTCTCTTTGTTCTTGTTACAATCTAACTTTTACACTTATGTGTACATATTGTAGCTTCCCATAGCAGTCTAATGCAGGGGCTGTAACCATTTTATCCATTCTCTTTGCCTAGAACTTTGCACCTAGTTAAATGCTTAAGAAATGTTTATTTTTGAGTTGAATAGAATCGAATGAAGAAGGACATATTTGAGCTGGTTATTGGTGGGAAGGAATTTACTACCATGGGTGGAACTGGTTCTGGGGGATATGAAATGCTTTCCAGATAGAGAGAACAACTTAAAAAGCCTCAGGCCTTAAACTCAGCAATGTCATTCTTTTTTCATTAACTTACTGGCTTACCCCCAACACCAGCTCTTTCCACCTTCCCTTACTTATATATGTTGTTGTTGTTCAGTTGTTTCAGTCATGTCCAACTCTCCTTGACCCCATTTGGTGTTTTTTTTTTTTTTTTTGGCAAAGAGACTAGGGTACTATACCATTTCCTTCTCCAGCTCATCTTACACATGAGCAAAGTGAGGCAAACAAGATTAATTGACTTGCACAGGGTCACATAGTCAGTAAGTGTCTGAGACTGGATTTGAAATCAGGAAGGTGAGTTCTGATTCCAGACTCAATCCAAAACACCACCTAGCTACCCTACTCATAGATAATCACCTTGCAATTTATTTTGATAAGGAAGGCAATGCTGTACCATGGAAAGAACACTGAAACTGATTCAAATCCTTCCTCAGATTTTTACTACCTGTAAAGATAGCAAAATTTTACTACCTATATGATCTTGGATAAGTCTGGACCTCACTTTACTCATTTTTAAAACTAATGATTTAGATTAGGCGACTTCTAAGGTTATTCTAGTTCTAGGTCTATGATCTTATGACCATATAATTTTGTTTTTGCATTATTAATAGCTAACGTTTACTCTTGCATTCTGGGTTTGAACTCTCCTTGATTATATCCTCTGGGAATACAACTAATTCATACTAACATGTTGGATCCCTGGAGTGGTGTTTTTATTTTTGGTGTGTGGGGGGTGGGGGAGAAGAAGAAGGAAAAAAAAAGAAGGTAAAGGAGGAGGAGGAAGAGGAGGAGGAGGAGGAGGAGGAGAAGGAGGAGGAGGAGGAGGAGGATGTGACTGTTCCTAAGCTCAAGAAACTCTATGGGTCTTAATTCCTAAAGCAATAGTTCATGAGCCCCCATCTGTGTGCTTAATAGCACAATTAACTCCAAATAAAGGCATTTATTGAGTCAGTATCCGAAGAACAGTAACTATAAAAGATTCCTTTAATAAACCCATTCTCCAATAACTGCAAACATCAATGAGAAAAGGGGGTGTGCAGGGCATACACATGGTCCAGGAAAATCATGTATCTGATAGCATGGAGTCCCAATTTTCTTTCTCTTCTCATATTCTCATATTATCTCCCTGGACTGATCATTCAGCTTAGTTGGTTCCATGGGTTTGTTCTTCACAAAAGCTAAACTCCTGATGGCCAGTGACTCTCTTCTCTTTCAAAAGAGGTCACATTTTTCAGTTTCCTCCTGCTTTCAATCTGTTTGAGTCTGCTTTCTGCCGTGAGTGGTATCACTTATTGGGAAACTATTTTCTGTAAGAAATCTTATAGCCAATGGAAAAGAAGGGGAAGCAAGACAAATTCCCTCTTCTTACCCATGAAAGGAAAGAAATGATTTTCTTTCATAGTTGGTGATCTTCTCCACTACTGGAGGTTACAAAATAGATTTTTTTCCTGACTCAAAAATCCAATGCTCTAACCACTGTGCAACCTAGCTGCTAATCAAAACAAATTAAAATTTTCTTCTACATGATCATCCTTTAACTACTTGAAGACAGTTACCAGATCTTCTTTATCTTTTTAAACTTCCATGTCATGTTGTTGATTCATCTTTAGCTGAATGTACACCCAACTCTCCAGAATGCCTTTTATAGGAATTATTGTCTAATTATGTCTCTTCCGCTTTGTACTTATAAAAATGAATTTTATATTTGTTCCTATTAAATTTCTTTTTTTCTTTTCTAGATTTGGTCTGTTATGTTCTAGCTTGTCATGATATTTTTGATGTGGACTCTATCTTCCAAAGTGTTTTTTATGTCCCTTACATCTTCATTTAAGCTGCATATTTGACAAGTATGATATCTATGTTTTTATTTAAAACATTTTTCATCTCTTAAAGGTCTCTTCCTACATTTCCAGGTTTCTGACACCTGTCAGCCCTAGGTATTCTAGCATGCACGATACCAGCCTCTTTCCTCTTTCATAAACAAGCTTTTGGTGCTGGGTATTTTCATTGATATCCTTCATTTTAGCCTCCAGAATTTCTTAGTTTCCTTCAAGTCTCAAATAAAGTTACATCTTTTTATAAGAAGCCTTTCTCATTGTTCTTCATGTTAATGTCTGCCCTCTGTTGATTAGCTCCAATTTATCCTGCATATATCATGTTTATAATTAGTTGTTTTTATGGTGTTTTCCCCTTTCAACCATGAGCACCTTGAGAATTTTTGCCTTTTCTTTTTGCCTTTCTTCATATGCCTAGCCTTTAGTACAGTGATTAGGAAGTGTTTAATATTGACAGATCACAATTTTGATTGCATAGGACCAAGGACAGATCCCAGGGAGACTCCACTAATGACCTCACTCCAAGATAACAGATCCATTAATAATTAATCTTTGGTTATGGTTATTGAATCAATTCCAAAGTCATATAATTTTACTAGAACCTAGCCCAGATATCTTCACCTTGTCCATAAAAATAGCATGAGATATTTTGTTGAATGTTTGGTTGAAATATAGCTCTAATTGACCAATCTAGTTATCCTGTCAGTCAGTCAACAAACATTTATTAAGTGTTGCTATGTGCCAGGCATTGTGCTAAGTCCTTGGAGATATAAATAAGAAAAAAAAGAAGATAGTCTCTGCTCTCAAAGAGCTTATGCTACAATCTAATAGATGAAGACACCCATCACAGAAAGCTGAAAAATGGAGGGGGAGGAAAAAAAGGGAAGGGAGAAAAAGGATGGGCAGGATATCAGGCATGGTAGAGAAGTCAAGGAAGTCCAAAAGGAATGTAGTAAATGAATGAAATGAGAAAAAGCATCTAGTTGGGTAAGTCTAGCAGACTACTTTTTCTTGAAAGTATGCTGCTTTCCTTCCTTTTCCTTTTCCTAAATTCTCATAAATGGACTTTAACTTTGGCATATCAACTCCATTGGTTTGTAATTTGCAGATGCTATACTTTTTTCCTCCCTCCTTTTCCTTGTCTCTGTCTCTTTCTCTGTCTCTGTCTTTGCCTCTGCCTCTGTCTCTGCCTCTCTCTGTCTCTGTTTCTGTTTCTGTCTCTGCCTCTGCTTCTCTCTGTCTCTCTCTTTCTCTCTGTCTCTGCCTTTATCTCATTCATTCCTCCTCTCTCCCTCCCTCCCTCTTCTCTTTCTCTGTCTCAAATTGGGACACATTCTTTTTGAAGATCTTTCAGAGATTATTGATAAAATCTCTGCAATCACATCTGCCAGTCCTGTCAATACATTAGGATGTAGTTTATCTAGATCTGGGGGCAGATAGATGACAAAGTGGGTAGAGTGCCAGACCTAGCTTATCTTCCTGAATTCAAATCTGGTCTCAGACACTGAATATCTCTGTGACCCCGGACAAGCCCCTTAACTCTGGTTAAAACAGAAATGGTAAAGTATTCCAGTATCTTTACCAAGAAAAGAAGAGTTGGAATCAATTGAAAGAACTGAACAACAACATATCTGGACTTGAAGACTTTGTTACAGTTATTCTGTTCTATTCTTAAAACTATCTGTTCTATTCTGCCTATTTTCAAAAATAGAAGCAAAAATACAAAAAGAAATTTTTAAATTGATGTTTTATTTCATTATTAGATTAGATTAGATTATCATTTATCTAGATTAAATCCAGACTACTGTTTCTAAACTGTCTCTCTCTTGAGATCTAGTCCTTCACGACCTACTACCTTATTGGGCAGTTCAAATTATGTGTCCCATAGGCATGTCAAATTTGACATGTTCTCACTTTTGTACTGAATTCTTCTGGTCATCAAGGGCCTTGGGACATCCAGTAAATCTAAAAGGATCTGACTTCATAAAGGCAGGTCGTTTTTTTGTCTTTATGTGATCAGGAAGCCATGGCAACAATGTCAGAGGCCACTTTCCAATAGAGATTGACAGGGGTAGAGCCTTGAGCTCCTAAGTGAAATATTGGAGATAGCTTTCTTATATTTTAGAGAAAGGATTGGCCTAACTGCAGGGGAGGGATCCTGTCTTGTTCTGCTTCAAAATTCTCTTTCTCAGCCTCCCAATACATGCATACAAATGTTCAAGGATCTGGGTGTGTTAAGTATTGGGAGACAAACTAAAAAATAATAATAATAATTAAATAAAAATGACGCTGATCTACCTGTGTGGGATTTTAGATTCTAATTGGGAGTGGTAGGGGTAGATAAAGCCTCTTCACAAATAAGTATGACATAGGAGGGCAATAAGGACTCTAAGAAAATCTGAGGAAGGAAAGAATGCTTTTAGCTAAGGGGATAAGAAAAGTCTTGATTCATAACTGTAGAAAGAATCAATTGTGAAGTTAATTTAAATGATTTAAGTTAGTAAGTTACATGTTGGACTGTTTAACATATCTTATTTAAATTTTGTTTGTTGAGAAATAAATCATTTGGCTTTTTGATCATGATGCTTTTAGGCATTAACCCAATTTGGTGACTGAAGAAGGAAAAAAAATTATTTTGTTCTGAATGTGAATGAGAATTCATATGGAATAATTTGTCTGAGGAGTATTTTGTTTTCTTGCTATACTTCCTTTTCAGGTGTTTCAGGCTCAGAACTTATACAATTAAATGGCCAATTTAATTATAACCTGTGTCTCCTCCAGTGGAAAGTAATTTGTAATAAAATAATAATAATAATTTTAAAAAAGGAAAAGTTAAGACTACATTGCAAATCATTCTTCTTCTCTTTTTCCTCATTCCTTCATTTTCCAAAATTATTTAAAAGGAGAACAATTTGTTGATCTCCCCTTCCTGATTATATTAAATATTTAAAGTCTATTTTTTTTTATCAATTTGACAAGAGCAATCCATACTATGCAAGTTATGAAGTTATCACTTGTTCACTAGATAATGAGCTCCCACGTATTTTATGTATCTGGTGGTTATTTTAAATGATATTTCTTTTTTATTGTTACTTCTTAGATTTTGTTGTTGTTATATAGAAATGTCACTGATTTTTGAGTAGGCTCAACTCTACTGAAACTATTGTCCCAATTAGTTTCTTGGCTGATTCTCTTGGATTTTCTAAGAGAACCATCATATCAGTAGCAAATAGGAATAGTTTTTTCCCCTCATTACCTATCTTTAAGCCCTTAGTTCTTTTTCTTTTTTTTTTTCATTGCTATTGCTGGAATTTTGTATAATTATGTCAAATAGTAGTGGGAAAATGAGAAAAGATCCTTGATTTATGCCTGTTTTATTAAGAAAGTTGCTAGTGTTTTCCGATGGCCTATAATGGACCCAGTATATAATCAAGGAATATTTGTTCATTTGTAAGATCCTGGAAAGAAATTTTAAGATTGTGTAATTAGGGCTTTTAACCTAGTGGTTTGGAAATAGTCTAAATCATGGGATTAGAATTAAAAAGAAATTTAGTCTAATTCCTTCATTGTAAAGAGGAGGATACAGAAGCTGGGAGATTAAGTGATTTATTCGACATCAAACAATGGAAAGGGATAGGATTTGAAATTCATATCCTTTGACACAATATCCAACAGTCTTTTCAAAGTACTGATTCTAGAGTTAGAGGACCGGAGTTCAAATCCTGCTTCCAATATTGCCTGTGTGACTTTAGGGTAATTTATAGCCTCTCTGGGTTTCAGTTTCCTCTTCTGTAAAATTGGGGGTGTCAAAATGTTATTATTCAGTTGTGTCCAATTCTTTGTGATTCTATTTTGGGGGTTTTGTGATAAATATACTGGAGTAGTTTGCTATTTCTTTCTCTAGCTTATTTTACAGATGAAGAAACTGAGGCAAACAGGATTAAGTGACTTATCCAGAATCACACAGCTAGTAAGTCTCTGAGGTTGGATTTGAACTCAAGAAGATGAGTCTTCATGACTTCAGGACCACTGTTCTAATCACTGTACTACTTAGCTGCCTGTGGGGACTAGAATGAATTACTTCTAAAATCCTTTGAGCTCTACTCCTGGGATCCTATAGATTTCCTTCTTTTTTATTCCTCTTTCTTTTGAAAGGCTTTTGCTTCCATGTTTTTACTTTGTCCTTTATAGGATATATGTTGTCTCATGCTGCTGTGGGTTAGGTTCAAACACAGCAGTGTTTGTTTAGACTGAATTTCTGTCCCAAAGACTGAATTTCTGTCCCAAAGACAAGCTGCCAGGTACAATTGCCATACTGTTGATTCTTTTTTTTTTTTTTTTGCATTTTTGTAGGAAACTAACAACAACAATAAAAGACTTCTACTGCCTTGTCTCAAGTAGATTTCATGTGCTTTTGTATGCATCTTGGCATTTAATATACTGGAGAGGAATTTGACTTCTGAGCCATAAAGATACAGAATTAGTAACTTGGCAATGCAATGGTTTGGTTTGCCTCAGTGCCTTCATTGCAGAATGCCAAAAAGCCAGCTGTTGCCTTTATTGCTATAAAGATCAAACCACACACTTGGCTTCCTGAGCCCTTGGTAGTTATCCAAGAAGAAAGAGGAGGAATGGCATAACTTACCACATCTCTCCCTTACCCTCGATGTGGGATAAATTGTTACTTAAAGATTATATATACTTTTTTTTTTTTAAGAAATCATCCTTCAAAATAGTCTAATTACCAGTAAAATAGAGCATTGGAAACACATTTCAAATTCTGGTTTTTTTTTTCCCTCTGTGAATATACCTGGGCCTGTCAGGGAGTTAAATATCACTCTGCTAACATTGCCCTTAGGAACCAAATAATTTTAATTTCAAACTCAGTAGTTGAAGGTAATTGCATGAGGTATAGGATATGTGGGTGTGAAAGCTCAGTTGCTTGGTATTGTAGAGAATAACAGGACTATTAAAATGTGCAATTCTGAGCTGTAGGACTGGTATATTAAATTCCTTTTCTAACCTTGGATTTTGGGGGGGAGATGGGTGGGAAGCCAGAAGGCTGCCATTGTTCTTCAGCAATAGGAGTGGAGTTCTGAGGCTCTTGATGGAGTTTGTCCATTTTAATCCTCTCCAAAGAAACAATACAATATCAGTTTTCTGAAGAGAATCGAAGCAACCTGTTTTGAAATGATACTGCTCAGGTTGGCAGACTTAAAAAGGCTTCTACTTTGAAGCTTTTCCAACTGGACAGTGTCCCTTTCAGAATGCTTCTACTGAGAAGGCATATGTAATCAGACTCATGGTCAGCAAGTAAACTGGAGCATGGTAGACACATCATGAGATAGGCATTAAAAGCAGGTGTCTATTAGCACTCCTCAGAGTATCCCCCCATTGGATCTGCTTACAGGAGGTGTGAAGGCTTCTGCAAAAAAGTGTGTGTGTGTATGTGTGTGTGTGTGTGTGTATAAATTTCTGCCTAATGACTTTTTTTAGCTTGTGTTTTGTGTTCCTTTGTCTATGAAAATATATGCATTTAATTTATAATAATAGCTAATTTTAGTACTATACCAAGCATCTCATTTGATCTTCACAACAACCCTGGCAGTTAATTAATATTATTATTCTCATTTTACAGATGAAGAAACTGAGGCACATGGGTCAAGTGACTTGCTCAGAGTCACACAAGTATTGTGAGATTAGATTTGAACTCAAGTCTTCCTGGATCTAGGCTTAGTGATCTATTTACTATGCCATTTAACTGCCCCTAAAATTTGAGTTTCTCAAGATCAAAGATCTCTCTTCTATAAAATTCTAATTTAATGCAACTAAAACTGAAGCAGTCTATTTTTAACTCACTCACACTCCATACTGTTGTGGAGACATAACCAGAGTTTGTGTCATTTGTTACAATTCCCCTTCCCACCATGAATATATAAGGACTTACTTCAATATCGCAAGCAGGTAAGAGTTCATTCACATGGTTGCCCTCTGTACCAAGTAGAACCCCTTCCATGCCTTGGGTGAACATCATTTTATGAGTTAATGTGATCAAAACAAGGGGGGGACTTGAGGATCACATTAACCTATGTAAAGCATTCTGCAAGCTGTGAATTGCTATATAAATGCTAGCTATTCTTGTTAATTATTATTATTATTATTTCAGGGAAAAAATGTGGTAAAATTATTGCCATCTGTCCTACCACTGTACCTTGAGTAGCTCTGGGACTTGCCATCTACAGCAAGATATAGTCAGGTGATATAGTAGATAGCACTCTGAAAATAGAATTATAAAGACCTGAGTATAAATCCAGTTTTGGATAATTGTGTGAACCTGGGCAAGTCACTTAAGTTTTGTCTCCCTCAGTTTCCTCACCTGTAACATTAGACTTATTAATTAATTATTAGAATAATAATTATTCTACCTTCCAGAGTTGTTGTGAAGATCAAATGAGATAATAATTATAAAGAGTTTAGGACTATACACTATGCCTAGCATATAGGAAACTATATAAATATTAGCTGTTATTGTTGTTATTGTTATCTACCTTGCTACAGCACTTATCTGTATAATACCAGGGTTGGACTTATGAAACTTCTTCCATTTCTAAGCCTATGATTCTTTTAAATCTCCAAAGTCACCAAGCCCCTTCAAACTTGTCTTAGAATTTTGTTCTTACTGCTAACTCTTTGGTTGACTGAATATATATTCATCTCACATGATATTCTATTTTAATAAAGTCTGATAAGAGTATTCCCAGAGGACAAAATTCTCAAGTGAACCAGAGACCTGAGCTTTGAAACACAGTGAAAAGGCATGACTTGATTCACCTCCCCTAAACAATGCTGTGGCATATCATGGAATGTGTTAGCTATCACTCCCTTGGGCATTATTTATCTTAGTTTCTTTGTACATAGCAGTGCTGTCTACCTTTTTTCATGGAAAAACAAACATTTTATTTGACTAGTTGAAAGTATGTGTGTAAATGAGTCCTTGAGAGCAAGGGCTGATTTCTGATTCAAAATCCATCCCTATGGCAGAAATCAAGGCTTAATTATGTTGGACATAGTTGCAAGACTTCCAAAATATTTTAACAGTCCCTTGCAAAAGATCAATTATAAGCTGTATTCTTCCTACTTTTACATATACTGTTAAAAAGCATTTTTGTGTTTCTGATTTTTTCTTAAACCAGCTCTGTCACTTCATGTCTTTGAGATCTGGGGGCAAATAACTTAGGACTTTGATTTCTTCATGTATAAGACATGCTGAATTTGATTACTTTTAGATTCCTTTGTAGCTTTACATCTATGTGTCTGTGAGTTTATTCTTTGAATGAACAACATAGGATTTTAAATCTTGCTTAGCAAAATCTAAACCTATAGAAGTCAAAGTGTTTAATTAATGTAAACCTCTACCTATGTCTCTTTTTTTGACTCAAACCATCTGTGTGATTCTTGTTTGTTTGTTTTTATTTTTGGAGAGTCAGTAGAGGTAAATACACCTTGCTATAGAGCAGAATTTGATGTGAGTAGATTTCATTACTGAATTAACAAAAACGATTTCATAAGGAAACTATGTCTAGAAACTGGAAACTGAGTGGATGCCCATCACTTGGAAACTGGCTGAATAAATTATGGCATATGAATGCTATGGAATACTATTGCTCTGTAAGAAACAACCAGAGGATGATTTCAGAGAGGTTTGGAGAGACCTACATGAACTGATGCTAAGTGAAATGAGCAGAACCAGGAGATCATTATGCACGACAATAACAAGACTATACAATGACCAATTCTGATGCACGTGGCTCTCTTCAACATTGAGATGATTCAAACCAGGCCACTTGCTCAGTGATGAAGAGAACCATCTACACCCAGAGAGAGAACAGTGGGAACAAGAGTGTGGAACACAACAATAGCATTCTCACTCTTTCTGTTGTTATTTGTTTGCATTTTGTTTTCTTTCTTAGTTTTTCTTTTTTGTCTTTCTTGATCTGATTTTTCTTGTGCAGCAAGATAACTGTATAAATAGGTATAAAAATATTGAATCTAACGTGTATTTCATCATATTTAATATGTATTGATTGGATTACCTGCCAGCTAGGGGTAGGGGGAAGGAGGGGAAAATTTGGAAAAAAACGTTATGCAAAAATCAATGTTGAAAAAATTACCCATGCATATGCTTTGTAAATAAAAAGCTTTAATAAAAAAAAAAAAAAAAAGAAGTTATGCCTAAAGGCGTCTTGAGGATTTAGAGGGAGAATTCAGTGTATTGCCATGGCAGATACTTATTATGTTGCCTCTGAAGATTCTCAAGAGGAAAAATTTAAAGTATGTGCATGTAAAGGTAGAGAAGTATACAGATCTTAAGGTCATAACATAGAAGTGGAAGTGGAAGGAGCCCCAGAATTCTGGGACTTTCTTGCCAGTTTTGCCATCTCTGGTACCACTTAATGGGAGCTTTATGGTACAGCAAGTGGTTCTGCCATTTGTGTGTAATGCTGTCATATAGAGAGACTACAGCATAATAGAATCAGAGAGCTGGGTTCAAATTTTATCTCCAACACTAGTTTTGTGACCTTAGGCAAGATGCTTAATGTCTTTATCATTCAGGTGAATCCATGGAACAAATTTGCAGTCACAGATAGGTTGCCACATGATTTGTTAGAGAAAAATTCTCATACTAAGCTTTCCTGAAGCTGACAAAACCAAAGATCCTTCATATGTTTTGTGTATTTGGTAAATGGTTCCACCATTGTCAGCTATTTGTAAACCATTTGTCTGGGAGGAAAACAAAATTGTTATCTCCCATCTGCAGCTGGATGATAATGAGTCAAATACCCAGAAAGAGTAGAGAGAATAGATTATATGTGAATTAGAAGATGAAGTGAGATCCTGGAAGAGACTGGTTTTAATGAGTCTGTGGAATGTCAGATTCCAAAAGGACAGGCAGGAAAACCAATAGCCAGAAGAGAGAGACTCAGATCCAGTCTTTTGAATGAGACCAGTAGGCAGGATTCTAGGAGTGCCTATGGAAAGTAAAACCTAAGAAAAAGCCTCCCTTCCTTCCCTCCCCTTAGTAAAATCAGGGAAGTAAAACTGGACCAGGGCATTGACAAAGTATTAGCTGCTGCCAATAATTCTAATGAAAATATTAGCCTTTTTCCTACTCTGAAGTTGCTTAAGGGGAAATCGGGCTCCTGAGTAGGTGTATTTGTGCTAGACCTTAGATATGGATGTAGAGATGATTTGTTAGAAGACTGGGGAGAGCAAGGGGAACCAAGTGAGTACTCTTTATACATAACATATACATAAGCATAACAATACAGCTTTGGGGAATCTTATTGCCTGGTTTGGTTTCCCCAGACATCTGTGTGATTTTATTTTGCATGTATTTCTGGGGGAAAACTTGTGTATTGGGTTGTCAGTTGTTGAAGGTCTTAGGCACAGAATTCATCATAATGTTTGTCAATGATGGTAAAACAAGCTAAAATGAGATAAGTACTTTCTGAGCTATATTTCTATATCATGTCTACATCAGTGATTGTGGGGTACAAGTGGTTACAGGACCATGATGTATTGGATCAGGTAACTGAAATCTTTAGTGACCATTTAGTCAGTAAAATTGTGGGAACAAAAGACAAATTCCAAGGGAGGTGAGAGTGAGTAGGTGTGGAGAAAGTAAGGCTATAAACATAACTATTCCTATAAGCTATTTGGTCTTAAAAATGAGGTGATAGATGGGGCAATATTTTAAAGACTTATCTGGTATATTGTATTAAGTTCTTTGAAAAGATATTAACAAACTAGAATGTATCCAGGGAAGTATAATAAGAATTACGAATGGAAATTATATCATGGAAACTAGTTGTAAAAAGATCTATGGAAGAAAAAACATTTAGCCTTGAGAAGACTTAAGAAGCCATAAGGTTGTCATCTTGAAATATGTGCAAAGTTGTTTTGTAAAAAAGTAGGTGAAATTCTGCTTGATCTCAGAAGGAAGAACTATGACTTACATGTAGAAATTAGAAAGAGGCAGATTTCAACTAGATGTTAAGAAACAATTTGCTAATAATTAGAGTTTATAAGAATGTAATTAGCTGCTTCAGAAAGTATTACTAGCTGACATTTACCTAGTACTTTAAAGTTGCAAAGCTCTTTCTATGTATTCTCATATTTGATTTTCTTAATAACAGTGAAATTGATGGTATTTTTAGCCTAACTTTACAGGCAAGGGAACTGAGGCTGAGTGGTTAATTGTTTTGTCCAGGTTCACAAATTTTGTGTCTAAAATGGAATTTGAATATAAGTATCTTAACTGCAGGTCCCTCTTTCTAACCACTATGCCACATGGCCTCATGCCTAGAATTCTTCCAGTATCAATTAACTGTTGAAGATCTTGTAGAAAGGATTCATGGCTTTGGTAAAAATTCTATGAGAGCATTGAAGGATAGAAAGAAAAATTTATTTTTAGAATGGGAAGAACAGAATGTGTTTGTAAACAGAGAAGGAGGAGCCAGGGGAGAGGAAGAAGTTAGATATACAAAAAAGACAGAATGAAGGAATGTCATAGAAGAGATGATAATTGAAGACACTTATAGAGAGGTTAAGTCTTGGAAAGAAGGGAACTTCTTCCTTTGAGATCAAAAGGGTAAAAATGCTGGAAGTTTTGAGGTATGGAAGGAGGGCAATTGAGACCATTCACATCGAATAATGTTTGTTTTCTCATTAAAATAAAGGGCTGTGTCAGATATTGGATATTATTCCTACTTGGGATTTGGTAAGAATCATATAGATTTAGAATGTCAAGAAGTTGAATGATGTTAACATTCTAATGAGAGCATTGTTGAAAAGACTTACTTTATGTCCCAGACTAGACAAGGAGAGAAATGAAGCCATAAGAGGGTCAATGCACTAGGAAAATCAGAAAGAGTTCAAAGAATTGAAAGTCTTAATAAGGCAAAAGAACATGTTCAATTGGAGATAAGAAGTAGGATAGATGGAAGTGTTGTAATCAGTGAAGGGAATTTCAGCAGTGAAAAGCTGGACAAATATATCAATTCTGAGTAATTACTGGATTACTATTGTTACCTCATTGCTTGTAATCTTTTATCATTGCTAATGGAGTACAATCAGCCAAATCTCACACTAACATTACTAAACCCTTTTGTAATATTTATTTCTTAAATAACTTGAACCATTTCCTTGGCTGTTGGATGTAAATAGTTTTTATATTGTAAAGGGTACTGACAAGGGAGTACTTTGATCAATTTGATGAACTTCAAGACATGGAGTTAAATCTTGTTTGCCTTCTATAGAAGGATAGAGGAGAAATTCTTTTATAGCTCTTTCAAGAGCAAAATTCACCATTTTGGGGGACAGTTTTTGCCTAACAGGTTTAAGGAAGTATCTTCAGGATGTTTCAGTAATTTGGCAATTTGAACAGTTTTTCATGTAACCATTAACAATATCTATTTCTTCCTTGGGACACTGATACATTGTTGGTGGAACTATGAACAGATCTACCCATTCTGGAGAGCAATTTGAAACTAAGCTCAAAAAGTTATCAAACTGTTCATACCCTTTGATCCAGCAGTGTTACTACTGGTCTTATATCCCAAAGATATCATAAAAAAAGGGGAAAGGACCCACATGTGCAAAAATGTTTGCAGCAGCCCTTTTTGTAGTGGCAAAAACCTGAAACTGAACGGATGCCCATAAATTGGAGAATGGCTGAATAAATGTTATTATTTTGTTATATATTATATATACATGGTACATAAATGTTATGGAATATTATGGTTCTATAAGAAACAACTAGTAGGATGATTTCAGAGAAGCCTGGAGAGACTTCCATGAACTGATGCTAAGTGAAATGAGTAGAACCAGGACATCATTGTGCATAGCAACGGCAAGATTATATTATGATAATTCTAATAGATGTGGCTCTCTTCAACAATGAGATGATTCAAACCAGTTCCAATTTTTCAGTGATGAAGAGAACCATCTACACCAGAGAGAAGAATGTGGGAACTGAATGTGGTTTACAACATAGCATTTTCACTCTTTCTTGCTTACATTTTATTTTGCTTCTCTCTCTCTTTTTTACTGACTTGATTTGATTTTTCTTGTGTGGCATGATAATTTTATAAATATGTATGCATACAGTGTATTTAACATATTTTTTACCATATTTAACATGTATTGGATTACTTGCCATAGAGGGGAGGGCATAGGGGAAGGGGAGAAAATTGGAACACAAAGTTTTGCAAGGGCTAATGTTGAAGAATTGTCCACACATATGTTTTGAAAAATAAAAAAGCTTTAATAAAGAAAAAAATCTACTTCTTCCTTCAAATATTATTCATATTTTTTGAATCCGCTGAAGAATGGGTGTTATTTTTGTAAAAATGCATGAGGACATATACTTTTGTTTATCTTTTCAAAAACTTTTACTACTATCTTTTGTTTTTATATCCCATTTTCTAATACATTTCTCCCACTCTTCCTTCTTGCAGAAAATCATGTCTTGTACCAAAGAATAAAAAGGTAAAAAATTAATTCAGCAAAACTAATCAACACCTCAACCAAATCCAAAATTATCTGTAATCTTTCACAGCCATAATCACTTACCTCTACAAAGAAGGGAAGGAAAGGTAATCAGTTCTCTTCTTTGAATGCAAACTTTAATATTCTGGTTTTTACAGCATTCAGTTTCATTTATTTTGTTATTTCCAGTAGACATTGTATATATTTTCCTAATTTTTCTTTCTTCACTTTACATTGGTTCTTAGAATCCATGCTTCTCCAATGTCAACATATCATTACATCCAAATTAATTAATCCAATTAATGTCCCAATTAATTTGACTATTTAAATAATCAATAGATATCTTTTTTATTTCCAGTTATTTATTATTACAAAAATGTTGCTACAAATACTGGTGTATGTAGAACTTTTCTTGGCAATATATACCTAATTATAGGATGCTGGATCAAGAATTATGGATATTTTAAGAATTTAGCATAACTCCAAATTGCCTTACTGAATGTCTGGATCAATCACACACCTCTGCTAACAGTTATTATTTTTTCATAATATTTTTAAAAGAATCTCTCCTCTATCTCTTCCCCTTCCTTTTTTTCTTTATATGCATTTTGTTCTCTGATGTACGCAATTTTGGGCAAATTATATTTCTTCCAAGTTCAATCTTCCTTTTCCCTGAGTTTGGCAAAGGAAATGAGCTTACATGGACACTGTGTACTGACATAAGTCAAATGATTCAGAAAATATTTGGAGGCCTGTAGAATGACAGGTGTGATGTTTATTTACTTTTCATTTATGCTCAATCCTTTGGGGTTTTTTTTGGAAAAGATATTGGAGTGGTTTGCCATTTTCTTCTCCAGCTCATTTTACAGATGAAGAAACTGAGGCAGACAGATTTAGGTACTTGCCCAGGTTCACATAGTTAATAGGTGAATGAGACTGATTTGAATTCAAGAAGTTCTAATTCCAGGACAATATTCTATCCACTATACCACCTAGCTGCCCTAGAATGATAGGTATAAAACTGCAAATCCTGCTCAATTTAACAAGAGATAAATTAATTATCCCAGAGATTGATGGACAAATATAATACAAGCAGCAGACTAATGTGGCCTAGCTCTTTAAACATCACACACATTGAGGTATTCAAGGAAATTCCAAATTAGTTGGCTCATGGTGTCATTCAGGGAGCCAGCCAAACTCACTGGCTTCTCTGCTCAGGCAATCATATTGCAGATCAAAACTAACCCAGTAGCACTGCACCAAAATCCCAGAATCCTGCATTTTGCCAAAGGATGGAAACTTTGAAGTTGTCTTTGCCCATAAGCTAGCTAGTTTATTAATACATTGACTTTTGGCAGGGACTACTAACATAGGACAACAAAAGATATTCTCCAGAAATATGCCCCAAACATCTGCCTGCATATTGAAATAGTAAGGGTTGGAGAATCCCTGTTCTGCTTGGGGATAAAATGGTATCTCTGCCTTGTCCATTCTTTCCCACCTTATTCCACCCTTGAGACCCATTAAAGATTGGCAATAATTTCTGTAAATTAGAAGATTTCATTGAACACTTAATCTGCTCCACTCTGCTTTGGTGCAGGGTACCTCCCCAGGCCATCTGCTAGGAAATTGGTATTTTAAAAGATTTTGTTAAAATCTGCATAGTAAAGAGGGTATGTAGAGGATGAGATAATGAAGGCTTCCTGTTTTAGACTTTATAAAGATTTTTCAAATCAGTTTATAATTTTAAAAATCTAATTTCTGCTAATCAATTAACAACTATTTCTCAGGTGTTTATCAAGGGTCAACTTATATGCTAAGTACAGTGGATACAAAGAATGACAAAAACAGTACCTGCCCTCAAGGAATGTGCATTCTGATGAAGGTAATAGCATATAAATAAATAGGTTTGTCTGAGATAGATACAGAGCAGATAAAAGGTAACTTGAGAATGGAAAGTGCTCTATATATTTAGGGGGTAGGTGTGGGGGGAGAACCAGAAAAGATCTTCTGTAGGAGATGGCTTTTGAGCTAAATCCTGAAGGAAGCCATAGAATGTAAAAGAATGAGATAAGAATAGAGACCATTCAAAGGATGAACAAACAATTTTCAGATGATGGAATTGAAACTATTTCTACCCATATGAAAAGGTGCTCCAAATCATTATTGATCAGAGAAATGATTAAGACAACTCTGAGATACCACTACATACCTGTCAGATTGGCTAAGATGACAGGAAAAGATAATGACAAATGTTGGAGCGGATATGGGGAAAGTGGGACACTGATGCATTGTTGGTGGAATTGTGAATGGATTCAACCATTCTGGAGAGCAATTTGGAATTATGCTCAAAAGTTATCAAACTGTGCATACCTTTTGATCCAGCAGTGTTACTACTGGGCTTATACCCCAAAGAAATCTTAAAGAAGGGAAAGGGATTCCTATGTGTAAAAATGTTTGTGGCAGCCCCTTTTGTAGTAGCTAGAAACTAGAAATTGAATGGCTGAATAAATTATGGATATGAATGTTATGGAATATTATTGTTCTGTAAGAAATGACCAGCAGGATGATTTCAGAGGTTTGGGGAGACTTACGTGAACTGTTGCTGAGTGAAAGGAGCAGAACCAGGAGATCATTATATACTTCAACAACAATATTATATGAGATTCAATTATGATGGAAGTGGCTATCTTCAGCAATGAGAGGATCCAGTTCAATTCCAATTGATCGGCGATGAATAGAACCAGCTACACCCAGCGAAAGAATACTGGGAAATGAGTGTGGACCACAACATAGCATTTGCATTCGTTCTGTTGTTCTTTGCTTGAATTTTTGTTTTTCTTCCCAGGTTATTTTTACCTTCTTTCTAAATCCAATTTTTCTTGTGTAGCAAGATAACTGTATAAATATATATACATATATTGTATTTAACATATACTTTAACATATTTAACATGTATGGGACTACCTGCCATCTAGGAGAGAGGGGAGAGGGAAGGAGGGGAAAAGTTGGAACAAAAGTTTTTGCAAGGGTCAATGTTGAAAAATTACCCATGCATATATTTTGTCAATAAAAAGCTATTAAAAAAAAGAATAGAGACCATTTCAAGCCCTAGGGATAATTAGTATGGCAGGCACTATGCTAGATGCTAGGTGTAAAAAATTAAAAAATATTTTTAAAATTAATATTTTAAATATTGTCATTACTGTAAATAGCTCACTTTGAGCCTATTATGTAACAGTGATAAATTTGAGCCAATTATGTAACAGTGATAGAGAATGGTTTTGAAATATTGAGTTATCATTTCTTCCTGAGGGAATGGTTTCTAAAAATGTCTGATTTCTTAACTAGTCTGTTAGATGGACCTTAAGAAGAAGCAGGCAGCTATTGCTGCTTTGAAACTGAAGTATTTGGAGTGTAGTTTTGGTATCGTGGATACAAAAGACTGTTTTGGAAAATTTTTGTGCCTGGGCCCTGTTCCTGGGCACATAACATTCATATTTATAAAACCAAGCTGTTAGCATAAACTAGAATCTGTTTAATACAGAATACACAATAGAATTCCTGGTGATAGGTTTATGTAAGTGACAGAGAAGAGGCTTCCCCCTGTACTAGTCATTTGCTTCTTATAAGGTGTTCATTTTATGCATTTCATGGTGCTTTAGAGAGAGGCAGCTTGGGATTTTGGATAGAGAGTTGATCTTAGAAGGAATGCCTGAGTTCAATCAAGGCTTGACTTTGATATAAACTGACTTTATGATCTTGGCCTAGTTGCTGGGGTTTTTTTGTTTTTGTTTTTGTTTTGTTTTGTTTTGATGTTCTTTTGTGGATTTTTTTTTCAGACTTGTGACTCTTTGTGAATCCATTTGGGGATTTCTTGGCAAAGGTACTGGAATGATTTACCATTTCCTTCTCCAGCTTATTTTACAGATGAAGAAACTGAGGCAAATAGAATTAAGTGACTTTCCCAGGGTCACACAGCTAGGAAAATGTCTGAGGCCAAATTTGAACTCAGGAAGACAGATCTTCCTAATTCCAAGGCCAGTGCTCTATCTCAATGACCTAAGAGTTCTCTAAGACTAAATTGCAGAGAAAGTGTCAACATGAATTAGTAAAAGTTTATTTGTCTTGGAGTTCCCTATATTGATGAAATCATAGATCCAGTTCATATCACAATCTAAATTGCTCAATTTTATATTTCATGGTGTTCTATGTAATTAAAAGAAAATGCCTTTCAGCTTGGTCAGGTAATTTATTGGTTAATGAATTAAATGGGTACAGACTTCCAGAAAGTAAAGAATTAGAAGATGTGGATTTTTCTACTGCTGCTTAAAAATAAATAATGTTTCTTATCCTAAGACTTCAAAGTATTTTGTAAGTGATACTAAATTTCCTAGTTCATTCAATATCAACTCCTCAACTACTTTTACTACGTCATACTACAGTCAACGTCCTGAGTTGATTGTTGGAGATATGATTAAAAAACAAACAAACCAGACAGCCCCTGAAGTTAAGGAGCTTGTATTCCATTAGCACAATGATTAAGAAAGTATAAGAAATGATCAGAGAAGGGAAAAAGGAATTAGAAGGAGAAAGAGGAAACATTATGTTTGAGAAAATACAGAGAGAAATATTCATGCCCTAAACTATTTTCAGTCTTCATGAAATGGTACAAATGACCTAGACTTTGAAGGTACTCATTACTTGTATGTCATAGGTCAAAGCCTCTAGAATTATGTTTGAAGTAGTTGTATTTTTTCAACTTTTCAACAGAATTGAAGAACTGCTACTTATTTTTGGCAGAAAGATGCCATGATATGATAGAGTTCCCCAAATTGGTAGCTTTTAGTACTTGATCCTCTCCAATCTTGGATATCTCCTTTTTTTTTTTAAGCCTTTGTGGACTACTAAGCATTAGGGCAGCTAGGTGTTGCAGAGGTTTAGAGCACTAAATCAATTCCAGAATCAGGAAGATTTGAATTCAAATCTGATTTCAGATACTTACTAGCTATGTGACTCTGGGTAATTCTTTTAATGTTATTTGCATCTGTTTCCTTATCTATAAAATGAGCAGGAAAAGAAAATGGCAAACTACTCCAGTAACTTTGCCAAGAAAACCCATTTGGGGTAGCAAAGAGTAAGATACAACTGAAAAACACCTTAACAACAACAATAAAAAGTGGCATAAAATACTGAATTTGAGATTGTGAAAACACACCTTTCTGAGATCAACCCTAACTTCAGACACTTACTAGCTGTATGACTCTGGGCAAGTCACTTAACCCTATTTGTCTCAAATTCCTCTTTAGTAAAATGAACAAGGTCACAAAGAATTGAACATGACTTAAATGACTGAACAGCAACAACAACATATTGTATTAGGGTGATTTTCTGTCTTTGGAAAAGTAGCTGATGGGTTTCTCTTGTCTATTAAATTTTGGGTAATTTTATTTGGATAAATACAAAATGTAACTTATGTTACTTTCAACTCAATAAGTCTTTACCAACTACCTACTCTATTCATGACAATATGCTTTTGGGGAAAATATGATGAGTTCTATAACAACAAACGTCCTTCAAGTAGTATCACAAGGCAGCCAAGACAAACACAATACATTATATGATTGAAGTACAGAACAGTTGGAATTTGACAAACAGAGAGAAACAAAGGAAAAACTATTTCTAGTCTATCTGTTCACTGGGTGTATCATATTAGATATGCAAATTGAGTTTTCTATAAGGTTTAGAGATTAGCCTTTGTAACAGTATTTTTATTCAGTTACTTTTCTTTCAGTCTTGAAAACAGCAACAGCATTAAACACTGAATTCCTGTTGGCATACCAATAATCTTAATATTGAACTGGATCCAGCTCTCACCATTATCAAAATGGTGTGTACATGTGCTTTTTTCCTACTATATTTCCATCCTGCCTGCACTCCTCAGTTATTTAACCCATGTCCTTTCAAACTCCATGAGGTTTTCATAGTTTGTTTTTTAAATGACTAAGCTCCTCTTTTAAAGTGATCACACATATTCCCAAATGAATGAACTTTTTCTTGCCTTTGTGGGAACATGAATCCCATCCAGAGGTACATCTCTTTCCCTCTCTTTGATAAAATTTGTGATACTTGTAAATGACATCAGATACATCTGTAAAGATAAATTATATATGTAGGACCTAGTTATTTCAAGTGGCCCAAATGATATATAGGTATAGATACAAAGTATCTAACATTCACATTAGAATTACATACAAAATTTAGGTATATGGATTCAATATAGAAATACAGTATAGTAAAAATATGGAAGTATAATATATAGACAGTAAATGAAGTTGTACATGGTAGAATACCTTTCTTCCAGGACACTAAAAGTTGACCCATCATAGGCATCTTGCTAATTGAATGTGTATCCTTCTCCTGTTAGGAATAATCTTAGAAGTAAGGGCAAGGACTGTGTTGCTTTTTCAAGTTTAGTCCTAATAATACCTGGTATATGGTAGATTCTTGATAAATGTTTGTTGATTGATTGATTGATCAATCTATTCAATTTCTATGCTCCACATTTCCACTTTATCTCAGCTACTTTTGAAATAATCACATCTTAAATCTCTCCATCATCTTGAATGAATTATATTACTATTATCTTACTTGGGATGACATTATTCACAAATAAAGAGAACTCCTTTGACTTTCTAATCTGATTTCTTCCTCATCCATAACCTTCTGTAACATACTGTTGTCAAAGTAAAATATAGGTAAGCATTTCCCTTGAGAATAGAGACTAATTTTTTTTTTCATCTCCCAGAACCTAGCATAAGGGAACATAGGAGATATTAAATACATTCTTGTTGGGTTGAATTGAATTAGCCTTAGAAAGCATACTTAAAATATAACAATTGTACATAGAATGATATTGTTTACTATGGAGATCATATACAGTTTCATGTATAACATAACTAGACTAATATTTGTCGCCATAAGTTTAAACTGATCTGTCTCTCCTTCTGTGTCAGGAAGTCAGACAGATTTACTTTGGAATGCTTGTGACTTGATTCATTTCCTTGTAATTTATCCTGCAACATATTTTGTTTTGTTTTACTTTTAAAATGCATTGCTTTTTTAGTACCTAAAAGGTGCAGTGATAGAAAAATGCATGTATTGATATCCTGATCAATGGCTGGGTAGCATATACAGAGTGGTCTTGGACAGCTAGATATAGTGGATAAGATGGCTTTTCATTTTCTAACGTATAAAAAAACAGTCTAGGAAAATTAAGCAATGAATCAACCAAGTCTGATAATGCATTGCATTCTGTTTTAATTAAATGTCTTTTGCTCTATTCATTTGTCATCTGACTTGGTGTGGCAAAGTATCCATGGGTGGAGGCTTGGAATGGTAGCTTGGAGCAGATACTGACCTAAATAGTATAACAAACTTTGGTAGTAGAAAGGGGTCCCAAAGTTCACATAGGGAACCTGTGAAGAACCTGTGCTTCAAAATTTTTTCTTTACACAAGTCTTAAATCTATCTCTTTACAAATTCTACTGTGTTTAGTTCTACCTTATCAGGACAAGCAGAACAGACCTAATCTTTTTTTCACCTGACAACCATCTTGGTTTTTAGTCACGAATACCTATGATACCATGTCAAAGTAGATAGGAATAACATGATATGTCATATATTCTAGTCCTAGAGAAATTAAGGGATAGGAAGGTTTCATTTCTAAAGCTAAAGGGGACCTAATAAGTCAGTGTCTGAGCTAAAAATAGATCACAGTTCTTCTAGTGCTGTTTTCTAGACTTTATTATTCAATGCTTCCCAAATTAGCTGGCCTTATTCTGGACATTGGATTTGAGATTCAAAGTGCTATTGAATTCAAAGTGCTATTTTTCCTGCATCATGTTTCTCTGTGTAGAATTTAACAAACATTTCAACCCAGCAGATATTTATTAATAAGTGCCTGTTATGCTATCAATAAGTGACTACTTTGTGAAAGGTCTTGCTGGGTTAGTGTCTAGAGATTTTAAGATTTCAAGATGACAAGAATCTTACTTTCATTAAGGTGGAAGGGATGGGACATTTATTCAAATAAGTATAATATAAAATAGGTGAGCATGAGGGCAAAAGAGAGAGTCAAAATGCTCTAAGAATTTTTGTAGAAGAAAGTTTTTTTTTAAACAAGAAATATTATCCTTTCTAATACAATTATTAGATATATATTTACTGATGTTTTTGTAAATGATCATGCAAATTTCATCAAATTTTATCTATTCTATTTGTTTGAATGAAAAAACCCTTTCTTCTATTTTGAGATGGGACTAGGGAGTTTGGCGTCATCTCAGTACTGATGTGTTGTAACTCTACAACTTCCATTTTTAAAGGTTTGAGATTTTCCCCTCTGTTCACACAGTAACTGCAACTCACCAAAGTTATGTAGGAATTAGTAGCAAAGTTAATTGTAATTTAGTGCCCTCCTTTTGCTGAGAATTATGGTCCCTTGTTTCTGGGCTGGCTTGGTTACTCCAAACTA
This sequence comes from Sarcophilus harrisii, assembly GCF_902635505.1. Classification (NCBI taxonomy): domain Eukaryota; kingdom Metazoa; phylum Chordata; class Mammalia; order Dasyuromorphia; family Dasyuridae; genus Sarcophilus; species Sarcophilus harrisii. The sequence continues at coordinate 191,243,418 of NC_045429.1, forward strand.
CCCTAACACTAGAAGATCTGGGTTTCACAGAAAAGGATCACCATGATGTGGGTACTATTCAAATTCTGTCAGGGTCCTAGGAATAATTATATTTTTGATGGGATATACCCCTTTTTATTAAAGCTTTTTATTTTCAAAACATATGCAGGGATAATTTTTCAATAGTAACCCTTGAAAAACTTTGTGTTCCAGTTTTCCTCCTCCTTCCCCCCACTCACTTCCCTTGATGGCAAGTATCCAATATATGTTAAACATGGTAAAAATCTATGTTAAATCCAATATATGCATACATATTTATACACTTATCTTGCTGCATAAGAAAAATCAGATCAAAAAGGAAAAAATGAGAAAGAAAACAAGCAAAGTAAGCAAACAACAATAAAAGAGTAAAAATGCTATGTTGTGGTCCACACTCAGTTCCTACAGACTTTTCTTTGGGTGTAGATGGCTCTCTTCATCACAAGACCATTGGAACTGGCCTCAGTCATCTCATTGTTGGAAATTGCCACATCCATCAGACTTGATCATAATATCATCTTGTTATTGCTGTGCATAATGATCTCCTGGTTCTGCTCATTTCACTTAGCATCAGTTCATTTAAGTCTCTCCAGGCCCCTTTAAAATCATCATGCTGATCATTTCTTGTCAAACGATAATATTACATAACATTCATATTTTATTCATAATTTATTCAGGCATTCTCCAACTGATAGACATCCACTCAGTTTCCAGTTTCTTGCCACTACAAAAAGGGCTGCCACGAACATCTTTGCACATGTAGATCCTTTTTGGTGGGATATATACCTGTTACTCACCACTATCACTCATGAGCTCACACTGGTATGTTTCTCATTTAGACAAAATTATTCACTATGATACATTAACTATGAGCTATAAAACATTAATAAAATGTAAGTCAAAAGCAATAATAATATCTTGGTTACTCAATATAAAGTGGTAAAAATATTGTGATCCACACATAAATCTCTATCACACTTTCACCAGTACATATGGGGGCAAATGGCATACACTTGCAGAAATCCAGGAAAGAGCTATATAAGCAAGGAAAAACCCCATGGGCTTGGCTAGGTATCTTACAACTCTTGACTTCAGGACTTGATATCCTTGGCCCCTCCCTCTTCCTCAACCCTCTTCTTGCAACAAGATCACTATTCTGAAGCTGCTCCACCATCAGTCTTCTACCATTCCGCTTAAATCTTGAATCAATGAGGTTGTGACATAATCTTTTAACTCTTAATTAAGTTTTAAAAAGTCTTTGAGAAAATATCATACTATTATATAGTTGTGATGAATTCTTTTAAGTTTGGCAGCTGCAAAGTTCATCAGGTGGGCATTCTGGACAAGGCAGACAAGTTCTTTAGTCATCAGAATTTTTTTAATTTAATTTTTTCCCATCTAATCATCTTTTAGAATCTTTATACCAATCCTACTTTATACCAAAGTAGAACTCACATCAAAACTCCTTAGTTTGACTCTGGGCACTACAAATGAGCCTAATCAATTATCAGCATCAAACTTATGCTTACAATGAAGCAGTTGCAGAGTGTAACATTTTCCCTCTCTAATAAGAGGGCACTTTAAAGAACTACCAGAAACCTCAGAGAGATTTCACCTATCTCAAATTGTAGATAGTTCAAATTGTAGCAGAATTCAACTTTCCTTCACTTAGCAGGCTTCCAATTTATTTCCTCAGACAATCAACAAAGCAGTACTCTTCAAATTAGCAACCTTCAAGTAATGTAAAACCTTCTGTCAGTTGACTGCTTCTTTGGCATCTTCTCAACTCATCTCCTGCTGAATTCTTTACTAAATTGACTGCCTTAATCAAAGTCTCCTGGGGGTCAGTAATTTATTCCTCCTTTAGGAGATAAAACACATGAAAAACATTTCTTTTTGGTCAGTTATGAAGTGAACGGTCCTTATTTAATCTTCCTACAATCTTCAAATGTTTATTTAACATACTACTTTGTGAGTTTTAAATTCACAGACTTCAGAAAACCCCACCAAAAAACCTCCAAACCAACCCAAAAAACCAAAGTCATTCATGAATAAGCTGAAATCACATTATACTTCAGTCTCAGTCTTTTTTTTTTTTTTTTTTTGTCTGTTCTCAAACAAATCCTTCTAAGCCATTCATTGGAGAACAGTTCTCTAAAGTCTGTAACTTTTTACATTTCAACAGAAAAATTGTTTCTTCACAAATGGATTTTTATCAGTTTTCAGTGTACAGAAGTTCTTTTCCCAGCCCTTTTCAGCACCCAAACTTTTTCCATACAAAAGTCATAATACCTTCTCGGTTTCCTAAAGTTTCTTTTTTATTTTAGTAATTGTTTCTCAAAAGAAAAGATTTCAAGTCTTACTCTCTTTTTGGGTTTGGGATTTAAGTACTTTTAGTACCAGAAGAATAGCCAGACTAGTTCCGTGGCCTTCTCTCACATAACTGGCATCTGTCCATAGGAGTGAAAGTACATTAGAGAATTCAATAGCTCTGCACCCCTGCCTAGATTAGGAGAGGGAAAAGGAAAGCAAAACACAATGGGAGGCAGCTTGAATTGGGGGTAGGAGGAGTAGATATAAGGATAGAGAAGTGTTTATTGCCTAGTTCTCCTCTATTCTTATCTCAGTCAGTGGCAAGTACCAGCTGCTCATTCTATTGAACTATGTTTGACGTGACAGGGACAAATCAAATTCTATTTAGTGAAGCCTCAGGTGGCAGTAACAATTACTGTTTAGAAGTCAAAAGGTAGTATAGGTGGGCAAATGATACTGGGAAGGATATTTTATAGTTTTTTTTTTTCTGGGAATGAGTGGGTGGGTGAGTTGGGGTAGGTTGTTAAGGTGAAATATGGATATTTTAGTTAACCAAAAATATCTAATTATTCTAAAAATTCTATATGCTAACCAAAGGATGACAGGGAATACCACTTAATCTTTTGTGAAATATTAGGTTGGCGTAATTTCTCTCACTGGGCTTAGGAATCTATTATGAATAATGTTCAGTGTTGAGTGAGCCAATGGAGAGGGGAGAAGGTTGAAAGTATGTACATCAATCTACAAAACTTTATTAAATATCAACTATATGTCAGGCACTGGCATTCTGGGGAAGGGGGATATAAAGACCAAAAAAAAAAAAAAAAAAAGGGGGAATCCCAGCTCTCAAAAAGATAACAAATGAGAATTAGGAAAATGCTTTGTTCCTCTTGTACTCTCTCCTTCCTCCTCTTGCTTTTTATCTCTTTTTCTTTTTCTCCCCTTTCCTTTTACTTGCTTTATATTTCTTCATCTAAATGAAAGATTCTTTTTTTTCTGAAAAAATTTTTATTAAAGCTTTTTATTTTTCAAGACATATACATGGATAATTTTTCAACAATGATCCTTGCAAAACATTGTGTTCCAAATTTTCCCTCCTTCTCCCACCCCTTCCCTAGATGGCAAGCAACCTAATATATGTTAAACATGTTAAAATATATGTTAAATCCAATATATGTATATATATTTATACAATTATCATGTTTCACAAGAAAAATCAGACCAAAAAAGGAAAAAAGGGAGAGAAAACAAAATGCAACTAAGCAACAACAAAAAGAGAGAAAATATTCCGATCCACACTTAGTTCCCACAGTCATCTCTCTGGGTATAGATGGCTCTCTTTATCGCAAGATCATTAGAACTGGCCTAAATCATCTCATTATTGGAAAGCGTTACGTCCATCAGAATTGATCCTTGTATAATCTTGTTGAGGCCCTGTACAATGATCTCCTGGTTTTCCTCATTTCACTCAGCATCAGTTCATGTAAGTCTCTCCATGCCTCTCTGAAATCATCCTGCTGATCGTTTTTTATAGAACAATAATATTCCGCAACATTCATATACCATAACTTATTCCGCCATTCTCCAACTGATGGACATCTGCTCAGTTTCCAGTTTCTTGCCACTACCAAGAGGGCTTCCACAAACATTTTTGTACATGTGGGTCCCTTTCTCTTCTTTAAGATCTCTTTGGGATATAATCCCAGTAGTAACACTGCTAGATCAAAGGGTTTGCACAGTTTGATAGCTTTTTGAGCATAGTTCCAAATTGCTCTCCAGAATGGCTGGATTTATTCACAATTCCACCAACAATGCATCAGTGCCCCAGTTTTCCCACATCTCCTCTAATATTCGTCACTATCTTTTCCTGTCATCTTAGCCAGTCTGAGAGCTGTGTAGTGGTATCTCAGAGTTGTCATAATTTGCATTTCTCTGATCCATAGTGATTTAGAGTACCTTCTCATATGACTAGAAATGGTTTTTAATTCCTTCATCTGAAAATAGACTATCCTTTGTGAAATGAAAATTCATATCCTTTGACTGAAAGATTCTTAAAATTGTGGTTTATGATCTTATTTGAAAAATGTTCTGATAATTTTATTTTAATATAATTGATTTCCTTTGTGAACCTATCTGTTTTCTGCATTCAAGCATGTAATTCCTTCACTGGGCCATCAAAGATCAAGGACAGTCGCACACACACACTCACCACCCGCGACCACTCACAATCACAATGCTCTCCTGTATGCGCATCCACCCTCACTTTCTCACACACATGAGTGGTGAATGGGCTCGTGAGTGATCATTAAAGTGGGTGTGAGTGAGTGGGCGATGTGAGTGGGCATTAGAGCGGTGAGAGGGCACCAGAGTGGGCTCGACTGTGCACATGTGAGTGGGCTTGCGCTCGCATCATCTCACTTTCCTGCACTTTTGCGCCCACTCCTGTGAGTGTGGTCGCACCCACTCTGGCGCCCACTCCTATGTCCAAACTCTTTCATGCACCCTTGCACACTCACACATTCTCTCATACATTCTGTCTCTGTCTCTCTGTCTCTCTCTGTCTCTCTCCCTCGAGCACCAGCACACTCTTGCGCACTGGTGAATCCCCCCAGCACCGGAGCAGAACTGTGAGCACACTTGCACAAACCCACTAGTGCGTCCGTACTCTCCCACCCACTCTCCGGCACTGTCACTTCTCACAGTCACATTCCCATTCTCATGCGCACCTGCTCACTCACCCTCACTCACTCACTCTCACTCAATTGCACTCACACACACACACTCTCGCTTACATCCTCGAAAGCGAATTCTCATATGTAAATGCGCTCTCGCATGCAAACACACTCATGCACTTAAATACGCTGGAGCGCACTCCCAAGTACATTCTTACGCACTCCTGCACACCCAGATACGCCTTGTATATTCTCTCACACTCTCTCACATTCATTCTCTCTCACTCCCACACACACTCCCATTCACGCCCTCACACTTTCTCAGACATCCTCACATACCTAGTACTCTCTCCCATGCACTCACACCTAATCATGCACACACACTTTTATACTCTCTCACACACTCTCATTCTCACTCTCACTTACACCCACACTCCCTGGCCACACTCACACATCTAGCATGGCTAATTCCTAATCCAATCTATAGAGGGAATGTGATGTGGTAAAATTTTATGTCCAACAGTGTTGGACTTTTAAATCAGAAAGAACTGAACTTTAATCCTGCCTCAGAATGGATAGCCCTAGGCAAGTCATTAATTTCTTTGGGGCTCAGTGTACTCAATTGAAAAGAAAGGGGATTGGATTTAATTACTTGTAAAGTCTCTTTGAGCTCTAAATTTGGATCCCCTCCACCCCCATCTGCCTTTTGGCTACTGTTGCTATTTAAGGATTTAGGCAGTTTTATACTTGGCTTTCTGTTGCTACTGACTTGCATCATGGTCATTTGGCATATAGGGGACTGGAAATCTGGATTATTGCTGAATGATAATTTACCACAAGTCACTAACTGAAGTTGTGAATTTAAAATGGACTGGTATAAAACCAGCAGGAAGGTGTTAATCCCAATACCAGTTTTTTGGTGTCAAGTTTCTAAGAGAAGTCTGATTATTTTGCGAATGCTGGGTGTGATGAAGAAGGAGAGGAAGAAAGAGACAGGAATAGGAAAGGAGAGAAGAGAGAGTGTTTTTGTGTGAGACACACACCCAGCAATAAATCAAGTCCATTAGCTTCCTCTTCAAATTTACCAACTGCACATCCTTCTATTAGAGATAAAAACAAATAAAATTCCTCTTGTTTTTTTCCTAGACCCTGGTCAGTAAGCATTTATTAAGTAATTATTATATGACAATCATTATGCTAAGCACTAAAGATACAAAAGGGGGCAAAAAAGTTGCTATCTCGAGGAACTCAAAATCTAAAGCAGGAAGACAGCAAGTAAACTGATAGGAATAAACAACTGCATGCAGGGTAGAGAATAATTAACAGAGAAAGTCTAAATTTAAGAAGGGTTGGAGAAGGCTTCTTGTAAAAGATGGTATTTTCCTTGGCATTTAAAGGAAGTCAGGGAAACCAGGAGGAAGAGATGAGGAGGGAAAGCATTCTAGACACAACAGCCAGGGAAAAAATGTCTGAAGCAGAGGAGCAGAATGTCTTATTGATGGACTAGCCTAGAAGCCAGGATCACTGGATCTATGAGTCCAGGGAGTAAGGTCAGATTCAGGTGTAAGAAGACTAGAAAGTTGGGGGTGGGACTTGGCCATGTAGTAAAACAAGTTCTGTCTCTTTCCTTTAAAGAGACCATATTAAACCTTGAAAAACACACACATACACAAAGATCTTTGGATATATATTATTCTAGATTATTTTTTAAGGATGAAAGGTTTTTTTAATCAGGGAGTATTAATAATATGGGAGGTTTTTTACTAATTTACTAATTGACCAGAATTTCCTAGATAATGCTTTATATTTTCTACTGAGGGTAGCGAAAATGTCAATTTTTATTACACTTTTAGCTTTTTTTTTGGGTGGGGAGCCATCCTGGGATATGTTTTGTTTTTACCTTGGAAGTGAAATTATTCTGATTCACATAGAAAACTTGTTGATTCTGAATTGTCAATTAAGAAACAGAACTTGCCCTCTACCCACATATCCCCTTTCTTTCCAACTTGCAGGGAGAATCAGACAAATGTAAACTTATATTTCATCCTTTTGCGTGTTCATTTTAAAATTTCTTATAAGTTTTTAGTGCCACTTTGAGTTAGATTTCATGATTTTTTTCTTGTCATAGTTGATTTAATTTCTAGTAATTTTAAATTCAGGCTTGCAGATTGCATAATGATTTAGAATCATCAATTTCTTAGAGGAAAGCATAATGCACTGTGGTCCAGATTACATTTTTGTGGGAAGCCTATCTAATTTGAAATGTTTATATTTAACAAAGCTCTTGAGCTAGGCAGGGTTGGAGGTAGGTAGTACAAGGCTCCAACCCCTACTTCATGCTGTCTGGCCATCCTTCTCATCCCCCTCCCACCTGAAGGGTAAGTTTTTTTTTGGGGGGGTGGGGGTGGTGGTGGATAGGAGTTGAGGAAGGGAAGACTGACTGTAAAGTGGGAAAAAAAGGTAGAAGGCAAGTTTCCTTTAAGACCAGGTTATAGGAACTTAGCTAGTGTATTAAGCTGGAAATCTATGAGCTAACCTAATGTAGATGGCCATTTATAGGATGCTGATAGCTGAGCTATGGCCTTATCTTCCCTGGAACAAGGTCTCCTTTCATATTACTTGCTGATTATTTCCAAGCCATGTCATGATAGGCATATAACCTCTCAGTCCTCCCCCTGGTTCTTGAATCTTCTTTATGTGTTGTCTTTAGCCATTAGGATGTAAAATCCTTGAAGAGAAGGGCTGTTTTTATTATTTTTATCCCCAGTGTTTGAGACTATGCCTGGCACAGAGAAACAATTAATAAAAGATTTAGCATTAATTATTTATTCTATCTGAGAAAACATCTTCAGGGACTTGGGATATCCTGGATATTGGGCTGACATTGTCTTTTTCCTCCCAGGGTCACCATGACTAGAGAAGGAACCCACAGGGATTTGAATCAGTACTAAGCATTCATAGCATAGAAACCAAGAAATTTATCAAGGATGGGATGACTTCTGTGCAAGAACCCAACATTAGTGGGAAAAATTTTGAAAGTCAAGGATCTCCCCTTTTCTTGGAGATTTGGATCCCCTTTTTAGTTTTAAATTGTGTATATATGGAGCCTTTTTCTGAAATTTTAGCTTTGAGTTCCCACAATTAAATTTTTGGGGAATGGGGAATCTGATTCCAAGGTGGGAAGGAAAGGTGAAAGGCAAGTTCCTCTCAGTACCAGGTTATGAATGTTTGTTTAGTGAAATAAGAATATTAACCTAAAAGTCTGTGAGCTGTTCTAGTGTAGACATCCCAGGACTCTACGGGGCTTTAAATTGGGACAGAAAATGAATAAAACATTATCAGACAAAGCAAATTAGAAGTGCAATGCCTGAAGATTGCATATTGACAGCTATTTAGGCAATTGTGTCCCCTCTAGATACCATTTTGTTCTCTCTCCTTTCATCAGAGTATTGTACTTGCTGGAGTTACTATTTTCAGCTACTAGATAGATATTCTAATTAGAGGTAAATTGCAACTAAATACATTTCTTTCACTTGATTTTTAAACTCTTTATATTCTCATTATGCTTAGTTTTCCCCCCAAGATCATTATATGTAGAATATTGTGATCCTGCCATAGCCTACCTCTCCCTAAATATATAATCAAAATACAGAGAAGCTTGTGGGTTCTACAGGTCATCAGTGGTTATTTTCATTGTCCTAAAGAGTATTGTTAGCTTCTGAGCATAGTATATAGTAGAAATAGGAAAATGAATCTGGGAATATGTTGTTGTTCAGTCATTTTCACTCATTTATGACTCTTCATGACCTCATTTGGAGTTTTCTTGACAGAGACTGGAGTGATTTGTCATTTCCTTCTCCAGCTCATTTTACAGCTGAGGAAACTGAGGAAAAGAGGGTTAGGTAACTTGCTTAGGGTCACAGTGTCTGTGTCTAGATTTGGAATCAAGAAGAGGAACCTTCCTGACTTCAAATCTGACCATTGGGTTTGGAGTCAGGAAGACCTGAATTCAAATCTGGCTTCAGATGCTTTTTAATTGTACAACCTTGAGTGAGTCCTTGAACCTCTGTCTCAGTTTCCTCAACTGTAAAATGGGGATAAATGGCATGTACCTTCCAAAGTGATTGTGAGGATCAAATGAAATAATATTTGTAAAGCACTTAGTACAGTACCTGTTACACTGGAACTATATAAATGCTTATTGTTATCATCATCATCTTATTACTAAAAACAATGTAATTTCACCTTCAAGTATTTCCTGGAACTTTCCTGGAACTATATAAATGCTTATTGTTATTATTGTTATCATCATCATCTTATTACTACAAACAATGTAATTTCACCTTCAAGTATTTTCATTGAGCAAGTGAAGATAATTTCTATCCTGCAAACTAAACAGACATAAAATCTTTGGGTCATAAACTTAGAGCTTCTTTTCAAGCTGGACTTTACAAGCCATCTAATCCATTTTACAAATAAGGAAACTGAGGAAGAGATCATTTAAGAGGTTTGTTCAAGGTCACACATCCAGTAAATGGAAGAGCTTGGATTTGACTCCCAGTACTTTAAATGGATGTTTGAGAAAACACAAAGGAGCTTCATGTCAGTGTACTTCTGGAATTCTTACCTAGAAATACTTCCATACAAAGACTATTTTTATCTTGAAACAAGCAGACAAACAAAACAAACTGATGATTCCGAAGAGGCATGCTGTGCTTTGACTTTGTATAAAAAGCTTATGTTTCCACTCTGAGTTCTGGAAAGAGTTTGATCCAGGGGACCATAACCCAGTTCTACAAAGAGCCATTATCTTTCTTTCACTTATTTATTTGAATTGCCAACCTCTGCAGTTAATTTAGGAACATTTCTAAATATAGCTTATTTAGCTAGATCTAGGTTTCCCCAAATGTCAGTAATGAGGTCCCAGTTCCTACAAGGTACTTGAGATAGCAATGCAAATGGATAAGGCAAACTTAGAAGTTCATAAGCATGTAGAAAAACACAAAAGCATTTTGATAGATTGAGTCCTCCTTTGATGGCAATTAAACCTATTGTTGCTCTGAGGTTAACATTTTAATATTCTGGTAGATCTTGAACTTTCTTTTCCAGACTTGTAGCATTTTGTTTGGACCTTCCCTAAAAGGCAAATACCGTGGGATTGCTGAAAAAAATTGTTGTTCAGCTGTGTCTGAGTCTTTGTGACCCCATTTGGGGTTTTCTTGGCAAAAATACAAGAGTGGTTTGTCATTTCCTTCTCTATCTAATTTTACAGATGAGGAAACTGAGGCAAATAGAGTTAAATAACTTGCCTGGGGTCACACAATTGTTAATTATTTAAAATCAGATTTGAACTCTGGTTCTCCTGACTTTAGGGCTAGTGTTCTCTAATACCCTTCTAATCTGTCTTAATAATTCATTGGCCTTGTTCTTTAATAAGGACATTGCTCAGGAGCGATGGGAGTAGTTTTCTTTCTTCTCTCCATGTTCCTCCCCTCCCCACAAAGTTATATCTGGAAACTCCATTCCTTCTCTAGAAGATCCAATTTGCAAACTTTCAAATTTTGGAATTCTCAAACTTGAGGTTCTATCTAGGAACCATCTCCATTTTTTAGAAATTTAAGCATAGATCTCATATTTGTGTCATAGATTCAGAAATCTGCTGTCAAGTCTCATATTTTTTACCCTCTCATATACATCTTTTTCCTGATATATCTCTTGTATCCATCTTTCTTACATACCCTAGTATCCAGCTTCTTAAACTGTGGGTCATAGCTCCACATGATACTGAAATGTGGGAGATGCAAATTATGATTTATCATCAGTAAATGTTTGATTTGTATGCTTATTTTATATATTTACATATCCAAGGTGAGGTAAAAATTTATTGGGTTAAAAGAGATCATGGTTAGAAAAAGTTTAAGAAGTCCTGCCCTGATACAGGTCCTCCTTACTTCTCACCAGTCTACTGAAGTAATCTTCCAATTGGTCTTCCTACCTAAAATCTCTTCATACTGCAAGGCATTTTTCACCCAGCCACCAAAATAACTTTCCTAAAGCTTACTTTTGACGATGTCACCCCTTCTCTTTCATATTCCAGCGAATCCCTATTACCACCAGGATCAAATATAAAATCCTATTTATGTTTTAAATTTCTTTCCCTGGTCCCATAATATTTTTATGGTCTTTTCATACTTTATTCTCTTCCATGCTTTCTATGATTTGTGAACTGGTCTTCTTGCTACTCATTTTTTCATTTTCCAACTCCATATATTTACAATAACTCTCTTCCATCCCTAGAACCAAATGCCTTCTAGAATCCAGGGATTCTATCAAGATTCAGTTCAAATATTCTTCTGCAGGAGGTCTTTCCCAGTTTCTCTTGCTGTTATTATTGGATCTCCTAGTTAACTTTTCATTTATACTATTTATTGTCTCTCTCTCTCTCTCTCTAGATATAATCTATAATTATTTGCATAATATCTTCCCCATTAGAATATCTTGGAAGCAAGGGTCCAAGTTTTGCCTTTCCATTCCCAGTGATGGTATCTGACATGTGATAAATTCTTCTTTTTTTCTTGAGAGGCAATTAAGATTAAGTGACTTGCTCGGGGTCATGTAGCTAGTAAGTGTTCAGTGTCTGAGGCAATATTTGAACTCTGGTCCTCTTGACTCCAGGGCCACTCCTCTATCCACTTCATCATCTGGCTGTACCCATATGATAAATTATTAATAAATGCTTATTAACTATCTATCTACCTACGTCATGTGTTTCTGCAAGAAATCGGCCATCTTTTTAAGTGAAAAGATCAATGAGTAGCCTGGTATATTTTCCTTCTTTAGACTTCTTTTTTTCAATATCAGAATTAGTTCCAGACATATTTTTCACCCAATCCTGTCATTTGAACAATATCCAAGTTATATATCCTATATATAATGTGGTCAGGATGACATGACAATTGTCTAATGGAAAAACAACATCAATTTGCCATTTTCTTACCCAGCTTATTTGACAGATGAGGAAACTGAGGTCAACAAGGTTAAGTGACTTTCCCATAGTCACACAGCTAGTAAGTTATCTGAGGCTGGATTTGAACTCAGGAAGATGAATTTTCCTGACTCTGGACCCCATAGTATGCTACCTTTAGCTGTCCTTCTAGTCAAATGTTCTTCTTTAAAACACTATACCTTTAATTTAACACCAACCGAAGAACTTAAAAGACTTATGTAAGTAAAAGCTAACTGGGGATCCTCATCAGGAAGATAAGGTTGAGAGATGAGTTTTCATGGACAGCTCAGAGAGGATGGAGAATATCTCCAGGACCCAGGTACTTGTGGATCCACTCAGGTTGTGTGGGGGATGATTTGACAGCACTTGCCACTGATCACTCTTTTGTATTGGCCCTATAAAACAAGCTGAGAAATGGGGAGATCCAAGGTCAGAGAAAGAACTACTGCAAAGTGAAGAGTGAACCTGGAGCCTGCTTCCATACAACCTTTGCCTCTGTCCCCAAAACTGGTTAAGAAGCTATGCCATGCACTGATACATTGTTGGTAGAACTGTGAATGGAACCAGTCATTCTGGAGAACAATTTGGAACTATGATCAAAAAGTTATCAAACTGTGCATACCCTTTGACTTAACAGTTTTTCTACTGGGATTATATCCCAAAGAAATCTTAAAAAAAAGAAAGGGACCCACATGTACAAAAATGTTTGTAGCAGCCCTTTTTGTAGTGTAAAGAAACTGAGTGGATGCCCATCAGCTGGAGAATGGCTGAATAAGTTTTGGTATATGAATGTTATGGAATATTATTGTTCTGTAAGAAATGACCAGTGGGATGATTTCAGAGAGTCCTAGAGAGACTTATATGAACTGATGCTAAGTGAGATGAGCAGAACCAAGAGATCATTGTACATGACAACATCAATATTATATGACAATCAATTCTGAGATAATTGATACCAGTTCCAATGATCTTGTGATAAAGAGAGCCATCTACACCAGAGAGGACTGTAGGAACTGAATGTAGATCACAACATAACATTCTCACTCTTTTTGTTGTTAATCGTTTGCATTTTGAGCAGAACCAAGAGATCATTATATACGTCAACAACGATACTGTATGAGAATGTATTCTGATGGAAGTGGATTTCTTTGACAAAGAGACCTAATTCAGTTCCAATTGATCAATGATGGACAGAAGCAGCTACACCCAAAGAAAAAAACACTGGGAAATGAATGTAAACTGTTTGCATTTTTGTTTTTCTTCCCGGGTTATTTCTACCTTCTGAATCCAATTCTCCCTGTGCAACAAGAAAACTGTTTGGATCTGCACACATACATTGTATCTAGGATATACTAGGACATATTCAACATATATAGGACTGCTTGCCATCTAGGGGAGGGGGTGGAGGGTGGGAGGGAAAAATCGGAACAGAAGTGAGTGCAAGGGATAATGTTGTAAAAAAAATTACCCTGGCAGGATTCTGTCAATAAAAAGTTACTATAATAATAAAAAAAAAAAGTCACGAGCTGAAGTGGGACAGCAAAAAAAAAAATCGTTTGCATTTTGTTTTCTTACTCATTTACTTTTCTTTTGGATTTGATTTTTTCTTGTGCAGCAAGACAATTGTATAAAAATGTTTACACATATTGGATTTAACATATATTTTAACTTATATAACATATACTGCCATCTAGGGGAGCGGATGGGGAGAAGGAGGGGAAAATATGAAACACAAGGCTATGAAAGGGTCAATGTAATTGAAAAATTATCCGTGCATATGTTTTGAAAATAAAAAGCTTTGGAAAAAAAAGAGGCTGTGTCATGTACATGCTCATATTTGAATGGCCTGAGAAATGGCAACAAGGGGCAATGGCAATCTTTGAAACAAGTAATTCCTGATGAGAAAAGAATCACATCCTTCACTCTCCTGTAGAGAAAAGGGGGAAATTTCCATGACAATTTTTTGAGTTCTTGGAGAATTTAGGAGTCCAGCTTTCTAGGGAGGAGGAAAAGAAGGAGGAGGAGGAAAAGAAGGAGGAAGAGGAAAAGAATTCAATTAGTGCCAGACTTTTGGAATTGAGAAAATCCCAGAACATAGCCTTCTAGAGAAAGAAGCAGGAGTTCTTGAAGAAAGCCAACCTATTGGAGAGAAGATTGAATATATGGTCTTCATGTTGGAGTAGGAAAGGATTAAACCATGAGAGTCATAAAAACATAGAGTTTGTCCTTTGTTACCTTAATTTCTATGGAAGCGTTTGATGGAAAGGTAGTTGCCTCTTTCATCATCCCAAATTTGTGTATCTTCCTTAGGGAACCAAAGCTCTCAAAGTAGAACTATAAAGATAGAAATATGTATAGGTTTCTGGGGTAAAAGTAGGACTCACTCAAGAATGGAAGAGAAGGGAGCTTCCTCATTAAGTGCCCCAAATTCATTTCCTTTTAAGGGAACTTCAAGCCCTTAGACTAATATAATAAGGCTTTGTAGGATGGTTATGTAGGACTCACTGGAAAGGGAAGGGCAATTGCATAATTTGTTACATATTTCTAGGACAAAAGCTGTCCTTAATTTGATATGTGCTATTATTTAAAATGCATGAAAACTGGAAACACTTTAATCCACATCAATGCTGACTACATCATCCATAGTTTGAGATTACTTGAGAAAACTCTGGATGGAGGCAAAATGAGCCATGGAGATTGATTTTTGATATATGTTTCAGATCAAATCCAGTCTATATAAACATAGAGCTTAGGGTGCTGAGCTCTGGTTTACATATAGAAGATAAATACAATTTAAATAATTATTATCTCAGATATTTGCCAGCTCTTTTAAGATAGTGGAGTTTTTTTTTTTATGGTATTGAGCATCCAGTTGAAAGGAGAAAATTGGAAAGTAAAGAGAAAGCAGAAATTATGAAGAGAAACTTTTCCCCCCTGAAGTTTCTTCTTTGAGCAGAAGGGGAAATAAAATTCATGAACTTTTTTTTTTTTGCCCCCAAGATCTTTGTGTCCAAAGTTTTTGCTCAAGTCTTGAGGGTGAGAAGAGAAATGAAAAAGAGGTTAGGAACTTGGATTCTGAGATTATTGAATCCTATTCTAAACTATCCTGTAAGTCTTAAGAAGGAAAAGAACACAATGTCAGTGAACAGAACAGAATTCTGAGATCAGTGAAGCACCTTTTAAACCAAATAAGAGTTTAGCCAAATAAAGGTTGCTGAGAAGGGATACCTGTTCACTAGATTAAAAGACAGCAGAAACCTTTTTACCAGGTATTGAAATAGCTACTACCATGAATAATATTCTAGCTTCTATGGATTCTAGAGAAACCCGAAAAACTAATCCTTTAACCCTAGTTTTAATGCTGCCCCACTGACATCCTAGATGCGATCTCAGACCCTTAGATTAATAAATGAAACTTTTGGCTTCATGGTGACTGACTCAGTTTGACAGATCACACTCTTGCCTTATCTTCAGTGTTTAAACCCTCATGACCCAGATCAGTCACCATGACAATAACCTTCAACTGTCACAGCTGAAACCCAGCATTGGACAAATAATTTAAGAAAATGTCAGCTTTCATAGGATTTAAGACTAGTTGGGACCTTCAAGATCAGATGGCCTGTCAACTCTCCATGCATGCTTTCCTTTTCAGGGAAAGGATAAAAACTGAAAAGAAGATGTAGAATTTCAAATGAGAAAGTCCTAGGCAAGTTGAACTGCTAGTATTCCAAAAGGATGCATAACCTTCTTCTGCTTTCATCAAGCAAAGAAATGAGATGATAGAGTGACTAAGAGGTGAACCAGTACTTGTATTTGTATTATTCCTTGTCTTTTTGTATCTAGCATTTAGCACAGTGCCTGACATATAGTAGGTGTTTAATAAATACTTATTAAGAAACTAATTAAAATAATAAAAAGAAAAATCCCTTTCTGGGTAGACAGGAAAAATTCTAGAATCTTAAAAAGTTAGAAGAGACTTTATAGTCCATCTAATCCAACCGTCTCTTGAAAAAAATATCCTTTCTACACAATCCTATTGTTTTACATCCTTTTACTGCGGGCCATTCATTCTACTTTTGGAAAGCTCTAATTGTTAGAAAGGTTTTCCTTATAAGGAGGTGAAATCTATTTGTCTATAACTTCTGCCAATTGCTTCTTACCTATAACTTCTATCTGTTCAAGAACTAATCCCTCATTTAGAATCCTTCAAATATTTGAAAACAATTTTTCTGGACTGGACCTGACTCAGATGACTTTCTAGTAGTTTAGATTCAATACTGGAACAAAATGAGACACTCACTAGGTCATTTAATAGTTAATAAAATGTCATTTCCTTAGCCATGGCAGAAAAAAAATATTGAACAAAGACAGGCATTGAGGACACCTTGACTTGATTTGTCTGAAGGAAGGCCCCATCGTATTCTATCTGTTAAATATTTGAAAGTCCCTCAAGATCATTATGGTTCCATTGTACTCAGAGAAAGAAGGGACATTAATTGTCCAAGCCCTTAGTCACGTGAGCAAACCAGAAGATGGAAAATAAAAAAAAATTTTACCTAAATCTCAGCCTAAATTACTAATTGAGAGAAATAATTATTAATAATCAATGATTTGGGGATATTCAGAGTTTTTTCCCTTTTTTCCTAAAGCCCTAAGTTCAGAGTTCAGTGTCTGGAAGATAATTATTGATAATGAGATTGAATTAACTCTCTCCTTAATCTTGATCAGACCATGCCCAATTTTAGAAGGAATTTAATCTAAAATGGGGAAGTTCATAGTGTTCTACATAGATTTGGATGTGGATACATTTTTTTGATTAGATTGCCCAAGGCTGAGCTGGTTGGCTGGTTGTCCTTGTTAGTCAAGTTAGTGTGTCCAACTGTGGCTGATCAGACCAATACAAGTTTGGAATGCTCTGCCACAAGTCAGGCACAAGTAGTCTATGTGAACATTTGGGATGGCTTCTCCAGCTTGCCTCAACTCATGTTTCTTCTGAGTAAAATCAATTCTGCTTTGCCCATAGAGTACAGCACTTTCTTTGATGAGAGCACACCATGTTGGGTTGTCCTGTGCCAGAGTCACACAATCAATTCCCATGTCATACAATCAATTCCCATGCCATACAATCAATTCTAAAGTTCTTAAGTTGAGAGTGTCCTTGTGTTGCTTTTTCTGACCACCACTAGTACTTGCCCTATTGTGAGTCTTCATAAAATAGCAAGCAGACATTTATGTGGGCAGCCATTATTGTGCTCTCTGTGGTAAAGCTGGAGTTCCTGGCAGTTTAGTTCAAGAAAGGACTTCAGTGTCTGGTGTCTTATCTTGCCAGGTGATCTTCAGGATCTTCCTAAGACAATTCATATGGAAGCGATTCGGTTTCCTGCCATGGCACTGGTATACTTTCCAGGTTTCATAGACATCCCACAATGAGATCAGCACAACAGCTGGGCAATTTTGAAGTAAATAACATAAAGTTACATCCCCCAATCTTTCATCAGGTCTATCTCTTGTTGTAATATTCATTTTATTAATTAATTGTTAACATATTAGAATTAATTGCCACCCTTAGGAACATCCACTCTTCTAAAGGGCATTTGAGAATGTCACTAACCCCTTTATTGAGAAAATGTTAGTATTATTCATAAAATCATTAATTACTCAGAAACTGTCTCTCTCAAACCTTTTAAACATCACATAATAAAAGTGTTGGGCAGTACAAAGCCAAGGACATAATTCACACATTTTACAGATGGAAAAACTAAAGTCTAATGAAGTTAAGGTCATATGATGTAAGAAACAGAGTTGAGATATGAACGCAGGCCTTTTGACTTTGACTTAGTGTGCTTTATACTACATTATACTGTTTCTTGTAAGTTGGCAAAAAATTAATAATTACTGACATTTATGTAGTGTTTTATATGTGCCAGCCACTGTTCTAAGCACTTTAAAATATTATCCCATTTGAGCCTTACAACAACTCTGAGAAGTAGGTAGGGGCTAATATTATCCCTATTGTACAGATGACGAAACTGAGGCAAACAGAAGTTAAAATGACTTCCTGGAGTCACACAGCTACTAAGTAAATGTCTGAGGTTTTATCTGAATTCAGGAAGATATCTGTCTTCCTGACTCCAGATTCAGTATTCATTCTTCTATCTAGCTAGTACCTAGTCATTTCTTTATTTCTTTTCCTTTTTTTCCTTACTGGAGGAAGAGAAATTTGTTTTACAGGTGTATCCCAATTTATAAACACAACTTTCTTTTTTTTAAGTTGAACATCCTATTTGTATTTATTTATTTTTACTTTTAAAAAATTATTTTATTTAAAGAAACAAAATAAGAAAAAAGAAATACAAAACAATAGAACATTGCCAGCAAAACATCAGGGAAGATTCAAAATACATAACAGTAAATACCAGTTTAAGAAAGTATATGTCTTAGCAGAAGAAATTATATTCATGAGTGTTCATTTTTTTCTTTACTTCCTTGTAAATTGTTCTTTTGTTCTCTGCTGCACATATTTTTAATTTTATTCCTTTTTTCCCTTTTCATCCTCCCACCTCCATACAGTATATAGTTAAGAAAGGATATATTTATATATACATATGTAGATATATACATATACATACACACAAACATATTCCAACACATATACCCACATCTTTCTTTTCCCTACTGACCCTTTGCTTTAATTCTATTCCTAACTTGCCTTGCTATTATTTAACCTCCCCCCATCCATGAATTCTTCCCTTGTTTTCTTCCCTCACCCTTTGCTTCCCTCTCTGCCCATTTCTCCCCTCCCGCCCATTTCTTTATAGATTTTGGAGGGTACTCTATCCTTCATAGTATAATATATAGTGTTGCCTATTTAATCCATTCCTGATGTGAGTAGGTTTTCAGAACTACAAGCCCTCCTCCCCTTTCTAATGCTTTTGTGTCTATTCTTGTATTCCACTTCATTTGTATGACAAAATTACAATTTTTATCTTAACTCTGCCTCAGTCTTTCTTTTGAGCTATTGTATTATTGATATCAATCTTAAACATATGCTAAAAATTTCCCATAAAAAAAGACAAACAATTTTTCTGTGTTGAGTTCCTTGAAATTGATCTTTGACATTGGCTCTTATGTTTCTAATAAGTTCGGGTTTGGTTGATAGAAAGTCCTGAAATTTGCAAGTTTATTGAATGTCCATTTTTTCATTCAATATTATAGATAATTTTGCTGGTTATGATATTTTTGGCCATAGGCCTAGTTCTTTTGATTATTGGTAGATGATTCCAGGAACTGCGGTCTTTTATTGTGCCTGTTGATAAATCCTTTTGAAAGCAGAAAAGCAGGAATCTAGTGATAGAATAGAAAGAATTGGAATAGATCCTCTAGCTGAAGGAATTGTTTGTGCTTTCAAATGTATTTTCCTATTAAAAAAACCAATGTTATAAATGATGATAACCCTCCCCCAAATAATCCTATTTAAGCTATTATCTGGTTGTACTATAATAAAACTAATAATTGGCTTGAACCGGGAGTCTCTGATCCAATTAATGGGGAAAAGGAAGATGAAAAGGGAATGAAATTTACAGAACTCTATAAGAAAGCAATGTGGACACTCAGCAACTCCCATTTACTTGAGCAGCAGAGAAACACCTTTCCCCATTAATTACATTTGAAGGCACAAACAATACTTACAGACTTTTGGGAACTTTGGATTTTGGAGACTGATGATATGGTGGTTTTTGCAAGAAGATAGGTCCCTTATTTTGATTCCTAGCAACTGTCCTTATGTGATCTTGGACAAGTCACCTACCTTCTGTGTTTTTCAGTTTACTCATTTGTAAAATGGGAGGGTTAAATTATACTTGTAGCATCAAACTCAAATAAAAACAGGGCTATTAAACATATTTAAAGATCCCTGAGAGTCAGGGATTTAGTTTAAATTTAATTGAGTTTAAAAGTGTAATGTTATCTATATTTTATTGTATTTTTTATTTCATTAAATATTTTCTAATTACATTTTAATTCGTTTCAGGCTGCATTCTGCCTCTGTATTAGATACCCCTGGGAATAAAAGATTGCAAAAAATCATGATCATAAGCTTCAATCCGTAGAAACAATTTCTGTATCAGGAGTTTCATTCACAGATTCATTTTATACTTGAGTATATGTTTTATGTTTCATATTAGCTTTAAATTTCTGGAGCAGACTATATAATTTGTAGTACCTTGGACATAGTAGGGATTCAATAAGTATATATTTTTAAAAAACCAATTTCCCTGAAGCCTTGAGATTATCTAAGGTTGAATGTATATGTATCCTCAGGGGGATCCTGCATGTATGTTTCTGTTCACCCTGAGGACATAAATTTCTGAGCTGGGCTTGGGGAGAGAGGAAGAGCCTATTTCAGCCAGTTGCAATCTATTTCTGGGCCAAATTTGAAATAGATAAGGCCCTGGGGTAATGGAGTTAAATGATGCTCCATCTAATAATAATGAAATGATATTTGTAATTGCAATTGATGCAAAATGGAACTTTGGGCTCCCACCAACCTGTGACCCTGGGGCAGCCTTCCTTTTTGGCTTTCACATGAAATCACCTCAACTCTCTTAATTGTTGACTGAGTCATTTTTTCCATTGTCTCTGACTCTTCATGACCCATTTGGGTTTGTTTGCTTGTTTGTTTTTGATAAAAAAAAAACAACTGGAGTGATTTGCCATTTCCTCCTTTACCTCATTTTACAGATGAGGATATTGAGGCAAACAGCTAAGTGAGTTGCCTAGAGTCGCAAAGCCAGTAAATGACTGGGTTTTCTGATTCCAGGTCTGGCACTCTATTCACTTTACCACCTACCTGTGGGAATTAGCAAATCACAGTGGGAAACTTGCAAGCCTGGGGTAGCAATAAGCTTGGAAATCTTCCAGGAAAAAGATCTAGTGGGGTCCTACCCCACTACATTCATCTACATTCATAAGTAATGTTACTTTAGAAGCATTCCTGGGGTGTGGGATATTTCCAGCTCTCTTCCTACCCACCCAGAAAAGGATCTCCTGCTGGTTTAATCAATTGACAGATATTTATTAAGCACATATAGTGTTGCAGAGCACTGTATTAGGCAGTGGAAATTCAAAAACAAGCAATAATATGAATACTTGTTTGCCTCTTTAAAATATACTATGCCATATTTCATCCTTTATATTTTATCTTTTAAATTTTTTATTGCTCTCTTTTATTTTTATCTTGCCCATTGCCTTCTATATTTCTCCCTGCCCTAGAGAGCCATCTCATATTATAAACCTATTTTTTAAAAGAAAAAGTGGAAAAATCAGCAAAGCAATAAATATATCAAATAAATCTGACAACATGCACAATTCACAAAATTTGTGGATCTCTCCCACCTCTGTAAAGGAATTGAGGGAGGTCTCTTCTCATCTCTCTCCTTTAAGCATGCTTGTTCATTTTAATTTTGCTACATTCATTCACAACAATTCCTCGTTTATTTACTTGTGGGGATTGGACTGGGCGTATATTGTTTTAGAAGAATAGCAGCCTCAGCTTTCCCATTTCAACTGCTGTGTCTTCAGTTTTTATCTATTTCCTGAAAGGGGGTAGTCACTTGAAGAACTGACAGCTTTTCAGAAATTATGAACATCTGGTGGTAGGTAAAGCCTAAGCTTCATATAGGGAGGGAAATGGAGCTGTCCACTGAGGTTCATTTTCTCTCTCATGAAGATAAAAATCCAGAGTGAGAATGATGTATGGGAGATGTGCAACTGCCCCTTGGATGCCCCAGATTTTTTAAGTTTAGCTTCAGAGACCCATGGAGATAAAGGATTTCTTTCTGCCAGTGTTATAAAATACCTTTTTTGTAATATGGAGTGAGAGATAAGAAAGATTTTGATGGGTTTAGTGGAATTTATCTTTGATTAGAGTTGAATTACATTTCAGACTGCTCTGGTGCTTGACATTCACACGTACCACATGGTGACTCAACTCTCTCACGTTCTAGTTCTCTGTGGTAGCCAAGGATTTAAAGAAAAGAAGGGGGAAGCAACTTGCTGGGTTGGATATATCCATAAATTTGCTGCTTTTCTGAGTGTTGGAAACTGATTACTTCATCCATCTCTAATTATTTTTTGTGGCAGCTAGATGGCGCAGTGGATAGAAATCTGGATTTGGGAAGACTCAAATCCAGCCTCAGACAGTGGGTGATCAAGTCTCTTAACCTTGTTTGCCTCAGTTTCTTCATCTGTAAAAAGAGCTAGAGAAGTAAATGGCAAACCACTCTAGTATCTTTGCCAAGAAAACCCCAAATGGAGTGATGAGGAGTTGTATATGATTGAACAATAGTAACAACAAACTTTTTTTTATTGTCATTCTCCCAAACAGGTATTTGAGAGAACTCAAACATCTTTTCTCTTTCCAATCTGTCTTATATTTTCTCTGAAGCTATCAATGATCTTTTCACTACATCTTAAACTCAATATGTCAAAAAGGGAGCTCATCTTTTATTCTAGATCTCCTTGCTTCCCCCATTCCTACTCCAAATTGCCCATTACTGTGGAAAGCAACATCATCCT
This sequence comes from Sarcophilus harrisii, assembly GCF_902635505.1. Taxonomy (NCBI): domain Eukaryota; kingdom Metazoa; phylum Chordata; class Mammalia; order Dasyuromorphia; family Dasyuridae; genus Sarcophilus; species Sarcophilus harrisii. The sequence goes on from NC_045429.1 coordinate 191,266,002, forward strand.
CCAAATCTGTCAAGCTCACCATATAGTTACTATTTTTGATTCCTCATTGTCTCTTATCTCTCATAGGCTGCGAAGGCCTGTCAATTCTACTTTTACAGCATCTTTCAAATATTTTTCTTTCTGTCCTCTGACAATATTGCCATCACTGTCATGTATGTCCTCATCATCTTTCAACTTATTTGACCATAACTCTACTTTAGGTTCTCTATACCTCTTTCCTGGACAATATCCTTCTAGATGGACACTTGTGGTTCCTGGGTTTTTCTCTATTCTTAACCCATCCTGTGACCTTACCTGTTGCTTTCCACTGAGGATGACTTCTTTTACTCCTTTATACTCTATGTATCTTCTATGTGTGTTGATATTTACATATTATCTCTTCCATTAGCGTCTAGGCTCTCTGACAGCAAGGACTAAATAATTGTTTTTGCCTTCATTTATATCCCTGGTGTTTAGCACAATGCCTGACCCATAGAAAGCACTTCTTCTATGATTGCTAGCTGATTGACTGACTTTTCTCTGTTATAGATCCGTTGGCATATTGATCTCCAGCCCTGGGCAAGTCCAACTCAGTCCCTGAATGAAGAAGCTATGAGGTTCCTGAACTATATCAGCACTACTCAGGTTGAATTTTAAATTTTTATGTGTATCTAAGCTAGTGTAAATAAATACAAAAGATATGGCTGTCATTTCTCCTCATGGAGGATTTCTGAGGAAAGGAGGGAAGATGATAAAAAGTGGATGATCTCAGTGACATCTAAGAGCTGAGAGCAACATTTGGTAGAGATTTGGATTTGATTTCTAGGGCTGGGCTGCTTATATATAGGATGTCTAGGACAAGTAGATAACAGTTTCTCTATTTAGTAAAAACTAACATTTATATAGTCTTACTGTATGCTAAGCATTGAACTAAGCACTTTACAATTATTTCATTTGACTTTTAAAACTACCCTGCAAAGTAGGTGTTATTATTATACCCATTTTACAAATAAGTGAAACTAAGGTAACTAGAGAAACACAGGTAGAAGTGTCTGAGATCACATTTGAACTCACTCTGATTCCAGGCCTGGTGCTCAATCCATCGTGTCACCTTCTAGGTTTGAAGTCAAAGGGATTGATTATCAGTTCCAGGTTTATCACTAATCTGTGTGACATTGGGCAAGTAACTTCATCTCTTGGAATCTGTTGTCTCATTTGTGAATTAAGCGAGTTACATTAGTGACCCTTGAGGTCTCTTACAGTCCTAAATCTATGATTCTTCAAGAAATGATATCCTTTAGCATTTAATGAAAAACTTTGAAAATTTGCATTGAAAATCACTTGATAGTTAGAGAGATGATCATATGAATAACCAGTATAGGGACAAAGACTCAAGCCCCTGCTACATTTGGAGAGATCTGTCACATCTCTGCCACAGCCTTTCTTGGCAGAATTAAATGCGTTAGCTGGATTCTATGGTTATAAGAATGAATAGAAAACGAAGGCACATACTCACTCAAGCTTTCACATTCTAAATCATTAGAGAAGATAAGCCTTTATGCAGTAACTTAAACTCTGGCAGTTTTTGCACAACTCTTCTGGTAGGGTCATTGACCTGATGGGGAAGGGAGTATCAATTATAGACAGTAGATGATTCTTGACAGGTCAGTCAGTAGGTTCCATTTTCAGAGCTGCTTGACTCCAAGAGATATAAATGAAATAAGAACCCAAGAGAAACTTAAATACTGAACAAAGAGTGTTGGCTGAGTTAGAAACTGATGAGTTAACTACCAGTAATTTAGGAATTTAGGATTATCACAACAAACATAACTATATTTCTATCTTAGATGTGTGCACAAGACTTAACTTGTACATATTACAATGGAGAGAACACAGCCTTTAGAAGCAGAATATCAGGATTTAAATCTCATTAAATCTCATGATGATTGCTACTTGTGTGACTGGGCAAATCCCCTCATTTTTCTGGATTTCAGTTTCTTTATCTATAACATAGTGTGTAGCCCTTTTCTCTCTTCTAGGTATACTTTTATACTTGATAATCTCAACTGCTTTAAGAGATACAGTTATCTGGAATCTAGCTACAATATTCTTTGGAATTTTCATTTTGGGGTCTCTTTTAGAGGATGATTGGTGGATTCTTTCAATGTCTATTTTACTCTCTCTCTAGTATAACAGGGCAGTAGTTGTGTTGGAGGTCTCACAGCTAGTCTGCTGATCCACTGGCCTACTGATTCTCATTGCTGAAGATAGCCACTTCCATCAGAATTGATATACTTCAAATATTTGTGGGTTCTGAGACTCCAAAATACGTTCAGAGGCTTGATCTGGTATTTATTCTGAGGGAAGACAGGAAGAACTCAGGCAAAGTCCTGTCTACTCTTCACCATCTTGCCTCTGCCTCTCAAGGGGTTCAGTTATTATCTCTATGTACATAATTTTCAAATCTTCATATATACCCCTAATTCTTTTTCCAGTCACCCATCACCAATTGCCCATTGATCATTTGAAACTGGATATCTCATTGGTATCTCAAATGCAGTTTAGTCAGAAGTCATACATTCACTTCCCTCTCCAAGTCCACATAGTTCTCAAATTTCCCTAATAGTTAATGGTATCACCATCTTTATATTAATCTAGACTCATACTTCCTCAGTGCTATTCTCCAATTCTTCATCATTCCACATATCCAATTAATTGCCATATCTCATTGTCGATTTCTCTGCAACCATGGTATAGAATAGAAATTTTTAGTAATTTCAAATGAAAACGGGCCCCCTAAATTGTATGCAAAGATATCAAAAAGTCTCATATTGACTTAGAAAACTGTAACTTGAAATAATTTATGTCTTATTGAATATTTACTTATTTTGTTAATTATTTCCCAATTATCTTTTAATCTGATTCAAGTCACCCTCAGGAAGGCTATGGGCCATATATTGCCTGCTGGTCCTGTGTCTGGCACTTTTGTTCTACCACATCTGTACTGTACATCCCATTCTCTTCACTCATATAACCATCATGGTAATTCAGGGCCCTATCATCTCTCTCCTAGATTACTGCAATAGTTTTTTTTTTTTTTTTAATTAATCTCTTTGCCACAAACTCTCCTTGCTCCAATCCATTCTCCATGGTCTCCAAATTTATTTTCCTAAAGTGCTTGTATGATGATGAATAAACTCAAATAAACTCCTGTGACTGTCTCTAAGCTCCAGGAGCAAATATAAACTCCTTTGATATTCAAATCTCCCTTTCACACACTGTCTACAATCCAGCTATTCTGGCTTACTTGCTGCTCCTCATGCACACCACCTTATCTCTCCTGTTCCTGTCTTTGCACTGGCTATTTAGAGCCTGAAATACTGTTCCTACTAACTTCTGTGTTTTATAATCCTTTTATTCCTTCAAAATTGAGCTCAAAAATCCCTCTCTATAAAAGGCCTTTCTTGGTCCCTGGAGCTTTCTCCTTGTGCTTTCTCCTCTTAAGTTATCTTTTATCATATTTACTTCATATATTGTTGTTCTTATTGAATCATTTCAGTCATGTCTGACTCCAGTGACCTAATTTGAGGTTCTCTTGGCAAAGATAATGGAGTAGTATACCATTTCTTCTTCAGCTCATTTTCCTGATGAGGAAACTGAGGCAAACAGGGTTAAGTGACTCATCCACAGCTAAGTGTCTGAGGCTGTATTTGAACTTGGGAAGATGAGTCTTTCTGATTCTAAGCCCTGAGCACTAGCCATTGTATCACCTAGGTGTTCTTTGCTTCATATGTATTTACATTTTATAGTCTCCCATTAGAATGTAAACTCCCTGAGGTTAGAGACTCCTTTTTTATTTTTATCTTGCTTTTCTTTTTATTCCCATTGCTTAGCACAATGCATGGCACATAATTGGCTCAACAAAGGTTTATTGAATGATTGTTGGGTTGAAGAATTTGGAATAGTTGGACTCTGTGGATCTTTCTAGTGCTGTGGTCCAATTTACTCCTTCTGGAGCAGTCTCCACTTCTACAATCCCAGTTTTAGTGAAGCAAAGAAGTCCATTTACCATTCAGGAGAGGAAATCTAGAATTCTACAAAAGAGTTGTTAATCCCAGTCTGTAGGGCCCCATGAGTTCACCAAACCTCTTGAATATAAGGAAACAGATTAAAATGTAATTGGGAAATATTTTTAAGAATAAATAAAGATACAATAGATACAAATGGTCTAGAGGATCAGCTTAATGAAAGGGGTTTCCTCTTCTCATATAGCATAATCAGAAAATCATCATAACTTTAATCTTTTTTTTTTCATTCAAAGAGGAAGTTAAAAACTTCCTGAATTAGGCATTTAATTATGAGTAATAGGATGATAAATTAATCCCTCTACAGAATTTCAATTTAGCTTTAGCAACAAGTTGTTGGATAGTTGGACTTGAAAGTTATTTCTGTATTTTAATTAGAATTGTTTAATCTCTCCATGGTGCTGTCATTTTATCTCTAGATTTTTACATAAAGGATGAGGAAACTTAAATTCTTAACTTCAGCTTAACTTCAGCCTTTGAAACACCCTAGGGGAAGATGGAAGCTGTTATGAATTGGATCTGGGAACCATAGGCTCTGCTACAAAAATAAAATAAAATAAGCCCGCCAAGTATATGTCTTCATGTACTTCAAAAAAAAAAACACATAAGAAATCTCTTGGAAGTATGAAATGATCCTTTCAAGCTCCTGTCAGGTCTGTCTATGGTTGATGTCCCCAAAAAGAAAAACATTTTAAAAATAAACAGCCCAAGGAATAAATCATAGACTCATAGAACTATACAATTGGAAGAAACCTTACTGTTTATTTTGTCCAGTCTCCTCATTTTGTTGATGAAAGAACTAAAACTAGAGGAGCTAAGTGATTTGCATGAGGTCCCACAGAAAATTTAGTAGCAGAATCCAGCTCTCCTGATTTCAAATCCAATGTAATTATTATTATTATTATTATAACTTTTTATTGACAGAACATATGCATGGGTAATTTTTCAATATTGACCCTTGTAAACACTTCTGTTCCAACTTTTCCCTTCCTTCTCTCCATTCCCTCCCCTAGATGGCAGGCAGTCTCATACCTGTTAAACATGTTAAAGTATATATTAAATACAACATATGTGTACATATTTATACAGTTCTCTTGTTGCACAAGAAAAATCAGATTTAGAAAGGTAAAAATAACCTGGGAAGAGTAAAGAACAACAAAAAGAGTACAAATGCTATGTTGTGGTCCACACTCATTTCCCACTGTGCTTTCGCTGGGTGTAGCTGGTTCTGTTCATCACTGATCAATTGGAATTTAATTGGATCCTCTCATTGCTGAAGATAGCTACGTCCATCAGAATTGATCATCATACAGTATCGTTGTTGAAATGTATAATGATCTCCTGCTCATTTCACTCAGCATCAGTTCATGTAAATATCTCTAGGCCTCTCTGTATTCATTCTGCTGGTCATTTCTTACAGAACAACAATGTTCCATAGCATTCATATACCAAAATTTATTTAGCCATTCTCCAATGATGGGCATTCATTCATTTTCCAGTTTCTAGCCACTATGAAAAGGGGCTGCCACAAACGTTTTGCACAGTAATAACTGTATGCACAGTTTGATAACTTTTTGAGCATAGTTCCAAATTGCTCTCCAAAATGGTTAGATCCATTCACAATTTCACCAACAATGTATTAGTTTCCCAGTTTTCCCACATCCCCTCCAACATTTCGCATTATCTTTCCCTGTCATTCTAGCCAATATGACAGGAGTATAGTGGTATCTCAGAGTTGTCTTAATTTGCATTTCTCTGATCAATAATGATTTGGAGCATCTTTTCATATGGCTAGAAATAGTTTCAATTTCATCATCTGAAAATTGTCTGTTCATATCCTTTGACCATTTATCAATTGGAGAATGGCTTGATTTCTTATAAATTAGAGTCAATTCTCTATATATTTTGGGAATGAGACCTTTATCAGAACCTTTAACTGTAAAAATGTTTTCCCAGCTTATTGCTTCCCTTCTAATTTTGTCTGCATTAGTTTTGTTTGTACAACAGCTTTTTAACTTGATATAATCAAAAATTTCTATTTTGTGATCAATAATGATCTCTAGTTCTTCTTTAGTCATTAATTCCTTCCTCCTCCACAAATCTGAGAGGTTCTTCGATGTTGTTCTAATTTATTTATAATTTCTCCAATACCATTTTAAAGAAACATTTGTTAAATAAAAAAATACTTCTTAAGAACTATAACTTTTAAAATCAATTGTTGAGTCATTTAGACATGTCTGACTCTTTATAATTTCATTTGGGGTTTTCTTGGCAAAAATACTGGAGTGGTTTGCTATTTTCTTCTCTAGCTGATGTTACAGATGAGGAAACTGAAGCAAATGGGGGTTGCCCAGGCTCACACAGCCAGTCTGAGGCAGAATTTTGATAAGTATTTCTGATTTTAAGCCCAATGCTCTATCCACTTTGCCACCTTGATGCCTTTTAAATCAATAATTTTAGACTAATTGTTGAATATATCCATTATAGAATGTCCCTCAGTTGGGGAATGTCTGAATAAGTTATGATATATCAATATAATGGAGCATTGTTCTATAAAAATGAAGAGCAGGCTGAATAAGTTTTGGTATATGAATACAATGGAATATTATTTTATAAGAAATGATGAGTAGGCTGGTTTCAGAAAAGCCTGGAAATACTTAAATGAACTGATGCTAAGTGAAACAAACAGAACCAAGAGAACATCATACACAGTAATAACAAGATTGTGATGATCAACTATGATGGACTTGCTCTTTTCAACAACAAGGTGATTCAAGGCAATTCCAACAGACTTGTGATGGAAAGTGCCATTCATAAGCCAAGAGAGAACTATGGATACTGAATGTGGATCAAAGCATAATATTTTCACCTTTTTGCCATTGTTTACTTATTTTTTCATTTCTCATGTTTTTTCCCTTTTAATCTGATTTTTCTTGTATAACATGATGAAATATATTTACATGGATTTCTTATACCCACCATAATCTAGAGTCAGTCCAAATTGTTCACTTATTAAGAATAATCTATATTGTCTATACCTTATTATAAGAAACAGTTTGACTTAATGGATGGAGTTGCTCTAATCCTGCCTTAGAAAAGGACCCATTGTAAATCATATAACCAACTTCATTGTCTCAGTTTCCCTATCTGAAAAATGAAGGTTGCAACAGCACTTATCTCACAGGGCTACTGTGAAGTGTTGTAAATCAGCTATTTTTACTTGGTAATTACTATTAGTGTCAGCCAGAAAGCTTTTGAAATTATCTCCTGAATGGTCTCTACAAATATTTCATTTCTGGGGGACCCAACAGAAGCAAATGAAAACAGTTGGTTTACATGGTAATGGTCAGATGGTGCTGGAATTAAGTTTCTAAAGGGTTGTTCTTTAGTGTCCCATCTATAATGAAACTAGGTTGGAACTCCGAGACTTGACAAGGTTTTTGCAAACAGCAGTGATTTACAAGGACAGATTGTTACTCCTTCTTTAACTTTTAGGTACCAAGGCAAATGCAAGAGAAATTAAAAAGGGACACTGTCTGTGACAGATAATTCAAATTCTCTGAATCTCAGGTCAATTCAATTAAACAAATAATTATTAAGAACTTAATACATACTAGCTACTAGGCTAGGCCCTAAGGATACACCGCTAACTTTCAACTGGAGGATATAACACTTTGGATAAATAAATACAAATACAAGAGCATTTAATGAAAGAACAATTAGGAGCATGAGAAAATTTGCTGAGCTTTGCAGGAACGTTAGGACTACAAGAGAAAGAGATAAGGAAAAGAGTATATCCCAGACCTGTGAGATGGTTTATAGGAAACCACGAATGCAAGAGATAGACCAGGGGAGAGTAGGGTCATGAAGGACATTTTCTATTTCACAGTAAAATAGGCAGTAGGGTCCTTTGCTGGAAGAGTCTGAGGAAAGAAGACTAGAAATAATCAGTAATGGAGAGTGTGATAGGTTCAGTCAGGGAAGGATAAAGCATTGCAATAGGGCAATGAGCATCCAATTGACATATGTGGTGGCTGTTGACTCATTTAAGTCAAGTCTAACTCTTTATGAGCCCTTTTGGAGTTTTCTTGGCAAGATACTGAAGTGGTTTGCCATTTCCTTCTCCAGCTCATTTTACAGATGAGGAAACTGAAGCAAACTGGGTTAAATGACTTGTACAGGATCAGACAACTTGTATCTGAGACTAAATTTGAATTTGGGAAAATGAGTCTTTCTCATTCCAAGCCCAATGCTCTATCTTCTTAGCCACTAACTGCCCCATTCCCTACTCCTTATCCCAACTGAAAATATATAAGAAAAAATTTATGGTGGATCCACATTCTATGGTTCTGAAATTATAGAATATTTTTGTTAACTAGTGCTTTCCATTCCACCTACATGATAGATGGCAAAGCTGTTTATTTTATTTTATTTTTTTATCATGCACACCTCATTTAGAACCTATTTTAACAATAACAGCATGCAAGCCTGCTGAAACATACAATTCCCTGTCACTTAAAATTATCTCAGTTAGCTCTGGAGAATCCTAATGGGCAACACAATAATGAATTCTCTAATGCTGCTGAAATGAATCCCACCCACATCATTTTATGGTGATACTTTTCTTAACTATTTTTGATATAGAGAGGGGTGGGAGGATTTTTTCCTATACATTAAGGTCTTAGGCTTCATATTTTTTGCCCTTATTTTAATGAAACACCAGCAGGCCCATCTAAGTTTTTGGATAAGTCCTTGCTTGCTAATCCAATATAATGTGGCACCCATATTAATGAAAGCTGTATTTTCTTCAAGTAGGAACGACAGTTCTATATTCTTTTAGGCCCTGAGAAATATTAGACACTGAAGGCTGGTAAACATGAAGCCATGAGGCATGATAAGGACTGTGCCATTCTCAGATAAATCTTCATGTTCAACCTCTGATGGCAGCTCCCCAAGCCATATGCCTTCAGGAACATGCTTTGGGGAGTGTTTGGCTGTGATAACACAGAGATTTCAAGCAGCAGAAATCATTTTAAAAGGGAAAAAATGAAATAAAAAGTTGTTGAAACCTTTGTGGTCTTATCTTTTAGAAGTTAACTAAGAATAACAACCAAAATTATATTGAGGCTCTGATGTAGAAAACCCAATATATAAAAAGACAAGCTTATTAAAGTATTAAATGAAACAGTGATAATTTACCTTATGAAAGACAATCTTATTTTTTAATAGCAACTCTTTTAAAAATATTTAATAGGATTTTTTTCAATTACATGTAAAGATAGAATTCAATATTTATTTTTTGTAAGATTTTGCATTCCAAATTTTCTTTTCTTCCCCCCTCTCCCCAAGATAGCAAGCAATCTAATATAGGCTATACATGTACAAACATTTAAAATATTTTCCCATGTTAGTCATGTTGGGAAAGAAAAATCAGATCAAAAAGGAAAAACAACAAGAAAAAAAGCAAACAAAATTTTAAAAAAGGTGAAAATAGTATACTTTGATTCAGTTTCCACAGTTCTCTGGTAGGTAATCTTAAACAAGGATCTATAATATAATTCCTTTGTTTTTTAAATTATTTTTATTTGGTTAAATATTTCCCAATAACATAAAAATTAGCAATTAAAAAAATTGAGTTCCAAATTTTTTCCCTCCTTCTAGCTCATGTCCTCTCTGTGAAAAGGTAATTTGATTTTGATTATACATGTAAGGTCATATAAAATATATTTCCATATAATCTATGTTTAAAAGAAAATAAAGGAATAAAGATAATTTTTTAAAAAAATATTCTTTAATCTGTATTCAGGGTTTATCAGTTCTCTCTCTGGAGGTAGGTAGCATTTTTCATTCAGGATCCTTGGGATAGTCTTGATCAGAGTAGCTAAATCTTTAGTTGATCATCTGTACAATATTGCTATACAACATATACAATGTTCTCCTGGTTATAATTACTTCATTTTTCATGAGTTTTATATAAGTCTTCCCAGGTTTTTCTGATACCATCCAGCTTATCATTTCTTAAAGCACAATAGTTTTTTTAAATGGTATTTTAATTTTTCCAATTACATGTAAAGACGATTTTTAACATTCATTTTTAAAATGAAATTTTGAGTTCCAATTTTTCCCCTTCTTCCTGTCCCTCCTCTCTAAGAAAGCAAGTTATTTGAAGTCCTTCAAATAAGAATTTCTTAACCTCTTTTTTTGGTCAGACTTCTTTGACAATCTGATAGTTTGTGAATCTCTTCTCAGAATATATTTTTAAATTTATAAAATAAAATATATGTGATTACAAAGCAAATCAATTATATTGAAATGTTATTAGATATTTTAAAAATTCATGGACCCTAGATTGAGAACCCTAACTTTGTTTAAGAGATAAGAATACATTTCAAATTTGACTTGATTTCCAGAAATTTGATATACATGGAACTTTTTATGAATGTCTATTGAAATGTCTATGAAATTGAAGCAAAACGTTTTTAAACTATAGATTCCCGTTGAGCTTCTTAAGTTAATGGTAATGGATAAGCATAATAATGGTCTTTGAAATGAATTTTACCTAATAGATATATTTTTTTAAGTATTCTTTCTACTCATTCTTCTTAGCTTCAGGATAAAAATGAAGCAGGACACAATAGTCATGAAAATCATGCTTGTCCACATAGATTTATTTTCTAGAGTACGTATTTTTATCTATCCAGCCAATTTTTTTATGATTAAAATTGTAAGGGAGAATTAAAACAGAAACTAATTATTTGAGTTGTGTTATAAGTAAATTATTTCAGTTTCACTTAATTTGTAAGGGATTTCATGGTTCCTTGGCTATAAATCTCATCCAGAAAACTAAAATGACCAACATTTAACTTTATTTTTTTTAAGAAGAGAATTATAACTGGGGAACACTATCTAATATTCCCAGTTGATATTAGTGTTTTTGAAAGATATGATAATGAAAAGCACAAAACAAAGAAATTCCTTCATTTTATTATCATCCTTTGAGAAAAGGTAGGGCCATAAAAAGATATTAGAATGGAGGGCTTTTCTTTCTAATAATGACAAGAAATATACTTGGCCAGATGAAATATGTGGAAGGAAAAGTAGTGCATTTTCTATCCCCTTGTATACTGTAATTTTCTTCTAAGTGAAAAAATAACCCTGGTTATTCTTAGCCATGGTTAAAAGTTTGAGTTTCCCCTTAATAAAACTACATAAACATGCATGAAATAATGGAGAAAATAACTGTCCTCTTGCTCAGCCCTCTCATTTTACAAAAGATGAAATTGAGACCTGGGGACACCTAGTAGATATTTAATAAATATTGAATCGAATTAAGGGAGCTATTCAGAGACACAGCTATAGAGTCAGGACTAGAAATAAAATTTTCTGACACCCCTGTCTAATGCTTTTTTATACCCTGAATCCCTTTTTAGGGGGTAGATTGGAGGGAGAAATCAGGGGTAAGTAACTTGCTCCAGGGTCTCATAGCTGGTGAGTGTATGATGTCATATTTGAACTCAACCTTCTTGACTCCAAGGCTGGCATTCTATCCACTTTGCCACCTAGTTGCCCCTAATAAAATTCTTGAAAGGTGGCTCAACAGTTTTCTAAGTTGTTATGGCTTTTGTTTTTTATGTTTATTCTGGTTTTGTTTACAGAAGAGTAGAAAAATAGACAAAAATTTGGAAAAAGCAGGAAATAGGAGAGAGCCAACAGAAGATTCAAGAGCTATATTTCCTTTACATTCCTTCTTAACCTTTCCTCAGGTCCCTCCCCTAACTCCCAATTTAAAATTGAACTTAGAACTCCCTGCCAAATATGTGGCAAGGGTGGTTGTCCAGGTATCTGCCAAGTAATAGGAAGATTAATGAAGTTGGCTCTGGTATCTGATGAGACCAATATAATTAACTGTGTTTCTATGTAATTTTGGAAACATCTGTGTAAGGGAGAGTGAGCCCAAGGTGCCTTTTCTATTTTTCAGGTCTCTCACAGAAGCCTGGGGTTATCTAATGCTATGCATTTTCCAAAGCACTTAACAAACAACGAAACATTAAAAATAAATTTTGCCTTTTATGTGTTCTGTCATTTTCTAGAAAGCAGTTGTTGCCTTAAGAGTTAATTTAAGAGTTGTCTTAAATTCACAGATCTTCCTTAGAAAGTGAAGCACTTTGCTCTGCTTCTTGCTGGGCTGGGAAAACATACCACTGCTTGGTAAGATCACTATCTTGGCAACAGTAAATGTTGCTTTTAGCTCTCACAGCTGCAGCTGTATAAGCCATGTAAGTGCTCAGTCTTCCCAAATGAATAGTATGTTTGCATGAGGTACTGCTGAGATCAGAGAGTTTGACTTTTTTTTTTTGGATAGAGAATTTTCTTTGATTTTCTTCTTGTCTTTATTTTGAAATACTAATGATCTGAGGATTTTTCGTCTCTATTGAACTTATTTATTTGATTTTTTTTATGTGGAATATGGGCTTATGGATGGTAGGAGAAGAAGATGAGGGAGAGAAGAAGAGAGATTTCTCTTCAGGGACTTCTGTAGCCCACCAGATAAGATAGCTTCTCTTGATTCTGTGGTTAATCAATCTTTGACACAACTGCTGACCAATTAGGAGTTGCTTACAGTACATGTTCTTTAGCAAGGGAATAAAACACATGTCTCACAGAATGATACCTAAGCATATGTCCAGTTCTATAGGGTGGACATTGTTCAGTTCAGCAGAATAGAGTTGCATTAATCATCTTTCTGAAATTTATTTTAAAGAGGTGCTTAGTAATTTTATTTTCAAAGAAAATTTCTTATTTAGACCATGCTACCCTCCTTTCTAATGGAGGCTAGAATTACACTGAAAGGTAGGAAACATGTAAAGATTCTATACAGCACTGCACCTGGAGTCAGGAAGACTCGTCTTTTGAGTTCAAATCTGGCCTCAGACACTAGCTGTGTGGTCCTGGACAAGTCACTTACCTGTTACCTCAGTTTTCTCATCTGCACAATGAGCTAGAGAAGGATATGGTAAACTATGCTGGTGTCTTTGCCAAGAAAACCCCAAATGGGGTCACAATCTGACAATCAAAAAACAACTCACTGAACAACAACAAACCATTAATAAATTTTGTGACTTTGGATGAATCAATTAAATTTTCTGGGCTTTAGTTATTTCAGTTATAAGACAAGTTATAAGACAATGATATAATGGCAAGAACAATGGATTTGTTGTCAGAAGACCTGGTTAAATTTTGACTTTGCCACTTATTCCCTATATGACATTCACTGTATCTTTAACCTCTCTGGCTTTTTATACTCTCATATATAAACATAGGAATGTATATACCAGTAGACTGTAAACTCCTTAAGGATAGGAGCTGTTTTGTTTTTGTCTTTATGCCCATAGCACATAACACAGTGCCTGATGTTAAATAAATGCTGATCATTTATCAATGTTATATATTAACAAATTCTGCTCAATAAATTCCTCAACAATATTTTAAAAAATTTCCTTCCTATCCATGCTTTACCAAAAGCCAATACAATGAAAAAAACATAAACCAAATAAGATCCCTCTACTTCCCAACCTAAGTTCTAGGAACAAAGTCCCCTAGAGTTCCCTCTATTCTTTTTGTTTAGGATTTTTTTAAGCATTTAAAATGTGCTCTCTCTATTCAGATCTCCCAGAAGTAGTTATTTCCCTTGACATTGAAGAACATAACAATATTCCTATAGTTTTTAGGAGCTCTGAGTAAAAGCACAGACAGTTTTGACTTAAAATGTTTTTTAAAAAATGATATATGTGACCTTCACAGATTTCATGCAACCACTTGGTCCCAAGTGGCCTGACAAGTGATTCTGAAAGCACAAAGAAGCCTTGGTCCATCTGTCTTGATGAGAAGTTCAGTTTGTTTCATCAAATCCAAAACAAGAGATGCCGTCTTTACTCTTTGGGGTGAGTATACCAGGAAAAGGAAAACCAAACTCACTTATACCATCCAGGTCTATTTTAACATTATTCAAAGACTCATGTAGTCAAGATATAAAGAATGTTGTTATTTCTTTGCCTGTCTCATTGAAGACACATCTGTCTGTCATCTTCTTGTACCTGGAGGGCACATGAAGTTGGTTTGCAGCTAATTCCTCTCTTTCCAAGGCTTGCTTATCTTTCCTTTCTTTTATGGCAGTGAATTGACAGCTTCAGTGTTCAACAAGGTTATGGTTCCCATGATTGTAGCTCATGAATTTAGGATTAAAGTTAAGCTTCCATATGAGAGGGAGAAAGGATTCTGACTAATGAGAAGAGTTCAGAGAGAGGAAGTATCTCAGTCACAGTGATTACCCAGAGGAAATGGCCAGAATTGTATAAAAGCCTTCCAGGTCTAACAGTCAAGCAAGATATTTCTGTATATTTTAGGGGAAAATGGTCCTATGCAATAAACTATTCATTCTCTTTTTGATATCAGTGTCATATAGGGAAAACTTTTTTTAAAATTAAATTTCATACCCTTTAATTTTTAAAATCTATTTGTATAAATCATTTAATCTTTCAAAGTTTATAAGATCATAAATTTCATAGAACATATAAGATGTAAGTCCTAAGATAAATCTCTTCTAATCTGTATCATTGGAGGGGCACATTAGAGTCCTCATTGGGAGGACTCTACACCAACGAAATCATAAATTTGACTTAAAATGAAATTAATATGTGCAATTTCTAAGAGTTAGAGCAGACTTAGATTTAATAGGCATTAAATCTATTTTTAGTATTTTACTTTTTCTAATTTTCAACATTCAGTTTTTGAAAGATTTTGAGTTTTAAATTTTTCTCCCTTCCCTCTCTCCTCCCTAAGATGACAAACAATTTGATATAGGTTATACATGTTCAATCATAGAAAATATTTCCACATTAGTTATGTTGTAAAATAGAAACAAAAGGGGAAACCCCCTTCCCTAAAGTGAAAATAGTATATTTCAATCAGCCTTCAGACTCCATAAATTCTTCTTTTGGATGTGGATAGTATTTTCCATCATGAATCTTTTGGAATTATCTTGAATCATTGTTTTGCTGAGAAGAGTTCACAGTTGTTCATCATAATATTGATGGTTCTGTTCACTTCACTCAGCATCAGTTCGTATAAGCCTTTCAAGGTTTTTCTAAAATCTGAATAGGTATTTAGTTAATGCCTACCATGTATCAGGTACTGTGTGCTAAGCACTTTACAAATATTCTCATTTAATACAATGACCCTGAGAAGCAGATAGCATTATTTATTCCCTTTTTACAGATGAGGAAGCTGCAGCAGATAGAAATTTAGTGACTTGTCCAGGACCAAAAAGCTAGCTATGATTTGCCTCAGAGTCACATTCCCTCTTAATCTGTAAAATAGTAGGTTGAATTAGTTGATTTATAAAATCTCTTTTACCTGTGTATCTTATACAAGACAGGCTTTCAATTCACACTTGGAGGGGGAAGTACTGGTAAATATTTTAACAGTTATCTCTGAGGGAGGAAAAAAATGAACACAAGTTTAATCTCCATTATTAATATTTTTCCATTACTTTCTTAAGTCTAGAAAAACAACAAAGCAAATCAAACCCTGATTTATAGCATTTGCCAGTTACAAATGCTCATACTGAAAATTGAACAATTAGCTCTAAAAATTATCCGTGTAATCTGGGCTAAGTGACTTCATGTTTCTGATCCTTAGCCTTTTCTCATCTATAGAATAAGAAGCTTGGACTAGTTGACTTCTGAGGTTCCTTCCAGCCCTAAATCTTTGACCCCTCAAACTGAGTCAGAAGAAGTATGTTCATCTTGTCCAAGACCACACAAACAATGAATGGCAGAGTTAGATTATGAATCAATGTTTTCTGAGTGCCTTTCCTATGATATACCATATTTTTAAGCAAAAGTTTGATGATCCCCTGTCAGATATATTGTGGAGGAATTTTCCTTCCAGGTGCAGATTAGATATAGTAGTCTTTGATGTCCCTTGTAACTGAGATTCTGTGATTCTGGAATGAAATTTTTTTTTTTAAAAAAGGCAACAAATCTAGACATCCTCTGAACATATATAGGTAGTTCTTAAATTGCCAGTAGAACTGTATCTCCAAGAGTTTCTTTTTTAAGACACTTGTTTGGAATTCAGAATGTATTTTCTCCCATATATGTAGTGATCCATGGAAGTTTAGATTTCCTGACCAGCATATAAAAAAACTTGTTTAATCACACTTACTTCAAGGCTCTATGATTTCTTCAGCACATGTATTTCCTTTATTGATAGAGACTGCAATCCTTTATTTGTTTTTTCTTAAATCTATTTATTTTAAAATTCAATTTTTGAAAATTTTGAGTTCAAAATTCTCTTCCTCTCTCCTCTGCTCCACCTGCTGAGAAGGCAAGCAAATAATAGATTATACATGTGAAATCATATAAAAATATTTCAATATTAGCCACATTGGCAAAAAATAAAGTGAGAAAATATCTTTTGATTTGTATTCAGAGTTCATCTGTTCTCTTTCTGGAATTGGGTAGCATTTTTTCATCATTAGTCTTTTAGAATTGTCTTGGATCATTGTATTGTTTAGATAGTTATTTCACAGTTCATTAACAACATTAGTCAACATCGTTGTTGTTAGCATGCATAATAATCTCCCAGTTCTCCCAGTATCTATCCTAGTTCTTGCTATGTGTTTTTTTCCTAAAACACTGTCTTTTTGCTCCCCCTGTGCCCATCATTTCTTATAGCATACTCTAGCATTCCATTACAATTATATGCCCAAACCTGGTCAGTCATTTTCTTAAATGATTACTATCTCTTCAATTTTCTAGTTCTTTGCTACCACAAAAATAGTTACTATAAATATTGTTATACATATATGTCTTTTTCTTCTTCTTTTGATCCCACTTGGTAGTGGTTATTGCTAGATCAAAAGGTATACAGTTTTATAGCCCTTTGAGCAAAGTTTCAAATGATTCTCCCAAATATTTGGACCAGTTCACAACTTCACCAATAGTCAATTAGTATACCCATGTTTCCTCATCCTCTCCAACATTTGTCATTTCTGATAGGTGTGAGGTGGTATGTATCTAATCAATAGAGATTTAGAGCATTTTTCGTATAACTATGTATATGACTTTGATTTCTTCTTCTGAAAACTACTTGTTCATACCCTTTGAACATTTATCATTTAAGGAATAACTCTCTCCCTTTCTCTTTTTCTTGTTATAAATTTGAGAAATGAGGCCTTTATTAGAAAAAGTTGCTATAATTTTTATATCACTTTATTGTCTATGGTACTTTTAAACAAAATATCATTTTCCCAAGTATATCTTTTAATTAGATCTATTTTTTTCTCTTGCTTTGTCTGAGATTGTGATTGCTATCCCTGTCTTTAAAAAAAAAAAAACAACTTCAACTAAAACGTATAAGATCCTGCTCCAGCCCTTTAATTTAACTCTGTGTGTTTCTTTCTATTTCAAGTGTTCTTTGTTGTAAACAATATATAGATGCATTCTGGTTTCTAATGTATTCTACTATCCACTTTATTTTATGGGTGAGCTCATCCCGTTCATATTCACATATTATTATTAAGTGTGCATTTCCCTCCATTCTATTTTCTTCTATATATCCTTCTCTCTCTTTCTATCTATCCTGTCCCTCCTTAAAAGTATTAGTTTCTGACCCCTGCTTCTTTTAATCTATCTTCCTTTTTATCACCTCTCTCACATCTTCTGTACTCTTCCCCTTCTATTTTTCTAGTGGGTAAGATAGATTTCTATATCCTACTGAGTGTGTATGTACATATATTTCCCTCCTTGAACCAATTCCAATGAGTGTGAAGCTCAAGCATTGCTCCTCTCCCCATTTCCCTTCCATTATAATAGTTCTTCCTTGTGTGCCTCTTTTATGTGGGAAAAAATTTCTCCATTCTACATCTCCTTTATGCCTTCTCCAAGTGCATTCATTTTTCACACACTCATTTTTTTTTAGATCCTTCCAACACAGTTGATTCAAACTCATGCCTTTTGTCTATATAGACTCCTCACAACCCTAATAATGATAAAGTTCTTAGGAGTTTCATATATCATTTTCCCGTTTAGGAATGTAAATAGTTTAACTTTCTCGAGTTCCTTATGATTACACTTTCATGTTTACCTTTTTTATGTTCTCTTGAATTTTATGTTTCAGTGTCAAATTTTCTTTTCATTAGAAATGCTTGAAAGGCCTCTCTTTTCATTAAATATCTCTCCCTCTGAATATTTCTGCTCTAAAATTTTTCTGGGTAGATTAGTCTGGTTTGTAGTACTAGCTTTTTTTCCTTCCAGAATATCAAATTCCAAATCCTCTTCTTCTTTAATGTGGAAACTACTAAACCTTGTGTGATTCTGACTATGGCCCACAATATTTGAATTGTTTCTTTCTAAATGCTTGCAGTATTTTTTCCTTGTCCTGAGAGCTTTGAAATCTGGCTATAATATTTCTGGGAGTTTTCATTTGGGTATCTCTTTCAGGAGATAATAGGTGAATTCTTTAAATTTCTATTTATTCTTTAGACCTAAGATATTTGGGACAGTTTTTCTTTACTTTCTTAAAATATGATATCCAGGTTATTTTTTTTAAATCATGGCTTTCAGATAGACAATAATTTGCAAATCATCTCTTCTTAATTTATTTTTCAGGTCAGTCATTTACTGAGAGAATTTATATTTTCCTCTTTTTTACCCTTTCTTTGAGTTTGTTTTATGGAGTCATTAGTTTACACTGGCCCAATTCTAATTTTTAAGGAATTGTTTTATTCAGTGAGCTTAAAAAAACAAACAAACAAACAAAAAAACCTCTTTACCCATTTGATTAGTCCTGCTTTTTAAAGAGAATTTTTGTGCCTCTTTTATTTAGGCCAATTCTGTTTTGTAAGTAGTTATTTTCTTCAATTTTTTTGGTGCTCTTTTTACTAAGTCATTAATTTTCTTTTCAAAATTCTCTTGCATTATTCTCATTTCTTTTGCCAGTTTTTCCTCTACCACTTATTTCTTTCTTTAACTCTTCCAGGAATTCTTGCTGGCCTTGGATCTAATTAGCATTTTTCTTTGAGGCATTGCTTATAGTTATTTTCACATTGTTTTCTTTTTCTGAATTTATTCTTAGTCTTCCTTGCTAGCATAGTAGCTTTTTATGACCAAATTATTATATTTTATTTTGCTGATTTTCCAGTCTATTTCTTGACTTTGCATTTTGTGTTAAAATTGGACTTTATTCATCTAAGGGGGGAGGCACTGTCCTAAGCTTTAGGCTTTTTCAGAGCTTGTACTGGGGATAAGTTTTTAGAGTTTCTGGAGTGATCCAAGTTGAGACATTGTCACATTTATCCTAGTTTGTGCTCCAGTCTTTACCTAGAAATAACCCCTGCTCTTCCAAAGCCAAAAACACTAGAGCTCCTCTTTGCCTTGGAACTGTTATCAGGGCTGCTGCTTCCTTATAACTTATCAGAAACATCGTCTCTTTTTTGGAACTGCAACCCAGCACTATTTGTGGGAAATAGTTTCTAATCAGTGACAGCTACATCCAATGTCAATAAAGGCTCCCATACAATCTCTTTCTAACCAGTTGTGTCTACATTTTATCTCCCTCTCCTGTGGTCTTTGGGCTGAGAACTGGACAGCTGCTGTTGCCACTGTTGCAGCCACCTCCAAAACCCATAGATAGTGCTTCCAAGCTGTGCGCCAGCCTGGCACCCACCCTGTTGTGACAGACCCATCCTGCCAAGTTGTGTGAAGCTAGGAAAAAATCTTATGCTTATTGCTTATTGGCACTGCTCCTCCAAAATTTTATTTGAGGAGTTATTTTAAAGTTATTTAGAGAGCAATGTTGTGGGAGCTCAGCTGGGTCACTGCCTGTTCTCCACCATCTTACCCCTACTGATTAATCCCCCTGTATTAGACAGCTTTTGTAAACTATTGTGGCCCTTGCCAAGTTTTACCTGTTAGCCAAATTTCTGGTCATAAACCTCATCACTGGAAGGTGATGCTGGCTCAAATGGTAAGTGCATAGTTCATTCCTAATCCTGTCCTGGCAGCATTTTCAGTTTGATGGGATCATCCAGAGGCTGAGCTACTTCAGACTCATCTCTTCTGCGATTGAAAAAACCTTTTTCTTTTTATCTCTACAACTTTTTTTTTTATCTCTACAGCATTTAGGACATAGTAAGTACTCCTCTTATTAACTAAAATTAGTTTGGATCAGTTCTGCCACTATAATGACTGGTGAGACTTTAAATCATTCAACCCTTTTGGGTGAACTCTGTAAAATGAGATTTGGTTGCAAAAATTCAAAATTTTTAGCTTAGAAAAAAGATCTTGGAAGATAAATGATGCTATTATCAAGTATTTAGTCGGTCAATCAATAGTGCTGACAATGTGCCAAGGCACTATACTAAGGTTTGGCGATGATAAGAAATCCAAAAGATGGTCCCTGGCCTCAAGGAGCTCACAATGTAATGGGTGAAAGACAACACATAAAAAAAGAAGATGAAAACGAAAGAAAGAAGAGATGAAAGGGGAGGGAAGAGTACCCAGAAGGGGGAAGATGAAGACTTGCAGCCATGTGGGAAATGATAGTATATCTGCCTTGGGCTATCTTAAGTGGGGTGATTCAGCAGGAACTCTCCATAATTTACCCTCTCCTCTCTCCATACTGAGGAAGGGGCCCCAGGGAGAGAGGTTTTATTAAAGGGATATTGTGAGGAAAAAGGGATAAGCCTTTTACTTTTTTTTCTCAAAGGATCAAAGATTTAGATCTGTAAAGGCCTTCAGGGGTCATCTAGTTCAACCTCCTATTTTTGCCACAGAGGAAATTGAGGCAAAATTAAGTGCCTTACCCAATTCCTCAATATTATTAAGTTATGGCTCCTCTAATTTCATACTGAGACCTTTCTAAGCCCATGCTGCTTTTCTGGGTGGAAGTTGCAGATGACTATTTCTGCCCAGAATAAGAGACAACCCTCCCCCCCCCTCTCCAATAGAGCTGTTCATATACAGCTTTAACTGGAGGAACTTGTCACTCAACCTTGTTTGCCTCAGTTTCCTCATCTGTAAAAGCTAGAGAAGGAAATAGCAAACCATTCCAGTGTCTGTGACAAGAAAATCCCATTGAGATCATGAAGTGTTGTATTCTACTGAAAACAACCCAAAGATTTTTTTCTCCCTCTCTGAGTGTCTTTAGACAGTGCCTGGCATAATAAATGCTTAATAAATGTTTGTTGGAATGTGATACAGGGGATTTCTGCTCAGATGCAAGTTATACTAGAAGACTTCAGAAGTCTCTTCTGACTGAACTTATAACAGACACATGGGAAAAGCCACCAAATAAAAATGGATCCCTCTTCCAATACTACTTTAAAATGATGAAGTTTCATTGGACTCACTAATTATCTCCTAATGACAAAAATCTCAACAGTAGGATAGACAAACCTAAGAACATCACCTCAGAAGTTGTTCCCAGGCAAATATCTGAACTTAATGTTACCTGAAACCTAGAGGGCTCTCCTTTGTACTAAGGGATTCTGAATCTGACTTTGAAGTTAGTCACATTCACAGTCATCTGGGGACAATCTGGGGGACTCACAAAAGAATAGGTTTATGTAGAAATCTCTGGCAAATGATGTCTTTACCACAGAACTCTAGGGAAAATTTCCTAAAGAATGGAAGGAATGAAACAAACACTTGTTAAGTGCCTTACTATTTGCTAGGAACCTTCCTAAGTGCTTTTACAAATATTATCTCATTTGATCCTCACAACCACCTTGAGGCACAGGTCTATCTATCCCCATTCTATAGTCAAGAAAATTGAGGCAGCCAGAGGCTAAGTGATTTGCTCAGGATGCCACAGTTGATAAGTATCTGAGGATACATTTGAACTTGAATTTTCCTGACTTCAGCCCCAGATCTTCTGTGTCACCTAGCTTAGTTTTGACTCATGTATAGGGTTTTCCCTAAGAGATATTAACAGGGTCTTTTTTAGAAAAAGTACCCAGTATATAAAGTAGATATCATATATTGAAATCCTATTTATTTCCTCCACCAAAAAAGAGCTAAAACATTAATAAAGACTGACAAGAATGCAGTAACAAATACCTAAAATATAAAACTATAACCAATCATAATTATTATATTCTGGGAATAATAATTTCCAGCTAAGATCTTTAACTATTTCCTGGTCGTAGACTCAGGAAAGAAACAAAAAGCCAAAAAGATAACCAAGGATTTGGAGGTTAATAAAGTAGTAGGAGAGGGAATTAAGATGACTATAACAAATGATTATTGAGAACATGGAATCATGAGATTTACCTTAGAGGCTATCTCTTGGTCCAATGGTTAGATAAGCTTCAGTCAGCTTTTTAAAAACAAAACAAAACATTTTGATAACTGTTTTGACTTAACTGACTTTCTTTGTATTCCTATGTATTTTATTTTGTGCATTTAGAAACCTTAGTCTGACTTAAGGGATCCACAGACTTCACAAGATAACCCAAAGAGCCATGATAAAAAAGAGGATGAGAATGCTTTGATCCAAGTTTTATTCTTCATTATTTAGATTAAGAAACAGATGTCTAGAGTGGAAACGTGAGTTAACTCAAAGTTATACACAATAGCAGATCAAGAGTTTGAATATATATCTTCACATTGCAACTCCAGAATTCAGATTCCAGACTAGCAATTTTCAAATTTTTTTGTCTTGGGACCCTTTTTCACTCTTAAAAACTATTAAGGATTTAATAAAAAAAATTTAAAAGGATTTTTGTTTATATGGTATCTATTGATATTGTTGTTATTTGTTGTATAGTTGTGTTTGATTTTTCACGGTCCCATTTGGGGTTTTCTGGGCAAAGTTACTGAGTTTTTTGACATTTCCTTTTCTAGCTTGCTTTACAGGTGAGGAAATTGAGACAAGCAGAGTGAAATGGCTTGTAAGGGTCTACAGCCAGATTTGAAATGAGGTCCTTCTGACTTCAGGGCCTACACTCTATTTGCTGTGCCACCTAGAAATTAAAACATTTTAGTGTTATTTTGAAAATAGTTTTGACTTCCTGAATTCTACCCAAAGATTCTTGGAGACCCTGTTTTGTACCATACCCAAATGAATTTTTTGACTCAAATGGAAAAATGGGTAAAGCAACCTCTAGTTATGCAGTAGGCTTTAGGAGAGAGAAAAAAATTAGTAAAATAATTCTATGATGATTTAAGCAATCAGTAAGCTTTTATTAAGTGTCCACTATGTGCCAAACCCTGTACTAAGTACTGGGGATGCAAAGATGATAAAAGGCAGTCCCTACTCTCAAGGAATTTTGAATATAATTACAGTTAGGGATGATCTTATTTATCTAATTATACAGAATATTATAAATGGCAGATGATGAGTACAAATTATTCCAGGAGTGGGAAGAGAATAGGCCTTAGACTTGTGGGTGGGTTAGGCTACTTCCCCTGGTGGAATGGGTGGATGAGAACAATTTGTTCCAGTGGTCATGAAGGTGGCCGAAAGAGGCTCTGTGGAGCACCTAGAGCCTGGTCATCTAATGCACCTGGACATTACCAGTTGACTTGGATTTTGCTTGCCACTGTACTTTGATGACTTTGGGAGAAAAAGTGAGGTTGATGTCTTTGTGCAACCCTGCTTCACTTAAATCCAGTTCATGGGCAAGTCAAGATATCACCTGTGATATCATTAGTCTTCTGAAAATGAAGGAAGAAAACGGCAGCACTTAAAATTATATATATATATATATATATATATATATATATATATATATATATGTGTGTGTGTGTGTGTGTGTGTGTGTGTGTGTGTGTGTGTATCTATATACACACACACAAATATTTCCTCACTAGAGTGAAGAAGTGATCACAGATGAAAAGCCAGCATAAAGTAGAAGAAAAAACATTGTGTTCAGAGTTGGAAGATCTGACTTTTAGACTTAAGAAATTAATCTGCTTCTCAGCTTCAGTTTTCTTATCTGTAAAATGAGATGTTTCGACTGGATGTCAGTTCCTGCTCTTAACATCTGTGATTCCTAGTGACATACTTAAAAAAGAATGAATGAGAGGGAAAGAATGATTCATCAGTATACATTTAGTATGGAGCTAGCTGTTATCCAGGTTTTTATATGGAAGTTATAGATTCAGAAAGAGGTAGAAAAGATAGGTCCTTCTTTCTATGTGAATAGGCTCTATTTTGAGGTTGAGACAAATAAGTAATGAAAATAGAAATGGGCTAAGGTCATTTAAGAAATAGTCCAGTAAGCCCTTGAGAAGTATTCATTTTTCTTTTTTTTAAAAGAAAGTTTAAAAAAATGTTTTGAAGTATTGTTTTTATTAAGAATCAGAGGTTTTAGAGCTAGAAGACACTTTAGAGAGTATCTGATTCTCTTCATTTTGCAAATAAGGAAACTGAGCACCAGAAAAGTTAATTTATCTAGTTACAAAGGTTAAAAAACAGCAGAACCAGAATACAAACTCAAGTTTCCTGACACCAAAGCCAGAGTTCTATTTCATAAGGCTGACTCATCCCACTTCTACACACTCTATTTTATATTTTATTTAATATTTTATCCACTAAAATAATTTCATTAATTTATCTGTATTTTCTTGTGATTAAACCAATTGCAAAAGAGGCTGACAGATCAGGAAGGAAAAACTATTTAGCTTTGTTGGGAAATGCTTTTAAAAAAATTCCTTGTGCTTTTCTTTGAGAATCATATCAAGGTGGTACATAGACCTTACCTTATTATAAGTAAAGAGGTAGTTTTGTTCTCTTTTAAATTTTCTTTTCTTTTTTTTTTTGGAATATACATTATGCAGCATAAGTAAAGTTTATTTGAACCCCACTGTGAAACTGAATGAGTAGCTTAGAAAAACTGACATTTGATTTGACACAGAAATATATTTAATTTAAAGCTGGAAGATGAAGAAAATATTTCTGATGCTGCCTTAAATGACAGCTACAGCTAAACCAAATAAACCCTATTCTGATAGATGGTATTCTTATTCACAAAATTCAATCACCTAGCCTTTTAATTTTTAAACTATATCACTTCCTCCTTTTATTATTTAACTTATTAAAGACTGAGGGAGTAAAAATGGAAAAGGGATAATTTATGTAAAATCTTATAAGATTTCTGAAATTAAAGAGTGAAGCTTGGGGCAGATGACATTGTATCCAGAGCAATTTTCCTAACCCATCAGTGTAACACTTTCCTGTTCAGTAAATCCAGTGGCTCTCTGTTTCTTCTAGGATCAAATATAAACTCATATGGCATTGAAAATTCTTCAAGTGTAGCTAGGTAGGTCAGTAGAAAGAGTACTGGCCCTGGAATCAGGAGGAGCCGAGTTCAAATTTAGCCCTTGATACTAACTCTGTGTGAATCTGGGCAAGTCAATCTTGTTTGCTTCATTTTCCTTATTTCTAAATGATCTGGAGAAGAAAATATCAAATCATTCCAGTATCTTTGTCAAGAAAACTCAGACATAACTAATTGAGTAAATAACAATGATCTAGTCTATTAAAATATAAATGAATAATAATAATAATAAAAGCTCTTCTCAGTTTGCCCCTTTCCTGTTTTTCCAGACTTCTCCATATATTCTACATTCTAGTCCTACTGTCTTATTTGTTGTTCTGCACAAACAACACTCCATCTCCTGTTTCCATGCCTTTGCTCTGACTGATCCCCATCCCGGGAATGTACTTTTTCTCAGTTCTGATCCTCCAAATCTTCAGTTTTTTTGAAGTCTCATTTCAAGCACTATCTTCTAGTTGAAGCTTTTGTTGATTCCTCCCAACTGCTAGTACATTTCTTTCCAAAATTAATTTATAATAGTTATGTATGTATTCTGTATTCCCTCATTAGAATATAAACTTCTCCAAAGCAGAGTGTTACATTTGTCTTTGTATACCAAGCATTTAGTACACTGTTTCACACATAGTAAAATTTTTAATAAGTGTTTGTTGAATGGTTGCATAGGAGATATAGAAATCCTAAATCTGATTCTCTTAACAGCTGAAATGCTTTTGCCTCTTGATTTCTCTCTACCATGGTTCAGGGCTATGATTCCTTGAGCTCTCCCTGAGCAACCATTTATTCATTCTTCTGCCATTTTATCCTTTTCTCTTATCCCAAATGTTTAGTTCCTAAGCAGTATTTTCATTTGTTAACCTCTTCCAGTCTCTATATTGTGGGTGCTGGAGGATTCAGAACAATGAAAACAGTGGCCATATGGTTGTGGATTGTTAGAAGTTGACAACTTTATCATAGTGTTCAGTGAGAGCTAAGAATCAGTAAAAGGGTACGAGGAAGCAAATTTCCAGGTATTAGAGGGAAGGAGAGTGAAGGGATGTAGAAATATACCTATCCTCAGATAAGGTAGATAAATCCCAGGACCACATTTTTAAAAACGTTCTAGTTTCAAAAATTTTCTGGGAATTGAACTCTGCCGTTGCAGTTGCTCCTCAGGGAACTGGGGCACATCTGGAAGTAAGAGAGGGATTAAATACCATCCTTCCTGTCTCAGGTGCCATCCTCAGCATTCTTAATAATTAAATCCAGGATAGCTTTAGTAGGATTTCAGGAGCATGAATTAAGTGTTTTTGCTTAAAATTTTTATATCCCTCATCTGCTCAACATTGTTAGAAATTCCTTTAATGGAAGGCAAAGCCATTCAATGATAGAGAGAAGATAGAGAGAAAGAGAGGGAGAGAGCTTAAAATGCAAATATGGATGAGACAATAATTTTCTTTCATTATTTCTACATCATAGTTCCCTGATTAGCTAGAACTGTGTTTCTCCTTCTGTCTCTCTGAATATTTCCCATGCAGAAGGGACACGTGTTATGTCTCTAAGCCCTTAGGTTAATATATGCAGATAAATATTTATAATTACAAAATTATGTTTATCAGTAGATAACTACAGAACTGAATTTCTTATAGATTTGACTATTTGCATCTCTGGCAAAGATAGGTACATTTAAAGGCCTTTTCCCCCCTTCTATATCCATATTTGAGAATTTGGTCCTTCTACTACTATAAGCATGTCACAAAATATTTATATACATAAATTCCTAACGATGAGGGACAAATGATGAGGCCAGTGATAGTGAAGAGGTTCAAGAACTGGGGTGGAGAATCCCCTCTGGTCGGTGCAGGTCTAAGGCAAAAGAATTTGCAAACCCAAAGTCTGTGTGGCAAAAGAAGGGAATTCAATTGTTCACTAAGTAGGAAACTTTCCTAGCAGGCAAAACTCCTCATTAGGAATTTGGCAATGAGAAGTCAGTTTTCTTAGGAAGACAGATTTCTTAGTGGCAAGGTCCTGTTAGGAAAATGGCAAAGGTTAATACTGAGAAGAGAATATCTTCACAGTGGGCAAAAGTCCTGGCAGGCAGCTTTGCCAAGAAGAGAGCTTCCAAGACAAAGCATAATTCTATTTCAGACTTGTGCAAAGATTCAGGGTTCCGAGTTGTCTTTATTAGCATTCTGAGGCTTGGGCTTCAATGCCCCAGGCCTAGAATTCCAGTTAAAAAGAGAGACTGTCAGGCCAAGATCTCCACCTGAATGAGACCATTTAACTTGGAGAGGGTGTTGTCTGGAAAAGGTATGCTTTTCCCAGGGGAAAGCCTGAAACCCTAAATCTCCCTTCTTGTACAGATTAAAGGGGACACAGCTTCAGGGTTCACCTCCATCACTAATGAGTTTGCCCTTAAATATATTTTTCAAGGTATGACATCCAGAATCCAAATTGGTCAATTTGTTATATTCATGTTAAAAAGTAGAAGCATCTCAGTTTAGCCTCTGAATAGAGTTCAAAATGCCTAACCTTCTCCTCTGTCTCTTTAGACTGGCTTGTTTATTCAACCAGATATCACACTGACACATCTGGGGTGTTCCCATAGATGTATGGCCATGACAGAGCTTTTACTCAAACTGTTTCAGCGTTTTAGGGATAACTCTTTGGTGAATGGGATGCATTCTACTATTTGCCACTGTTACTTATAAAGCCCTACTTGTATGGTTCCCATTTATATAAACTCAGTCATCATGATGTGATTAACTTTTCCCCCACTCTGCTCTTTTAATTTTTTTCCTCAATAGTATTCTGTTTTTTCCAAATATACATAAAGATAGTTTCCAATATTAATTTTTCATAAGATTTTGTGTTCTAATTTTTCTCCCTCCCTTGCTTATCTCCCTCCTCAAAACAGTAAGCAATCTGATATGTTAAACATATACAATGTGATTAACTCTTAAACACAAAAGCATTTACTTAACAATAAGGCAAAAGCAAAAATAATTATAACATTATGCTACCACAATATAAAACAAATGAAAGAATGGCAATAAGACGAGGGGAGCCCCAAAACTGTCTTACTCTCTCTTGGAGTTTGGGGGAAAGCTTGGGAACTCCTTTAGTGAAGCTCTCTTGAGAGATCCGCCCCAGGAAATCAAGATGAAGTGGTTTTATTCTGTTATCTGGGTGGGACTTGTTGAGTCCAGGACTACTCCTACTTAGCCTGAGCTGGAAATTTATATCTAATATTATTGAATTGGAAATTAGCCCAGAGACACTCATTCAATTCCAAGATTTTCTATTCCGATTCCAGCTCAAATTGCTCCCAAGCCCCACCAAGAGCTGTCCTCAGCTTCTAGCCAAGGTTTCAATTATAAAAGGGAGCAGCTGAGCTCAATCCTTGGCAGTAGAGGATATCAAAGCAGGAATCATGACTGGCTAAGAGACCTCCCTGGGCATAGCTACCTGTGAGGGACTCTGCCTGCTGAAAGACATTTTCTTTCAGCATTACTCCCTCTTTATCATTCTCTCCTATTTTCCTCACAAGACCTTATTCACCTCTCTGTCAGGATTTCTCTTCTAGGATAGGATTTTTTTGCTAAAACCTTTATATCCCTCTGTCAGAACCTTGCCACCAGTTTTTCTAGCAAAGGCTGACTCCCCAATGTCAATAATAAACTTCTTTTGTCAGTTTAACTTTTTGGATTCGTAAATTCATTTACAAAGGACTTGCGCTACCAGAAAGGGGTTCCCACAGCTCCCTGCCCTGTGCCAAACTTCATCATTTGGCTCCCTGACCAGGAATTGAGGGAGCCAGACCTCATCAATTATATCACAGATTACGTTAAAGCTGAGTCACATTTTCCCACCAATATACACAGTATATGGGGAGAGTGGGCTCACACTTAAATAAGTTCTAGAAGGGAAGAAGACAAGTGAGGACATTGCATGTGTTCAGATAACTCACAATTTTGTCTATAGTATTTGATGTCCTTGTTTTCCTCAGGAACCATTTGGAGCCCCATACAAAGCCACTTATCTGCTTTCTGTTCTTTTTGATAATCATTGTTATGCTATTGGACAAATCCACTACTTTCCTATTTTCCAATTTAAGAAAAAGTGACAAGTTCTTTTAACTTAGTCATTCTTACAAGGGCACTGAGAAAGTATTGTGCTATTTCAGTGGCAAGCAAATCCACTACAAGGAATAGTTTTAGTTTAGCTCTCTAGGAAATTCAGACTTGCCTGATCAACTCTTCATTCAAAAAGATTCTGCATCTTCTAATCAGCTTTCAATATCTTGTTACCATAAAACAGAACTTATATAAGCAAAACTGCTTAGTTTCACTCTGCAATACAAATAAGTCCAATAAATTAACACAATTCTGCTTTACTCAATCACATAACAAAGAAACTACAAAACTCTTCTCTTCCTCTCTGCTTTTCCCTCTCAAATCTGAAGCAGGAAGTTGAGATCAAGCAAGTAACATTGAGCTAGTGCTTAATAATAATAAAAACAATAGCTTAAATTGCAAGAGAGTTCAGCTTTCTTCCAATCAAGAGGTTTCCAACAGTCTCTAAGTATAATAGCTAAAGCTTTTCTGAGAGTTCTGTGCTCATACAGGGATCTTCTAAATTTCCCTTTTTCTGGATTCTTCATTATTCTGAATTCTTCACTATTTCTAATGACTCAAATTAGAGCTTCCGGACATCCCTTAAGTGATGAAACTCATGGAACCCAACTTTCTGTTAGTAATGGAATCAATAGCCATCATATTTTTCTATATTCTTCAAAAAGTTATTTGACATATCATCATGTAAGTTTTAACTTCTCAAATTCTAAAATCATTCACACACCAATGAGCAGAATCCTCACTCCCTTTGTCATTTCTCTGTCTTCAAACACATCCCCTCATTCCATTAATCTAAAAGGCAGTTTTCTATCTGTTTTTTTTTTTTTACTGACTCTTCTCCCATTTTGACAGAAAAGCTGTTAATTCATACGTGAGTTTGTTTATTTTTCCCCATAAATTTTTTCCTGTCCCTTTCAGCAATGAAACAATTTATGTATACAGAGAGTAATTCTTTAAAACCCCCCTTTTTATACAAAATTTCACTTTCTGCCATTTTAGCAAACAGTTTTCTTAGACATGAAAGTAGCAGTATTTTATTGTTGTAAATGAGCTATTTAAAGGTGATTATCTTTAAATATGCTGTTTATGCTGTTGAATTTTTGAGTCTATAAATCACATTTTTATTATTTATTCCTTGTTTTATGAAAGAAATACTATCTAACAAAGACATAAATTAAATTTCTCTAAAATGAATCAGATTTTTATGTTAATTTCACTTTAAAGTGGAGAAATATGGGGAAAAACCCCCATAGACTGTGTTGAGAATTTTTGTTCTAATAGAACTTAGTTTTCCAGTATTGGTTAATTTTAAGAAAGCTATTAGATACTGCTGCCCCCTAATGGGGAAGTTTGGTGGTAGAATGGATAGAGCACCCACCCTAGAATCAGGAAGACTTGAATTCAAATTCAACCTCAGACACTTACTAGCTTTGTGTCAATGATTAATTTACTTAACCCCATTTGCCTCAATTTTGGATCTATAAAGATGAACTAGAAAAGGAAATGGCAAACTACTCTAGTATCTTTGCCAGCTCAAATGGGATCATGAAGAGGAGTTGGACATGATTGAAAATAACTGAACAACAATAATTGTACCTTTGCCTCTTTGGTATTATTGAAACCTTCTCTTAAGAGTTAAAACATTAACTTTTCACTCTCTTTCAGTATTGCTAATTTTTTGGAAAACCATTGTACCTACCTTTGGAATTTGACATACTGGCTGATCTCCTCTGTCCTCAGCTCTTGTAAATATAGTCGCCTCATTCTTTGGCCCAAGTATTTCTTCTGCTTAAGTAAAGCTTTACTGTGAAAACATTCAAAGCTAGCAAGTGTGTTTGCTAAGATCTGATATAGCAGAACTTTAAAATGCATGTAACCTTTACATTTTAGACTTCAGTTATGTCAAAATAATTAGGTCACTGTTGTCTAAATGTTGCAAGCTTGAAATTCTTCTCCCCACCCTCTTAAATACCTTCTGGGTTACTTGATTCAGAGAAGTGACAGTGAAGTTTGAATAAAAATTAAAGATATTTTAATCTTTTTAAATAAATTGGAAATAATTTGAAGGATTCTGATGAAGAATTGGATCTCTTTTGGGTTCACCAAATTTGCAGCTTTAGAAGTAAATGAAGGGGATTCTTTTTTAATAGTATTTGGTGTTTCCTGATTTCTTCCTAGATTGTGTCCTATTTCTCTTAAAGATAGTACAAAATCTTATACTTATTTGCCAGGTTTTTTAGTTTTAATTCCATTCCTGTTGTTTTCTCCTATTATCATAAGATCTTTGAGCTAGAGAAGATGATGTACAGAAGTAGGGATAACTTTGAATTCAGTTATTTACTTAAATTGAGAGACTCCTTGTTTTGTTGTTCAGTTGTCTGACTCTTCATGAACTCATTTGTGGTTTTCTTGGTGAAGATACTGGAATGATTTTTATCATTTTGTTCTCCAATTATTTAATAGATGAGGAAATTAAGGTAAAGAAGGTTAAGTGTCTTGCCCAGGATGAAGTGTCTGAGGCCAGATTTGAACTTACAAAGATATGTCTTCCCGACTTCAGGCTTGTAATCTTATTCATTATACCATCTCTCTCTTTTCCATATATTTGAATAAATTGTCCATGTTCTTGTAGCATTACCTAGCTGCCCCCATGTGAAGGGGTCATTAATAAAAGCAATGATGATTTTCACTGATAACTGTTTACAGTGTGGATAATGTCCATGAACTTTTTTAATCAGAGGAAATCTAACCAGTTTAGATTGTATGTGAGTGTGTGATACACCTGTAATTTCATTTGATATAAGAAATTTCCAGGGATGGAATTTTTTTTTAATAATAGATTTTTATTTTCAAACTACATGCAAAACCTTGCATTCCAAATTTCTTTCCCTCCCTTCCCCCCTCCTTCCCTAGACAGCCAGTAATCCAATGTATATTAAACATGTACACTTTTTCTATACATATTTCCACATTTATCATGCTGCACAAGAAAAATCAGATCAAAAAGGGGGAAATGAGAAAAATAACAAAAAGCAAACAAACAACAAAAAAAGTGAAAAAATTATGTTGTGATCTACATTCAGTCTCAATAGTCCTCTTTTTGGATGCAGATGACTCTCTCCATCACAAGTCTGTTGGAACTGGATTGAATCACCTCATTGTTGAAAAGAGCCACATCCATCAGAATTGATCATAATATAATCTTTTTCCTGTGTACAATGTTCTCTTGATTCTACTTATTTCACTTAGCATTAGTTCATGTAAATCTCTCCTAATGATAATTTCTGATCCTTTCTTATAGAACAATAATATTCCACAACATTCATATTATGAATCAGCCATTCCCCAACTGATGAGCATCTGCTCAATTTCCAGTTCCTTGCCACTACAAAAAAGGCTGCTACAAACAGTTTTACACATGTAGGTCATTTTTCCTTCATTATGATCTCTTTGGGATACAGACCCAGTAAAGACACTACTGGATCAAAGGGTATGTACAGTTTGATAGTCCTTTAAACATAGTTCCAAATTGCTCTTCAGAATGGTTGGATCATTTCACAAGTATAACAACAATGTATTAGTGTCCCAGTTTTTCCATATCTCCTCCAACATTTATCGTTATCTTTTCCTAACATCTTAGACAACCTGAGAGGTATATAGTGGTACTTTAGAGTTATCTTAATTGACATTTCTCTAATGAATAATGATTTAGAACATTTTTTTTAATATGACTAGAAAGGGTTTTAATTTCTTCATCTGAAAATTATCTGTTCATATCCTATGACTTTTTACCAATTGGGGAATGGCTTGTATTTTTATAAATTTGAGTCAATTCTCTATTTATTTTAGAAATTAGGCCTTTATCAGAACTCTTGTATGTGAAGATTTCCCCCCAGTTTTCTGCTTCCCTTCTACTCTTGTCTGCATTGGTTTTGTTTATACAAATAAATTTTAATTTAATGTAATCAAAATTATCCATTTTATATTTCATACTGTACTTTAATTCTTCTTTAGCCATAAATTCCTTCCTTCTCCACAGCTCTGAAAGGTAAACTATCCTTTGTTCTTCTAATTTGCTTATAAAATATCACTATTTATATCTACATCAGGAACCCATTTTGACCTTATCTTGGTATAGGGTATTAAGGGTTGTTCAATATCTAGTTTCTGTCATACTATTTTTCAGTTCTCTCAGAAATTTTTGTCAAATAGTTCTTACAGGGATGAAATTTTAATAACCAATGGTAATGTCGTGTTAGAAAGTTGCCTGGAACCAGGAGATCATTATATACTTCAACAACAATACTATATGATGACCAGTTCTGATGGACTAGGCCATCCTCAGCAACGAGATCAACCAAATCATTTCCAATGGAGCAGTAATGAACTAAACCAGCTACGCCCAGAAAAAGAACTCTGGGAGATGACTAAAAACCATTACATTGAATTCCCAATCCCTATATTTATGCCCACATGCATTTTTGATTTCCTTCACAAGCTAATTGTACAATATTTCAGAGTCTGATTCTTTTTGTACAGCAAAATAACGTTTTGGTCATGTACACTTATTGTATATCTAATTTATAATTCAATGTACTTAACATCTACTGATCATCCTGCCATCTGGGGGAGGGGGTGGGGGGTAAGAAGTGAAAAAATGGAACAAGAGGTTTGGCAATTGTTAATGCTGTAAAGTTACCCATGCATATATCCTATAAATAAAAAGGCTATTAAATAAAAAAAAAAAAGAAAGTTGCCTGGAAAATTTAAGGTAAGTGATGACTTATTCAAAATCACAGAGCCTATATGTGTCAGAGTACATATTTGAATCTAGGCTTTCCAAACTCCAAAGCTGATTCGTTATCCTTTTGCCAGAATGCTTCTCAATCAATGAATAAACATTTATTAAGCACCTAGCATGTATCAGACTAAGCTCTGGGGTACACAAAAGGGCATTTAGCTTTTGATAAGTCCCAGTCCTCTGTGGAGGGGCTTACAATACTTCATTATACTTTTTGCTATACTTGCCAGGTTTGCACATGTACACAAATATAGGCTCTGGAATCACTCTTCCAACTCTTAATATGTTATTATTATTATTATTACTACTGTTGTTATTCTCTTTTACTACAAAAATCCCTGGTATGAGAGTGGGCTCAAACTTAAAAGTGGTCACTAGCAATTCACTTTTGGGTGCTGAATAGCTGCTAGAATAATTATTACTTTGTTTGTAAAACACAGTATTTTTGCTACAGGACAGAGTCAAGCAGATAGTTTCTCCAAGGTATTCTATCTCATTGGACTCGGTTGTTGTGTCTCTGCCCTAAAATTCTATTTCTGGATCTCTGGGGGCTCACCTGACATTTCAAAACTCATAAGGTTGTAACCTGGTCTGTTCAATCTTTGATACACAAGAAAAAAAACAAACAGAAAGACAAAAGAAACAAAAAATGCCACATATTCTTTTTTTTAAAGACTTATTTCCATATTTGTTATATTGTGCAAAAAAAAAAATTAGGTCAAAAGGGAAAAAACTATTAGAAAGGGAGAAAAAAACAAGCAAACAACAACAAAAAAGGTGAAAACAATATTCTTTGTTTCACATTTAGTCTCCATAGTTCTTGCTCTGGATATAGATGGCATTTTCCATCCTAGTTTTTTGGAATTGCATTGAATCACTGCCAAATCCATCATAGTTGATCATCACATAGTGTTATGAGCCAGAACTTGAAACAAGGTGATTACTCAAGGGAAATGTTAGAATCCTAGTGTTAACTCAATGGAATTGATACAATGCTTATTGGTTCACATCTTAGAGCGAATCCTTACAAAGTGATAAGTCAGTTGCCTAATTTAGCATGGTACTTAGAAAATTCTCTAACTCACAAGGATTTTCAGGGTTTAGGGGTCCCCTCTTCACTATTACAAATATAATAAAATGACTGAACAAAATGGAAAACAAATCCCCTTTCACAGAATCTTAGAATTGTATGTAATCCCAGATGTTATTTAGTACATATCCGAAGCATGAGTCCTGAGGAAATGGCTATCCAGTCTTTGCTCCAATAAGAAGGAAAATCACTATCTCTTGAAGCAGGCTAGTAACTCTAATTGTATTGAAGTTTTTGTTTTGTTTTGTTTTGTTTTGTTTTCTTATTTCCTGAGAGCAAATCTAAATCTACTCTTTTGCAACTTTTACCAACCTTCTGCTGGTTTTGCCTTCTCTAGGTGAACAGAACAAGTATAATCCCTCTTCTCTATGACAACCCTTCAAATATTCTATATTTCCCCCTAGCTCCTGCATTTCCTAATTTGGCTATATTTTCATAATAGACAATTCCCTTCTATGCTTACCCTTTCACTGTTCATATAGCCTGTTTCCACTGCCAATATTTATAAACTTTGTGACACATTATCTGAGTCTCCATTGCCCTTATTTATTAAAATGGAGCATAAGAAAATCACAGAGTTTTTGTGAGCACCAGACAAAATAATGTTATCTGTAACTAGGTTATATCAATGGACAAAGCAATCCATTTGTACTTCCCAATCCCCTCCTGGACCTCCTTCAGCATGCTGCTTATTTGTTATCTTATTTTTAAAGTTTGTTACCTTATTAATTCCTTATCGATTTCAGTCAAAGGGTTTTGATATTACTTCATAAATTACTATCTTTCTCACTTGTTAGTTGTTCAGTTAGCTCAGTCTTCTGCTCCTTTCCTAGATTATCTCTCTTCTTTCACTTTTAATCCTGAATAATAATAATAAATAACACGGTCACATAACTATTTAAACAATGTATTAGCAGTGAGGAAGGTCACAGCCATAAAATGAATAACTTTTTAGACTGAAGATTCAAGAAATTAAAAATCCTTTCAATGTGTTATCAACAGTTATTTTTGGGATCTGAAAGGGAGGGGAAAGCAGTTATTTGCTAGACTTCTCACCCATGACTAACAACTAGTTCTTTTAAAACATTGGATTCACAGTTTAGTAAATCATTTCTGTTCAGAATGTAAGATGGTTACTCAATTCCTTTCAGAGTTAACAGTCTAAAAAAATTCTCCTCGAAAATGGCAGTGAACTACTCTTCCCCCCCCCCCCACACACAGAACAAGATTTAACTCAGTTCAGTTCTCACCAAGAATGAGAGTTTAACTTATTCTCCTTCAGTAATTCTCCTGTGTCTTCACAGAAAGACAATGAAAATCTTTCAAAGACAACACTCAGTTGTCCAAGTATCTCAAAGATTCTCTCTCCAAAGGCACTTGACTGTCAATCTCCTCAAAATGACAGTCCTATTAATTTTCTCTCAATTCCTCATCACAAACTATACAAGGCATCATAGTTAACTGTCAGTCCCTAAGATTCTCTTCCCTCTCCATGATAAAATATCTATGGGAGGAGCTGTGGAAACAGATTACATTTGTAAAATACCATGCAAATTTTAGAGTATCCCCTAAGTATCAGTTATTATAATTATATGACACGAGTTTGAGACGGTTCACTATCATTATCACCTGGATTTCCTCCAGTTTTTTTATATCTTTCCTTTAATGTGACAATCAAAACTGAACAGAATATTCCAAATGTGGTCTGAACAAGATTTAGTACAATATATTTACTTCCATATTTTTGGACACAATTCCTTTGTTCATGGCTAAGGTTCTGGGGAGCCATAACATGCTATTAGTTCATATCACTTGAATTCCACTAAAACCCTTATATCTTTTTCTGATGTGCTACTGTCAAGGCATGTTTATTGCATCTTATACTTTTTAAGCTGATTTTTTAAACTCAAGGATAGGACCTTGTATTTATCACTATCAAATGTCATCTTATTAGATTTAGCCCAGCATTCTAGCCTGTCAAAAGTTTTTTTGTATTCTGAGTCTCTAATCTGGTGTGTTGTTTATCCCTCCCAGCCTTGTGTCATCTGCAAATTGATAAGCATGCCTTGTATGCTTTTATTCCAGAAAGTGATAAAAATGTTAAAATACTACAGGACCAAGCAGAAATTCCTGAATCACTCCATTTGAGTCTTCCTTCAAAGAACCATTAATAACTACATTTGAGATCTGGTTATTCAAGCAGTCCCAAATCCTTTTATATTTTCTAATCTATATCTCTCCATGTTTTCTAAAAGAAGAAAAGCCTTAGTCAAATGATCTATAAAAACTTAAGTAACTATATTATCAGTATTTCCCTAATCTTCTAGCTTAGTGATATAGAAAAGAAAGAACATAAGGTTAGTGTGGCATAACATTTCCTTAATGATAATGTTGATAGCATTTCTATAGCATTTTAAGGCTTGCAAAGCGCTTTAGAAATATTATCTCATTTTTTTTTTTGTCTCAGAAAACCATGAAATGTAGGTTTTTATTATCACCATTTTATAGCTTAAGTGATTAAGGCAGACAGGAGTCAAGTGACTTGCCTAAGTCATACCATTAGAAAATGTTTGAGGTTAATTTGAAGCTCTTTTAGATCTTTCTGATATGGGGTCCAATATTCTATCAAATACATACCAAACTGCTACATGTCACAGTAATTCTTTATGATCTCTGCTTCCTTTTCTAAATATTCACTAACCATCCTTTTAATAATACATTCTAGGATTTTCCTAGGAATTAAAGTCTAGTTTACTGGCTTCTCTCCCCCCCTCCCCCCACACTTTTTTTTTAAAATAGAGATATTTGTCTTAATTTAATTCCATAATCCTTTCCCTATTTCTCATGATCTTTCTTTTTTTTTTTTATTTAATAGCCTTTTATTTACAGGATATATATATATGGGTAACTTTACAGCATTAACAATTGCCAAACCTCTTGTTCCAATTTTTCACCTCTTACCCCCCCCCCACCCCCTCCCCTAAATGGCAGGATGACTAGTAGATGTTAAATATATTAAAATATAACTTAGATACACAATAAGTATACATCTCATGATCTTTCAAATATCACTAAAATGGCTCAGTAATTATCTTTGCCAATTGTCTCAGCACAGTAAGATATATTTCATATAGTTCTGTGGAATGAATAAAAAGTTGTGAAGTACTTTATTTCTATATGTATCTTGGTTATTGACTCTGGTAGCTATTTTTTGTTCATTCTTTCCCATCTAAAGATTCTTCTCTTTAGCAAAGGAAACATAAGTGATAGGAGCTTGCATAAATTTGCCACATCTCATCATCATTATCCATTATCATTATCTTTTCCATCCTGAAGCAGTAATTCTTTATCTTTTTTGATCTTTCCTCTAAGTACAGTTTTTTTTAAGCCAGATTTTTATTGTTCTCAGATTTCCTCATCAACTTCAGCTCCTTTAAAATTTTAGTACTCCTGAAAAAGCTACTCTTATTGAACTGTGCTATTATTTTCTTTTAATCCTTCTTTAATCACTACCCTTTGCTTTAATCTTTTTTAAAATTCTAATCTTGTTGATATGTAGTTAGTGAATATGGATTCACATTGTTTTATTTAGCAAAATCCAACTTTTATTCTTCACTGTGCCTATTTCTTTTTTTTTATCTTTTAATTTTGTTCTAATATATTATCGTGTGGGGAAGTTATTGAGTTCCCTTTGGCTTATTCTCATTTCCAGTGAGTCCATTATTTGAATAATGTTTTTTACCTTCCAGTTTAAGCTATTCTTCTATTGTTTTACTTCCTCAAGCTCTTATTTCATTTTTTCCTCTTCATTTTTTTGAGGTATTCTTATAGACCTTGTAGCTAAGCCTTTTTTTCCCCTTATAAGACTCTGCTTATATTTCTTTTTTAATTTTTATTTTTTTTATTACAGCTTTTTATTTACAAAACATATGTATGGGTAATTTTTCAACATTGACCCTTGCAAAACCTTCTGTTCCAAATTTTTCCCTTCTTCCCCCCACTCCTCTCCTAGATGGCAGGTAGTCTAATACATCTTAAGTACATTAAAATATATGTTAAATCCAATATATGTATACATATTTATACAGTTATCTTGCTGCACAAGAAAAATCATATCAAGAAAGAAAAAAAATCTGAGAAAGAAAACAAAAGTACAAGAAAACAACAGAAAAGAGTGAAAATGCTATGTTGTGGTCCACACTCGGTTCCCACAGTCCTCTCTCTGGGTGTAGATGGTTCTATTCATCACTGAACAGTTAGAACTGGTTTGAATCATCTCATTGTTAAAGAGTCTGCTTACATTTCATGCAGTTATTTTTTTTCTCCTGGTTTTCGTCTTAGGCAACTCCTGATTTGTATATTTTTGTATATTGTGTGGTTGTTGTCTTCTTTTCTACACATTTTTTCCAACTTCAGTTCTTGATTTAGTATTTGTTTCAAAGAAGTGTTCTATTCCCTGCCACAAGGCATTATTTGACTTCATTTTCTCAAGAGTCTTATCATTGGATTTCCCATCTTGTGCTTAGGTTCAGAGTTCTGACAGGCCTTGGAGTCGCCATCAGAGCTCTTCTCTTGGCTATTTTGGTCAAGGCATTAAAGGGGCAGTAGGTAGTGCAATTACTTTGGTCCTAGACATGGAGTCAAGAATATTTGAGTTCAAATCTGATCTCAAACACTTGCTAGCTATGTGACCCTGGACAGTTACTTGCCTCAGTTTCCTCATCTGGAAAATGATCTGGAAAAGGAAATGGCAAACCATTCTAGTATCTTTGCTAAGAA
The DNA here is from genome assembly GCF_902635505.1 of Sarcophilus harrisii. Lineage (NCBI taxonomy): Eukaryota > Metazoa > Chordata > Mammalia > Dasyuromorphia > Dasyuridae > Sarcophilus > Sarcophilus harrisii. The sequence continues at coordinate 191,306,194 of NC_045429.1, forward strand.
AACCCCAAATGAATTCACAAAGATTTGAACATGTCTGAAAGACAACCAAACAATAAATATTTGGTTAACTGTAGTCATCCTTGTCCCAAGAGCCTGTCATAATTTATAGCATGGTCAAAATCAGTGCTTAATGAGGTATCATATAAGAATAAATGAGACAACATTTGTAAAGCACTTAATAGTGCCTGGCATATAATAGACACTTAATAAATGCTTGTTTGTCTTTTCTCACCGAATATTCATTTAATCCAGTAAGTATTTGTAGACTTAGAAATTGATGAAATATTTCTTGAATCCTTGGTTTAAAAAGTTACTAATTCTATAGTGGTTTCTATTTCTCTTAATTTAAGACTATCCACAGAAGAAATTATATCAAACATTTTACTCCCAAAAGAGTACCTACAAATCCCCTTACTAAGTATCATTTTAAAATGATGTTTCAAATGAAATTACAATATTTCTGTGCCTAAGAGAATGCTTTGCAACAGGAAATGCTTTGTTTATCTAGATTAAGCATAGTCTAACGAGAGAGAGAGAGAGAAGAAAGAGAGAGAAGAAACAGAGAAAAAGAAGAGAGAGAGAGAGAGAGAGGAAGAAAGAGGAAAGGAGAAAGAAAGAGAGGGAGGGAGGGAGAAAAGGAAGGAGAGAAGGAGGAGGGGAGGAAGAAGGGGAAGGGAGAGAGATGGAGCCAGGTGCATTCCAAAAGTTCCTGTGAATAGAGCAATCTATTACTGACAACTCAGCTCTTTGGTTCATCATTTCTGGGCTTCTTCTCTAACTGTGTGGCACCTGGGTACTTTGCACCTGAGGCCCTCAGCAAAATTTTCTGAGATTCATAGTACTCTGCAGTCTTATATCCACTAAAAATACTGATGGCTTACTTTATTCTACAATGCCCAGAAATGTATTTACTAGTAAGCCAAATGAGAACATTTATTTAATGAAATAGCATAGTGAAAAAAATAGCAAAATATTTCCCTCATAAACTTATCCAGGCCTTTTTTGGGATGAATAGACATGCCTAAGAAACTTATACTGAAGGATCTGCAGGTAGGGAACATATGACCAAGGTGACTCATTCTCTCCAAATCTAATACCATAGAATTGTTATTATGTTCTGATAATATTACCTTAAAGGGCTATTTCTTCTAGGCCTATTCTTTATTGGTTTCATGTGTAAGTTTCTATCAAGTATTTCATCTCTGTGGGGTACGTAGATATTGTTCCCCGCTGGTCTCATGTAATTTCTATTTAGGTTGTGAGTTCTTCTGGTCTTGTAACTGCAGCTCTTTTCTCTATTACCAATTTTGAACTTCTTATCATCATAATACGTCAGTCATTTTTGTTCCTTTCTATTAGAATATCACATTATAGAGATCCTCTCCCTCTTCACAATAGACTAATAGTTTTTTTAGTTATAACTGTGGTGTTGAGCCATAGACAGAGTTCTCCTAGGGGCAAGACTAAGTCTGATTTTTGAACTTCCTCATTCAAATGGAAAACATTTTCTTTTCCAAGCCTCTATTCAATCTAGGATTAGAAAGTCCTCAATTCCTACTTAATAGTTATTGTCTGTTTATTTGCTGGCTACACTTTTTACTTTATTATGTATATGTGGCCAGAAACAGGTTACCTTGTAGTTGCAAGTATCTGTATTCATGTACCAGTTTCACTGGAGGATAGAATGTATGTGTGAAAGGGATGTATGAGAAATGTTAGGGCTTCACATCACAAGAGTTGTGGGATAGATTAAGTAGTAACAATGGCACTAGACTAAATAGGAAGATAGGTAGGGAATAGATAGGAATTAATCAACTAGCTAACAATCAAAAAGCATTTGTTACACACCTACTGTATTCCAGGCATAGACTACAGAAGAATACTAGAATCTAGCAAGATCAAGAAAAAGTAAATATGAGGTGGAGGACATCATAGAGGTTGAAATTCTAGTCAAATATAATTGAAGATGATGAGTGGAAAGTAGAAGGTAAAAAACTAACAACACATGGAGATAACAGAACTGTGGTATTAAAAAGGAGGGAGAAGAAAGAATGATGAAGACTTGACTTATTTAAATAAAGCCACATGAATAGTTTTGAAATCTTGTCTAGTTGATTTAAAACAATGCTTTACTTGCATGAATTTGAATTTGTAAGTTCTGAATTAGTGGAACCAGAGTAATATTTTTTTGTTAAACTGGCTTCTATTTTTGATTCATGTCTCTATCTACATAAATTTTAGAATTATCCTGTACCACCTCTAGTTAATATGCTTTGAGTAGAGAAGTCATAAAATATGGGTGATAAGATTATGTTACACTTGCACTTTCTTGGTTAATTACATATTTTTGTTCTTTACTCAAAATGTTATTTGAATTAATTTATAATAATGACGGCAATAAAAATAACAGCCAACATTTAGCTAATTCTCTTAAGGTTTCTTTAGAGTACTTTAATTATCTTATGAACTCTCATAACAACAGTGAAGTGGATTATATTATTATAATACCCATTTTACAGACGTGAAAATGTAAGCTCACAGGTGTTAAAAAACTTGGCCAGGATCACAGATAGTAAGTATCACAGAAAAGGATTAAATTTTTGGTCTTTCTGACTCCAAGGCCAGAACTCTAACAATTATGTCAAATTTTGTAATGAATAGAATGTTGCATTTGACCTAATAAGTATGGAAGATTCTTGTGGAAATTGTAAATTCATAGAATATGTTATTTTGCCCATGATATACAAATGTGCTACTTAGAAAATACTAAATAAATATTAATCGATGCTGCTTTCCTTCCCATCTTTGGGTTATTTATATAAGTACCTGTGCTGCTTGAATATGTATTCAAGGAGATACATAATTACACAGACACATAAGCAACACATTTGAACATACTTTCCATTAACATTCCCATTTTCTGTATATACATGCTTGACTGGCACAGACTATCCAAGGAAACACTCACTACCTCAGTCAGTCTGGTAGAGCTAGATGACAGTGTCATAGACAATTATAGCTCAAAGAGCCTTGAATGTTATTTAATTCTATTCTATTTTATAGAAGTGATTTTGAGAGATTTAATGACACATAGTCACCCAATTAATGTAGAGGCTGGATACAAAAACAAATCTTTTCCCTTATGTTGAGCTCTGGTCTAACATTCTGCATACATTCTGGATTCACCAACTCATTTATAGAATACAGGTCTCTGATTAATGTAACTAATAAATTCCATGAAATGGTTACATGTATTTGAATTCCTACTATTTGAAGTTATCATTGTGTTATATTTTAGTAATAGGTTCTAGCCTAATGGAAGCGTACAGTATGAAATTTTAAAAAATGCAACCATTTCTGAGGCTTCATTATTTACACTAAATGGGACCTGACTATTTCTGGAAGAGGGAAGTTGTTGCTGCTTAGAATTTATTCTCTTTCTCTCTCTCTTTTTTTGCTGAGGCAATTGGGGTTAAATGACTTGCCCAGGGTCACACAGCTAGGAAGGGTTGAGTGTCTGAGGTCAGATTTGAACTCATATTCTCCTGACTTCAGGGCTGGTGCTCTATCTACTACACCAATTAGCTGCCCTGCTGATTGTTCTTCAAAAAAAAGTCTTAAATATTAAATTAAACAAATATTTTAAAAGGAATGGTTGTCTTTTATTTTCACTTATATTTGTGATTTTAAAAACTCTTTTCCTTCTTTTTTTTTTAATAGACTGGGAAATGAAGATACTCATTTTGAATTGAGCATGGCCAGTGGTGGATGTGAAGTACACCGTTTTGATCCTAGCATTAAATCAGCTCACGTGCAGGAGAGTCAACATCTTTGGTTTCATCGTCTATCCATTGATTGGAGAGATCCCCATCCAGCCATTGCTGTCCACAAACTGCAGAGTAACACGAAAAAACTGGGAACCATCTTGAATGAATTTGGACACAATAAGGTCAGAATTCAGCATTTAGTTTTATAGTGGCATTCTTTGTGTCAGAATCATGAATGTTATGAAGTTCTCAGGTGCATTTTGGGACAAGTGAATCATTTTTTTTAGTTGCTTCTTCCAGGAAATCTGAGAATATGTATATATGGCATCTACTTGTATATAAGAATTTTTTAAAGGAAACCTAAGCAAAATTCTTTTGCCTTTCTGACAAAACAAGCATTTATTAAAAGCCTACTATATACTTAGTACTATATTAAGTATTTAATAAATATTATCTGATTTAATCCTTACAATTTGAGGTATATACTATTATTATTATTATTCCTCTTTTATAATTAGGAAGACTGAGGCAGACAAGTTAAGTGATTTGCCCAAGGTCACACAGCTAGTATATGAAGTTGAATTTGAACTTAGATCTTTGTGACTCCAGCCCTACTCTACCCACTTGTACTGCTCATGGGACCCTATTTTGATGAAATTTGGAACGAACCTGTGATTCTCTGGTCTTCTTGGCCTTCTGGCCAAGCCTTTCCTTTATGAAAAAAATTTCAATGACAATATTCTGGGTCAGAAAAGTGAGGAAATATGAAGAGAGTCTTTGCTACAGAATGGGTTTATTGGTTGTGTCTGGCTTAAGTGATATTTTGTAGTTTCTAGCTATTAGGAGGAGATTCCAGAGCAATAATTTTGGTAGGTAAAAAACTAAATATTTCACTTAAGTTGTAAATTTAAATTTTATAGGCAGATAAGATACATAAATCAATTTGTGTTTGTTTTTATCTGCTATAAATTAATTTCACATTTTGTCATAGTTGGTTTCTGTGTTGAGATACAGTCAATTTGAGGTTTCCATGTTTTTGAAGTGAAAAGAATGTGTCAGGGTTTGATTGACATAGTACATATACCATGTGAGGCAAAGTTTACATAGTGATACACAAAACGTGTCTAATTCCTGTAAATGTTTTCCTTTGGGTGGATGATGGAAAAATAAATCCATCTTGCCCGTGTGCTTTATTTCTTGTAGATAATTACTGTGGACTATTGTATTCTATAGGCAGAAACCTTGGAAATTCATTCCCCTGCCAATAGTAGTTTTGTGGTTTATTTCCAGTCTTTTTTTGGCACAGTCAAGTCACTCCAGGGCAGAGATTTCATGGAATTTAGAACATGGCATGATATGTACTTCTTTTGTTAAATGAGAATTTATCCACAAGGGAGGTGGTATATGTGAGAGCAAGTGTTAAAACTGTTTTGGTTCCATGCTCTCTGCTTTTATTAGTACTTCTCTATTTTCTCATCCTTTTGTTTTCTTGAATACTTCTCTATTAAGACAGCTGGAATTATTTTCAGACCAGTTTTCAAGGATCTACTCTGTTTTTATCAATGTGATTAAACACTGGTTTTTATCATGTTCTACACTTAAGTCCTATGTGGTGGGCCTCATTAGGACATGGAGGTGACCCTGAGTTCCTTAAAGACTATGTGTAGGGATGGATGGCTATGTGTAGGGATGGATGGCTCTAGGAGATCCTACCAAGCTGGAAAGGCTTTGAATATTAACAGAGTGATGTATATCTACTGAGGACCAGCTTGTCTAGCATGACAATTAATTTTTTGGCCACAAAAACTATCAAATACCATTAACTAAAGTAAGTAGAATTTAGATTTGCCTATGTGAAAAGAATAGCTGCACTGATGACATTGCAGATTTTTGAAAAGTTGGATCTTATCAATAACTAAATGTGATTGAAAAATGATGTTTAGAGTTATTAATCTGTCTCTGTATATATAAGCTTTTTAGCAAAGCCACTGAATCCTTTTCAGCTGGTTTGAACTAACTGCCAGTGCTCTATCCATCATTCTACATAGATGCCTGGTTCTTAACCTTTTACACCTCTTTAGCAGTCTGAGGAAGTCAAGAGGCTTCTGTCTCAGAATAATGTTTTTAAATATACAAAGTAAGATTCATAGGATTGCAAAGGAAATCAATTATATTGAAAGGATAATAGCTTTTTTTTTTTTTAAGGGTCAGAGGCCATTCCTTGAATTCACCAACCAACAAAGCATTCTTTTTTTTTTTTTTAAACAATTGCTATATGCCAGACATTATTATAACTACAAAAATGAAAAAAGATCCTGCCCTCAAGGAGGTTGCTTTTTTGGGGAAACAGTCTATATACAGATAAGAAAATACATTTAGCAGATGAGGGTACTGAGGTTCACAGAAGTAAAATGCTTTACCCAAGTCACATAGCTAGTAATGGTTTATCTAGGACTCAGACTCAGTTCCTCAGACTATATACTACACTAGAAGGTTTCCTTCTGTCATCATTGTTTGTTCTTCGTTCTGGAAGAGGATTATGATATCAGGGAGATGGTGCCATGATATGCAAGTGAATTGTATTTGAGTGAGGGAGAACTGTGCAAGGTCACCTGCTTCCCTATCTCCTCCAGAGCCATCTGGGTCCAGTGGCAAGATCAAGACTATTGGAGATGGCCCTACAATCTGAGACAATGAATATTCAATCAGCTAGGAAAAATAGTGAATAGAGCACTGGACTTGGAGTTAGTTCAAATGCAACCTTAGACATACTTTATTAGTTATGTGACTGGGCAAGTCAGTTCATCTCTGTGAAACTCCATTTCCTCTTCTGCGAAATGAGATCAATAATAAGAATCAAGGTTATTGCATTCGCAAACTTTAAAATGTTACATAAATGTTACCTATTATTATTACAATCTTTATAGCATCCATTCCTACACAGATGAGGTCAAGGAGGGACAATCCTATGCTGTGTTGCTTATCCATAAGGAAATATGAGTTTTGATTGAGAGAATGTTGAATATGATACTCTGTATCTGCTTGTGAAGGACTTACCTCAGTTGATTATAAAGAAACTTCCAAAGAGCATCATAAGGAAGGTTGTTGAGAGGCAGAAATGAAGTATAAACTTTTGGAATGGCAATTTAAAGCCCCCAAATGACAGACATGTAAAGGAAACTGATCCCATTGTGTTGTGTGACTTTTAGCACTTGAAGCTCTAGAGAATGGTAATAATGGTCTTCTTTTGAACCAGATTGTTTTTTCTCTCCTGAGATCTTATCTTACTCCCTGTTGAAGAGTTCATTTAGTCTTATGTATGCTTTGTTGTACTCTAATCTGAAGAATTCCAATTTTGGTTTTTTTGTGTGGTTTGCATAAACAGGCTTATCTATTATTTGCTCTTCATGATGGCCTTTTGGGTAGATAGCATTTAGTGAGAAAAAAACTAATTTGGCAAGGGTAGAGTAAGGATTTTTCTCCTCTTTAAGAGGGATAGGGAAATGACTTTCCTTATTAACCCAGATTCATATCCCTGGACCAGAGATATTGTGAGAGAGGGCAGAGAGATACAATCCTAGTCTGATAACCCTCTTGGAAATTGGTGGAGAGATTGCCCAGCCTCTCTGGTCCAAAATCCCTCCTCTCTCCCTGAGCCAGCTCAACCCTTTTCTTACTCACTGCTGAGATAAATTAGTCCTCTATTCATATCTAATCATGACACCAAGGAGTTGCATCTCCTTATATTTAGACACTATATATACACTCTGCAATCTGGTTAGCTAAATCACATCATGACTAATCCCCACTCATAATATGACTTCTATGCTTAATTTGTGGGGAACTATAATGTAATCTTATCTTTATTCTCAAAAACAACAGTGAATCCATAAGAATATCCTGTTTCTGAAACTTCAGAAAAATTTATGATCATACTTGGAATGAAAAACAGTACTTTAAAGGATTTATTTACATTCCAGAGGTCACTTGCTTCTCCTAAAGCATTAATAATGACAGTACCTTAGTGGGTATTTCTGTTGGCTCCTGACTACTAATTTCCTCTTAAGGAAGTTTAAAGATACAGAGAGTCTTTAGTAATATATGTCAGTGCCACTTAAAAAAAAAAGGCCATAGAAAGAATCCCTTTGTAGAAACATTTTTCTAGTTTTCTAGGGGTTAGATAAAAGGGGAAATTTGTTTTGTGGCCTGCAGCTAGAATGCTTGTTTTCATTTTTTCTAACATGTGTATAAACACTAATGAACAGGAAATGGATTCTTTCAGGGAAAGTAAATAAAAAGTAAACTTTATTTTCTCCCAGGAATTTTTCCTTGTCAGCTGAATAACCTACACCAACAGTGATGATGGAAAATAAACGTTTTTCCATTATTTTTTTCTCTCCTCAAAATAAATATAGTTCTTTTTGCATAGGTTCTCCACCCCCCTCATCTTTCCCCTTAGATTCAACTAGATGTTTATTAATGAGTTATTTATGCAAAAATATGAGCAGCAGTTAAAGAAACAAAGGCATTTCTAGTACAATTACAATATATCTTGTCTCTATTGATTTGTTCCATCATTTCTACTGCTGTCATCCTAATCCAAACCTTCAATCATTTCTTGCCTGGATTATTACAGTAGCTTGCTAACTGTTCTCCTTTCCTCTAGTTTCTGTCTCCTTCAACCTATCCTTCTCACTACTTCTGGGGTTATCTTCTTAAACTACAAATCTTAAATATAAAAATATGGAATATAGAGAATTAAAAAATATCTTTCATGGTTTCCTATTATCTTCTGAATAAAATCCAGTCTCTATCTTGGATCTCAAATATAGAAGGGATTACAAAACTTTCTCTGGGAAGAGAAATCGAATATATGATTCCTTCCTCCTCTTCCTCCTCCTCCTCCTTCTCTTCTTCCTCCTCTTCTTCTTCCTCCTCCTCCTCCTCCTCCTCCTTCTTCTCCTCCTTCTTCTCCTTCTCCTTCTCCTCCTTCTTCTCCTCCTCTTCTTCCTTCTCCTCCTCCTCCTCCTTCTCCTTCTCCTCCTTCTCTTTCTCCTCTTCCTCCTTCTCCTCCTTCTCCTTCTCCTTTGCAATTGGGGTTGAGTGACTTACCCAGGGTCACACAGCTAGGAAATGTTAAGTGTCTGAGACCAGATTTGAACTTAGGTCTTCCTGACTTTACTATCCATTCTATCCACTGTACTACCTAGTTGCCCTGCTCCCTTTCTTTCTTTCTTTTTTTTTTTTTTAAAGATATTTCAAGAAGCAGTTCCAGGTCATTTGAAATGCTATACTACTCTCCTAATAGATACTCGTTAGGTGATGTAAACAAATTAATAAATGAACAAATGAATAGAAATTACTTCTTATATATTTTCTATTACTAATTACATGCTACATATTATTAATTAATTACTTATTATGTGCTTAGCCCTGGACTAAGTCTGGGATTATCAATAGCCCTTAAATAGCTTATTTTAGTAGTAAGTAAAGGCATAGCACAAAAGAAGTATGGCTATATTCTTTTAAAAACAGTGATATTACTGATGCAATTAATGTTCTTGGAGAAAGCAGGGAGAGGAAAGGAATAAGAATTTATTAGGTACTGCTACCTTTAAGTGAGGTGGCACAATGGATAGAGTTCAGGGCCTGGGGTCAAGAAGATTCATCTCTATGAATTCAAAATCTGGCTTCAGACTCTTTCTAGCTGTGTGATCCTGGACAGGTCACTTGATTTATTTGCCTCAGGTTCCTCATCTATAAAATGGGCTGGAGAAGGAAAAGGCAAGCCATTCCAATATCTTTGCCAAGAAAACCCCAAATGGGGTCACAGACAACAGCAACTAAATAGCATCATCTGTCCGGTATTGTGCTAAAAACTTTACAAATATTCTCATTTGATCCTCATAATAATGTTGAGAAATAGGTGTTGTTATTATTCACTTTTTGCAGTGGGGGAAACTGAGGCAGACAAAAATTTAATGAGTTGCTAGCAATCGTACAAATGGGAGGGGGTTGATCATAAGTCCTCCTGACATCAGACAGAGCTTTATCCACTGTGCCACACTACAGCTAGAAAGAAGTAAAAAGAGAGCTGGGCTATGTGCAAAGCAACAGACTGATGGCAAGGAGTTGGTTGGGTATAAGAACAATAAGAATAACTAGCATTTATAGAGATTTTAGAATTTGCAAATTGCATTACATATATTATCTCATTTGATTCTCACAGTGACCTTGAGAAACAGGTCCCTATTATCATCCTCATTTTTCAGATGAGGAAACTGAATGAAACAGGGGTTAAAATGATTTACCTAGGGCATATCTGAGATAAAATTTGAACTCGGATCTTCCCTCCAGTCAATTTATTGTGTCACTTAGTATAGCTGACTCCCACTAGCACCACACATCTGGGTCACACGGAATTTAAAACAGTATTGTATGTGGGCAAAAATTTCACCAACCTCTGAATGAACTTTTCTGAATTTAGCTAGACTGATAACATCCAAATAGTCTATCTCCTATCTGTCTATATTGGAATGTTTTTCAGTTTATTAAAATCTGAAAGAATTTGCATGCTAGGAAGGAATATAGCCCCAAAGACATAGTCTTTAAGAAATTAGGGTCATTGCCACACTACAAGAAGATATCAAAATAGGACTTTTTATTGAAGACTTCATATAAAGTGAGTATTAAATAATTATTTGGTTAACTATTGAAATGGTGACACATTTGACTTTCTTCTCTTTACAATACCATTTCAAAATTCTTTGCCATTGCTTCTTTAATATTTTAGACTTCAAACTATAGATCAAAATCTTTCTAATGTACAGAGCTTTCATTGCTACATTAACAAAAACATATGAACCAGAAACCCAACTTGTCAGGGAGTAATAATTGCCTGGTCTCAATGTTATTTGGTATGATTAAATATCTGCCTTTTGCTGAAGTGCTTGTTGCTGTAGTAACTGAGCAGGGAGACTTTTCCTAGAATGTGATTAGAAATATGGAACTTGAAACTTTGCTTTGGACTGATGCTACAAACATCTATCATTTTTTATTTTCTTCATTCCACATCACACTTGCCATCGCACTAAACAATACAGTTTGGTCAATGTGAAATCATCATTCTCAATGTTAGCTATAATCTATCTAAACTGTGCATGGTGCATTCAGATTTATAAATTGATTCCATTATGCTGCATACTGTACTTAATTCAGTGTTTAGATGAACTTGAATGAAGTATTTGGAACTTTGAAACTAAAGTAATTCAAAGAATTTTTGTTAAACTTCCCAAGTATTCTTTTTTTCTATTAACTTTTTCCTTCTTTCATTTTTAAGGCATATACATTCAGGAAAAAACAAAAGAAAACAAAACAAAAACCCAAAGAACTTTCTTGAGCTCTTCTCTAGAAATAATTATCTGCCTTCAAATTCCAGCCAAGAAATTTAATGAATAGTTTTGTCTGAAGTTGCAGGTCAAGAGAGGCGTCTAGATAGGATGGTACAAGACTCTTGTTCTTTGCCTTATGGATGAAGAATAATTTTTATTTTATTTTATTTTTTTCCATTTTCTTTTTTTTATTATAGCTTTTTATTTACAAGATATATGCATGGGTAATTTTTCAGCATTGACAATTGCAAAACCTTTTGTTCCAATTTTTCCCCTCCTTCCCCCCATTCTCTCCCCCAAATGGCAGGTAGACCTATACATGTTAAATATGTTAAAGTATATGTTAAATACAATATATGTATACATGTCCATACAGTTATTTTGCTGCACAAGAAGAATCAGACTTAACCTGTGAAGGAAATCAAAAATGCAGGCAGACAAAAATAGAGGGATTGGGAATTCTATGTAGTGGTTCATACTCATTTCCCAGAGTTCTTTCTCTGGGCATAGCTGGTTCTATTCATTACTGCTCTATTGGAACTGATTTGGTGATAAAGAATAATTTTACTGAGATTTTGATAGAAAAATGAATAATTGGGGTGGGAGTGGGGCACTTCCCTAGATTGTTGTAAATTTATCAGAATGAACTCTATATGATAAGAATTTTGTAACAGCTTGTGGGAATTTATGTTTAGGGAGATTGGCTGCCTCTTAACTGGATTTCTTTCCTCTTTGTCAAATGAAGAGAGAGGACTGCCTAGTTTGCCTTTTCTACTGCCTTAAACACTGTTGTTTCATGTTCTAACTCTTGTGTATACTTTCAATTGTGGCTTCCTCTAGGGCCATGTGCAATTCAATTTTGACAGAGGGCCCAGAAATAGTTATGGATCATATAAATATGTGAAAAGCATAAACCTTCTTTCTTTATCAGTATCAGTATTACTACATTAGTTGACAGATCAGCCAAGCTTTGGTTTGAATGGATTATTATACTGACTGATGTTATGCTGATTGATAGGGTGTACAGGAATTCTGTAAGATGCTAAACTTGGCCTCCCTTCCCTCCCTACTTTAACAAGATGAAGGTTCCTAAGCAGCAAATTCCTATTGTTATAACAATAGATATTATCAACTAGTGATAATAGTGATTAGTGTTTCTTTATTCCCTTATTTATGGTGTCACCCTTTATGTCTAAATTATATATCTATTTTGATCCTATTTTGGTATGTGTTGTTAAATGTCGGTCTATACTTTCTGCCATAATGATTTCAGTTTTCCTAGTAGTTTTGTCAAATAGTGAATTCTAATCCCAGAAACAGGAATCTTTGGATTTATCAAACAGATTAACAGATTACTATAGCTATTTACTATTCCACTAATCCATCACTGTGCTTCTTGACCAGTAGCAAATAGTTTTAATGGTTGCCACTTTAAAATATAATTTGAGATCTGATATTTCTGGGCCACCTTCCTTTGCATTTTCTCTTTAATTCCCTTGATATTTTTGACCAATTTTGCTCTTCCAAATAAATTTTGTCATTTATTTTTTAGCCCTACAAAGTAATTTTAGTAGTTTGATATGGCACTGAATAAGTAAATTAATTTAGTTAGAATTGTCATTTTTATTATATTGACTTGGCCTACCATGAGCAATTAACATTTTCCTCATTATTTAGATTTGACTTTATTTGTGTGAAAAATGTTTTGTAATTGTATTCATAATAATTCCTGAGTTTGTCTTGGTAAGTAGACTCCTAAGTATTTTATTTTGCCTATAGTTATTTTAAGTGGAATTTCTCTTTCAATTTCTTTATTTTGGGTCTTTACTCCCTTATAAGTAAAAGTAGGCAAGGTCTTTACCCATGAGCTGATTTTCTCCCAAAGTCAAAACTCTCAGTATGCTTATATTCCTGAAGTTCCCCAAACTATTACTTCTCCACTGACCATAATATTTAGCTTTTATATACTCTTCAAATTACACCCCTTCCGCAAAAAAGTTAAGACCAAGAGGGCTTTATGATATTGTCCCACATACTCAGTCGAAACCTTATTTAGTGGTTGGAGGTTGAGGACAAAGCTCAATTTGGGTAGGATTGTAGGAAGAATGCCAGTGCAACCATTTAAGTCCCAGAGAATCAATAAAAATTCTCTTCTGCACTAAGTCACATGAGGGATTGTGGAATCTCATAGCTCCACCCATGGAATTTTGGTGAGAACTCAGAAATTGTGGACTGAAGTAAAGATGTTATTCTTACTCCAGGGAGATTTTTAGTATAAACCCATTAAATTTGTTATCTTTATTGATGTCCCATTCAAACCAGTGTTTAGGAATACACACACTCTCTCTCTCTCTCTCTCTCTCTCTCTCTCTCTCACTCATCTATCACTATACTGAAAAACACTATAGGAAATAAAGGATCCTGGGTAATTTTTCTAGACCCATTCAAGCAATTTTTGGCCAGAACTAGTTTCCTTATTTTGGGTCATCCTTTTCTAAGTGACCACTAGGTGGTGCTGGGTGAGTATGTAACCAACTATTTTATCCACTAAAGCTGTCAGTGACTCTAGGATGGCTGTCAGTTATCCATTGGCCCCACTCTAATGTTGCAATTCATTCTTCTTCTAATGTATATCAATCAATCTCTCTCCTTTCCTTACTTATTCGTCCTTCTGCTTCAAACTTTCAATCTCCCCATCATTCCAAGGTCTTGAACCAAGCCTAAATGATTTAGCAAGCAATTTAGATTAGGCAAAAGCATAATCAAGTCTACAGATACTATATCAGAAATGATGATCATCTCAGTTTTCCCCACTCCCTATCATTGACTTCAGCTGGCCTCACGCTAAAAGAAACAACATTTAGATGCTTGTGGTAAAAATCTGTAGGATCATCTGAGATTCCAGTCCCAGCTCCTACTTCCGATTGGGATCCCTGGAAGATGACATTTTCTCAGAATTCTAGGGAGTAATCTTGAGGAATTTTTCATGCTATCAGCATGATCCTATCAACATCAATTATCACTGGTTACTGATCTATTATCATTTGTCAATGTCCACTAACATCTACTAATATTTATCAATATCTATTAATATCTAGTATCATTTAATAAATTGATATATTTTTGTTATCATCAATAAGCAGTTTGTCTCAAATAGCCTTTCCAAAGAGATATTTATTGAGAAGATGTAGCAAGTATCCATCCCCAGAAGAAGACTGATGAAGTCTGAATACAAATCAAAGCATACTTTTTCTTTGCTTTCTTTATCTTTCTTTTTGTTTTTTGGTCTATTTTCCTTCACACATGACTAATGTGGAAATATTTTTTGCTTGACTCTACATATATAACCTTTGTCAAATTGCATTTCCATCTCAATGAGTGAAAAAGGGGAAGAAAGGAAGGAATTTAGAATTCTAAATTTTAAAAAATGTAAATATTAAATATTATTTTACAATGGGGAAAATAAAAATATTAAATAATAATAAAAATTTAAATAAAAAAAGATATAGTAAGAATAGAAGCACAAATGCATTCTTTATTCCCAAAATGCTGTTATCCTCTTTCCTTGTTACCATTTTGATCCCTTGGGAGAATGGGCTCAAACTTAATGGGAATATTACAAATGTTCCTTCCACCAAGTTTACTTCTGAATGAGACCTAGTTGAAAGAGGAGCTGCTCCTGTGCTTTCCGAACTTAGTGTCTCTATTACTGGATTTATGGTTGGGCTGAATAACCCAGCCCTTCATTCCTCAGGGTTCACTGGTTCTTCGCCTGACTGAGCTGTGATGGATGCAGTAATTTCTGCCATGAGCTCCCATTGCTAAATTCCCTTTCAATGATTCTTCCAACCTTTCAAAGCTCATTAGATTATTCTAACTTTAACACTTCTTCATCTAAGATCAAAACAGAATAAACTCAGGACAGACAGAAGAAACAGCAGGGCCACATGATCACAAGACACGTGGGAGCCTTAAAGGGGAAATATGACAGCTAACATGGTCCTCCTTCAGTCTATCTGGATGGTTATATCAGTTTTTCTTCCTCACTTAAAACTATTAGAGAGAATGGATTTGTCCAATAGAGACTTTTGTATGCACACTCATTTCTGGTTCAGCAGTCAGTTACAATGATTTTTATTATCATACAATAGGGAGATTAGAAAAAAAAAGCCACAGAAAATTTATCTGCACGTGTCCTGAAGTAGAGGGCAAAGCCCTCTATCATTTTTATCACACATTTCTGGAAATAAGAACCCTAAATTTCCTTGTAGGTTGACATCAGGTTAAGTAGATTAGTTTCCTTTACAAAGGAAACGCAGTGGAAGAACATACAACATAATTATAATCTAAAACAAAGAGAGGACACAAAAATTCAATTTTCTTCAGGGATCCTCCAAACTAGAAAATTTAACAAAGAGAATACTGGATATAGCACCTCTACAATGAGTTCCTATAAATTAGAAAGGCCTGATATTTATCACAGTTTAATCCCCACATGTAACATTAATTGACTTTCCTAGTACACAGATAGAAAGGTATTTGACATTCACACAGTTGCACTGAATGACAGAATTCTTTATTTATTATTCAGAATTCTTACTCTTCTCTCAATTCTTATCCCTTTTGCCCCTGTGTACTATGAGCTCAGCACATTAGTTAGAGGGGGCAGGAGCAATATTCTGTCTCATTTCCACTGACTTTTTTGCTACAATAACAGGCAGCTTCTTTGCTGAGTACAGAGGTGGGTCAGGACATGGGAAGAGACTACCCACTGCTAACCCTTTGTACTTTCTCTCTTGAAAGTCTGCTTTTCAGTCATGCCCATGCATCTGACATGGGCCCTTGAGAAAATTGTTTCAGAACTCATGTATAATCTGCTGTCAAGGCCTCCTCTCTGGAAGATGTAGTTGGAATAGGGGGATAGAGTAGAAGAGAAACAACTAAGTCTCTCAGGAAAAAGTCTGGGACTCAACTTCATCCTGTGGAATTGTTGCTTAAGCAAAATAGTGTTACATTTCTGAAAAAAATAACCCAATGGCAATTTACTGGTAATGAGTCTTTCATGCTACTGAATTGCAATTTTTATGCTGGGACATCTCTGTCTTCGTAAATCTACTGTGAACCCTAAGGACAAGCTATTCTTGGGAAGGAGAGTTAGATTATCATCACAATTAACAGATACATTGAAACTCATCAGAAAGATGATTTCAAAGACGGTTTTTGATTTTTACCCTTTTAATTCATCTAAAACTGTGGTGTAAATAAAGTGCATACCCTTTGATCCAGCAGTGTTACTACTGGGCTTATATCCCAAAGAGATTATAAAGAAGGGAAAGGGACCTGTATGTGCACGAATGTTTGTGGCAGCCCTTTTTGTAGTAGCTAGAAACTGGAAACTGAATAGATGTCCATCAGTTGGAGAATGGCTGAATAAATTGTGGTATATGAATATTATGGAATATTACTGTTCTGTAAGAAATGACCAACAGGATGATTTCAGAAAGGCCTGGAGAGACTTACACGAACTGATGCTGAGTGAAATGAGCAGGACCAGGAGATCATTATATACTTCAACAACAATACTATATGATGACCAGTTCTGATGGACCTGGCCATCCTCAGCAACGAGATCAACCAAATCATTTCCAATGGAGCAGTAATGAACTGAACCAGCTATGCCCAGAGAAAGAACTCTGGGAGATAACTAAAAACCATTACATTGAATTCCCAATCCCTATATTTATGCCCACCTGCAATTTTTGATTTCCTTCACAAGCTAATTGTACAATATTTCAGAATCTGATTCTTTTTGTACAGCAAAATAACGTTTTGGTCATGTATACTTATTGTGTACTAATTTATATTTTAATGTACTTAACATCTACTGGTCATCCTGCCATCTGGGGGAGGCGGTGGGGGGTAAGAGGTGAAAAATTGGAACAAGAGGTTTGGCAATTGTTAATGCTGTAAAGTTACCCATGCATATATCCTGTAAATAAAAGGCTATTAAATAAAAAAAAGAATAAAATTATAACTAGAAGAAAAAAAAGATTAAAAGATTATTATAAAAATGATATTTAATAAGAGAAAACAGATTATAATTATCCTGGTCTTTTCAAGAATTGAGTAAATCGACTTTTTGATATATAGTTTCCTCTCTCAATATTTGCTTCTGTAACTATTGAGATATAGTGTTTTAATGGGCAGTGTTTGTGTCAAAAATCATAGGCACAAATCTCTCTTGGCTTTTGATCAACTAAGAAGACTCTGTGTCTCAAATGAACTCTTTGTCAAGGTTCAGTCCTGGACCTTCTTCTCTCTCTTTATTCTTTTTTTTAATGATCTCATCTGCTGTCATAGTTTCCATTATCTCTATGAAGATCTCTTTCAAATCTACATACTGAGCCCTAATTATTCTCTAGGACCCTGGTCTCTCATTACCAGTTTGACATTTAGATATTTCCACTTGACTGTCCTGTCAGGTTCAACATGCTCATGAATAAAATCATCTTCCCTCTTCTAAACCTCTTCTCCAGATTTCCTAAATTTATTGAGGACACCTCCTAGCTATCTAAATCTGTAACTTTGAACTCATTTTAAATAAAAGATTCTTAATTCTCCCTTATTTTGGTCATAAACCACTACAGTAATCTGGGGAATTCTATGGACTACTTCTCAGAATACTGTTTTGAAATAATTGAAGGAAATCCTAAATTTTAGTTATAGATTAGTGAATATAAAGGTGTAATATTTTTCCCATTGTAGCTCACATATTGCCCCTGAAATCTATCTATAAGCTTTCAAGAGTTCATGAATCCTAAGTTAAGGGTGCATATTTTAAATTCTTTCCATTTTTTCCCCTTCCCTTCCTCCCTCATGTACAATCAGATTGGTATAATCAGTACCAAGTCTAGTCAGTTCTACATATTTAATTAACACCTTTTACATCAATCCCTTTTCTCTATTTATTTTGCTACCACCTGGTTCAGGACTCATTGATTCCTGGTTGATCTCTCTTCTTTAATTTTTTTTCCTGTCTGATCCAATTTCCACATGGATGCCAAAATAATCTTCCAAAAGAATAGCTTTTATCATATCTCTTCTTGGCTCTGTTGCCTTGAAGATAAAACACAAAACTCTTCATTTTGATAGTTGAAAACCTCCAAAATCAAGCACCATCTTATCTTTCTAGCTTTATTTATTATTCCCCTTCATGTATTCTCAATGTTCTAGCAAAGCTGAATTATGTACCAACTATTCCTCAAACTCGACATACTGTCCTCTCTACACATTTTTATTTGCCATCCCCTAAGCCTAGAATGGACTCTTTTCTTCCCTCTCCCCTCCTCTTCTTGTTTCTTTCTTTCTTTTTTTATTTAATAGCCTTTTATTTACAGGTTATATGCATGGGTAACTTTACAGCATTAACACTTGCCAAACCTTTTGTTCCAATTTTTCACCTCTTACCCCCCCACCGCCTCCCCCAGATGGCAGGATGACCAGTAGATGTTAAATACATTAAAATATAAATTAGATACACAATAAGTATACATGACCAAAACGTTATTTTGCTGTACAAAAAGAGTCAGACTTTGAAATATTGTACAATTAGCTTGTGAAGGAAATCAAAAATGTAGGTGGGCATAAATATAGGGATTGGGAATTCAATGTAATGGTTTTTAGTCATCTCCCAAAGTTCTTCCTCTGGGAGTAGCTGGTTCAGTTCATTACTGCTCCATTGGAAATGATTTGGTTGATCTCGTTGCTGAGGATGGCCAGGTCCATCAGAGCTGGTCATCATATAATATTGTTGTTGAAGTATATAATGATCTCCTGGTCCTGCTCATTTCACTCAGCATCAGTTCGTGTAAGTCTCTCCAGGCCTTTCTGAAATCATCCTGTTGGTCATTTCTTACAGAACAGTAATATTCCATAATATTCATATACCACAATTTATTCAGCCATTCTCCAACTGATGGACATCCATTCATTTTCCATTTTCTAGCCACTACAAAAAGAGCTGCCACAAACATTCATGCACATACAGATCCCTTTCCCTTCTTTATAATCTCTTTGGGATATAAGCCCAGTAGTAACACTGCTGGATCAAAGGGTATGCACAGTTTGATAACTTTTTGAGCATAGTTCCAAACTACTCTCCAAAATGGTTGGATTCGTTCACAACTCCACCAACACTGCATCAATGTCCCAGTTTTCCCACATCCCCTCCAACAATCATCATTATTTTTTCCTGTCATCTTAGCCAATCTGACAGGTGTGTAGTGGTATCTTAGAGTTGTCTTAATTTGCATTTCTCTGATTAATAATGACTTGGAGCATCTTTTCATATGACTAGAAATAGTTTCAATTTCTTCATCTGAGAATTGTCTGTTCATATCCTTTGACCATTTTTCAATTGGAGAATGGCTTGATTTTTTATAAATTAGAGTTAATTCTCTATATATTTTGGAAATGAGGCCTTTATCAGAACCTTTGACTGTAAAAATATTTTCCCAGTTTATTGCTTCCCTTCTAATCTTGTCTGCATTAGTTTTGTTTGTACAAAAACTTTTCAGTTTGGTATAATCGAAATTTTCTATTTTGTGATCAGTAATGATCTCTAGTTCTGCTTTGGTCATAAAGACCTTCCCCTTCCACAGGTCTGAGAGGTAAACTATCCTATGTTCCTCTAATTTATTAATAATTTCATTCTTTATGCCTAGGTCATGAACCCATTTTGACCTTATCTTGGTGTACGGCGTTAAGTATGGATCAATGCCTAGTTTCTGCCATATTAGTTTCCAATTTTCCCAGCAATTTTTATCAAACAGTAAGTTCTTATCCCAAAAGCTGGGATCTTTGGGTTTGTCAAAGACTAGGTTGCTATATTTGTTGACTGTTTTATCCCTTGAACCTAATCTATTCCACTGATCAACTAATCTATTCCTTATCCAATACCAAATAGTTTTGGTAACTGCTGCTCTATAATATAATTTTAGATCTGGTACAGCTAAGCCACCATCATTTGATTTTTTTTTCATTAATTCCCTTGAAATTCTTGACCTTTTGTTTTTCCATATGAACTTTGTTGTTATTTTTTCTAGGTCATTAAAATAGTTTTTTGGGAGTCTGATTGGTATAGCGCTAAATAAATAGATTAGTTTAGGTAATATTGTCATCTTTATTATATTTGCTCGCCCTATCCAAGAGCATTTAATATTTTTCCAATTGGTTAGATCAGACTTAATTTGTGTGAAAAGTGGTCTGTAATTTTGCTCATAAAGTTTCTGATTTTCCCTTGGCAGATAGATTCCTAAATATTTTATATTATCAGTAGTTACTTTAAATGGAATTTCTCTTTGTAACTCTGACTGTTGGATTTTGTTAGTGATATATAAGAATGCTGATGACTTATGTGGGTTTATTTTATAACCAGCAACTTTGCTAAAGTTGTGGATTATTTCTAATAACTTTTTAGCAGAATCTCTGGGGTTCTCTAAGTATACCATCATGTCATCGGCAAAGAGTGATAATTTGGCTTCCTCATTGCCTATTCTTATTCCTTTAATCTCTTTCTCAGCTCTTATTGCTATAGCTAGCGTTTCTAATACAATATTAAATAGTAACGGTGATAGTGGGCAACCTTGTTTCACTCCAGATCTTATTGGGAATGGTTGCAGTTTGTCTCCATTACATATGATGCTTACTGATGGTTTTAAATAGATGCTGCTGATTATTTTAAGGAAAAGTCCATTTATTCCTATACTCTCAAGTGTTTTTAATAGGAATGGATGTTGGATTTTATCAAATGCTTTTTCTGCATCTATTGAGATGATCATATGGTTTTTGTTAATTTGGTTATTAACATGGCCAATTATATTGATAGTTTTCCTAATATTGAACCAGCCCTGCATTCCTGGTATAAATCCTACTTGATCATAGTGTATTATCTTGGAGATGATTTTCTGTAGTCTTTTTGCTAATATCTTATTTAAGATTTTAGCATCAATATTCATTAGGGAGATTGGTCTATAATTTTCTTTCTCTGTTTTCAGCCTACCTGGTTTAGGTATCAGTACCATGTCTGTGTCATAGAAGGAATTTGGTAGGACTCCTTCATTCCCTATTTTATCAAATAATTTATATAGCATTGGGGCCAATTGTTCTTTAAATGTTTGGTAAAATTCACATGTAAATCCATCTGGTCCTGGGGATTTTTTCTTAGGGAGTTGTTTAATTGCCTGTTCTATTTCTTTTTCTGAAATGGGACTATTCAAGCAATTTACTTCCTCCTCTGTTAGTCTGGGAAGTCTATATTTTTGGAGGTAGTCATCCATTTCACTTAGGTTTATCAAATTTATTGGCATAAAGTTGAGCAAAATAACTCCTTATTATTTCTCTAATTTCCTCTTCATTAGTGGAAAGTTCTCCCTTTTCATTTTTAAGACTACTAATTTCATTTTCCTCTCTCCTTTTTCTAATCAGATTACCAAAGGCTTATCTATTTTATTGGCTTTTTCATAGAACCAACTCTTAGTTTTATTAATTAGTTCAATAGTTTTTTTAACTTTCAATATTTTTAATTTCTCCTTTTAATTTTAGAATTTCAAATTTAGTATTTGATTGGGGGTTTTTAATTTGGTCTTTTTTTAGTTTTTTTTAGTTGCAAGCCCAATTCATTAATCTTTTCTTTCTCTGTTTTATTTAAGTAAGCCTCTACCTCTTCTTGTTTCTTGATCTTTCTTCTTTTAAATGTTCTATTGCATTTTTGTTTATTTTGTTTAAAATTTTCCAAATATAATTTTATTTAACAGTGTTTTATTTTTCCAATTACATGTAAAATAGTTTTTAATGTTCATTTTTGTAAGATTTTGAGTTCCACATTTTTTTTCCTCCCTTCCCTCTTCCTCAAGATAGCAAGAAATGTTATACATGTATAAAAATTTTAAACATATTTCCATATTAGTCATGTTGTGAAAGAAAAATCAGAAGAAAAGAAAAAAACCATGAGAGAAAAAAACAACAAAAAAGCAAAGATAGTTTGCTTTGCTTTGTGTTCAGTTTTTATAGTTTTTTTTCCCTCTGGATGTAGATGCCATTTTTTGTCACAAATCTATTGGGATTGTCTTAGATCACTGTATTGCTGAGAAGAGCTTAGTTTATCAGAGTTGATCTTGATATGTCTTCAAGGATCTGTTCAAAGATCATCTCCTCTTCAAAGCCTTCTGTAACTTCTCTATTTTAACCATTTAAATGCTGTATGTGTGTAATAGAGGATAAGCTCCTTTTGTATTTTTTGTCTTTGTATTGCCGACATGTAGCACAGTAACCTTCACATACATGGTGTTTAATAATAATTTGTTGAAATGGTTAAATGAACATTTTGGATACTAACCTTTTTATGTGCAGCCTCTCCCCAACACACTACTCCAGGTGCTTGTAGCCTTGGTTTTTAGCATCAAGAATAGGACTGATTCTCTATCTCCTTGTCACTCTTCTGTCAATTAGCTTGTGACATAAATACACAATTATTATTATGAGGAAAGGACAAGATAATATCATTGAAAGAGCTCAGTTTTTCTTTAATCTACAGAGCTGCTATATATATGAGAAACATTAAATGAAGGTTGTTCCTTTGAAATCTTAAGAAAAATAGACTGTCATAGAAGAAAGATTAAAGTCACCTACTGAGAATTTTGTGGATGTTTATGATATGTAGTTTTGATTGAGTTTATGAGCTCCAGAAATGTTATACAAAAATTGTTTTTAAAATGGATTTTTATTGCTGTCTATTGTTTTTACATTACCTAGATTTTCCCAAGTCCTTCCTTCTGTCCCCTCCCAGAGAACCATCCTTAATATTTTTCCTATTAAGGTGACTATGGGCTGGTTGATGGCATGTTCATGAAGCATACCTTAGATTTGCTGGGCCATGTAGGTCCACAAACAGACTTTGCTGTTCTATTTATGTTAGCTATAGCTAGTAGAGTGAATCCCTCTTTTGACAGTAATGCCCCCTCAGCAATCTGCTGAGATTAATTTATGATATCCAGAAACTGTTTGCCTGAGTAAATTATGCATGTTTCCACCTGAATTCTGGTATTTCTGCCCTTGGAGCACAGCATGTGAGTGCTTTGTGCTGTTCAGGTTTAATCAACAAATAAAACTAAATAAGAGACTTTGGGAGAAAGAGGTCAAAGTATCACTTGAAGCATTGGAGACAAAAGCATATTTCTTTACTGGAAAAGAAACTTTGATTTGCCTTTTTAGTTATAAAAATATAGCACAGGGGGATTAAGAAAATAAATGTCCTCTTATGGAGTGGCATTCAACTGCTTTGCAATTAAAATGATAATGAAATATTTTAAAAAAGAAATTCTTTCTTACCAGCAGTGCAGGAGGCGCAGGGCATACCATTAAAAGGAATTATGTAAAGCAGCCTTTGAGTAGCAAGTTTTATTTTGAGGTTTAATATATTCTGGATTCTGCTGGAAAAATCATCTGTGTGACAAGCCTGCTAACAGATGTCAATTTAGTTTTATAGCACATGCTTGCATTTAAGAATCAGAAAAAGAAGACTATCCTTTTTAATCTTCTGTTTAATGTATGATACAGGTTGGTAGCATCACACTCCAGAAGACTGCTGATTAATAATCTTTTATACCCTGTGGGCCAGTAACTTTTCACCTGCCTTCATCCCTGAAGAGTTGAGTAGAAGGCTTATTTCATATTATTCTTTTCAATTTAAAGGAAGTATTAGAAAGAGGAAACAAATAACTGAAAATTATTTCCTCTTATTGTTTTAAAATCAATAAAAGACAGGAGTGCATTATATTGTTGAAAGGATAAATGAGATACAATAAAAAAGAATTACACTCTTATTTAGACTCTAAAGTAAATTAAAAACCTACAAGGTCAAGGAAGGGTAAAAGCAAAATGCCTAAATTTAGGAGAAAGGAGAATGTATAGCCAAGTGTTATGTCATATAACTGATTATATTACCCAGGATAGGAAACTATTCATTCTTTCATAGATATCATAAGAATCAGAGCTTTCACCCTCTGACTCTAAAGAACTCCTCTCACCCTAAATACAGGGCTTCCCCCATGTTTCCACACTGACCTGTTTCTGAGGGTCCTTTCCTTTGCCACACTTCTGTTAGGCAGGGAGTGAGAGAATAGCTTAAGTATTTGTTAATAGGACCTGTCTTCTTATTTTGCAGCCTTTGAATATCATTAGCAGATTAATGGAAATATGTTATCTTTGCATTCCATGTCATGTTTCACTGATAACACTGTTGAGATGTTCCCACAAGATTTTTGTTTCTTCTGCCTTCTTTTTAGGAGACAAAGGAACCATATGTCCATATATGATGAAAGCTCAGTGAGGTTAAATAGTGAGGAGAAAGAAACTTTTTTGCTATATTTAAGAAGAAAAAAACATAGTTTTTATTACTGTCAAAATCTCTCTTCCCTAAGGAATTTCATACTGCAGAGATTGGAAATGAACTCTCTGCTTGCTTTCTCATTTGGCCCACTTATGCCAGTAACATGACTCTCCACTGCATTCTAAACATAGCTTTTTTTTTTTTTTTTTTTTTTTTAAAGAAACTTCATTCTTGAGATTTTAAGCATGATTTTCAGATACCCCAAAGTTGATAAATATTGTTTTAGGAGTCCAAAATTCTTATTTCCCGACTCCATAAAAGGAATCTATTAATCTTACTCATAAATAGGGCAAGAAATATTTGTAATTTTGGCTAATTTATAAGTTGTTAGCAGCTATAGTTAAGAATTTTTCCACAAAGAGTTTGGAATGACTCCTATCTTAATTTTTTTCACATAAAAGGCTGATTTTCACTGTGATGCTACCAACTCTAATTGTACAGTAACACTAAATCTTGTTGGGTATTAGGTGTAGCGTATTCTTGCAATGACTTTGTCATTGATATTATTGTTAAAACAAAATTTTTATGTTAACTTTAGATGGAATTTTTTTTACAGTATTTTATTTTTCCAAATATGTCAAAATATAGTTTTCAACATTCACCTTTGCAGAGTTTTGTACTCAATATTTTTCTCTTTCCTCTATCCCACCTCTCAGCAAGCAATCCAATATAGGTTAAACATGTACAATTCTTCTAAGCACATTTCCATATTCTTCATGCTGCACAAGAAAAATCAGATTAAATCGGAAAAAACACAAGAAAGAAAACAAACAAACAAACAAACAACAATAATAAAGGTGAAAACTGATCCATATTCAGTCTCCATATTTCTCTCTCTGGATGCAGATGGCACTTTCTAAATGGAATATTTTTTAAGTAGGTAATATAAGACACTTCGGATAGTGAAGTTGGTAGGG
This sequence comes from Sarcophilus harrisii, assembly GCF_902635505.1. Classification (NCBI taxonomy): domain Eukaryota; kingdom Metazoa; phylum Chordata; class Mammalia; order Dasyuromorphia; family Dasyuridae; genus Sarcophilus; species Sarcophilus harrisii. Next base: position 191,331,716 of record NC_045429.1, read on the forward strand.
ACCTCAAAGATCATCTAGATATCATAGAATCAGTCCTTGGAGTTGAAAAAAACCAAAGCTTCCCTTCAGGGTTTTGAGACTAGTTTCTTCCTGAGATGACGAGGAAGGCAAGTTTTTTGCCTTCCAAATTACACACCTACTTCATATCCGTGATTTTGTCTTATATTTAGTCATCTTTCCCAGGCACTTCACCAGAATGTGATTCAAGAATCCCATTAATGCCAGTGATATGGACCTTTACTGTCTCTCATTGGAATGATTTGAATTGGCCTTAAAAGCTGTGTGAATAACCATAATTAGTAACTCTCAATGTAATTTCGCAGAGCTCTTGAGTACTTCTGTTGGTTGATTTTTATGCAACGGGATTTCCTCTCTGTATATTTGGAACTACCTGATATATTGTTCAGTACTTTATTCCACAAATGAGTTCAAAATAACCCAAGAGATGCCTTGGAAGAGATGCCAAAAAGCCCATCAACAAGCATTTATTAAGTGCTTATTATGTGCGATGTACAGTGCTTAATGTAAATGAAAAGAAAGGATCCTCTCCTAAAGAAAGAAACAACATGCAAACAACTATGTAAAGTACAAGATAAATACCAGATGATGAAGTGGATTGAGGGTTGGGCCTAGAGTCAGAAAGATTCAGATTCAGCCTCAGACCCTTACTAGCTGTGTTACCCTGGGCAAGACATTTAACTCCTGTTTGCCTCAGTTTCCTCATCTGTAACATGTGGTTTATAATAGTATCTACAGCCCAGGGTTGTTGTGAGAATCAAGTAAGATTAAAAATTGTAACGTGCTTAATACAGTGTAAGTGCTTAACATATACTAAGTGCTATGTCGACAGTAATTTATTGATATTTGAATTGATTCTTGAAACTATAGAAGCCAAGAGTTAGAGGTAAAAACAGGAGAATATTACAGGCATGGCAAATGATGAATGAAAGGCACAGAGTTGAGAGAAGGAGTACTATGTGCAAGAAAAAGAAAGGAAACTGTTATTTGTTGGATTGTAGGATATATACAGGAGAGGAAAGTATAAGAAAACTAGAAATATAGGAAAGTATAAGGTTATAAAGGGCTTTAAATGTTAAAACAGAATTTTGTAGGTAACAGGAAACTCCTGGAGTTTATCAAGTAAAGTAGAAAATGACTTCAGACTGCTTTAGGAAAATCACTTTTTAAAAAAGTTCAAATAATTTAAAATTTTTTCCAATTATATGTAAAGACAATTTTTAACATTCTTTTTTTCTTTTTATAAAATTTTGAGTTCCAAATTTTCTTCCTTCTTCCCTTTCCACTCTCCTCCAATAGCAATTTGATATAGATTGTGTATGTGCAATCATGTAAAACATATTTCCATATTAGTCATGTTGTGAAGGAAGAAACAGACCAAAAGGAAAAAACCACACACAGAGAAAAATGAAAATAGCATGCTTCAATCTGCATTCAGACTCTAACAGTTCTTTCTCTGAATGTGGATGACAGAAAATCACTTTTTTTTTTACTGAGCAAAAAGATGATAGTGAAAAACAATATCTTTTGAGGATACATTTTAAAGCATGATAGAGAAAAATAGATTATGGGAGAATATGGAGGACATGGGAAAGTACTGAATATGTGGAGGATAGATTATGGATAGAGGATGTGAGATTGTGAGAGATGGTTCTCTCCAATCCAAGAAATGCAAATGGAAGGAAAAAAAAGACCAGAGAAAGCTTAGCATGAGAGTCAATTCTTTTGTTTAATCACAAAAAATATTTGTAGGTGAAACTGACAAGAGGACAACAAATACATGGAAAATGTATTATTTCTACAACAATGTGTGAATGACATTAGCAACAGAAGAACTGCCATTAGTTGAATCCTGCACCTCAGTCCCAGTTGTACTATTAAAAAAAAGCTTAGAATAAAATTGTAAGAAGAGCTAGATAAGACCCTTGGTGGAAATGACATAATATTGATGGCATTAAAGAATTATTTTTTATGAGATAGTGGCACAGTGCACAGGATACTGGGGCTGGAGTCAAGAAGACCTAAATTCAAATCCACCCTCAGACATTTACTAGTTGTGTGACTTTGGACAAGTCACTTAATCTATCTGCCTCTATTTTCTCAACTGAATCAAATGAGATCATTGTGTATAAAGTGCTTATAGCCCATAATAGGTAATATATAAATCCTATTTATGATTATTGTTGAGTTGTTTCAGTGTTGCTTGACTCAGTCATGATCCCATATGGGGTTTTCTTAGTAAAAATACTGGAATGGTTTGCCATTTCCTTCTCCAGCTCCTTTTATAGATGAAGAACTGAAGCAAACAGAATTAAATGATTCAAACTCATGAAGGTGAATCTTCCAGATTCCAAATCCATTGCTCTATCCAGTATACCACCTAATCATATTCCAAAAGAATATAGAAAAATAAAGGATGCTAATACTGCCTTAAAAGGAATTTTCAGGGGATGTAAATAACTACTGACCCCATATTCCTGTTTTCTCATATTTAGGGAATAGTTATCAGAAAGATCTAGTTAAATTAAGTTAATAAATTCTTACTATGTGTCAAGCCCTGTGCTAAGTGTTGAAGATAACAAAGAAAGCCAAAAACAAACAAACAAACAAACCCAAACAAGCAAACAAAATAACAACCAGTTCCTGCTCTCAAGAAGTTAACAGTTTATTTGGGAGATAGCATGCAAATGATTATGTACAAACAAGAGATAGGCAGGATAAATTGAAGATAATCCTAGGTGAGATATTAACAATGATGGCATTAGAAAAATCTTCTTGCAGAAAGTAGGATTTTTGCTGAGATTTGAAGGAATCTAAGGAAGCTAGGAGATAGGGATGAGGAGGAAGAGAGTTCTAGACATGGGAAAAAGAGCAAGGAAAAATGCATGGATCTTGGGAGAAGGTATCATGTGCAAGAAACAGCAAGGAGGTCAGTGTTACCAGATGGCAGAACACATGGAGTTAGGTAATAATGCCCAGCATTTAAATAGAGCTTTAAGGTTTGCAATTACATATTTCATTTGATCCTCACAACAACTCTATTAGTTAGATACCATTATTATCTACATTTTACAGAAAAGGAAACTAAAGTTCAGAAATTTTGTGACTTGATTAGTGTCATGTAAGTAGTATTTAAAGAGGGATTTGAACTCAGGTGAGCACAACTCCTATTCCAACATTCTTATCTGTTGCTGAATCAAGTAGTTAGGTGTAAAAAGACTAGAAATGAGGGATTGAGTTTTGAAGGGATTTAAAACCAAATGGAGGAATTTATATTTGATCATGGAGGAATTACTGGAGTTTATTGGGTAAGGGTATGACATTAAGTAGACCTGTGCTTTAGAAAGATCAACTTGAAAAAATAGACTGTATATATGGATATGAAAAAGAGGTGATTGACAATGCTCAAGGCTGCAGAAATCAAGAAAAATATGGATTAAGAAAAGGCTATTAGAATTGGCACAAGAAATCATTAGTAACTTCAAAGAGCATCTAGATGGCAATTGTATGGAGCACTGAATGTAAAGCAGATTTCCATTTTTCTATGTATCTTTTGCTTTCTGGTCAATTTCATTCATAAATAATTTTGGGATGAAACAGATGAATTGATAATCATGTTAAGCTTTCTCTGGTATTTTTTTCCTCTCTATTACTTTTCCTGTCTTAGAAAGAACTGCTACTCATAATCTCATATCTTCTATCCATAATCTATTTTCCATATATCCAAGTATGGATAGACTGGAATAGGGTAGAATTTTGAGGCAATGTTGTCAATTAGAAGGCTTTTATAATACTCCTGGCATTAAATGATAAAAGCCTATATTGGGATGGTGGTAGTACCAGAAGAGAATAGGTATTCTACTAAGTAGAATTTACAGACCTAAGCAATAGATTGGATATGGGGTGAGAGAGCATGAGGATTTAAGGATGACACCTTTAGGTTGAGAGTCTTATGCATTGGGAAGATAGTGATGTCATCAACTATAAAAGGAAAATTAAGAAGAGGGGAGGGATTTGTGAGTAGTGGGAGGATAAGTTCAGTTGAGTTTAAGATTTCAATGGCACATCCAATTTGAGTTATCTAAGAGGCAGTTGGAGATAAGAGACTGGAGATGAAAAGTTAGGACTGAATGAACAGATTGGTCAGCCATCGATAAAAAAGTGATATTTAAATGCAAGTTGATAAAAATCATCAAATAAAATAGTATAGTGGAAGAAGAAAAGAGGGTTCAAGACACAATATGGGGAAACACTCATGATTCGTGGGCATGAACTGGATAAAGATCCAGCAAAGAAGTCTGAGTAATCACAGTCTGTCATACAGACGACAACTCAGAAAAAGAGAGAACAATGTCATGAAAATCATGAGAGAAGAAAATATTGAGCAGAAGAAGTGACTGACAAATATGGATTGAAAAAAAGTTATTAGATTTGGCAATTTAAAAATCACTGGTAACTTCAAAGGGAAGGTAAATAGTGAAATGGATAGAGCCTATGTCAAATTGCTTACCTTCTCAATGGGGGGAAGAGGAAGGAGGGAGAGAGAGTATTTGAAATTCAAAATATGAAAAAATGTTAAAATTGTTTTTATATGTAATTGGGGGAAAATATTAATTATATTTTTTAAAATTATATTTTGAACCAGGCTTCCTGTTGGTGATGGACATTAAAAAAAATCCCAGACTTGATCATTTCCATTATTCAGTCACCATTACACATAGTCGTATCAGAACACATTTTAGAATTGACCCATTCTATAGCTTGATTGAGCTAATTTTAATTTTTTTATAGGCTATCTTATTTTACAGTTGCAAAACATCAGATACAGGAAAATATAATAATCTTCCTGTCATTCATTTGTATGGAAAGGTCTAAAGGAAGGAATGAAAACTGTATAGATAATTGAAATCCACAATAACCTAAGACCTCTATTTTATCTGCTTGTTTATATTGCTCTACTTTCCTAATTTTTCATCAAAACCATTTAACACTTCAGTGGTCCTTCATCCTTCCCCTTTCATACTCTATTAAAGTATTAATAGGTAGTGAAATAGGAAAAAAAATATGATCAAAGCTGGAAAAGAAGCAAGATTAGTAAACTACTGTAAACTGGATAATCAGTCTCTATATAATTCTTGGATTTTTGTTCTTGCAAAGAAATATTAATTTCAAAGGTATAATAAAAGCAAATAAACACTTTTCCCCAACACTTTGGAGGGAACAATCTTTACTATTTCCTTTTAGTCTGTGGAGAGGGAGATTGGATTCACAGTTTGTTCACTTCTTATAGAGCATAAAATCCATCAAGTTTTTAGTCCAAAGTCTCCCTGAGCTAGCTTCCTGGACCTTAAACTGGCTACAACATTTGACCTGGAGATCTGGGCTCCAAGACCTCCATGGGTCAAGCTCTCAGATCTAGGTTTCCCCTTCTTTCACATAGAACAAACAAAACCATACCAAGACCTTAAGTCTGTTTTCAGGACAAGAAGTCATAAGAAGACTTCCCTGACCACCAAAAGAATCTTTGATATATAAAAGGTAAATAACTTCTCTTCTGGGGTGTAGATTTTCATACCTGGTTCTATGTTCTTAGTGTGTGGTATGTGACCCACCCAATAAATTTCAGAGATCTCTCAAGATGTGAAGAAAAACTTTTATTTGGTTCTCATAAGAAGTGGTCATCACTCCCACCATACAAGAAGTAAAAGTGAGACCCACCTCCCACCAAAACATTTCTAATTGCAAAGTCAATTTTAGAAGTTATAAATTGTCCTTAACAATCCATTCTTGAGGTCCTTCCCAGGTCCTGTAAGCCTCATATTCTTCAATCTCAGTGAAATATAACATCTGATAAAGGTCCTTTCCACTCTGCTTCTTCCAGGATTTAGCAAGAGTCTACTTTCCTGTAAACTGCAAACTTCTACAGTGTTGTTTGGGTCAGCAATCCTTGTTTCCTAAGGGCTAAAAAGGGAGGAGGACACTGCCAGTATATAATTCCTCAAAGACTTATCCTTTGTTTCAAAAGAGGGCCATTCCCTTTCTCCTCCCAAATAAAATAAACCAATTTCATATGGGGAAAAGTCTCAGGTCACTTCTGGGAATGGTTCTAATTCTTAACAAAGCAATGAGCAAACATTTGGTCCAAGGGAATTTAGTCTCTAATATCAAGTTAGTAATCAGTTTCTTAAGAATTTGATTCATTCTTTCCACTTTCCCAAATGAGGGCAGATGCCCAGGTATATGGAATTGCCACTCAATTTGCAATTCTTCCCCATTATATCTTATAAAATTTTAAAAGCAAAATGTTCCTTTATCAGAATCAATAATCTCTACCAATCCCTACTAAGGTATAATTTCTTCCAATGTTATTCCACTAATTCCTCTTAAAACACCAGAGCTCAGGAAAAAGCTTCCATCCATCCCCTATATCCCAGTTTCCCCACTGATATCATTTCATTAAAACCCTAACCTAAATATACTGGAGTCAAGCAGGAAAGGACACTTCCTCAATACCTCCTTATATATCTTTATACATGTCACATACCTTTCAAGATACAATTTGTTCTGCAATTACACACATCCATACACCAAATTTTCTTGCTTTTACTTCTTTGTTAAAGGGAGAAAGTAAGACAAAACTTTAAGATTAATATTCTAAATAGCTTTGGACCAAATTTCACAAAATTTGTGCCACATATCCAGCTGGGCTGACAAAATGTTAAAGCACAGCTCATACAATTTTTACATATTACCCAATATACAATTTAGCAAGCAAAATTCATCTAATTAGGAAATACAAACATGTGACCTCTTTAGGTGAGTTATCAGAGAACAGAAATTTTTTAAAATTTAAAACCAAATCAAATACAGATTTAAATTTCTAGTAACAATATTTCAATATCAATGCACACATTTCCAAAATCTCATACCAGAATAAACAAGTACACAATTTTATCATGCACTTGTTACTACTAATTATTCCATACAATTTCAAAATCAGAATTCCAATTTAAACACAAACAGCCCCAAAATTTAAGATAGTAAAAAACTGCCCTTTCAAGTCGGACCACAGGGCTTTAAGAAATTGGCAGACTCTTAAGACCCTGGGGAAAAAGAGTAAAAAAAATTTGGACCCAGGGGCCAGGTCTGTGGCCCAGTGACTATCTCACCCTTTATTCCAGAAATGCTGGGGAGCACCAATGCAAACCCCAGAAGAATTCAAGTCAGCCAGGGACACTTCTCTAACCAAGATAAGATTCCACAAATCTGGAAAGCCTGGAAAAACTCAGAGAGAGCATTCCATGCGCCCTCCCCACCCCACCCCCCTTTGACAGTTTCCCTCAGAAGGGTTTTATTCATGTAAATTAAACCTACTTAAAAACGTAATAGACAAACTCAATTTAGCTAATAGTACCAAGAAACTTAAAACTTATTCTCAAAAGTCCCAGAATCTGCTAAAAATGTTTTTTTAAAAACAGTTCTGTAACTTTTAACTATTTCTGTAGATTCAAATTAGCCAGTAATGGGTCTACAGAAACGGCATTTTTTTTTCAAGGTGTGGTAGTTGTACATATCCCTATGTAGCCAAATTTTCTTAAAAGACATCACACATTGCTTGAGCACCCCAATAGCTTTCTTAATAGAATACAATTAAAATCTCCCCAGTTAAGGCATTATTATTCAGCATTCTCCTTCCTTCAGGGGATTTTTATTGCTCCAATATCTTCCACCGTTTTCTCTTCCTCTTTAGAACATATTGGGGCTAACTCTACTTAGACAAAGTGGGGATAAGGACAAACATTTGTTTCCCATTCCTCCCTCTACAGAGCCACTTCCTTTAAACATATTCCTCTTCAGTCAAACAATTCCCCACTACATCAGAGGTTATTTCTGATGCTCTCTAATATGTCACTAAATTGTTTACTCCCCCAAGGAATTGTATTAATACATAAGTCTCATCTGATTTCTTATGGAGCAAAATAGGTATATTGAAAGGGGACATACAAAGTTTGAATAGGCCATCCTTCACAAGTCCCTTTATTACTGATTGCAATCTTATTATTCCCTCCAATGATATAGAATATTGTTTAACACACACATCACATCCTCTGGATTTTTCAGATTGATTTTAAATGGAGAATTTTTAGACTTTCCCTATCTCTGCCATTTGCATTCTACCAAAAGAGGGTGTATTTTAAATACTACCTGATGTTTCAACACCTTTAATTCCAATATCCATTATATAAATTTAGTCTCTGCCTCACAAATTATTCTCCACCCTTGGGATTTACATCTATTCTTTAATTTTTCTCATATACAGGAGTGACTTCTATATAGATACACAGAAATCTTTTACTCCCATCCATTAACCATTTCTTAAAATTTGGACTAATTTACAGATCAAGGATCTCTCCACTCCAGTAACTACTAAATCTTCTCCTTTTTATTCTTTTCTACTCATACAGTAATTACCAATTGTAGGTTTTAATATAATGAACAATCTTAGAATTTTCATAAGTAATAGCCAAATGGTCTTAGTTGTAACTTCCTCTTAATTCACAAGCAAAGGTGGAAATACACATTCTCTTAAATTACACTTACTGAGTTAGAAAAGCTGATAATAACAAAAGATTTTTTAAAATACATTTTCCAGTTCCTGTTAGTTTTCCAGTTTATATTTTAATAACATTCAGGATACTAGATAACAAACCAAATCTGGGTTCTATGATCTCAGAAAAAACCCATTGCTTATCAGTTCAAATAGAGTATAACCAATCTATCACAACTAATTAAGTTTCCAATTTTAACATACTTGATGAGGTTCTAGTGGGAATCAGAGAATTGTAGAAATCCCCTTTTGATCAAAGTTGCAGGTCCTTCATGAAAGAATTCATGAACTGGAAATATTAAGTGGCAAAAATGGAAGTTTATTGTTGAATGGGAAGTCAGCTTTGCTAGGAGACTGACTTCCTAGTGGCAAAGTCCTATTAGGGAAATAGAGACCGGCACTGAAAAGAGAATGTCTTCACAATGGGCAGGGTCCTGGCAGCTATGCCAAAGAGGCAAAGAATGCTACTTTGGACATTCTGCAAAAAATGAATTTAAAATTGCCCTTTTTATGAGATCAATTGAATGAAATTCCTTCAATATTGTCACTGACCCCAGGCATAGATACTTCAAAATCAGGTCCAACTCTCCCAATTGAATGAAGGCTTTTTCAGCCTGAATGGGGAATCCGGTTCAATAGGAGTGATTTCCAATTGACCATCTACCAGTATCTCTATTTTCTTTTCTATGGAGGGAGGCTTAGACTGAATACTTCCCATTTCAAATATTTGAGGAGACTTTTTGGATCAAGTGTTCTTAGATTCCAGTCTCTTACACTCAATTTGGCAGGATTGCCCCAAAATCTCAGTCGCTCAAACAGTTCTGATCCTCCAGGAATCTAGTATCCTTAAATTCCAAGATCTAGCTTACCTGGCTTTGAGTTCTGTGCACAAAAGTTGCCTGACTGCCATTCTTTCATTGACCCATCAGATTTTCAACCATGGATTTACTTTTATTTTACACCAACTTTCTCTGCTCAAAGACAAGGAATCTCAACCTGTGGCAGGGTGCCTTTTGCCAAGTTGCAAGAGCCTGGTGACCCCCTAATGATCATATGATCCCAGATGAACCCCCAAACTGTGTGGCATGTAACCCACTCAATAAATTTCAGAGATCTCTCAATGTGTAAAGAAAAAGTTTTATTCATTTCTCATGAGAAGCCCACCATATAAGAGGTGAAAATGAGGTCCTAGAGCATAAGCAGCTTGGGCATTATATAAGTTCCCTGACACATTAATCCTCCTGCTGGCTCATCCTCATTGGCTGAGAATGTAATCTTACATTCTAAGCATAAAAACTACTTTAAAATAGCAAGTGGGGAAACAACACATGAATTCAAATTTAAATAAAAACATATCTCTCACTGACTCTGAGATATGTGTTCTCAATGTATGGGCTGGGTAGATAAGGGTTAGGTCAGTTTGTTCTACAAATTCCCAAATTGTTCTGTCCACTCCACATCCTGGGAATTGTTTGCCAGGGAGGAAAGGGTAGAGGAAAATGGAAGCCTGAACCCACACCTTAGTTAATTTATAGTTTCCTTTTGAAGAAATAGCAAACCTTTCTTTCATTAGGAACATCATTTTAGAACTAGAAATGTTTATAATAATAATTATCATTTACATGACAGCTAGGTAGCACAGTGAATAGAGTGGCAGGGCATCAGGAAGACTCATCTTCCTGGGTTCAAATTTCACCTCATACGTTTACTAGCTATGTGACCCTGGGTAAATCACTTAACCCTATTTACCAGAGTTTCCTTATCTATAAAATAAGCTGGAGTAGAAAATGGCAAACTACTTGAATATTTTTGCCAAGGAAACTCCAAATGGGGTCATGAAGAATCAGATACACTGATCTCTAGATACAATGATTGAACAACAAATCATTTACATAGCAGTTTAAGGTTTATGAAGCTTTTTACAAATATCATCTCATTTTATTCTCACAACAACCCTGGGAAGTAGGAGATAGGTTTTATTATTAATCCCAATTTACAGATGAGAAACTCAAGCAGAGGTGACTTATCCAGGATCACATAATTTGTCTGAGGCTTGATTCAAACTCAGCTTTTCCTGATTCCAGTACTCTATCCACTTTGTTATCTAGCTTGCCACCTATCTTACATAGGCCAACACTTTCCTTCTAAAATGAGGAAACTGAGGCACAAAAATTTAAACTTTAAATTTAAATTTAGAAATTTACTCAGAATCACATTAGTGGTAAATGCCAAAGGGGGAATTTGAAGCCGAATCCCAAAACTTCTTTATAAGGTCTTTTTTAATCTCTCTATCCCTACCTCCTATCTTTACCCAATCAATCTCCTTCCTACCAATATTATTTTGAATTTACATTGTAATTTTTATGAACTTATCAGTGTACATGTTGTTTGCCTCTAGTGGAATGGAAGATCTTTAAGATCAAGGATTCTTGTTTTCTGTCTTTGTACCCCTAGGGGTAGTAAATATAATTTGGATAAAGCAGATATTTAATAAATATTTATTATTTAATGCATTTGTGCATGAATGAATGCCCAGTGACAGGTAAGGTGTTCTGTACGATGGGTAAGCCACCAAGTCCTTGATGATGAGCTAAACCATTGTTCTAGATACAACATGGGGACATTGCTGACCTTTCACCAGGATTCCTAGGTGACAAATTCCAGGGGTATCCTAAAAGTGAGGGAAAGAGAGGCCTCATAATAAAGACTATAAAACATATTTATAATAAAAAAGGAATTGGGAGAGGAGGATAGTAGAGAACCCTTCTAGCCATGACTTTCCTTTCTTCTTTATCTTTGCTATGAAATCAAAATTTGAGGTCACCGAGTTTGATTTCAGTTGGTTTTCTCATGAAAGCATCTGTCACTAAGGTGTGAATGAAGAATACATTTTTACCCCAAGAAGATGCTTGTATGTGTCTCGAAGGAAGAGCTTATTGACTTAAATATACCTTCAGTTGGTGGAATCTCTAGGCTGGCATTTTTTTTAACTTTGAGATGCTGGCATTTTGCTCTTTTCAAGGCCATCTGCCTCTTCCCCAGCTATCTATTAAGGAAGTAAATAGATGCTTCAGCTCTAGCATCTAGCCTCACACTACTGACCAGATGTTCTTCACCTTGGCCCCACAGACTTAGTAAGCAAAATCATTTCCTCGGTAAGGAGGGAGCATGGATTGCCACAGGTAAATGCTGTGAATGAAGACTATGCAAATACAGACATTGAGTATGTTGAGTTATTTCCTAACCTTCTTTTGGAAATCTCCACACTGGTAAGATAAATAAAATGTCCCATTGTAGCTTTCAAATAAAAATTGGTCAGGAGTAGTTTTTGTACAGAGAAAAAAAGTATTCTTGGTGCCATCTGTGTACACAATTTCTGGTCTGGGATTGGTTCTCATTTTGGCAGCAAAGAGCAGGGAGAAATTGGGGCAAATATCTTATGTCCGGGTCACCACAGGTGCTGACTCATTTCAGCCATCAATTTTTGTGTTCTCTGAAAAATAATTACCCACCCCTACCCTAGAAGAGTTATAGGGAAAGGAATTTAGCCTGCAGTGTTCATTTTCAAATACAAAACAAGTAGGTGATGGATATGAGTAATCATTCTGAAAACCATCCCTCATGATACACCCACTGACTTCTTTTTCTTCTCAGTTCAGCTCTTCTCTTAGGCAAAAAGAGTTCAAGATCATATATCTTTTAAAAGCTCAACCAGTATTCCCTTACACAGGAGGTGAAAAATATAACTAAAACTGTTAACAGAGATATTCTTTCTTGGACTCTTGTAAAAAAGTAAGAATAATATTACATGGTTTTCTGTTTCTAATAGAATATCTATAAATCTTTCATGCTAAGATTTCAGTGGTTTATCAAGCCAAATTAGATATCAAGCTAAGTAGAATGTAATTCCAGGAAGGTCTTATTCTCAGAGAAAGAAATGAAAAACAATTTTTGGAGTATTATAGGAATGCTTCCTACCCAAGTAGAGAAATATGAATTCATTAGAACACAGTGAAAGGCATTGATGTCATGTTACCTCCCCCATAAAATTTCCCTGACAGATTACTTACGTGTAACTTCAGACTGTTCTTTTGGAAAGACTTTTCCATTAAGGTTGAATTTAAGAGTTAGAGATATAGAATAGAGGGGATGATTCCTGGTGAATTATTGGACAGTAAAGGATAAATGAGGCGAGTTCCCTAGGCAACCATGTAAGTAGAATGCTATATCTCAAACTCCTAACAGGAAGTTCAAAGCCTCTGGAATTTTGGATTTCATCAGCTTGTGAAAATGATTTTATCCCATGAAATTATTCTTTTGTAAAATGACGTTTGGGTCCTTTTGATCTGTCCCCTGGGTAGCACCAAGAGTAGGCATTAAAATTCTTAGTAGCCTTTGATCTCAGTCTATTCATTATTTAAATTCAATTCAACAAACATTTATTAAGGACATGCTGTATAGAGTTTAGTGATGGGTTCTGTGAGAAAGAGCTTAGGTAAGCCAAATGTTCTGCCTTCATAGAGCTTATAGTTTATTAGGAGAATGAGACATAAACATAAATACTGAAAACTCAGGAATGCTAAGTACATGAGAGATACAAAATGCTATTTCCATGAAAACCATCCTAAGGTCATGCTTGATCTTCTTGCCACATTCAGTAGCCTTTTCCCCCCTTATGGTCCTCATATTCCTTTTTTTTCCCTCTGAAATTTTATATTATTGAACACTTCTCTTTAGATCTGAGATTTGGAGCTGACAGAAACTAGAGAGGTCAATCTAGTTCAGCCTTTTCAATTTACAAATGAAGAAATTGAAATCTTGGACAGGTAAAATTATTTGCCCAATGAAAACACAGATCATAAATGAGATAGCCTGGATTTTAACTTAGGTTCTCAGATGAAGCACTTTTTCCTAATTTTTTAAAATTATATTATTGGTACTCTTTGGCTTTTATGACAATGATCTCATGATTCTCTTACCTTTTTTATTCTTCTTTGCTATTTTTGTTGGTTTTTCATCCTCCTTCATCTTAAGAAATATGGGACATTCCCAAGTTTTTAGCTTAGATTCTGCACCCCTAGGACTTTCCTCCCCTTTTTCTTTGCTTTTCACTTCCCTTCTCCCTTCTTTTTCTTTTCCTCTCCCTCCACTCTTTGCTTCCCTCTTTTTCTCCTTTCTCCTCTTATTCATTCCTGCTTTCTCTCCTTTCTCTCACCTCTTTTTTCTCCTTTCTCTCTCTCTTCTCCTTCCTTTCCTCCCTTTCCTCTTTCTTTTTTCTCCTCTCTTCTTTTGTTTTTTCCTCCCATCCTTCTCTTCCTTCTCTTTTCTCTTCTTTCCCTTTCTCTTTCTTCTTGTTTAGTGACCTAAACCACTCATATGGCTTCAAATATTTCTTCCACATAAGCAACTTTCACATCTTCAAAAAGGTAGATTTTGGTTATTAGAAAAAAGTAACAAAATCTAAAAATAGAATAGGCTTTCCTTGGGAAATAATGTGTTTCCTCATACTGTAAGTCTTTAGTCTGGATAACTACTTGGTGGATACATTGAAAAGGCATTCAGACAGAGATTGGAGTAGAAAAACTCTGAGAACTTTTCCAACTTCTGAGAGTTTGCAAAATTTCTTTATTTATCCCTATTGTCTTCCCAGAGTTCTAGTTCTGTATTCTCAACTTCCTGTTTGGTATTTCCACCTAGATATTTTGTTGGTACTTTATGTCTAAAACATTTAAAAATTATGTTAATTAAATTTCATTCAACAAATGTTTATTTAGAACCCAGATCTTTCCATTTAAATCTACCCCTTTCATTGTGTTTATGTCTCCTACCACCATCCTTCCAGTTTCTCAGGCTTATCTATTTTGAACTTCCCTTTCTCTTCCATGCAATTATGTGACAAGTCTTATTGTGTTCCTCTATAATTTTTTTTTCTGATTGCCCTTTCCTCTTCTGCAACTACCCTAGTTTGGCCCTCATTTTTTATGCTTGGTACCATAGATTTATAATTATAATAGAATTTAGAGGTCATTTAGTGCACTTTCCCTGCCCATCCAGCCCCATATCCTGCTCCTCATTTTACAAGTGCAACCAAGTACTCAGAAGGTTAAGTGATTTGTCTAAGATTACAAAGGGTTGCTTTTTCTCAAGATTTATTCATGTAGATCATTATAAATGCCCTCCTACAGAGTTCCTTGCTCTGGTCTATTATGTTTTTAAACCCTCTTCCAAATCTTGCCTAAATAATTATTGGGTTTTTTTTAAAAAACTTTTTATTGCCAGAACCCATGCCAGGGTAACTTTTTACAACATTATTCCTTGCACTCACTTCTGTTCCGATTTTTCCCCTCCCTCCCTCCACCCCCTCTCCCAGATGGCAAGCAGTCCTATACATGTTAAAGAGGTTATAGTATATCTTAGATACAATATATGTGTGCAGAACCGAACAGTTTTCTTGTTGCTCAGGGAGAATTGGATTCAGAAGGTAAAAATAACCCGGGAGGAAAAACAAAAATGCAGGCAGTTTACATTCATTTCCTAGTGTTCTTTCTTTGGGTGTAGCTGCTTCTGTCCATCCTTGATCAATTGAAACTGAGTTAGATTTTCTCTTTGTCGAAGAAATCCATTTCCATCAGAATACATCCTCATACAGTATCGTTGTTGAAGTATATAATGATCTCCTGGTTCTGCTCATTTCACTCAGCATCAGTTCATGTAAGTCTCGCCAATCCTCTCTGTATTCATCCTGCTGGTCATTTCTTACAGAACAATAATATTTCATAACATTCATGTACCACAATTTACTCAACCATTCTCCAATTGATGGGCATCCATTCATTTTCCAGCTTCTAGCCGCTACAAACAGGGCTGCCACAAACATTTTGGCACATACAGGTCCCTTTCCCTTCTTTAGTATCTCTTTGGGGTATAAGCCCAGTAGTAGCACTGCTGGGTCAAAGGGTATACCAGTTTGATAACTTTTTGTGCATAGTTCCAAATTGCTCTCCAGAATGGCTGGATGTGTTCACAATTCCACCAACAATGTATCAGTGTCCCTGATTTCCCACATCCCCTCCAACATTCCGCATTATCTTTCCCTGTCATTCTGGCCAATCTGACCCGTGTATAGTGGTATCTCAGAGTTGTCTTAATTTGCATTTCTCTGATTAATAATGATTTGGAGCATATTTTCATATAGCTAGAAATAGTTTTTTTTAAATTTCTTCATCTGAGAATTGTCTGTTCATATCCTTTGACCCTAAAATAATTATTGTAATGTACCTAATAGCATCCTCATGCTATTACCATGTCAATTCTTTGCTCAAGAACCATCAATACTTCCTCAACATATGAAGTATAAAAATTTCTGATCTTTATGTTTAAGATCCTCTATAATCTGGCTCTCACCTGTCCAATCTTATTTCTTACTTCTCTTTATATAGTCTTCATACCAACTAAGTCAAATGACTGCCTTCCATTTGCATCCTACCAGCTCCTTTCTGTTTGCTGGAATGGCATTCTTCCACCTTCATCTATATCTGTGGCTGTCCTTACCACCCCCAAATTCACTCTGATCATCTAAAATCCCTCAAGCCTCCCCTTCTTTTTTAACCAACAGAAATGAACTCTCTCATCTCAAGTAAAATGTAAGTCCTCTCATCTACTTTTCTTATATATGAAGTAGCATGGTATAGTGCCTAACTTCTTAAATTGTGGTTGACAGCCCCATATGGGGTCTTGTAACTGAATGTGTGGGTCATGAAATTAAGATTTATTATCAGTAAATGTTTGATTTGTATACCTATATGCCTAAGGTTATGTAAAAATTTCTTGGACAAAAAGGAGTCATCAATGGAAAAAGTTTAAGAAGCTTTGGATAGTCCATAGAGAATTAGCCTCAGGAAGATTTGGAATAAAGTTCTCTCTGCTACCTTCTGTTTGCTTTCCTTCTGTTCAATTGATCTTATAAATAATGGCTTGCTGGTAGGATTTTGTTTGATAAACAACATCTTGTTTGTACATAGCTGTTTTCACTTAGTTTTATCCATTAGAGTATACGATCCTGAAGGCAGGGGCTGTCTTTTGCCTTCTGTTGTGTCTCCAGTGCTTAGCACATCATCATCGTTGTTGTTGTTGAGTTGTTCAGCAGTGTCTGACTGTTCATGATGCAATGGACCAAATTGACTCAAAGAAGTGTCAGACCAAGCAACCAACTATGGTTCTTCTAGTTTGTGTAGGGAGCATGTTCAATAGCCAGGACGAGGCAAAAGCAAAGAAAAAGCCCCATCCTTCCACCCCAAATTAAAAAAATACTCTCTCCCTCACCTTATAAGAACTATTCATTAATATGCTGCTAACATAACCTGTTTCTTTTTTAAAAAAATGTATAATACCTCCTGGGTGTCTTAAAACTAGTGGGCATTTACTTGATATCAGTTACTTTGATGAAGCAATCATATTCAAGTGGCAAAGGGAAGCATAGGAGGGAAAACTGACTTCGGAATCAGGAAGCCTTGGATTCAAATTTTGCTTTTAACACATCCTCCCAACTTCTCAGTGGCCCCAGATACCTTTCTAAGTCAGGGGTTAGTAACCTGGAGCCTATAAACCTGGATTTGTTGGGTTTTAAATAAGATAGATTTATAGATAGATAGATACCTAGATATTGATAACTACAGTTCAATATAATTGGTTTCTTTTATGTATTTTATTTTATGCATTCAAAAATTTTTTCTTCCTGAAAGTCTTCATCAGATTGCCAAAGGAGTCCAAATTATTTCAGACATCTAAAAAACATTTACTGGGCCACTTAAATAGCATTGTTATGTCATTGAGGATAACGAAGATGATAATAATAGCAAAAATTATAAATAATGTTTTTAGGTTCAAAGCACTTTATTATTTATATATCACATGTTTATCTATATATTTCTCTATAAATATATAATCTCATTTGATCCTCTTAATAAGGTTGATACTATGATTATTCCTTTTTTTTTGATAAAAGAAATTCATAGGCTAAGTGGTTTGCCCAGGATAGTATAACTAAAATTGTAAACAACAACATTCAAAACATCTGTACTCACTCTCTGTTCCTTTGCTTTATAAGAAAGAAGCCCTTTCCCTTGCTAAGACTAACCTTTCCTGTGATGTGGATCTAATCATATTACTCCTCTGGTTCAAAAATTTTCAGTGGCTTCCTATTGCCTCTAAAAATTCAGACTTCTCAGCCTGGCATTTAACCTGGCACCAAAATACCTTGTTATTCTTATTCCCCATTTCTCCCTTTCACATACTACAATGCAGCCAAATTAAACTACTATCTGCTTCCTGAACATTGCAAGTCATTCCCTTACTTTTTATATTCTTCTGTCAATCAATCGGCATTTATTAAGCAGCTCTTACATACTAGGCATTGAAGCCACAAAAACAGTAAACAAAACAATCTCTAAGGAGTTGGATATTTTAAGGCAAGGGAATTGGGGATTTCAGAAGATGGAGAATAGCTGGGAAGGGCAGAATTGAGTAGATACTGTATTGAAAAACTTTATATTGTTAGAGAGCACAGGTCATAAGGGAGAGAGAGAATATAGAAAAATAGGTGGGAGGAATATAAAATAAGAGAAACTTTACCTCCTCTGCTCTTTTATTTGACATCATGGGGGTGGCAGCATGGCATTGAAAGTCAGCATTTATTACTAACATTCATTTCTTGTTTGGTAATGGAGCAAGAGACAGTTATAGAGAGACAGAGGAGAGAGGAAGGGAGGGAGAATGTGGAGAAAGAAGGGAAGTGGAGAAAGAAGAAGAGAGAGAGACAGAGAGACAGAGAATGAATATGACTTATTGTAAACCATCACCACTAAACAGTAAATCAAGACCAAGGGCTCTTGAAATTTTGGGTCATATCCCACTGCAACAAAATAAATGTACAAAAAGTTAAATTTTCCAAGTCTCCATCAATAGAATTTTTTAAAAAATCAATAAACATAGCAAAATTGACATGGTAAATACCTAGAGGCGTGTGTTGCATGTAATGGGGTTTGAATTCAGCTCAATTCAGTTTAACAAGTATTTATTAAATGTTTATTGACTGGGATGCATGATATCATCTCAAAGGTCTTTTTCAGTCCTAAGTTTTATGATCCCATTTGCTGGGCCCCAGGGGATCTGTGCTCAAGAAGATTTTAGTATAATAGGGGAAGGAAAGTACACAGATAGCTAGGATAGAACTATTTGGTAAGTGAAGAGGAGATATCTGGGCAAAACATGATGAGAATTGGAAAAGAGCAAAATTTCTAAAAGAAACATAAGACATCAGAAGGCTTCGTAGAGGAGTTAGCATCTGAGCTTCAAGAGATGGAGATGATGGGGAGAGAAATCCATTCAGCTATGTGAGATAATATGAACAAAGAAAAACATGGGAGAAAATATGAGCAAAGATAGTGAATGGCAAAATAGAAAGGGAAGCTGAAAGATTTGTTTGGTTTAGCTGGAATTTAGACTAGACAAAGGGAGAAAATATGAGAAAAGGTTAGATAAGTAGGTTGGAGCTGTATTGTGTGGAAGATCTTGACTGTCAAGTTAAAAGTTTTTCTTTTATATCTGTAGACAGTGGTAAGTCAATGAAGGCTTTTCTAGTAGAGAAGTAACATGATTACAGTGGTACATTGGGATAATTATGTGGGAAATGATGTTGGATCTAAGTAGGAGATAAAGTTTGCTGAAGGTAAGGACAGTTGGGAGGCTATAAACTAATTTAGGTAAGGAGGAATGAAAGCTTGAACAAGAGGTGAGCAACTAGCTGGTACAGTGAATAGAGTGCCAACCTTTGAGTCAGGAGGACCTGCATTCACACTCAACCTCTGATACTTACTGTATGAACTTAGGCAAGTCACTTAACCCTATTTGCCTTAATTTCCTCATCTATAAACTGAGCTTGAGAAGGACATGGCGAATCATTCCAGTATCTTTGCCAAGAAAACCCCAAATACAGTCATAAAATATCAGACATGACTAAATCAATACAAGAAAAATGCAAATTATAAGGACCAGTTGCAAGCTAGAGATGTTGATTATTAATATGAAAAAAAAAACCCTAAATGTTCCATAGTCAGAGAAAGAAAGGCAGTTCAGCACTTTTTTTGTTTATTCTCCTTATTTGTAAAGAAACAGTGGAGAGATGATCCAAAATTTAACTGGTTGTGACTGGTTGGGAAACTAAGTATCTTGGTGCTTGCATTGGAATGTAGATGTGGACAGCCAGCCCAAGAATGATTAAGAATTGTTCATTTTTACCAACAAAGCCAATGGAGGTATTTATTACATTGAATCCTTTGCTTTCTTTGGTGCTCCTTCATTATGAGCTATTTTCCCAAATTTGAATGTGTATCCAGATGGAAAGTTAAGCCTGTACCATAGACCAAGAAACTAAAAGTTCTTTTGTGTTAGAACAGTCTAATTTATCTCATTTGTGCTGTAGAAACAAGTTGCAAATGTGTGCTCTTAATTGAAAATACCAAGAAGCAGCATTCAGCATGAATTTATTAGTTAAAGCATCCACTTACTGAGGAGCCTAGCAGCATTTGGCAGCTAGCTCAGAAGAACTGACAGAATGGTGGGGTTTTTCTTTTTCCTTTTATAGGAGACAGAACAATTAGAACATTGTCTTCCCCTAAAAAATTAATTACCAGCAGTGGCTTCAGAAGAGCTTTTCTTGTAATAGAACTGTCCTTCTGAAGTTTAAATGATGATTCCATTCTCCAGCCAAGCTTCCATAAAAGTGGAGGGGTGGTGGTAATGGGGAACTTGCTGTTTAACATTTTTCAGAGTCAGGCTCTAGATGCTGCATAGTGTCTGGCTAGTCCCCTACCCCATGGAAACCACACCATCCTTTTGAACACAGGTGATCATTATGACAGGTTAATGAAAGCCGGGCCTCCAAGCTAAATGAACTATTTGCTAAATCCTAAAAAAGAGAATTTGCTACAAGGGTCCAAGCTCTTCAATGTTCCTCTACTGTAGAAATGCTATATCAATGAAAAGGTGTTTTCTTTTAGTTGGGCACTGTCAGTAAGGTAGCTGAAGTCTTTCAGGTAACAGATCTTTTTTATAAACGGGGGAGAATGTAACATTACAAGGATTTTAAATAATAAAGAATGTAAGAGGCAGAGAATGTAATCTTAATCAGAAGTTCTGTGGCTCTTCCCTCCTTCAGACCAACTAGTGAGAGACTCTTAGAGATGTCTATCCATTATCTGTTGTGTGCCTAAATGTTGATCTGAATATAGCTTAAAAGGTAAGAGCATTGTTGACAAGTATTAGATGAAAGGTTCTATATAAGGAGCAGAGAAGTAGGGTATATATTTATGGAGATAATTGCAAGCAATGGAGGAATGTAAACACAAACAACAGAGACAGAGATGTGGAAACTTAGATTTAGGGAAGCTAAGTGACTTTCCAAGGGTCACACAGACAATAAGTGATTGAAGTTGAATTGGAACTCAGATTCTCTGATTTGAAATTCAGTTCTTTCCTCACAATGCCACAAGGTCTCATTAACAAAAACCCCTGGGTGGTAACAGTGTCCAAACAGGGAGAAGAATAATAGTAGATATATCCAGGAATTCACAAGACACAGTAATCAAGAAAGGAGTAAGCATTAAAACCAGTGGCTTTAGATGTGGATAACAAGCAAGGTAAACTTGAGATTTCTATTCAAGGAAGCAAATTTGACCTTGTCAGTATCATTGAGACTTTGTTAGAAAGGAATCATGACTAGAATATGACTGTGGAACATTCTATGCTTTATTCATATGGAATAGAAAAAATATAAGTCAGAGGGAAATTAGCATCCTAAGAAAAATAACTATTAATAACCAGTTATGGGGGAGATGCAGCCTTTTCCTTGTCCTATTTTCTTGTTTGAAACCCAGATTTGGAAGGACACTGTTGGTTTCTGCCAGAAATTTACTCTACCTAGATCATATTACCTAGGTGAATTCCTGCATACTGAGGTCTACTTAGGTTTGGATATGGATAATTTTTTTGTTTAAATTGCCCAAGGCTGGTGGTGATTTGGAGGCAAATCTTATTAGAATAGATCCATCTTTCATTATAATATTAATTCATTCTCATCACTTCTAAACTTATCAGAGTCAATTGCCATCCTTAGGAACACTTACTCTTCAAAGGACATATACTCATTGAATGGATTGTGTTAAGAGCTGTTTACAGGTCTCCTGAACTTGTCTTCTTGAGTTGCCATATTTTCCAGAAACAACTGCATCCAGAACATGCAGGAGGCCCTGAATGTGTCAAGGACAAAGTTCCCCTGAGCTGACATAATTTGTTGTTTTCATCCCAAATTGGAATCCCTATGTGTCCTTGAGAGACAAGGCAAGTGTCAGCCACTCTGTGCCAGGCTGGGATAATGCTTGTGCAGCTGGGGTCCTTTGCAGCTAAGCTAAGCCTCCTATTGCCATAGTTTAGCAGTTTCCAAGAGCAAAGAACGAGACTTTTTCCATCTATTTTGCTCCTTCCCATGAGGAGTGATCTTGTCTTTTTCCCACCTTTGCTGTATTTTCCCCTTCCCATGTCATACATTTTCTTGGTATCTCCTCCACCCTTTGTCCTGCTGTTAGAAAAATGCAACCTTCCGTAAAGGCTGTGAACCCTTTGGGTTCCACATGCACATTCATTTCTCTTAGAATAAACCTGGTTTTCATGTAAATCTGGTGATGATGTAATTATAGTTCCATGATAGTTTGGCTTTTGAGAGTATCACTGAACCTCTTTTATTAACAATATGCTAAAATTATTAATGGTTTATTACCCAGAATTTACCTCTCCAACTTTTAAAATGTCATAATCCTAAATTAAGAGCAAATATAGGAATTTGAATGGGAAAGCACAATTGAGGCAAACATTACAGCAAAATTAGTGAACCATACCAAAAAAAAACCCCTGCATGTTCCTTAAGGTTTTATCCTGTACCCCTTTCTCCCTAAATATCATCTTATCTTGTGATTTTATTAGTCTCTGTGGATTTAATTATTATCTCTCTGCAGATGATTTTCCCTTCTATTTGTTCAGCCCTAAAATCTCAGATCTCCAACAGCTTATTGGACATGTAGAAGTAGCTATCTCATAAACATTTATAGGATATCTCATAAACATCATTAAATTCAATATGTTCAAAAACAAACTCATTAGCTTTCCTGCCAACCCTTCCTTCTTCCCAACTTCCCTATGATTTAATAAGTACTTGTTGACTTGAATTGACAAGAATGACATATCTAGATGAGTTCAGGTTATTAGACTAGATGAAATACACTAAGTAATGAAAGAGCTGGTGAATATAATCACAGAGCAAACAGTTCTCACTAAAAACCCAGCATGGCTTCATGAAGAACATGTCTTGTTAAACTAATCACATTTCCTTTTTTGGCAGTTATTAAATTTATAGTTCTTGAGAATATTATAGCTATAATTTACTAAGATTTCTACAAAATACTTGACAAAGTCTCTTGTAATATCTTGTAGACAAAATGAAGAGATGTTGGTTAGACTTTAGTAAAATTAGCTGTTTGAGGATTGGTTGAATGTCTGAGTTCAAAGACAGCAGCTTGATATCAACTTGTGGGAAGGTCAAGAGTGAAGTGATCTGGCATCTAATCATGATCCTCTGCTGTTCATTGGTTAGATACCTTGGATAAAGGCATATATAGAATATTTTATCAAATTTGTTGATGATACATAGCTGGATAGCAAATAGCACAGGGGATACAGTACCTGGCCTAGAGTCAGGAAGATTTATCTTTGAGTTCAAATATGTGTAACCCTGGGCAAATCACTTAACCTTGTTTGCCTCAGTTTCTGCAACTGTAAAATGAGCTGGAGAAGGAAATGGAAAACGATTCCATTATCTTTGCCAAAAAAGCCTCGAAATTGGGTCACAAAGAGATGGACACAACTGAAAGGACTGGACAATAATATAGTCTGAGAAGGATATCAAGCACAATATATGACAGAAATGGGAATTCAATCAGGCTAGGATGATGGATCATATCTATTAAGATGAAATTGAGAAGAATAACTATAAAATTTTACATTAGGGTCCAAAATCTCAACATTATATTTTCAAAATGGATGTGAATGTGTGATTGTGACTAAACAATTCTTCTGAAAAAAACTCAGGATTTTAATTGGGACTGCAAGTATCATATGAAGGAACCATGTGATATAGCAGCCAAAGAAGCTAAAGATGTCTTAAGCAACATTCAAAGAATATTATGTAGAGCGCAAAAAAGTTGTCATTCCATTGTACTTTGCCCTGGTCATTGTGCCTCTGGAGTATTATGCTTAGCACTGGGCACCATATTTTAGAAAGAATATTTTCAAGCTACACAACATCCAGAGGAGGGATGGTGACCTAGATGAAGACCATATTATAGGAAGACTGGTTGAAGGAGATGAGAATTAAGCTTGGTAAAGATAAGACTTAAATAGCAATGATGGTTCTCTTCAAATATTTGAAGAATTATCTTATGGAAAAGGGATTGGATTTATTCTGTATCACTCAGAGAGCAGAAGAAAAAAAATTGCAGAAATATAGATTTCAGCTCTTTGTAAAGATGAACTTTCTGCCAATTAGATTTCTGCAGAAGTAGAAAGGTCTGTCTTAGGAAGTAGTAGATTCCCTCTCACCAGAGGTCTTCAGTTCAAAACATGACAATTACTTTTTATGTGGATGCCTATTCCCAACTCTCCTCATCACCCCCTCCTATCAACTACTTTCTCCTCGAAGAAACTTCTATGCTAAGCTTCCACTCTCCCAATTAATGACTCTTTTCCCTGAACTATTACTTTAGGAAAAGCCATGGCCATATTTCATTATATTGTTGACTCCCTAGGAATCTTATCCATTTTGATCCCTCATAAGTATAAGTATTATTTTCCTTCCTTTACTCTCCATTTCAGTTCTGCTCAAATAAGCTATGATCAAATCAGTTTTATCATTATTCCTGGATAGTTAATGTCTCTTTTTTGTGTTGAATCTCCCACTAGAATGTAAACTTTTTGAGGGCAAGAACTATCTTTGCTTTTTGTATTTGTATACCCAGCCATTAGCATAGTGCTTGACATTTAGTGAGACCTTAATACATGCTTTTTTTGTTTATTTTTTTCCATTATTAAGGAGATTTCTATATAGGCACAGGTTCTATTGAAATGTCCTCTGAGTTATCTTAATTATATATATATCCACACAACTTTATAAAGAATAAAATAAAATATCCCAACTCCAAATTTATACGGATTAGGATCTTAAATTGATACTCTAATGAACAAAAAGAAAATGAATAAAACAAACAAATACATAAATAGAAAAGAATAAGTAAATAAAGATAGTATACTTTCAGAAGAGTTGAAAGATGAGAAATATGAAAAAGGAGGAGAGGAATAATAACTATTTTTTATATATTACATCAAGATTTCTGAAGCATTTTATAAATGGTAACTCATTCTATCCTGAGGACAAACCTGGGAAGAAGGTGCTATTATTATCTCCATTTTACAGATGAGAAAATTGAGCCAGATAGAAATTAAGCGACTTCCTCAGGGTCACTAGTAGTAAATGTCTAAGGCTGGATTTGAAGTCGTCTTTCTGACTCTAGGTCAAGAATTCTATTCACTGTGCCAGTTGTAGGACTTAATATTTTTGTATAAGAAATAGTCATGTCCTTTTGCTTTCAGAACTGACCTAAAGTTAATATTGCAAGGTGAGTAGTATCTTATTTATGTATCTTGAAGCCATACTTACACCCAAGTATGATGTGTCCTCACTGCATAGTCAAATGCTTGAATAAATGAATGATCATCATTTGCTTTTCTCCCAAGATATTGGTTCTGAGTGAGAGACTGTGTATATACACAATATACCTAATATGCAGAATTAATAACTTAAAATGCAGAATTGTATCTATGTGCAGTGTTTGGGCCTTTTTCTTTTTCAATCTATTTATGGTATAAAGTGATCTTGCTTTTTAAGAGTACATGTGTCTCAAATGGACTTTAGTTTATCTGGAATAACTTCTCATAAGGGTCAGAGAAAAATTATTTTAGGTCTTTGACTTTAAAGTTTTCCTACTAAGAGAAAATATTCAGACACAATCCTGTGCTTTACATGTGCATAGTTTTTCTTACTCATTTGTAAGGATTTATTGCAATGTTTTGTATCTCTGGTAAACAGGCAAAGATCTGTTTCTTCTAAGTTTCCCCCATTAATTCTAATTACTACATAAATTCAGTAGAAAATTTTGCAAATGTGGTACTGGTTATTTTTTTCTTTGCGCTTAATTTTTCACTTTTTCCATTAAAAGATTCCTGGCTTTTGATAATGCATCTGTTTATGATTTGCTTTAATTTAATTATATTTATTTTTAGGTTTTTCATTATGTATACTTTTAAGATGTGTTTAGGGGTAAAAGACTTGGCTAATTTAACTTAAAATGTTTGGAAATAAATATTAAACCATGATGAATCCTTACAGGGCCACTTATTTCCTTTTTTCCTTTTCTTTTTTGTGTTTGGTATTTTGGATATCTACCACTGTATTTATCATGACTAACTACAAATTTAGTTGTATGTCTATATATGCCTAATAACATGCAAATGTGTATGTGTATGTGATACATATATATCCAAATATGGAATTGTTTATCTAGTTTATTTTTCTATCTCAATGGTGCCAAACATCCAGCAAATCTTTATTTAACTTGTACTGTTTGTAGAGCACTTTGCTTGGTACTGGGGGAGATATAAAGTTTAGAAAAAATGAGCTCCCTGCCTTCATGTTGAACACAGACTGTGATAGAAATAAATTGCAAATAAAAAATAATATAATATACAATATTTTTTTATTAAAGCTTTTGATTTTCAAAACATATGTATGGATAATTTTCAACATTCATCCTTGTAAAACCTTGTATCTCAACTTTTTTCCCTTTCTCCCCCTCACCCCCTTTCTTAGATGGTAAGTAATCTAATATATGTTAAACATGTACAATTCCTCTATACATATTTCCACAATATAATATACAATATTACATAATAAGTACATCATAGAGTTGTAAAATAAAGTATTTTCAAGATGTGAGGGGTCTGGTTACTGCTGACCTACTGGAAAAGAGGGAATTGGGAAAGACTTCATGGAAGAGATGACATTTGAATTGAGTTTTATGGAATAGTTAGAAATTCAGCTTGCAGAGAAGGATAGATGTTCTAGGTAGACAAAGTATAGAAAGATACTGGGATAGAAATAATTATTACTGTAGTAATGATAATAATAATTATTATTGTTAATATTTGTATAGTACCAAAATGTGCCAGACACTTTGCTAAACATTTTACAATTATTTCATTTTATCCTTACCACAACCCTGGAAGGTATGTACTGTTATTATTTCTATTTTATAATGGAGGTAACTGAGGACGACAGATATTAGTTGACTAGCCCAGAGTCACATGACTAGTAAGTATCTGAGGCTGGGTTTGAACTTGAGTCTTCCTGACTCCAGCTTTGGCAGTTTGTGCCACCTAGTAAACCACTATACGTGTCCAAAGAACAGAAAGTAACCAGTATAGTTTGGCTATATCATGGAGTATATGAAGCTGAGTAATATGATATAAAATACAGTGGTTCTTTAATGCATGGGAATTTGACTGTTGGGCAAGGAATTTGAATTTGAATTAGTAGGCAAATTTTATTTAAAGGAGCAATGTAACCAAATTTATACATAAGAAGGACAATTTTGGCTATTATTGAAGGAATGGAGTTGAGAAAGGAGAGGCAAGAAGATGTAAGAGAAAGCTATTTTATTTTTTTTAATAAAAATATCCAAAACCATAAGCTTTATCTTAATAAATACATAAGAAAAAAATGACCAAGTACAACATTTATTTATGCTAAAATAAAAATAAAACTTTACAAGCACTGAGGGACTTTTAAAAATATCATAAAATAATAAAATATTACTAAAAGTAAATATGCCATGAAAGGGGGATGTAATAGTAACTTTCCTAATAAATTGAGTAATAACTAAAAGTAGCAA
Source organism: Sarcophilus harrisii (assembly GCF_902635505.1). NCBI lineage: Eukaryota > Metazoa > Chordata > Mammalia > Dasyuromorphia > Dasyuridae > Sarcophilus > Sarcophilus harrisii. The sequence continues at coordinate 191,359,451 of NC_045429.1, forward strand.
CCAGCATTCATATAAGACCCACTATGGGTCTAGGCATCATGCCAAACATTCTACAAACACTATCATTTCATCTCTACAACAATCCTAGGAGGTAAGTGCCTTCCCTATACCCATTTTACAGCTGAGTAAATTGAGCCATAGAGAAATTAAGTGACTTGCCCAGGATCAGACTGCTAGCAAGAGTCTGAAAAAGGATTCAAACTCAAGTCCCTTCAGAGGTCAGTATTCTCATTTACTGTACTACTTAGTTGGAGGAAGCTATTTTAAAAGACTTAGAGAATCACTGGATACAAAAACTAGAAGAGAATTTTAAGGTTACAAAGGTGTCACTCTGTGAAGCTAATAAGTATCTACTTTTCTAAGTAAGTTCTAAAATTAAAATTCTAAACTTCAGTGCCCAAGATTGAGGGATTTTTAGACTAATGCCATCAACTGTAAATGTTTGGTATTGAAACCTATCTCTATGATACATTGGAAAGACTCCAGCTAAAAGCAGGAGAGCAAAATTTTAGAAACTGAGATCACCAAATTCCTTTTGTTTTTAGGACAAGGAGTTGCAAAGGACAATTAAAATTGGTGGAATAGAGAAACTGCCCCAGAATACTGACAATGAGTTAAAATGTAATGAACTACCATCTGAGGGTAACAACCCCCAAGTTCCTGCTCTGCCACAATATTCAGCATCATTCCATAAGACTGGTTATCATTTTCTTGCTAATAGTTTTTAGCTTAGTGATTAGTTTTATTTTGTTTTCCCCCAGGGGAAGTGCCCTAACATGAACATAAAATAGATTTTACTTATAGCTAATGTTTTGGAATTACATATGAGAGTAGGATCAACCATTCAGAGCTAGAAAGACTCTGGATTTAGAAGTTATATCATCTGAATCCATCTTTTAAGAGATAAAGATATTCAGAACCAGGTAGATTTACTGACTTCATGTAAGTTCAGATGGGTACTGTTGGGGAATATGACTTAAAGATTAGAAGCCAGGTTTTCTGTTTACAGGACCAATGCTCTTTCCATGTGACTGCAATATTTTTTTCCATCAACCTGTAATAGATGGCCAAAGCTATTTGAAAGATTTAGTATTTATAGGTAAACTTAATGATAAAATAATTTTTCAGAAACAAGTTTGGAACCAAATGTGATTTGGGGATGAACAAATACTTGAAGTAGAAGGAGGAAAGAATTGTGTTCTTTCTCTATCTTCCTCAACTTGTCATAAATGTCCCTAGAAATGATCCCATACTTAACTTTCTAAGATCCTAGGAGAATGAAGTTCAAGGTTGGAGAACCAGTTCCAAAGCCATGTATGCTATCAGCATGTAAGAACATGGACATTCCTGAACCTTAGAATCAGGGTAGAGAAAATGATGTATTGAGAACCGGATCCTGAGAGGGTGCATAGAGGACATGTTGCTTCTGGCTACAGCAAATGGAATCCATAGCAACATTTGTTTCCAGATTCAAAGGACAATATCTTATCTTATATAACCTCATGATTATATGCTTTGGATTATCCTTGTGAATGTTCAGCAAAGACATTTTAATCCTTGGCCAGCTTTCCCTGCTGACAAGCATACCCTTGAACTATCATCTACCCTTACTGCTAGCCTGAATAAAATATGGTTAAGAAAGCAAATATGCTGCAAGAAAAGTCTCTAATGCTCTCCAAAGCCAAATATAAATAACATATGAGCCATGCATATCACTGCTCTCCTCCGTTAATGTCTGCCTGTTACTGAGAGTTGTTGGTATATGAATCTAGCCTGAACTGAGACTGTGTATTCTATGGGCAGGCAGCCCAGAAGGCTTTGTTACCACCATCACAATTCCCAAAGAATATAGAAGATGGATGTTTAAAATGTACCAAGCTCTGCAGTTAGGGAAGAGATACAGCACTCTGCCTTAGGTAGTAGTTTATTGCAATATGTCAGGAGCACCATGAAATAGCACACAAACATCTTAGGGTAGGGCTATTATAATATATATATATATATATATATATATTATATGGAGAGAGAGAGAGAGAAAGAGGGAGAGAGACAGACAGACAGACGGAGAGAGAGAGACAGAGAGAGAGACAGACAGAGACAGAGAGAGACAGAGAGAGAGAAAGAGAGAGAGAGAGAGAAAGAGAGAGAGAGAGAGAGAGAGAGAGGAGAGAGAGGGAGAAGGAAAGGGAGAGGGAGAGGGAGGAAACCTTCTGTTTTAGAAAGTGTTTACCTCATTATAGCCTTAGGAGATAAGTCAGGGGCAGCTACGTGGTGCAGTGGAGAGAGCACCAGCCCTGAAGTAAGGAGGACCTGAATTCAATTCTGACCTCAGACACTTAACATGTTTTAGCTGCATGACCCTGGGCAAGTCACTTAACCTCAATTGCCTCAGCAAAAAAGGAGAAAAATTGGTCAAATATTAGGTATAGGGGCAAATATTGAACAGATACCAGTGATTTCATTAAAATGGGAAATTTAATGATGAGGAAGTTTCTTCTACCAATGCAGATGAGCCTATTTTCTATAACTTCGCTATAATAGAGAATTATTGAGAGGTTAAATAACTTGCCTGGAGTCAAATGGCCATTATAAGTCAGAGGTAGAACTTGGACTCAGACCTTCCTGAGACTGAGACCAGATCTATCACCATGCCATACTGCAAATATTAGCATCCCATTTTGTTGAAGAGGAAATAGGGCTTCAAGAGGTTGTTAAATGATTTGTTCAAGTCATGTAGCTAGGAGATGTTTAAACCAGGGACTGTATCCAAATCTTCTAGAGGGAGGGAGGGAGGAACAGAGAGGATCGGGGAGAAAGGAAGAGTGGAAGAAAGAAAATCTAGATATAATGTACAAGAAAATGCACACTGGAGACGAATTTGAACATTTCAGTTAAATCCTTCTCCCATTCCTTACTAGATACTAATGGTATTGGTTATCCTCTCTGAGGCTCAGTTTTCTAATTGCTTCTTTCATAGGTTTGTTAGAATTACTTGAGAGTGATAGGTAGATAGCAAAATCATGTATTAACCCTTAGAAATAATGCACCTAAAATCACTACGAAATAATGTACATAAAATCACAAACTTTAAAGAACAATGTCAGTGTAAATTATTGTTGTGGTAATGTATCCTGGGTTATATTTTGATCCTGAAATCAGTAAATGTTATTGAATACTTCCTTAGATTTTTTTCTCTTTATCTAAGCTTGGTTTAGAGAGACAGAGAAACACAGAGCACTTTTGTGAAATAATCATCTCTCTTTTTAAGGATATGTGGGAATCATGTGTGCCCTTGATTGAGTGCGAGTCCCTCAGTAGGCACTACCATTATTAGAAGATTGCATTTCAACCATTATCTGAGGATGCCCACACCACTGAAGTTACAACTTAATAGAAAACAAATAAAAAACTTTATAAAAATGGAAATCTCAATACTGTTTAAAGAATGATTAAATGATGATAATTTTGGTCTTTGAAGGCATAGCTGAAAATATTTTGGGAAATACAATTGTTTTGTCCTTTAAACAACACTGTAATGGTTCAGGTAAGAGGCAGTGTAGGACACTGGAAAGAGCACACACTCTGAAATTGGAAAACCTGGGTTTGAATAGTGCCTATTATGTGACTTGAGATAATCTTGAATTTCCATTTCTTCACTTCTGAAATGAAGCACAACATGACCTTTTATGTCCTTTACAATTCTATATCTATGATCTTATGATTTTAAAAGATGAAAATAATTTGTGAATGTTCCTACATTCATTCACATAATAGTAATGTGTCTCTTAGATAATAGACATTGCATTAGATCATGTTTTTTGTAAGACATAACTGAAGAATAACTGAGCAACAACAGCAACATAGGTTATGTCATTCAATTGTGTCTCTTTATGATTCCATTTGAGGTTTTCTTAGCAAGAATACTGGAGTGCTATGCCATTTCCTTCTCCAACTCATTTTATAGATGAGGAAACTGAGGTAAACAGAATGAAATGACTTGCCCATGGTGACATAGCTAGCAACTGTCTGAGGCTGGCTTGGAATTCAGATCTTCCTGAATCCAGGTTAGCATTTTATTTACTACATTACTTAATTGCCCTGCATTAAAATATAGGATATTGCTCCTTTGAAGAATTAATCTAGAGAGTATGTCATAAAAGATAGAGAATTGATCTCAGAGTAATGAAAACCCAGATTCACACAAATTGGCTATAAAACCTTGGGCAAGTACCTTAACCTCAAAGTGCATCAGACAATTCTATTAAGAATATTAATTGCATAAAAAAAGCCCATCTACATTGATAGAGGAAAAAAGTCTTTAAAGGAGCACTCTCCACTGGTAAAATCACAGTATGGGCAAAAGAAAAGGAGAGAATAAATCTGGTTGTCAAATTTCTCTTAGTAAAAAGGAACTCAATTATATTTAAAGCTGACAAGCCTTTTAAGTTTTTAGCTTCCTACACTAAAGCATGATGATGATGTGTGTAGAGTCAGGAAGGTACAGATTATATACATGTGTGTGTGGCCTTGAAATTGTTTCAAATTAATCCTGACTTGTCCTGATACATTGTTCTTACTGAATAATTACATAATTATGTAACGGATGAAGGAGGCCATCAACCACGTTACCAGTGCTATTACTGTACTATACATTATGATTCCTTTCATTTTATTTTTTTTTCAGCCTGGCTTTATGAAAAAACTAGGCAGAAAATCAAGTACTGGGGAAGGCTGAAGATCAGCAATTTAATACTTTAACTACATCTGTTCTTTGGTTTGAAATCCCTCTTTGAAATGACCAATCGGGACCATTTTCAACTTTCAGTGAATGGAATGAATTATTAAATGACTACCACATATGCCAGGTGCTTTGGTGTCTAAAAAGAAAGGGATGCAGTCTTTGTTCTCAAAAACTTTAAACAAGCAAATAAATAGCAGTGATACAATCAAAATGATAATTATATGAGAGCTAGAAAGTGTGTTCCAAGATCTAGAGGAGGGAATCTTGTCTAGAATGAATGGTAGGATACCAGTATCTAGGAAGAAATCTTGAACAAGAGGACAAATAATTTTTTTTTTTAATTATAGCTTTTTATTTACAAGTTATATGCATGGATAATTTTACAGCATTGACAACTGCCAAACTGTTTGTTCCAATTTTCCCCTCCTTCCCCCCATTCCCTCCCCCAGATGGCAGGTTGACCAATACATGTTAAATATGTTAAAGTATAAATTAAATACAATATAAGCATACATGGAGGACAATTAATCTTAACTTGGAAGGTTGTGTAATATTCAGAAGATTAAGAGGACAGGAGATCAGTTTATTTGGAAGAGAGAATGTATATGAGAATGTAAGCTCTTTTGGAAAGTATGCTCTTTGAGGACAGGTACTATTTTTACTTTTTTTTTTTTGTATTCTTGGTGCTTAGCATAACATTTCGAACATAATAATAGCAAGGATTTCTATAACACCTTCTATAATACCTCTTTACAAATAAATCATTCAAGATATAAGCAGCTCATAGTAAGCACTTAAATGTTTTTTGTTGGGAGGAACAGAGTGGGAAAGAAAGTTTATGTGAACAGTTGGCAGTGTTTCAGTGAACAGTCAATAGTGTAATTTGACTAACTACAGAATAAGGTATTTATGTAGGAAAGTAGTGGGAGATAAGGCTGGAAAAGTTGGGTAGGGAATGAAGGATGCAAGCTAAGGAATTAGACAATTTGTTAGGTAAATAATAGGGAGCCATTGAATATTTTTGAGTAAGGCAGTTATAGGACGAGAACCCTGATTTAGAAATATTTCTCTTAAATTGGTGCGCAGGTTTGATAAGAAATACTAGAAGCAGGGAAGATTAGATAGATACAAAGGTATTGCAATAGAACAGGAAACAGGTAATAAACTCTTAACAAGGTTTAGAATTGGGTGCTTACCCAGAACAATAATAGAAATACAGGCAGATATAACAGAAATTGTGTGATATTTCAAGAGACATTCCTCAATGAATAAGTGGTTAAAAGATATAAACAGTTCTAAAAGAATTCTAAAGTGAAAAATTGCTTTTCAGATAATTAATAATAAAAGAAATGCAAATTCAGACAATTACAGGCTCAACTATACATGCAGAAAATAGGTAAGGATGACAAAAATAGACATAGTAATGTTAAAGGGATTGAATGAAGGCAGACCATAGCACTCATATATTTTTGATGGGTTTGGTGGACAGCATTCAAGACAGCAACTTGGAATTATGCTTTAAAAGTGTCTAAACTATCCATAGTCTTTGAACCAAAGATTCCACTTGATTTCACCAACTTGGATATATATCCCAGGTAGGTAAGAAAATAGAAAGGTTCTATAGATAACTGTTTTTTTTTTTTTTTTTTTTTTTTTTTTTTTTTTTTTGCAGCAGAGAACCCTAAACAAAGAAGGTACCTATCAACTGGGGAATGATTGAGCAAAATTTGATAAATGAATATAGTAGAATATTATAAAGAAAGGGATACAGTCTTTGTTCTCAAAAACTTCATAATCTGGTGAGGAGGATAAAACAAGCAAATAAATAGTGATACAATCAAAATGAGAAATGATGACTGAATAATTCGGAGAAACTAAAGAAAACCTATAGACTGATATGGGGGTGAAATAAACAGAACCAGGAAACCAGTATCCACAGTGGTGGATATCCATATCTAAACATGCAAATAGAAACAACAACAAAATAAAACTTAATGTTCTCTAATTATAATGACCAAGATTGGCCTAAGAGAAGCTGAAAGCTGAAAGAAGCTGGGAAAATGTGCCTGCTTTCTTTCCTTAAGAGATGGGGGACTATGAACTTGAAAAATTATATTTGTCAGATGTGGTCAATGTATTTTGTTAATTTTGCTGTAATGTTCCTTTCCTTCTGTTCCTTAACTTTCTCTTGTCCTTTCCTTTTCCTTTCTGCTTCTCCCTTTCCCCTTCTCTTCATCCTTTCCATTCTTTTCTTTTCCATATTTGTTGTGAAGTAAGGTTTGCTGGATTGTGGAGAAGGGATTTGGAAATTAATATTTAGAATAGCATCGACAATTTAAAAAAAACAACAAAAGAACTTGCAGAAAATAATACCTGACTTTTTTGGGGGAGGAGAAGGAGGTCTGGGATAGAGAAGAAATTGAGGTAATTTTGAGTCACCTTGAACTTTTGACTCTGTATGGTTTATGTGTCATTCATTAGCAGAAGTAAAGAAATCAGAAATAGAAGTTTGTTTTATACCAAAAGGCCACTGAGTTTTGTTTTGAAAACCAAAAGGAGTTAGATTAGTCAATACTTAAGGACTCTTCTGGAGTTCAAATATAGAAACTAAAGCTCAGAAAGGTTTAGTGGCTTGAGGTCATACATCTAGTAATAATAGGGTAGAATTTTAATCCAGATTGCTGAGCTAATGCCTTTTTTATTGTCCTGGACAGCCTCACTATGTCTAAAAGCACAATTGGAAATGCTATCTGACTGGAACTCAGAAGAATCTGATATTAGAAATAATAAATTAGGGTAGTATTTGCATAAATGTGATGGTTAAAATTGGAGGAATGGATACAGTCACTGAAAGAGAAGAGCTACAAAATAAACCTTGGGGGATGCCAACAGTTAGGAAGAGGAGACAGAGAAGGAGAGAGATTGATTAGGTTGGGTCTTGTACATGGGTCACAAAGATATATTTTAACTTATGTAGAATCACACAGTTGTGATTTCTCTATTCTATCCCTTCCTCTTATCACTGCTGATCTATAGTTTACCTCAGTCACCTTCCTCCCACCACCATTATCTTTTATCCCAGACTCATTTTTTCACTTTTAACTCAGATTCAATAAACTCAGTTGTGACCAAAAAAATTCCCACCCAAATTCAAATCAGAAAAATTTGGGAACTTTTATGGATAAGCATCTTTTAATCATAAGATTTTTTTGGTAGGGAGAGATAATGTCAAATTTGTTTTGGATTCAGTTCTTTTCACTTAGATGTATAGTTGAAAGAAGATTGCTTGGAGTCAAGTGACCTGGGTTAGAATCCCAGTTCTACCATTTAATACCTTAGGTAAGTCATTCAATCTTTCTGTGCCTCAGTTTCTCCATCTATAAAATTTGAGATTTGGACTAGATGACTTCTAAGAATCCCTCCAGTTGTAGATTTGTGATCTAATAATTTTGTATATTAAGGAGTTTTGAATAAAGACATACTTATTTAATATTCCAATTAAATAGGTGCCATATTTTGTAGATGAAAAATGTCAGTGATGACTGTGGTAAAGGAAAACAATACTGATAGACTTTTGAATGCTGATGAACAAAGTTATAATCCTCCAAAGGAGCATGTCTCCTGACTTTTGAAAGAGAGGTGGTAGACTATGCCATCTCGAATGAGACATATGCTGTCAGATATTTCCTGTGTGTTTATTTGTTTTGATTAAATATATATCTTTGTTTTAAAAAAAAGGTGGGTTTTATTGGGGACCAGAAAATTTCAGTTTATATATACATACATATAAACATAGTTTGCTACATGGATATAGACATAGTTTTACTGGGTATATATGCATACACACATATTCACATATACCTATACACATGTATATTTTTTCTTTTTTTCTTCCTTATTTTCTTTATTTTTCATTAAATCTTTTTATTTTCAAAATATATACATGGATAATTTTCATCATTCACCCTTACAAAATCTTTTGTTCTAATTTTTTTCCTCCCTTCCCTATTCTCTCTCTGAGAGAGCAAGTAATCTAATATGTGTTAAATATACACAGACATATATACATACATTATACATACATATTTAAAAGGCCATCAATATAACATTAAGAAAAGTGAGTTCAAGCAAATCAGAAGCAATTCTCAGGTCATGATTACTCTGATTATACCTAATTTGCAAAACAGCAATATGGCATTAGAAAGTATGAAAAACAAGTTTCTAAAATTTATCATTTTTTTCCCCCATTGCATTTATCTACCCATTTTATCTTTTTTTTTCCCTTCATTTTCTCTTCACAAAAGTATTTCTCTGATTATCTGGGGCCTGGGTCATACAGACAAATGAACGTCTTTGTTGCCATCAGTTGGTTAAGTAGTCCCACTAATTCTAGTTCTCAAGATTTCCCCTCTCCCCATCTCTTCCTAGTGTATGCTGGTGGTATAGTGGATAGAATGTCTGACCTAGTGTCAGGAAGAGCAGAATTCAAATTCAACCTCATCCACTTACTAGCTGTATACATTGGGCAATTCACTTAAGCCAGTGCTTCAGTTTCCTCATTTACAAAATGGAGATAATAATGACAGCTACTTCTCAGGATTATTGTGAGGATCAGAGATGATATTTATAAAGTGCCTAGCATATTACCTGACACATAGTAGGTATCATATAAATGTTAGCTATTATTATTATTATTACACTACTAAAGATGATGGTGATTTACTTATTCAGACAATTTCAAAACTAAACCTGAAATGGGGAAGGACGCATGTCCTCAGATCTTTGACTTTTCCTTCTCCTTCATGTCATCCCCATATTTGATCGTTACCAAATATTGTCAATTCTAGCTCCATAACCTTTATTGCTTTCAATTACTTCTTTGAATTCATATGACCATTACCTTGGTTCAGACTTTATTTCCTGGACTATTTATCAGTCTTCTAAGAGGGCTTCATTCTTCCAGTCTCTCCTTTCTCCAAACTATTCTCGATATGACTGCCAAAATAATCTATGTCTAAATCTGCTCCTATCGCTTGCTTGCTTAAAGAACAAAAAAAACACCTTCAGTGTCTTCTTATTTCTTTTAGGATAAAATATAATTTCTGAGCCTGGCATTTACAGGTCTTTCACAATCTAGCTCTTAAACTAAATTTCCATTTCAATTTATAATTTCAAACTTTTGGACTTCATTGATTCTTCTTTATAGCCAAAATGGCTACTTAGCTATTTCTAGAACTTGAAGTTAATCTCCATGCTTTCAGGATCCTTATTCTTTAAGACTCAGATACTGCCTATTCTGTGAAGCCTTCCCTAATTCCCTTTAATTATTGGTTCTCACTCCCTCCTCATGTCAACCTTGGATTTAATTTTCTATGTACTTGTTATATCCCAACCCTCCTCCCCCACAAATGAAGCTTCTTGAGGGCACAGTGATTTAATTTTTATTTATATCTATAACACTTGAGAGGTAATGTCATGTAGTAAAAGGTATCAAAAACAAGGACTGAACAACTCTGAAATGTAATTGGGGTATATTCAACAAAAATATAATAGATAATATTAATATCAATTGCTAAGTTGTTGCAGAATTGTCTGGTTCTTCATGATTCCATTTTCAGAGTGTTTTGCCATTTCCTTCTCCAGCTTATTTTACAGATGAAGAAATTGAGGCAAACAGGTTTAAGTGGCTTGTCCAAAGTCATAAAGCTACATAGCTGACTGAGGCTGGATTTGAATTCAGGAATCCTTTAGTTTCCAAATTCACTGCAATATCCATGATGTCACCTACTCTCCTGGTTCTGCTCACTTTACGTCTCGTCACTTCATATAAATCTTCCCATGTCCATCAGAAATCATTCCTTTTGTAATTTCTTTGGCCCAATAGAATTCTATTACATTTCTCTATCACAATTTGTACAATCATTCTCCTACTGATGGGTGTCCCACTAATTTCTAGTTCTTTGTTGATAAAAAAGTTTTATTATAAATATTTTTGTACATATCTGATCTTTTCCTTTTTTGATCTCTTTGGGGTCTAGGCCTAGTGTAGTATGACAGGATCAAAGAATATGCCCAGTTTACCAACTGGACATAGTAACAAATTGTTTTCCAGATTGTCTAGAACAATTAATTCACTTGATCCTGCTTTTTACCATGATAGGCTATCATTGCCAGTATCTTATCTTTTAAAGACAGAAACAACAATAAAGCATTTGAGAGTATTATCTTATTTAGAAATGCTGAGACCCCTTCTAGAAATTTACCTTTTTTCAATTACTGGCATTTTAAGTATTCCATAAGTATTTCTGTGTACATCCCATTAAGGTTTCTGGGTCTCCTGCCATTCTTTGCAGCTAGATGGTACAATAGAGAGAATGTCTGGTCTGAAGTCAGGGAATATTCACCTTCCTGAGTTCAAATCCAACTTCAGACACTGTATGACCTTGAGTAAGTAACTTAACCTCTTTGCCTCAATTTGTTTCCTCTTCTATAAAATGAGTTGAAGAAGGAAATGGCAAACCATTGTAAGTATCTTTGCCAAGAAATTCCCAAACAGGATCAAGGAAAGTGAGACACAATTGAAAGGACTGAACAACAAAATATTCAAGTAATCATTTGGTCCCTTAGCTATTTCATGAAAGGTCAAAAAGTAGAATCCTTTTTGGCTATAGTATTTTCCTTCTTTTTTTCTCCTTCTTTTCAAATCTATTTGCAGATGCTAATCCCCTGCAGTTCAGTTTTGTAGACTGTCTGCTGCATCAAGACATTGTTTTTCTTCATTTGTTCAGTATTGGACTAACATTAATTTAGAAAGATTCTTCATATTTCTCAAATTATCCAGGAATGAACTAATTTCTATCTCCTTAATGGAAGCTATTATGTTGAAATGATAGATTGCTACTGTTGACAATGATAATTCATCCTACACTTAGTAAGTGTGAAGCCAGAAGCCCACAAAGGAGCTTTCTTTACCTTATTTATTTAGGTTAGATCATCATATTTTTACATTACAATAGCTTTATTTTTCATCATGTGTTTGGTTATTATCCTCGTGTTTACTACTGTACCCTGGATTTTGAGTCATTTTTCAGTCAGTCTAACTCTCTGTACCCCATTTGGAGTTTTCTTAGCAAAGATTCTGGAGTGATTTGCCATTTCCTTCTCCAGTTCATTTTATATATGAGGAAATGAAGACAAACAAGATTAAGGGATTTGCCCAAGGTCCCACAGTTATTAAGTGTCTGAGGCTAGATTTGGATTGAGGAAGATGAATCTTCCTGATTCCAGGCTGGGCACTGGAACCACCCACATGTCCTGTACCTTATTACAAAAATAAAAATATAGATAATTTCTCTCTCCTTAAAATAGGAATTGCAAAAAAAGTTTACCCTTCCTCCAAATCATCACTGTATTCCTTCAAATAACAACAAATGTTGGCATTATCCAACTGAACTTAGGCAGATTAATAAATTATACTGACTGATATATAATATCTGGGGAGGAGCCAGCAATTCTCTGCTTGGGTGGTTTACACTGCCTAACGTAAGCAGCTTAGTTAATGTTACTATTTGACCAGTGCTCTTGATAGAGAATAATAGAATGCTACAGCTGGAATGGATATAACATCTTTCATCCCAAACTCTTCATTTTACAGATGAGAAAATTGTTGCTGATATTGCTTTGAATCTTGGTAATTTTGAATCATGTAGAGATTAGTTCATGAATTTTGATGTTAGCTTGTTCTGAATTTTTTATTTGGAATCTTTACAGTAATAAATACAGTTGTCAAGGTAACCAAAAAGTTTTAAAATCCAAGATTTTTAAAAAATCATCTTCAGATGTCATTTTTTCTTTCTATTATGTTTTTAAAAGCCATATATAGTTTTAATTTATATTCAAGTTGAACATATCACTAGGAAATAGTGATTATAGTCTTGAACTATATAGCATTTGAGACTATATCTGTGTAATTTTAGTTTGGAAATTTTACATAAGTACAAGTATTAATTAGCATGTTATAGATGAGGAATCTGAGGCTTATAGAAATTGTTACTTGCTTAAGGTCACACAGCTGGTAAGTAACAGTTAAGATTTGAACCAAGACTGCTAACTCAGTATTATGACAGTGAAGTAATTTCTTTTCTACTGCCACATAAAAGAAAATAGTTATGAATTGAAAATACAGTAGTCAAACTTTCGTAATACCAATGAACATTTGAGGAGTAAGGGTGAAACCATTTAATTAACAATTGTGCCACTTGTTTTAAAGAAAGGCACATTACTGATGTGGTAAATGTCATTTATTAACTGGATTTATTACAGATTATTTAAATGATAATCTTGATTTAAACAATAATAACTTCTATTATAAATTTAGTCATAATGGAACAATCATTTGAGAATTAAAAAAAAAGAAAGGATTTCTTTCTTTTCTAATTTGAATAAATAACATCAAGAGACAGCTGAATGGTATAGTAGATAAAACCCTGAGTCTGGAATCAGTAAGATCTTTGTTCAAATCCAGCTTCAGCCATTTACAAGCTGTGTCATCCTAAGCAAGTCACTTAATTCTGTTTAGCACAATTTCCTCATCTGTAAAATGAGTTTAGGAAGGAAATAACAAACCACTCTTATATCTTTTCCAAGAAAAACCCAAATATGGGAATGAGGAATTGGATATGATTGAAAAACAGCAATAACAACAAAATAGGAATAACAATAGCACCTACCTCCCAGTTTTGGTATGAGCATCATATGTGATAATATTTGTAAAGCAGTTAGCATCATGTCTGGCACTTAGTAGGTGTTTTATATATACTCATGCTTTTCCTCTTCCTTAATAATAATTATAGCTGCCATTTACATAACTCTTTAAGATTTGCAAATTATGTGTATATGTGTATATAATAGGCCTTTCCCAATACAGATCTATCACTTCTCCTATAGTTTATAACCGTAGTAAACAACAAGAATAGGGGATACATAAATGATCTAGAATTCATATTTGACTGATTAAAATGGCTTAATACACATAGCATACTTTTATAATTAGCTTATTATTTAGCCATTTCTATGTATTTTTAATTTTGTTGTCGAGGATATTTCTTCTAGCTATGTCCAGATTGCAACTTCAAAGAAACCCAGAAACATACTTTTAAAAATTGTTGAAATCATATTTCATGTTTTTTTGTTGAAGAGAAATTTTCAGAATGTATTCATGTAACCCTTGGCCAAGAACTTCAGATTAGGTTTGGCCTTTAAGAGGTTTCTCATAAATTATACATTCTTTGGATCGTGTTTTCACCCAGCATTCCTCTGGAAATATAAAAATCTGGCTTGTTATCTTGCTCTCTACAGAAAAGACAAAAGGGCATATAGCTCCTATGCAAGCACTCAGGCTAAGGATATACAAAATACAAGGTGCTTGCACCCAATGGCATCTGAGCTCTTAGCAATCAAACTAGCTGCCCTTTATTCTCCAGTAAACAATCTTTCCTAATGACCCATATAGTATTCCAGACTTAAGAGTACAAATGTAAAGATGAGATTCTCCCCAAAGAGAAAAGAATTAGGTGAGTGCTAGCCTTTGGTATGAGTGGGAGATAAAGGTCCAGGTTTGCCCCTTCACATTGTGGTTCCGTTTTTTGTTATACTTCAGCTCTAACTTTGTCTTTGTCCCAGAACTCTTCTGCTTGGTCGAAGAGTATGTCCAGGAATATAGAATTGTTCGGGAACTATTCCATATATTGGTTTCTCTTAAAGGAAATTTTTGATCCTTTTGGTTCCCTTCTGCTTGCTATATCTAGAACTGAGAGGCTCCTATGGAGGGGACATAGTTGGATAAGCATTCTTTTCCCTTACTCTCTAGGGAACTAAACATGGTATTCTGTAGCCCTTATCTCTCAGTTCTGGTCTTTTTCTGTCTCAGTGACTTGGTATAAACCTAAGTCTATTCCTTTTTAAAGGCTAAGTCTAAAGTGTGTATGAGATGTATGCCATCCTTAATTCAATTAGTCAGCCTCAAATAGCATGGTTCAATCAGTCATTGTCATTGTATTGTCAATGAACCAATAAGCACCAAGGACAAAGATAATTGTTCACCATCTATTAAACAGAATTCATAAAAATAAATGGAATCCATTGGGATTCTGCACATGACATACTCTATGGCAGTGTAAAACACTTTAGGACAGCAAGCATCTCTAAAATTTATGCTTCACTTGGTTTTTATAATCATACGATTATTAAACAAAGTTATCTGTGTTATTGCAGATCTCCAGGACTGCTATTCTCAACAAATGCACGGTAGACTTTTTGCTGGGGAAGAAGATTAAAGGCTCTATTTTGCCCTGCCAGGTCAAATGCTTTTTAAAATTATTATCAGTAGTCAATAAATTCCCTGGATTCTTTGTTTCAGTCAGTCATGTGACTGAAGACTGCTGTAGGAAAGAATCAGTAGAGACCTTTTTATGCTTTTCTTTAATTTTCATCAAGTATATTTGTAATGCATATACAGATCATTTTATAGACATGAGGAATTAGGTAGTTGTCATTTTTTTCCCACCATTTTTTTTTTGATTAGTATCATAATATTTTTTCAAAGCCAAATTCGTGGATTTCAGGCTAAGAACTCCTGGTAGGGAGAATCTTGTCAAAGTCTTTACAGAACATGAGTTCTGTCATCTGACAAAGATCTCATTTTTGAGGATCAATAGTTGAGTATCAATCAATCATCTCCTTTATTAAGTGTCTTGTTTAGGTCATTGTGTGCTAAGTGCTAGGGATGCATGGATAAAAGTGAAATAATGAGGTGGGAACTTGATTATCACGAATAGAAGGCTTTAGATTTCATCTGCCTGGCCTAGGGGCAGCTAGATGGTCCAATGGATGGAGTAAGGAAGATTCAGAAGGAAGATTCAAGAAAGGAATCAAGAAGATTCATCTTCTTGATTTAAAATCTGGATTCAAGACACTTACTAGCTGTGAGATCCTGGGCAAGTCAAGATATTCTGAAAGAGAATCAATGACATTATTAAATGATATCTTGATTTGTAAATAAAATTTAAGAGAGGCAAGATTGCATAAAATCATCAACCTCACTCTATCTTCTAGAGTTGACAAAGTCCAATGGCAAGACAAAAATCAGTCAACTGACAAAGGATACTTAGATGACCTTGGTGTCTTCAACCTGTGACTAAGCCTAAACCCTTCGCAGCACCTGCTTCAGTTGCCTTCATGAATGTTGGAATAAATTGTTCTTGTCTGCTCCATATAGGGTCACATAGTGAGACATAACTGAATAAATACAAGAACAACAAGTCAAATTAATATATTTTTTTTAGTATCCAGTATTTTTTTAGTAGTCCAGAATGATTTTTGTGGAAACTATCTTCAATAAGTTCCATGCCATAATTCGTAGCCATTCCCTTTTTCTGTCCAATTTATTACCATCCCTGCCACTCCCCACCCCAGTCTGTATTTTTCTTTGTTTCAGGATTATCACGACCAAATAATTCATCACCTTCAAGACAAACTATTGGTGATAAGTCTTTCCATAATTTTAGCTAGACATAGTCTATTACAGAATCATACTCTAAGCCTTTCCTACTTGCTAATATCTTACCAGCAATTTCAATCTGCTCGCAGAGCCTTTGAGAACCCAGAGTTAACAGAAATGTAAAGGAAAAGAACTTTGAAATTCTGTAAAATTCTGATTAATACAGGGATCACTCATGACAATCAGAAGATATCAAAAAATGTGGAAACATACATTCTGCTTATTGAAATGCAGAAAAACATGTTCAAAAGTAGTAAAATAACACCCTATTTGTTGGCTTATTTCTTGAATTGTATTCTCAATACTTCTCACAGTGCCGGCACATGATAAGCACGTAAATCATTCTTGATCGATTGTGACTCTTACCTACTGTTTATTGGAGACCATTCTACTTATTCTATAATAAATATCACAGGCCAGTTCCAATGGTCTTGTGATAAAAAGAGCCAAAGAGAGGACTGTGGGACATGAGTGTGGATCACAACATAGTATTTTCACTCTTTGTGTTGTTGTTTGCTTGCATTTTTTTTGTTTTCAGTTTTTTTCCTTTTTGATCTTTCTTGTGCAACATGATAATTGTGGAAATACATATAGAAGAACTGCACATGTTTAACATATATCGGATTATTTGCTGTCTAGGGGAAGGGGTAAGGGAAGAGGGGGAAAAATTTGGAACACAAGGTTTTGCAAGGATGAATATTGAAAATTATCTATGCATGTGTTTTAAAAATAAAAAGCTTTAATAATAAAAAAAGAAATATGTATTTTGTGAAGAAATTGATATTTTTTCCTTATTTTTTAATGATCAAAAATCTATTTTTTCTTTTTTGTTTTCTCCTCTTCTCTAACTCCCATTAAAAAAAGAAAAACAAAAATCATATAGTAAATATACATAGTTCTTGAGTACAATTACATCTGCAATCCCTGCGATCAGAGAAACTGAACCTGATAGATCTTATGAATTTGAATATTTTGAGCTGTGATTAACTGTCACTACCACTGTTTGCCATCACTATGTTAAAACCTTGAGAATGGGGTGGGAGGGCATCATGGTGCCTAAGGATGGCCAAACTGACCGAGATTGGAAACAGAACAGTACCAATCAGTAGTGGGATCAACTCCACGAGTATCCCTTATATTTCCAGACTAGGCAGGATAAATTCATATGCATCAATAGATAAATATGCATATACTTATATATGTATGTATACATATGTGTATGTGTGTGTATTTGTTTTCCAAATAAAACTAATTTCCACATTGGTCATATTAAAAAAATATTACTGTCTGTTCTCAGAGTCTATCATGTCTTTGTCAGGAGATAGATTGTATATTTTATTGTGGGTGGTCTGGGATCAATATTACCTTATTTTAAATAGGATTCTATTTTAATAAGAAGCCTGTTTTTAAAGTATCCAATTAGAAAAATGTTCTAAATTTAGGAGTTAGGAATGAGTTATGAATTCAGGCCCTCCACTTTGAGAAGACAGATCATGGTCATGCAACAGAGAAATAGCATCCAGGAGGGACTAAGAGTTGGTTGGCGTACAGGGAAATTGAGAACACTTAGTGCTCTCCGAGAAGCCAGAAATCATTAAGAAAATGGTCTGAAGAACTGCCAGGAACAGCTTGGATGATGGGATGGGCAGTTATAGAAAAAAACCACACAATAATTCTTTATTAAGAATTAACAAAACTCATAAATGTTATGTTATAATTGTGTCAAAAGTTACTAAATCTTTTCCTAGGATTTTGAATTTCTTTTGATCCTTGTTTTAATATATGTTATGGGAGTGTTTAGGAAAAGAGAGATCTCAATTTTGTGGCTTCCATATTCAAGAGAGAAGACACATGGTCCTCTTAATAATAAGAGGAATAATAATAATTGGAAAATAAAGATTAATCTCTGAGTAGTGCAATTTAAAAAAATAATATTTTATTTTTCTCCCACTACATATAATTTTTTTTTAACATTTTCTTTAGGTTTTAAGTTCTAAAATCCACTCCTCCCTCCCTGAAATGGTTAGCAATCTATTATATGTTCTACATATGCAGTCATGTAAAATATTTCCATGTTGGTCATTTTGTGCAAGAAGACTTAGGAAAGAAGGAAGGAAGGAAGGAAAGAAGGAAGGAAGGAAGGAAGGAAGGAAGGAAGGAAGGAAGGAAGGAAGGAAGGAAGGAAGGAAAGAAAGATAATATGCTTCAATATGTATTCAGATAGCATCAGTCCTTTTTCTCAAGTTGGATAGTATTTTTCATTGTGAGTCCTTTGAGACTGTCTTAGCTCATTGTATTGCTGAGAATAGCCAAGTCATGCACAACCCATCATACAATATTGCCGTTACTATGTACAGTGTTCTACTGATTCTGTTCACTTTACACTGCATCAGTTCACGGAAGTCTTTGCAAGTTTTTCTGAAATCCACCTGTTTATCATTTTTTATAGCACGATAATATTCCATTACAATCATATGCCATAATTTATTCATCCATTTCCCAGTTGATGGGCATTCCCTTGATTTCCAGTTGTTACCCACCCTAAAAAAGTTACTATAAATATTTTGCATAAGTAGGCCATTCTCTACCTCCCTTTTTAAATAATCTTTTTGGGACACAAACCTAGCAAAAGTGTTGCTGGGTAAAAAGAATTTGTGCAGTTTTATAGTTCTTTTGGTATAGAACTCCATTGCTCTCCAGAATGGCTGGACCAGTTCACATGAGTAAGGTGATTTTCTTTTTTCTTTTTTTTATTATAGCTTTTTATTTACAAGTTTTATGCATGGGTAATTTTACAGCATTGACAATTGCCAAACCTTTTGTTCCAATTTTTCCCCTCCTTTCCCCCATCCCCTCCCCCAGATGGCAGGTTGACCAATACATGTTAAATATATTAAAGTATATTTTAAATACAATATATGTATACATGTCGAAGTAGTTATTTTGCTGTACAAAAAGAATCGGACTTTGAAATAGTGTACAATTATCCTGTGAAGAAAATCAAAAATGCAGGTGGACAAAAATAGAGGGATTGGGAATTCTATGTAGTGGTTCATAATCATCTCCCAGAGTTCTTTCGCTGGGTGTAGCTGGTTCAGTTCATTACTGCTCTATTGGAACTGATTTGGTTCATCACATAAGGTGATTTTCTTAAGATATTTTCATTTTTATAGAAAAGGATAGAGTGGATAGTGTGGGACAGATTATGTCTTTGATTTAATATAATCATTATGCAGAGTTCCCATTTAGGGATTGCCTGTACTGAGGCAGATCAGCATCTATTTTACAATTTATATTCTTAGAAAGTGTCCTGGACCACTAAGAGATTAATGATTTGCCAAGGGTCAGACAGCTAGTATAGGTCAGAGGCTGGAATGAAACTTTTCCTTATTAATACCAATCATAATGACTGTCTCCTTATTTGGTTTAAACTACACTGAACAGGCACTACCATTAATCCAGAAGCAACTGCCTAAAGCATAATCATGGAATCAATATGACTCAAAAGTTCATAAAACCTCTTTCATTGTTGGAAATTGATGAGTTAGGGAGTTATGGGAGAGTTTAGGAGAAGAGGGATCTCAGTTTTGTGGATTCCATCTTCAAGAGAGAAAACACATGGTCCTCTTTCTCCCAAAATTTCACCTAGTATACCCCTCATCGCACTGAGTAATCAATCTCTATCAATGAAAAGAGTTTTATATAAAACGGTTTTGAGCCTTGGATTATAAAGGTAACTAAATCCCCTTTTTGACTTATTTAAATTATAAAAACCTCAAAGATGTCCCATACAAAGACTAGGCTAGAAATGTGAATGTTACACATTCTTTATACAGCTGCCTTCTGATGGACCTCCTCCCAGCTATAATCTGCTTTCAGAAGCCTCTCTGTTTGCATCCCAGATTGTATCTAAGGGCAGAAATAACAGTTGCCAGGGGAAACCAACTAACCAAGTATTGCATGTAAAATGAAGTCACCCTGTTTGGAACAGAGCTGTTGGAGTAGGAAGTCATTGATCTGTATGCTTGTGTGGTTTTGCATGGTGTATTTTCAGGACTGTTGGAAAGATTTGCCTGCTCCAGCATATTTTATCTTCCTTACTTATCTTTACTTGGCTCTTCCAAACTGTCATTAATGAGAGACTTATAGAGCTTGTGGTTTTGCTATTTGGGGGAAGGGAACTGAGAGAGATCTTAAGTCATTGGGTTTAAAGTTGAAAGACTTTTTTAGAGGAATCCAATATTCTCTTTATATAGATGGGAAAAATTGAGTCTTAGAGTAGTTAAATTATTTAGCTAAGGCCCAAGGTAAATAGCAGAATTGGGATTTCAGCCTAGATTTTCTGACTTGACATCAAATGCTTTTTTTTTACTTGATTTGAATTATCCAGCATACCTTTTAATGCAACTATTCCAGTATAAATACGGGAATTTCATTTAATCATAATTTAGTGGGAATTCATTTAATTAGATTGTTTTCCTCCTATCTGGGATATGTACTGCCAAAAACTGAAGATTAAATAGAGGCAGAGAAGGAGGGAGAGTTAACTTTGGAATATGGTATGCTTCCCTGGAGAATAAGCCTGAAAGAAGTGTTGCAGGATGATGTATTTTTGTGATGCCATAAGGTTGTATGAGTGTCTAGATGGTGTTTCATAATAGATTTGCAATTTCATGTCCAATCATCTTTTTTAAAATTGCTATTCTACTATGTTATGAAAATACTTGTGTTACTTCACAAAGCAATTATAACTTTTTTTCCAAAAACAAAAAGATTAAAAAGAGAGGAGGTGTCAGGATATAGCAGAAAGGAAAGAAAGACAGGTATAGGATACTTAATCTAAATTTACTTACCTTTGCAGTTTGGTCCAAGGCCAGCCTTGCCTCTGTGTCTGAAAAAGGACAAAAATAGAAGGAATCTAGAACTCATTCCAGGGATCATTTAACCTGGAGGCTGTAAACTTAAAAAAAAATCTTCATAACTGCATTTCAGTATAATTGGTTTCCTTTGTAATTCTATGTATTTTGTCTTATGCATTTAAAACTATTGTTCTGATAAGGGTCCATGTTGATGTTCAGTTGTGTCCAAATCTTCTCACCCTATCTGGGGTTTTCTTGGTAGAGATAGTGGAGTAGTTTTGCCATTTCCTTCTTCAGCTCATTTTTATAGATGAAAAAATGGAAGCAAAGAGAGTTATGTGACTTGTCCAGAGTCACATAGCTAGTAAGTTTCTGAGGTCGAATCGGCACTCAGGTATTCCTGACTCCGGGCTCAGTGATTCTATTTATTGTACCACCTAGCTGCTTAACCAAACTGCCAAAAGAGTACATATTTATTTA
Organism: Sarcophilus harrisii; assembly: GCF_902635505.1. NCBI lineage: Eukaryota > Metazoa > Chordata > Mammalia > Dasyuromorphia > Dasyuridae > Sarcophilus > Sarcophilus harrisii. The sequence continues at coordinate 191,381,088 of NC_045429.1, forward strand.
AAAATATAAAGAACCCTGATCTAAGTCAAATATCTTATTTTACAGAAAAAGGATCCAAGGCCCAGAAAAATGTGGTTTTTTCCAAAGATCCCAGAGGTGATGTTACTGATAGCATAGCCACGATCTAAAATCAAATTCTCTTGAAACTAGATTCAATGCTTTTTTTGATCTCAATATACAGCCTCTTTAATTGGGAATTCTGCTGGCTATTTATTTCCAAAAGGTCTGGAGACATTTTATTTTGCTTCTGAATGTAAGATTGTTCTAGGATTGTTGTTATTGTTGTTGTTCCTTCATTCTTCAAGAAGATCAATAATTTTATGGCTTTGACTTGTGTATGATTTAGATTTAAGTTAGCCAGAGTTACACAATCATCAGCTTCACTTACAGAATCATTGGAGTCCAATGGCAAGACAAAAGTCAGAATGACTGATGGATGTGGTAGATGACCTTACTTTTTAAAACTCATATTGTTCTGGGAGTATTGGGACTGTCATAATTGTTATTAGAGCAGAGAGTGGTAAAACATCTTCCCAAACTGTGTTGGATTCCACGTTCTTGATCTGTGGAGCAACTATCACTATTCTCAGGACATTTCAACATCCATCCCTTTCTCTCCACTGACTCAGCCACCACCATAGTTCAGGCTCTTGTCACCTTTTGCCTAGACTACTGTTATAACATCCTAAATTGGTTTTCCAGCCTCATGTCTCTTCTCGTGCCCATCCACCATTCACATAGCTGTCAAATTTATTCTCCTAAAGCTAAGTCTGACAGGATCCATTCCTTATAGTATGAACTTCAGTGGCTCCATAATTCTGCTACAATAAAATATAAATTCTATTTGTCATTTAAAGCTCTTTCACCCTCTTTTGTCTTTTCAGTCTTATGTATTATTTCCCTCCAGACACTCCACAATTCAGGCAAACTCATCTAGGCTTTGTTCTTCCAAAGGAGGTTACAACTCTTGTCTCTATAACTTTGGAGTTACCTTTCTCCAGGCTTGGAATGTTCTTCCTTTTTAATCTTCACCAGGTGTCCTTTAAGAGTCAGCTGAAATGCCTCCTGCTGCAGGAAGTCTTACCTGGTTAATCTAGCTTCTGTTGTTATATCTTCTAAAATTACTTTATATACACTCGATATCTGTCTTGCATGTATCCATTCGCATGCAGGTTCTCTCCCTCCCCTCCCACCTTTTTATTAAAATGGATGCTCCTTGATAATAGGGACTGTTTTTGCATCCCTAGTGCTCAGCACAGTGTCTAGCCATTAGTTAACATTTAATACTCATTGAGCAATGATCCAAGACAATTCCAGTAGATTTGGGATAGAAAGTGTCATCTACATCCAGAGAAAGAACTATGGAGAGACTGAATGCAGATTGAAGAAAAGATATTTCACTTTTTTTTGTTTGCTTGCTTTTTCTTTCTTGTGGTTTTTCTATTTTGTTCTGAATTTTCTTTCACAACATGAGTAATTTGGAAATACATACATGATTGTACATGTATAACCTATATCATATTGTTTTCTGTCTTGGGCAGGGAGGAGATAATGGAGGAGAAGGAAGTTAAGGAAGGGAGGGAGAAAAAATTGAAACTCAAAATATTACAAAAATGTATTTTGAAAACTATCTTTACATGTAATTGGAAAAATAAAATACTGTTGAGGAGAAAAAAATGCTCATTGAATGAATAGGAATCCACATTTGGAAGATGAGAGATATCCAACATCTCTTCAGCAACATCCATCTTGAGGGTCTAGATACCATCTCTTCTGCTCTTTTGATCTCTGAACAATTTTGTTGGAGAAACTTTTATCTAAATGTGGTAATTGGATGTATTTACCCCAGTAAAATATGCTAGTTAATCCATTCAAAGCACTGGTGGGAAAAGCCCAGCTTTCTATGAAGTCTTCAAGCTGTCTGTGGGATAAAATGTTGATAGCGGTAGTAGCAGAGATTGGTTGGGTTGCCTTTTCAAAATCCCTCAAGTCCTGCTATAGCGACTACAATAAATTCCACTTATGTCTTAGGTTACAGCCTCGTTTTTAGATTCCCTTGCAGAGAAGAAAATCTCTTCATCTTCTCCAAAGGTTAATAGGTGTTATCTGAATTGAATTTATCTAATAGTCTGATTTACCCTCTAAACTATATCCCAGCAAGAAATTATCTTTCTGTTTAATTGGAGGTGAAGGCTGAAATAACCAAACTTTTTCATTTGGGAAAGGGCTCAGCATTTTCTAAGATTTGAAAAATGCAAGCAGACTTCATGGGGGGTCAGAGTCTCTGGTGCTCAGGTTTCAGAGTTCTGATTGCTGATAAGTTGCACATTAAGGCCTTCACAGAGGTGTGCAGCCTTTTTATTCAGAGGTGTTTAGTGCTTCATAATAATGTAATAATGTGGGATATATCAAGTGGTAATAATGAGAATCTTGGCTGTAAAATTGTTATGGTAATATGAATTTCTGAGGCTTGAGCCTCTAGCTAATAGGAAATACAGACAGAAAGAGAAAATTTCATGTTTTATTCACCATTTTGCTACCACTACTCCCAAAGCAGAAAGAAGCAGCTCAATGTGGTGCAATCCTAAGTCTGGCTGGATGAATTAATGTAGCTCAAATGACACAGAGGTTTTATTGTAACAGGTGGAATGCAGAAGGGACAGTTTGCATTTTTCAAAATAATTATATATTGATAATTGTTATCACATCACCTGCCACTTCCCATTGTATGATTCCTTCCCCTACTTCTAGAATTTATTTCTAAAAACATGCTGATCATCATTGTTTATAATTGATTAACATTTGAAAAAATAAAATCCTACTCCCTTAGAAAGCATGTTTTGGTGTGCTATAAACTGATGATAATTATCTTCTAGTTGCTAATAAGTCATGCTTTGTTGCATTTTATCATAAATATTCTAAAATAAATTTTGAAATAAAAAAAGACAAGAATGCCCATAAATTATATAAACAAAATAATGCAAAATTTGATTTTGCATTTTCTAGCTTAACCTTGATGTTATCCCTTTAATTTCCTAATAAATCATTCACATTCAGTATAAATACATGCAAAAATAGAATTAATATTCTGCTTTGTACCCAGACAGAGGAGTGATTGTTGAGTTTCTAGATCAGGGTTTCCCAATCACTGTTGTGAACAGAAAACTCTGAGGGTCTTCTACCTGATTGATTCTTTTGTGAAGGCAAAGTAGGGCATCTTTTATCTCAGTTCTTTCCTAATTTCTAACCTACTGAATGGGTATTGCCTCAAATTGAGACCTGGAAAAACCTTACCTTAAAAAGATCAAGGTCTCTCACTGCATTTGAGACCATCACCAGTCATTTTTGACCCATTTCTTACCACTGGACTCTCCATGACTCTGGAGGAGAGAATGGGGCTGATGACTTTTGCTGTGTCTCACTTAAATCCAATTCACTCACTAGTCAAGACATCACCCTCTTTTTAAAAATAGCTTTTTATTTTCAAAATACATGCATAAGCAATTCTCAACATTCACCTTTGCAAAATCTTGTGTTCCAAATTTTTCTCATTCCCTTTTCCCCACTCCCTCCCCAAGACAGCCAGTAATCCAATATATGTTAAACATGTATAATTCTTCTATACATATTTCCACAATTATCATGCTGCACAAGAAAAATCAAAATCAAAAAGGAAAAAAAATGAGAGAGAAAAAAGCAAGTAAACAACAACAAAAGGTAAAAATAACATGATGTGATCCACATTCAGTCCCCACAGTTCTCTCTCTGGTTGCAGATGGCTCTCTATCACAAGTCTACTAGAATTGTCCTGAATCACCTCATTGTTGAAAAGAGCCACGTCCATCAGAATTGACTATCACATAATCTTGTAGTTGCTGTGTATGATGTTCTCTTGATTCTGTTCACTTCACTTAGCATTAATTCATATAAGTCTCTCCAGGCCTTTCCTAAATCATTCTGCTGATCATTTCTTACAGAACAATAATATTCCATAACTTTCATATACTATAACTTATTCAGCCATTCTCCAATTGATGGGCATCACTCAGTTTCCAGTTTCTGGCCACTACAAAAAGGGCTGCCACAAACATTCTTGCACATGTGGGTCCTTTTCCCTTTTTTATTATCTCTTTGGGATACAGACCCATTAGAGACACTGCTGGAGGCCTTTGGGTACAGTCCAAATTGGTCTCCAGAATGGTTGAATCTGTTCACAGCTCCACCAACAATGCATCAGTGTCCCAGTTTTCCCACATCCCCTCCAACATTTATCATTATGTTTTCCTTTCATTTTAGCCAATCTGAGAGATGTGTAGTAAGTAAGACATCACCCTCTTGATGTCACTAGTCTTCAAGGATGGGCAATAATGATCTGTGGACAAGGCCTTTATGTCCATGCTACAGATTTTCACAACAAAGGTCATTTTTAAAGCATTTTAAATTCTTAAAATGAAACACCCTAATAAATGGTTCATCCCTTTCCCCCTTGCATCTTGCACTTTCCACAGCTTCCCATTTCTTTTTTCCCCCTCTTCCTCCTCATCCCTAGAAACCACTAAAAGCCTGGGTATGGCCCTAAGCCTGATAAAAACTGAACCATAGGAGGCAGGCAACTGTGAGATATTTTGCCAGCCTGGGAAGCCTGGGGAACACTGTTCTGAATTATCATGTGGGCAACATAACAGACTTCAGTAATTCTGAGCTCTTTTTCAAGCAGCAGGAAAAAAAATCTTATGACGTTTTAGCTAAAGTGATTCTCTGGGCAACCTAATTAACCTAGACCTAGAAGTAGTCTGCATAAGTTAATAATAGATTACACAATCTATATAATGCCAATGCCAAAGAGCTGGCAAAAGGAATTGGTAATTATTACCATATGCACATTAACAAAGACGTCTACTTTGCTCACTCCTCTGGTGGAGAAAGACAGATTTTTTCTTCTCTCTTCTTTCTCTTTTTCTTTGAAACTCCTAAAGTGATCCAGATGGTTTAGGAATACTTTGTTCTGATAATTTGGTTTCTCTAGTGTTTTTCTTCCTCTTCCTTCCTCTTTCCTTCTTCCTCTTCTCTTTTCCTTCCTTCTTCCTTCTTCCTTCTGTTTTTAAAAATTCTGAACTTAACATTAAATCAAAAGGACATTTCCATATCCGTAGTATAATAGAAAAGGATTGTAAAGATCTTTTTTGCTTTATGTAAATTCACCTTATAAACTAAACTTTACAAAAATTCTGAAAGAAATCCTTATTGTGAAAAAAGTCACCTAAGTTAACTTTACATTTCTGTGCTCTCTTTTACTGCTGCATACTCTCCTCAACAATCCTTGGAGTCCTAACTGCCCACAACCCCCCCCCCCAAAACAAACAAACAAACAAACAAAAAAGAAAACCCTAAAAAACAAAAAAATCTTCCAAATGAAAGCAAAGAGAAGCTTGGATTGGATGCTTGACTTGTGACCTCCAGGGTGGAAAAAAGAGACCTTTACTTCAGCTTTCCTGCTTTCATCTGAGTCAGACCCTGGTATATCTATCCTGGCTCCTGTGGGTCACTTCTCTTATTTGGGTCCATATCTGGTCCCCAAGTGTCTACTCCTGTGTTCCTTCTCCTGCTCTCAACTCTCTGACTCCCTTCTCCCACTTGAACTTGACCTGTGTGCCTGATTCCATCCTCCACCAGCACCTAGCCCTGTCCCACAAATTTGAATTAAATAAAAATTGTTTTAAGTGTGTGTGTGTGTGTGTGGAAATACAGAGAGGGAAAGAGGGAGAAGGGAAAATCCACTTACATAAAGTGAGAACTATCTGTGTGCAAAACTGTGGATCTCAATTTTATACAATCTGATTTTCTTCTTAAATATATAATAAGTTCAAAATTTAATTTTCAAGATTTCCTTTTTTTGGTGATTTTTTTTCCTGATGATTTTTAAGCCTCATTGTTCCTCTAAAGTAAAAAAAAAAATCTCCTTTTCTTAGGTCACTAAGCAGAAATTTCTGTCAGACCTACTCCTTGAATAGTCTGTTTTATCTTTCCAGTCTTAAACTTCTTAAATCTTCCTCATTTCTGGGCACTCTCCAAAGTGTTTTCAGCTCCTCCTATGTGACCTCTTCATCTTTTGTATGCATTAGTTTTCCCCCATGTTTAATCCCTTCACTTCCCTGATTTCCTTAAAGATTTAGATCAAATCTCACCTAATCCAGGTTTCCCACCATCATCTGTTCCCTCTTAGTTCTTTCTACTTTGTCTATATGTTTATATTAATTGTTTTTCCTATCTTTGCATCTCTAACATTTAGCACGATTCCTAGCATATAGTAAGTGCTCAATAAATGCCTGTGTACTTTGAGGAAGCTAGATAGCATAGTAGATAGAGCATTAAGCTTGAATCAGGAAGTCCTGAGCTCCAAACTGGGTTCTGACTCATGGCAGACCTTTAAATTCTGTTTAACTCAGTTTTCTGAATTGTAAAATGGGAATAATACTAGCATTTACTTCACACAGTTGTGACAATCAGACAAGTTAAGATTTCACTAAATGCTTATTCCTTTCCCTTTCACACTTGGTGTGTCTGTCTCTGTGTCATTCTCTCTCTCGCTCTTTCTCTCTCTCTCTCTCTCTCTCTCTCTCTCTCTCTCTTTCCTCCATTACCATGGCCTTTGAGAGATCAAAATCCCACACCAAGAGGGGCATCAGAACAAGCTTTTAGGAGAAGGTGGAAATATTCCTCATTTGATTTATAGTAGCACAAAGCCAGATGGTGGGTTCACTGTATAGATGTATCCAGGGCTTTGCCCAAAGTTTGCGAGGCATTTCCTGGGAGCTTTTTTCTTCCAATTGCTCCAAATATTATCTCTCAGGAGAGGAAGAAAATGGTAATGATGACAAGTCTAAACAGAGGTAGAGGTAGCAGAAACTGCATAATTTGAAAGAGGAACTTCCTAAACATCTGTTCTTTTTACCACCCTGTTGGGTTTGCTTCTACTGTGCTTTCTGCCCGCTATCCTCCTCCTTTCTCTCCCCCTCAGTTTTCTTACAATTTCCATTTGAATGCTCCCACTTCCAGCCTTCACAGCAATAAGATTACTCACTGTTCCTTTTTCTTCATCCTCTACGGCCATGTAATTTTTACTACTTCACATTACATTCTATATCATATTTGGTTGTTATGGTACCTTCTTCTACCAGAAAATAACCTCCTTGAGAGCAGGCATCCTAATTTGTCTGCCATTTCCTTCTCCAGTTCATTTTATAGATAAGGCAACTAAAGCAAAAAGGGTAATATGGTTTGTTCAGTCACACAGCTTGTAAGTATCTGAGGCTGAACTGCAACTCAGGAAAATTATGAATCTTTCTGATTTCAGGTCCAGCACTCCATCCACTGTCACCTAACTGTCTGTGTACCATAAATACTGTAGTCCAATAAAATTCTTAAAACTGAAAATTTTTAAAACTTGAATCTTTCACGGTATCAGATGGAGATATGATGGCATCATACTATATAATGAATCCTATATTAGTTAACTCCATACTCCCTAGAGACTTTCAGGCAGGCAGTTTATCTAACACCTTTATTCTCTCATGAAAGTGCATTATTGACAGGAGCTTGGATTTAGAAATTAAAAGATTTGCATTATTCTTTGGGGTATAATCTCAGCACAAAACTTGAATTTTAAAGGTTAAACAATAACTACAACAAATAGAGTTGAATTACTGGAGATGAATCAGATCATTGAAGTACCAAGTAAGATACTAACCACTTCACAGACTTGGGTGCTGCTTTCTCACTTTTTTTCTCTACCGTGTATGGCTGTGAATGTTGATGGTTGGCAATGTGAAAGTGAAAATGAGGTTACTAATAAAATCACTAGAATGCTTGCTGTTGCAAAAGTTGAACATGTGAATGTTGAGAATTGTCTGTCTCTAATCAAGAACCCTGTATTCTAATGGAGGAGATAGGCAAATTTAGTGTAAACTCTGAGACTACTATACCAGTCTTTCAAAATACTACCAGATCACAATCAAATCTATTGGTCTTCCACTGTTTATCTCCAGTCATACTAATCTATATTTTACCATTGGACCCAGATGGCTCTTGAGGTAAAGGTAAGGCTGGTGTCTTTACATAGCTCTCTCTCACTTAAATTGAATTCACTTGCATGTTATGATATCTTGTTATGGTCCTCTTTGAGAATAAAGGACAAATAACAGCAATCAGGTCACATATCCAGAAGGTAGCTACTTTTTTTTCCTTGCAGCTTCTAGAGTTACCTTCAAGCATTGGAGATTATGTACTCTTGCTCATGTACAATATGCTCTTATCTGGCATATTCCCCACAATATTATACAAAAAAGACAATATCTCCTCAATATCAATAAACTAATTAATATGTTAGTTTTTATAACTATATGGGTGAGTATTATATGGAAAGAAAGAGAAGTTATAGGAAGTATAAAAATATCTCTCACAAATCAGAGCATTCTCTATCCACTCTTTTCCCATATTCTTAGAATTTAGAGGATGCCTCAAAAGTTATAATGTGGTTTTAAGTGATTAAAGTTTAAAACTACATTGTCTACATGTGTTTATATGTAATTTGTGTAGTAAAATGCTACATTTTGAATTGAAGTGCAAATAACCCAGTGAACTTGTGATATCATTAATGAGGGGGTACTCTCTCAATGTCGTAAATCGCAAACCCATCTCTGCCGACACATCTTGTATGACTCTTGTTCCTAATAAGGCAAATAACAATTACCTTTAGTGTTTTTTGCCCACTTTCCAATCATCACCGAAGAAGTACAAGGGGGCTGCTCAAGGCTAAGGGTCATTTTATATTTTTCTTTGTTTCATAGGTTGCCATGGTCAAAGATTTAAAATCCAGGAGGTCTATCTTTTGATGATGATTCTAAATGAGGGTGGTCTTTTGAAAGCAGATGCAACAGTATTTTGTGAAAATAGTTTTTAATACTCCATGCCTTCACAGTATGTAGCATCTGTCAGAACTTGCATTTCAGTGGTATGGTCTTCAAAGACTCAAGGTTACGTTCACATCATAAAGGGGATCCAAGGAGTATTTGGTGAAGGAAAGTGTAGGCAGAAGTCAAAATATAAAATACAAATATTTAATGCCCAATGGTATATTTAAAAGTGTGCTGTCTCTTTTTATGGTGGCAAAGAATGGGAAATTGAGGGAATGTCTATCAATTGGGTAATGGCTGACCAAGTTATAGCATATGAATGTAATGGAATATTATTGTGCTCTAAGAAATGATGAGCAGGTGGATTTCAGAAAAACCTGCAAAAATTTACATGAATTGATGCTGAGTGAAGTAAGAAGAACCAGAAGAACAGTCATAGCAATGTTGTGGGATAATCAACTATGATTGACTTAACTTTTCTCAACAGTACAATGATTCAAGACAACTCTAAAAGATTCATGACAGAAAATGTCATCCACATGCAGAGAATGAACTGCAAAGTCTGAATGAAGATAAAAGCATGCATTTTCACTTTTCCCTTTTCTTACAGTTTTTCCCTTTTGTTTAGTGTCTTTTACAACATGACTTGGGTGGAAAATATGTATGTATATATATAACACAATTCCATATGTATAATCTTTATTAGATTGCTTCTCATCTTAGGGACGGGTAAGAAAAGGAGGGAGAAAATTATGGAACTCAATATTACTATAAATAAATGTTGAAAATTGTCTTTACATGTAATTGGAAAAAAATAAAATAGTATTTACCAAAAAAGCCTGCTGTGTACACATACTGAGTAGAAGTTAAAAACTTATGGCGTCAAGGAATATTATTTTTAACAGTCATTATGGAGTTTGCTTATGCAGTTACATATCACTTTATTTTTTCTTTTCCTTTGTTACAGATTGATGTCCTCAAGGCTGATCTGGAAAGTGCTGAATGGAAAATTTTGGAAAACTTGATCCTGGAAGGTGTTCTTGAACAGATTGGACAGCTGGTGTTTGAGATCCACCTCCACTGGCCTGGGTTTGAGATTGGTGGCAGTGACAGCTCTGTGGTACGCTTCTGGTACAGTCTCCTCAAAGAGTTAGAACTGCAGGATTTCAAGCTCTTTCACACTTACAAAGACCTATCCAAACCACAGCTATTCCTAAAGAAAGAACTTTTCAATGCAAGTAGCTGTTATATTCTCAGCTGGGTGAACATGAGGTGGAAGTGAAATGTGAAGTGGGTTCATGAGTATAATTGAGTTGTTTATGGTAAGTTTTGAAGCAAACATTTAGATAATTACTGAAATGTCTAGGACCTATGAGAGGCAGACACATGGTATAGAGCAGAGGTATCAAATACAGCCACAATATTCACTAGTATAGCCTGAATCAGATTAAAATATGGGAAATATTTTACAAAATAAATAATAAAATAAAACATAGATAATAAGACATTTTAAAGCTGTCTATATGCAATCTCCAGAGATCCTTATGTATGGATTAGTGGCCCTCATTTGTATTTGAGCTTGACACCTCTGATATATAGTGATAAAAAGCTGGACTTGGAGTTGGGAAGATGAGGATTTAAATCTTGTTTCTGACCTATGACCCTAATTAGGTAAGTCACTCTAGACTCAGTTTTGGGATCAAGAATACCTACCTCATGGGGTTCAAATGTAAAGCACTTTGACTCTCTTAAAGTGCCATATAAATGTCATATTATGAAAACCATTATTGCATTAGGATGTAATAATGGAGGGTAAGGGGACACTGGAGGGAAGAAAACTTGATTCAGATTCTTCTCCTGCCATGTACTGGCCATGTAACCCAAGGCAGCTTATTTAACCTCTCAATGTCTAGGAAACTCCAAGAAAAATATAAATTGCAGAGAAAGCGATGACCTGTATTAGTAAAGAGAATTTTGTTATTTAGGAGTTCTCTATATCATTAGAATCACAGATGTAGTTACTATCCCTATAATTCTTATTATGAGACTAGCCATATCAAATTGGGCTCATGATTGACAAGCCTTTTGTGTTTGGATGAGATGTTGGATTGGATGTTTCAAGGGGTGTGGATTGATTTCAGAGGCTTGGGGTGTACCCTCCCCAAACATTAACATCCTATTTTCTCTCAGTAATTCATTATGCAAATCTATCACTCCAACGTGCCTAAATTCTTTTGAATCTTACTTTATTTTTAACCTATATCTTCACATTTGTGAAGCTGAAAATCCTTTTCTGGGTTTGAACTTTGACTTTCTCTGTTCCCCCTGTCTCTATCCTTCATGATATTATGGATTATGTCACTCTCTTCTCAACTTCTGCTTTGACTTGTGATATTTTTCTTCACTCCTAGGACAGAATCGTTTCAGGAAATAACTAATTTGAGGACTAAATGATTGCCTGGATTTGCACAAGCATTTTATTCTATGCTTTAAGATGGGGAGAGTAACAGGGTTAGGCTATTAAGAATTATCAGCTCTGACATAGATTCCTTCTCATTCCTTTCTCATCATCATCCTAATCACTCAGATTAATATAGTTCTAATATGAGTATTGCCCAAAGTGCTTGAAATCTATAATCTCACTTTGAGCCATACAGCAAATCTATAAGGTAGATGTGATTTTCCTTCCTTTTACTACTACAAAGACAAGTCAGAAAAGTTAAGAGACATATTGAGGATTTTACAGTAATAAATATCTGAGATAAAATTCAAAGCCAGGTATTCTTGACCAATTCCAATGCTTTATCAAATATTCCCAACTGCCTGTCCTGGATCCCCTTCCACTCCCATAAAACCAAACACAAAGCCCGGTCCAGCTGTCAGTCAATCAACAAGCATTTCCCAAATACTACTTTGTTCTGGGAACTATGCTAGCCACTATACACAAAAGGAAAATGAAACACTCTCTGTCCTCAAGGAGCTTATATTCTGTCAGGAGAGAAAATATAAGTAGATTAAATAGATGAATATATACAAAGTAATTATTGCATCTTCCCTTAAAATCAAATGGAAGTTTTCTGTTCAGATTGCTGCTACCTTCAAAACATGTTTCCTAAAACTCTACTTGGTGTTTTTTCTTTATCATTACCCATCAACATCATTTTAATGAGGTTTTATTTTCAGTAGTCACACCCTGCCCTGCTTTGTGGGGTGTTAACACCAGAGTTTCATTAACATTCACAGTATGGTTTCTTTTTTTAGAGAAATTAGTTCTTTTAGATGTCAAGGGCATTTTTTTTTTTTTTTTTTTTTTTTTTTTTTTTTGTGGTATAGGAGCAGGGCTTTAAAGGAAAAAGGACTTGAGTTTAATGCCTACCTCTGATACTTATTACCATTGTGAGATATAACCTCTTTAGGGCTTTTCTCTCCTTATTGACAAAATGAAAGAGTTGATCTAGATTGGATTCAGTAACTAGCACAGAGTGAGCATTAATAAATGCTAATCGATAGAGAAACTAGTTGATATAGTAGATAGAGAACCAGAAGGACCGGAGTTCAAATTTGCCTTTAGACACTTAATACTTCCTAGCTGTGTGACTCGGCAAGTCACTTAACCCCAATTGCCTCAGGGGGAAAAAAAGCTAATTGACTGACTATATGAAGTTTGTCCCTTTGGATATATATGACATCATCTTTGTTTACAAGGTTTTTAATTTTTTTGCCTTGCTAATTTTCAAATAACCAAATTTAAACCCATGGGGGGGGGGCAGTACGCACACATATGTGCCATACAGTACATTATGATTTAAAAAAAAATACTCTTGAAAAGTACCTATTCTGAAATGGATCTTTTGCAAATAAATGTCTTTTTGTGAATTTCTGGGTTGTTTTTTTGCTTATTTGTATTGAATATCATAACTAAATGTTGCAGTAGATGGAATGCCAAGCCTGTTCCTGAATTCAAATTTGACTGCTGACATTTTCTATCTGTATGATTTTGGTCAAGTCACTTAATCCTTGTTTTGCCTCAGTTTCCTCATCCATAAAATGAGATGGAATGACAAACACTCCAGTATCTTTGGAGAAAACAAGTGGGATCACAAGGAGTCAGATAAGACTGAAAAAGACTGAAGAACAAAATTACAATGATAAAAAAAAGCATGTTATTTTTCAAAGTTAAATTATATATATATATATATATATATATTTATATACATATATTAACTCTATGGAGAGGGTAAAACTAAAACCTATGTTCAAGGGTTGGCTGAGGAAAAGATAATGGCAAGGAAAAAGAAAATATAGTCAAAAAAGGTAGGAAAAGAACCCTAACTGCTTTGGGACCTCAACAACCTTTTTTTAATGAATAAATCAGAATGGTTTCCATTAGCATATCAATTGCTTTCATGTAAATGGATGTTTCTAAAAATGCTCAGTAGTCTTGGGAAACAGTTTCTTCTCAAAAGCAGCTTGCCCTGTTAATTTGAACTTTTTATGAAGAGATGGTCTATAAAGTTGAGGTTAAACCTCAAGTTAGTGCCCCCCTTAAAACTATATCACTCATTCCAAATGACTAGAACCTATGGAAGACTTCAGAATATTGCTGTTACAACAAATAGAGTACAATATAATAAATATTAAATGCTTTCTGTGTGCCTGTGATATTCAAGGTCATAGAAAAGCTCTAAATTCTGTGATCCTAGACTACAATGGGGTCTTGAGTTATTGTTTTGTTGATTGTTTAGACTTAAGAAAAGTAATGGAGAAAATGTTAATGCAAGTTAAACCTAAAAGTATTATACATATGGCACCTCCCTCCTCCAAGATCTGGTTGTTAAATGTGTCAGCATACCCCAGAAATTTATTTGCAAGAGTGTCCTCCAGTAAGTACCTTGGCTGATGATTTTATATTTATGTAACTTCTCTTACTGTTCCAACAAACAACATGCAATACAATAAACATTTATTAAGCACCTGCTGTGTGAACCTGAAGGTCTCTTCTTGCTCTAAATCCTATGGTACAATAACAACATTTTCAGTTTTATATTTTCAGGATAACATTCAGGACTAATCTATCAAAAAAGGGGCAGAAATTCACCAAAAAAATCAGTTTATAATACTGTGTCAAGCTCTGGGGTAAGAAATAAAGTTTGTAACACAAGCGGCTTATAATTGAGAGTGGGGGGATAAGGCAAAATGCTGATAAAGGTGATATTATGATAACATTTAAAAAAGTATAAAATATGCAATATTCAATAATTCAAATGCAAAGTTTCCTACTGAGGGAAAGCTTGGTGGAGAGAGCAGTGTAGTTATGGCATAAAGAATGGGTAGGAATTCAGTAAAGAGAGGGAAGACTATAGAGATAAATAAATACAGGATAATTTGAAGAGGGAGAAAGCATAAAAAAACTTGGGTTGGGGGAAAATCAGTAAAGATTTCAGCTGGGCCTAGAAGGAAAATAAAGATTTTAAGAGGTAGAAATGAAGATTACTTTCCAGATCTGGGGGATAGTTTGTTCAAAAACTCAAGCGATGAGAGATAGAATGCCAATTTTAGGGAAGTAGGCCAATTTGGCAGAAATACAGAATGCATAAAAATGAGTAATGTAAAATAAGTCTGGAAAGGTAGATTGGAGCCAGATTGTTAAGGGCTTTAGACACCGGACTGAGAAAATAAATCTTTTAAAATCTTTTAAATTTTTTATTGGCAGTGGATGGAGATGGCCATTGTATTACCAGCCATGTCTGAAGCACTTCTCAGTCACTTGTAGCCTTGTTTCAGGGGTGAATGATTTTGCAAGACTAATGGTGACATGAAAATATAAAGGAGTTGAATGAGATTTTCTCATTGAAATAACAGATTGAGTTTGAGTGGCAGTTGAGGTGCTCTACACACACATTTGAAAGCTTCCATCTAACCTGACTAGGATTTGAGGATTTAAATCACAAGACTGACATACCCCTTGAGGCTATTCTATTATATTTGAGACCCTCTTATGGGTTTGAGTTGGTAGGAACATCAAAGGCCATCTGGGCTAAGCTTTTTATTTTATAGATGAAAAAAAAAATGGTCCTGAAAGGTTAAATGACTTACCGAAAATTGTACAGGTAGTAAGTGGAACACCAAAAGCTACAGAGTAAGGGCAGTGCCACAGAATGCAGTAGATGGAAAATAAAGGGTACTTCAACCATGAAAACAGCAGTGTTGGATAGAATACACTAATAGCACAGGACAGCCTTTGGTTTCATAGCATCACCTGACATCAATGAAGCAGGAAGTGATTGATAAGGTAGTTTTTAGCTGGTATATAATTCCGGAAGTGTGATTTGATGTGATTTAATATATATATTTCCTAGGCGTTCTCTGTCCCTCTCCACAGACCTTCCCTCTTCTACCAGTGGTATGGGAAAGTATGAGAATGTTTCCTGTTATGTATAGAAGGACATTTCCCCTATCATTTATTTTGCTATATGTTAAATTAAATGTTTCCTGCTTTTAACTATTGTCTTCTTATTGGTCTGATAAAAGATGCATCTACTGGGGGGGGGGGAGGGTTGACATATGGTTTCAAAATAAAAGCTAACTCAAAATATCTTGACCCTGGAGTAGATTGTTCTCATAAGGGATTTGTGTGTGAGGGGAAATAACAGTCAGTATGTTGACTTTGTCCAGTTGTCATGGATAAGACATTGAAGAATTATTTGACTTTTTTATATAAAAATTATTGAGAAGGAAATAATTGTCATTGCTGATGACTACATGTCAATCAATATTCTCAACCTGGAAAAAATATTACATAAGAAAAGTTTCTGTTCTAATTGTTTCTAGTAACTGAAAACTATGAAGTTTATATAAGCAAGAAGTGTAATTTGAATTTCTCATATATTGTTTTACACCATAAAGCCAGGGTCATTAAATATTTTCACACAGTAATACCTCTAATCAAGGTAGAATTCTTTAATTAAAATTTATTATTCTTGAATAAAAGTATGCTCAAAAGAATAATCAGTGCTAATGCTCTTCTATTCTGTGATTGTTAACTAGCTTTTGTACTGAACTCCACATAAAGCTTATAGTGTTTGTTTCTGTCCAAACAAGTGAAACTGGCTCATCGTGTGAGTTTTTGACAGACCAGCAAACCGCTTGTGATCCTTTGTATTCTATTAAAGTAGATCCAAGACAAATTTTTTTTATTTTTCTACAATTTCCCTCCATATCTCTTCTGACTTTCTCTGGAGATTTTCATTTGACAGATGTGATTAACAGGAAGATTTTACTCAATCCTCCTCTCTCTTGCCATACTTATATTCTTTATTATGGACTAGTATGCTGATGCATAGATCCTTATAGCAGCAATTTGTAGGTAAATGGTTCTTATTCTAAACCAGGACTTCTTACACTTTTTCCACTCACAACCTCTTTTTGCTGAGGAAATTTTTACATGACTGGGTATATAGATTTACAAAAATAGGTATATAAATCAAACATTTACTGATACTAAATCATAAGAAAATTTATTTTAAAATAATTCTTTGATGTAAGAAACAAAATATCTTACCAAGAACTCCACTGACTCACTGATGAATGCAGGAAAGATTTATTTTACATTTTTGCAAGAATGGGTGCCTAGGTGAGTAGATACACCTTTGGAACTCCAAAGGCAGAATTTTATTTCCTATCCTGAAGTACAAATCCTTCCCCTGATTCCTCATTAATTGGATGTTGCAGAAGTTACACAACATGAATCTCATTACATAGCCAGTCCCTACTCCCAAGGAACTTACATTCTAGGAGGAAGCTAACTGAGGAGGGCTAAGGGCACAGAACAAAAGATTCTTTCCAAATCTCAGGCCTTTACCCCTGATTGCAAAAGTCAATCCCTGACCCTAAGGAGCTTCCATTCTTTTGGGGGAATATAACCTTTATTCTTGATTATTCTTTGATGTCCTTGTGGGTTTTAGTTTTCTAATTTAAGTTTCATTTCTCCAATTTGATTTTCATAACTATGGAAACAAAAATGCCCACCCACTTCTCATATTTGATATTCATATAATTTTACCATTTTTTTTAAATGAAAGAAAATCTACATATTAATGAGATGGATGTATTTGTCTAATTTTACATAATTAAATCTTGTCAAAATATTTGATATCTTTTACTATTTTCTGATTTTTCGTGACTCCCACATTCAATTAAGTGCCCCATATGGGGTCACAACTCAGTTTTAAATTTTGTTCTAAGTTATACCCCTGGGTAAGTCTTGTTACCTTCCCAAAGTGAAATGCTATGGAGAAAATCATGAAATCATAGATTTAGAGTTGGAAAGAACCTTAAAAGCCATCTACTCCAATTCTCTCATTTGACAGGGATCATGGGCCCAGAAGGTAAATAACATTATTTAGCATTTTAATCAACTAATCAAATCTCATTTTAAGGCAGTTGAATCCTAGATGTGGATCATCTATCTCAATTGGAGTTTCCATGGTATACAGTGAACGATTCCCCGTCCCCCTTCGCATCCCACTCTAATTCATCTATCTTCTTTATTATGGTAATTTCATCTACCTTTTAACAAATTCCCAATTCTATCTATATCCTATCTTTCTCTGAAGAGATAACCTAGCTTCTGATTTTCTGAGAACATCTTCAATTTGTCAACTTCCTCAACGTCCTTAATTCTATCCTTTCCAAATGTCTTTCCTCCAGTTTCAGAGAGAGGGGATCTTTTTTTAAAAAAAATTAAATTTTTATTTAATATTTTATTTTTCTGAGTTACATCTTGATTTATTTATTTAATATTTTTTCCTCAGTTACATTCAAAACAATTTTTTTTTACTTTTTTTTAAAATTTTTGAGTTTAGGTTCTCTTTCTTATCCCCACCCACAATTAAGAAACTAAATGTGAAGCTATGCAAAACATTTCCATAAAAGTCAAGTTGTCTAAAAAAAAACAAAACATGCATTTCCCACCCTAATGGAAAATAAAAACCTTCAAGAAAAATTAAGCTAAAAAAAAGGAAAGAAAATATATTCAGACACAATCAGTTTCTTCTCTGGATATGGACAGGATTTTTCATCAGAGTCCGTCAGAATAGTCATGGATGATGGGAATACTACAAATAGCAAAGTCATTTACAGCAGATAACAGAACATTGCTATTATTTTGTATGCAGGACATTTCACTTTGCTTAAATTTATGGAGGATTTTCCAGTTTTCTTTTCTTTCTGAAAGCATCCTGCTTAACATTTCCCATAGAATAATAATTCTAGAATTATAACTCATACCACAGTTAATTGAGCCATTCCCCAATGAATGGGCAACTCAATTTCCTTTTTTTTCCCCTGAGAAAAAAGCTTCAATGAATATTTTTGTACATATAAGTCATTTTCCTTTTTTAAAATTTCTTTTGGTATTCATGTTTAATGATGGTATTATTATGTCAAAGGCTATGCACAGATTTATACCCCTTTGGGCACAGATAATATCTTTTAATCATTTTGGGGCATGGCTCTTATTTTTTATAAATTTGATTGTTCTCTCTGTGCTTGAGAAATGAGACCTTATCATAGGAAGTTGTTTTGAAATTACTTTTATAAGTACTATTGCTAATTGTATTCCTACCCCCATCCTGTCCCTCCTCAAAATTGTTTTGGTACTGGCCACTTCCCTCCCTCCCCATATGCCCTCTCTTATCACCCACTCCCCCTTCCCATATCCCATTCTCTTCCAATTTTCCTGCAGTGTAAGATAGATTTCTTTTTGTTTTTTATAATAGCTTTTTATTTTTCAAAATACATGCAAAGATCATTTTCAACATTTACCCTTGCAAAGCCTTGTGTTCCATATTTTCCCCCTCCCTCCCTCCTCACCTCCTTCCTCCCTTAGACAGCAAGCAATCTAATATAGGCTAAACATGTGCAATTATTATAAACATTTCCACATTTATCATGCTGCACAAGAAAAAATCAGATGAAAAAGGAAAAAAAATGAGAGAAAAAAGTAAGCAAATAATAACAACAACAAAGGTGAAAATTCTATGTTGTGATCCCCACTCAGTCCTCATAGTCTGCTCTCTGGATGCAGATGGCTCTCTCCATCACAGGTCTATTGGATTGATCTGAATAACCTCACTGCTAAAAAGAGCCAAGTCCATCACAACTGATCTTCATATAACCTTGTAGTTGCTGTGTGCAATGTTCTCTTGGTTCTACTCATTTTTCTTAGCATTAATTCATGTAAGTCTCTATGGGCCTTTCTGAAATCATCCTGTTGATCATTTCTTATAGAACAATAATATTCCATAACATTCACATACCACAATTTATTTAGCCATTCTCCAATTGATGGGCATTCATTCAGTTTCCCATTCCTTACCACTATGAAAAGGACTGCTACAAACATTTTTGCACAGGTGGGTTCTTTCCCCTTTTTTATTATCTCTTTGGGATGCAAATCCAGTAAAGATACTGCTGGATGAAAAAATACACACAGTTGGATAGCCCTTTGGGCATATTTCCAAATTGTTCTCCAGAATGGTTAGATCAATTCACAACACCACCAACAATGTATTAGTGTCCCACTTTTCCCACATCTCCAACATTTACCATTATCATTTCCTATCATCATAGCCAATTTGAGAGGTGTGAAGTAGTACCTCTGAGTTGTCTTAATTTGAATTTTTCTAATTAATAGGTAAGATAGATTTCTAAATCCATATTGAGTATATGATATTTCCTCTTTGAGCCAATTCTGATGGGAGCTTCACTCACTCTCCCTTTCTTCCTCACCACTGTAAAAGCTTTTTCTTTTGTGGCAGCTAATTTGCACCATTCCACTTTTCCCTCTCTCTTTCTCCCAGAACATTCTTCTCTCATCCCTTAATTTCGTCATTTTGTCAAAAAGACATTATCCCTTCATAGTCAACTCACACTTGTGCCCAGTGTATACATACTCCTTCTGTCATAATAATGAGAAAGTTATGATAAATTATAGTATCATACTCCCATATAGGAATGTAACAGATAAACCTTATTAAGTATCTTATGATATCACCTTCCTGATTACCTCCTTATGCTTCCTTTTGGTACTTTATTTGAAAATCAAATTTTCCATTCATCTGTGGTCTTTTCATGATAAATGCTTGAAAAATCCTCTATTTCATTGAATGGCCATCTTTTTCTCTGAATTTTGCTGAGTAGGTAATTCTTGATTGTAATTCTAGCCCCATTGCTCTCTGGAATATCATATATCATATTCCAAACCCTCTGGTCCTTTAATATCGAAGCTGCAAAATTTTATGTTGTCCTAACTGTGGCTTCACTATACTTGAATTGTTTCTTTCTGTATGTTTGCAATGTTTTCTCCTTGACCTGGGAGTTCCGGAATTTGGCTATAATATTCCTGGGAGTTTTTGTTTGGGATCTTTTTCAGGAGATGATCGGTGAATTCTTTCAATTTCTATTTTACCCTTTGTCTAGAATATGAGTTTTCCTTGATAATTTCTTAAAAGATAATGTCCAGGCTCTTTTTTTGATCATGACTTTCAGGTAGACCAACAATTTTTAAATTTTCTCTACTGGTGTTTTTCCAACGAGATAGTTCACATTCTCCCCTCCCCCCATTTTTCTTCTTCTTCATTTTTTTTTTTTTTTTGGTTTTGCTTTATGGCATCTTGATTTCTCCTGAAGTCATTAGCTTCCATTCGCTCAATTCTAATTTTTAAGGAATTATTTTCCTCAGTGAGCTTTTGCACCTCCTTTCCCAATTGACCAATTTTGCTTTTTAAGGCATTCTTCTCCTTATTAGCTTTTTGTATTTCCTTTTGCACCACTCTCATTTTTTCTCTATCTCTCTGAAAGGGACCATCATGAAGAAAATATCCTCTTTATCCATGCTCTTTAAATTTTATCCCCTCCATTACTTATCCTTTCCATCCTCCCATCAAGGACAGCCAAGATGGCAGAGTAAAGGCAGGCTCTCATCTGAACTATCCCTCAAACCCCTCCAAATATCTTTAAATAGTGACTCTAAACAAATTTTAGAATATCATAACTCACAAAAAGATGGAGTCAAACAATTTTCCAGCTGAAGACAACTTGGAAGGTCAGCAGGAAAGGTCTATGATACCAGGGTGAGAGAGCAGCACAGCCTCAGCCCAAACAAACCAGAAGCAGGCTTTGGAGCTTGTGAATGAGTGGCAACATGGGCAGTTTCTGGACCTCTCAGCCCACAGACAACAAAGACAATTTGGAAGGTCGACAGGAAAGGCTTATCTCAGTAGGGCTTAGGGAATCCAGGAAACCAGGAGTGGCCCTGTGTGAGTCACTGAATCTGCAGCAGCAGCAGCAGCAGCAGCAGCAGCAGCAGCAGCCTAACTTCTGAAGCTTTCAGCTTTCAGACAGTAAAGGGGTTGAACAGCTGGTCAGAAGGAAGTCTCTTTAGTAGCACTGAGGAAAGACTCTGTTATTTTGCCCATTTTCAAATCTGAGACATAGTCCTGGTTCACAGTCAGGTTGTGGAAGAGCAGCCAAAACTTATAGTCAAAGTGAATCAGGAATTCTACTCACAGTTCCAAAATAGAAAACAATACATATGGTTACTCACAGACCACAGCATAGGCCAGGAAACTAGCAAACATATTTCTCCTTGGATCATACAATCTTAGAAGAACTGAAAACTTACAGATCCTAGAAGGATATCTGAAAACAGCTGCACAAAGCTCTTGCAGCTTGGGATATTGCACCCTCTGTCCTAGAAATGGACCCCTATTTTAGCAGAGTTAAAAGTCAAGTAATAGGCTGAGAAGATGAGCAAACAACAAAAAAAGATTCTGACCATAGAAAATTCCTATGGTACCAAGAAAGATCAAAACACACATTCAGAAGAAAAACCAAGTCAAAGTTCCTACAACTAAAGCCTCCAAGAACAATAAGAAATGATCTCAGGCTATAGAAGAGCTCAAAAGGGATTCTGAAAATCAAGTAAGAGAGTGATTCAAAGGAAGTACAAAAAGCTAATGAGAATGCCTTAAAAAGCAAAATTGGTCACATGGAACAGAAAGTGCCAAAGCTCAATGAAGAAAATAATTGCTTAAAAATTATATTTGACCAAATGAAAATTAATGACTTTATGAGAAATCAAGAAACAAGCAAAATCAAAAGAATGAAAAAATAGAAAACAATGTGAAATATCTCTCTGGAAAAACAACTGATCTGAACAATAGATCCAGGAGAGAGAGTTTAAAAATTATTGGTCTACTTGAAAATCAGGATAAAAAAAATGAGCTAGACAGAATCTTTCAAAATATTATTAAAGAAAACTGTACTTATATACTATAACCAGAGGGTAATACAGAAATTGAAAGAATCCATCCTCTTTCAATTATCACAGTTATCACAAATGACTCCCACATTTTTAGCCTTCATTCTATTGTCTTAGCTCCAGTTCCTTTCTAAATGCTTGCAGCAGCATCTTTATTTGGATGTCCTGACGACACTTTATACTTTGTATATCCAAATTTCAATAATCTTAGCAAATCCTGCTGCTTCCATGATTTATTTCTCATGATGGCAGCACCATCTTCCCAAACACCTATGGTGGTAAGATCCTAATCTTTTAACTCTTCCTTTCTGCTTAAATTCTACGACCAGATAAATCCTCTTGCCGCTTACTCCAACATATATCATGTGCCTGGTTCCCTCCTTTATACTCCCATTGCAAATACACTAGTTAAGATCCTTATTATTAATAATAATCTACTTGGTTTTTGTTTCAAATTTGTCTTTCATTGTTAGAATCTAGCAATCCATTACTTATGGTGGTGCCTCCATAATTTGTTATTTTACTATGCTCATGATTTCATTTTTATAGGGAACTGAAAGGCTGGAACCTGTTGTTCAACTTTAGTTGTCTAAGGCACTATGAAGCTAAATAACTTGCAGAGGGTCACACTGTCAAAGGATCTGAGCTGAGATCTTCCTGACTCTGAGGAGAGCTCTCCATCTGCTATGCCATTCAGATTATGTATTATCTTTTAAATATTATTACATCACTTCTAAAAAAAAAAAAACCCTTTAGTGTCTTCCCAAAACCAATCTAGATTTCAAGGCCTTCTACAATTTGGCCACAATCTACTTTTCCAGCCTCATGTGTAGTTTTCCTTCATATACTCTAATTGCCTCATATACATGGGCCAACCAAATTGGCCTGCTTGCCATTTTTCATATATAACACTCCATCTTCCATTTCCATTCCTTTGTACTGGTTATCTTCCACATCCTAGAATCCCTATTTCCTTCAATATTTAATCCAAATTCTGTCTTCTCTATGAAGCTTTTAAAAATTGCTCCTTTCTCTTCACTTCTCTCCCTAGCTTATAAGGGTCCTCCCCAAGTTACTTTGAATTGATCTTGTATATATTCTGTATATTCTCAATTATGTATTCTACTCCCCCAAAATTAGTGATCCTTGGTAGCAAGTTTTTCATGTCTGTATCCCCCAAACTCAGCATAGTAACTAGCATATAATAAGTGCTTAATACTTTTTGACTGATCTTTAAATGTCCCTCCATCCCCTACTCATTAAATTGGAAGTCCCATTTAATATTTATCAAATTGAATAGCCTATTTCTCAGGCATTATTTTAAGTGATTACACAATTCCTTTTGGATATACCTTGGGCACAGTGAACGAGGATTCTCGGTTAAAACTTTTCTCTTGTCTTTGAAAGGGATACTCAAATATTAACCTATTGGAATTGGCAACTCATAACCAGTACATTGACATTGAAATTACTTTTTCCTTTGTAGTGGGGGTTTGTAACCTGGGGCCCATGAACTTTTTAATAGTTTGATAAATACATTTCATTGATTTCCTTTGTAATCCTAGGTATTTTATAAATTTGAAAACAGTTATAATTTCACTAAACTGTGAAAACTATTATCATCAGCAAGAGTATCAGGCAAAATCTTTTAACTGTCCTAGTATGTTTTATAACAAAAATATTTCATGAGTAAAGTTGAATATATTTTTAAAAAATCAGAATTTTCCAATCATCAAAAATTCACTTTACCTTCCTCCTTCCCCAAGAATGAAAGAAAAACTAAACCCCCGATATTAAATTTCTCCATTGGCTATGCCTTACAAATTCTGTTTCCACTCTCCATTCTGAGTCATTCACTTTTAAATTAGTAGGTGGGTACCATATCTCACTATTAATCATTTAGAATCATTGTTGATCATTATGCTAATTCAATTTCCTAATATTTTCAAAATTGTCTTTTTTTTTTTTTTTTTTTTTACTGAGGCAATTGGGGTTAAGTGACTTCCCCAGGGTCACACAGCTAGAAAGTGTTAAGAGTCTGAGGTTTGATTTGAACTCGGGTCCTCCTGACTTCAGGACTGGTGCTCTATCCACTGCACCATCTAGATGTCCCAAAGTTGTTTGTCTTTACTATATTTGTTGCCATTGTATAAATTAGTCTTCTTCTTCTTCTGCCCACTTGACCTTACATCAGCTGGTCTTCCAAGGTTTCCCTGAAACCACTGCCTTCCTCATTTCTTACAGCACAGTAGATATATTTAATATCAGTTATATATCATAATCTACTTTGCTATTCCTCAATTTATGGTTCCTCCTTAGATTCCCATTCTTTGCCACTTCAAAAAGTTTTTTTTTATACTTTAGTTTTTCCTTAAGAATAACAATCCCTCCCTTAATTTACCCTCCAATTTCCCCTCCTACTTTCTGTTTTCCAGTTGAATGAAATGTATTTCTATGCCTAACTCCCTGCATGATTATGCATTATTCCTTCCTCTAATTAAATTAGAATGAGGTTCGAGTGTTAGCCATTTCTAATTTTTTTTATAAATATTGATTTGCATTCTCTGATTTGGTAAGATCATTTGCCCTAATTCCCCACCCTGACCCCCACAACATATTTTTCTTGCCCTCTCTTTTCACTGTTCTCTTAAGTAATCAAGACGTTAGAATCCCTTATTAAAAATAACAAGATTCAAAAGGGACACATATATCATCTCCTCATGTTTAAATATATGCAGTTTGTTCTTGTTTAGAAAACAAGAATCATTTTTTAGTATTGTCGTTCATTCATGATTATCTTTTTATGTTTCTCTTAACTCCTGTATTTAAACTTCTTTGAACTTCAAATTCTTACACAGCTCTGATCTTTTCATCAGGAATGCTTTTGTCCCTCTACATCAGATATGATTATGATGTTTTGTTAGGTAAATTATTCTTAGCTGTAAGTCTATATTCTTCTGGAATATAGTACTTCAAACCCTTTACTCCTTTACAATGGTAGTTGCCAAATCAAGCCCTCTATTTTGGTGGTGTCAAATTCCAATAGAGAAGGGGGACACTCAAACATCCATTTTCTATCTTCAATGCATTTTAGAGGGGATAGTATTTATTTTCTTTTTCTTTTTTTAATTTTCTTTTTCTTAACTTTTAATTTTTTTTTTACAATTCCTTGTAAAGCAAAAAAAAATTATCATTCATTTGTAAAAACAAAATTCCAAATTCTCTCCCTCCCCTCCTCCCCTGTTCTTGAAAAGGCAAGCAATTTGATATAGATTATACAGATGCATTCATGCAAAACATTTTCATCTTAGTCATATTGCAAAAGAAAATGCATACCCTAAACTCCCAATAATAAGGTTTAAAAAGTATGCTTCAATCTGTATTCAGACTCTTATCAATTCTTTCTCTGGAGATGTATAGCATTTTTAAAAATCATAAATCTTTTGGAATTGTTTTGGATCATTGTTTTGAACACAAGAGCTAAGTCATTCACAATTGAACATCGTAAAATAATGCTGTTACTATGTACAATGTTCTCTTGGTTCTGTTCTCTCTACATCAATTCACATAAATCTATCCAGGTTTTTCTGAAACCATTCTGCTTATCATTTCTTATGGCACAGTATTCCATTAAAATCAGATGCTACAATTTATTCAGTCATTTCCCCAGATGATGAATGGCCAATTTTTGGCCACCACAAAAAGAGCTACTAAGAATATTTTTATACTCATAGGTCCTTTTTCTTTCTTTTTGGTCAGACAGACCTAATAGTGTTATTTTTTGGTCAAAGAGTATGCACAGTTTTATAGCCCTTTGGACGTAGTTCAAAAATGCTTCCCCAAATGGTTAGATCAGTTCACAACTCCATCAACAATACATTAATGCATTTATTTAATCACTAATGATTTAGAGTATTTTTCCCCCATGACTATATATAGGTAGCTTTGATTTCTTCATCAAAAATCTGCCTGTTTATATGTTCTTTGACTATCAGCTGAGGAATGACTTGTATTCTTATAAATTTGACTTAGTTCTCTATATCTTTAACAAATGAGACCTGATAAAGATCAGAGAAATTTGTGATATTTTCCTCTTTCCTTCTATTCTTTGAATTTTGGCTGCATTGGTTTTGTTTGAGTAAACCCTTTCTGATTTGATGTATTCAAAATTATTCATTTAGCATCTTGTAAATGCTCTTTCTCTTGTTTGGTCATAAATTCATCCTTTCTTCCTTTTTTCATAAACCTGACTGGTGAAGTATTCTATGCTTCTCTAGTTTATTTATATCACTCCTTGACTGTAAAGCATGTACCCATTTTGACCATATCTTAGTGCAGTGTGAGATATTAGTTCTTAATTTATTCTCTTGTTAAATATTTCCTAATTATATATTTTTGCATTTTAATTTTTTCTAATTCTATGTTAAGATAGTTTTCATCATTCATTTTAAAAGATTTTGAGTTCAAAACTTTCCTCCCTCCTATCCCCTCTCCCCAAGATGGTAAGCAATCTAATATAGATTATGCATGTATGATCATGTTAAACATACTTCCACAATAGTCATGTCAAAGAAACAGAAAAGGTAAAGCCACAAAAAGCAACAAAAAATGAAAATAGTATGCTTTTATCTGCACTCAGATCTCTTTCTTTGGATATGGATAGCATTTTTCATCATGAGTATTTCAAAACTGTCTTGGATTATTGTATTGCTGAGAAAAGCTAAATCTGTCAGAGTGGATCACATGATATTACTGTTACTGTGTACCATGTTCTGGTTCTGCTCACTTCACTCAGAATAAGTTTGTATCTTTCCAGATTTTTCTGAAATCTGCCTGCTCATAATTTCTTATAGTACAATAGTATTTCATTATATTTATAAACCACAACTTTTTCACCTATTCCCCAAATGATGGGCATTCCCTCAATTCCCAATTCCTTGCCATCACAGAGGTTTTTTTTTTTTTTTTTTTTTTTTTTTTTTTTTTTTTGTATATGGGTCCTTTTCCCTTTTTAATAATATCTTTGGGCTATAGGACTATATTGTTGGATCAGAGTATGCAGTTTGATTGCCCTCTGGGCAGTTCAAATTGCTCTCTAGAATGGTTGGACCACTTCACTACTCCACCAACAATACATTTAGTGCCCCAATTTCCCCACATCTCCAACATTTATTACTTTTCTGTAACCCTAACCTTTTTCTGTAATACTCAATCTGATATGTGAGGGGTACCTCAAAATTGTTTTTATTGGCTTTTCTCTCTCTAATCAACATTGATTTAGAGCACTTTTCCCATATGACTATAGATAGCTTTAATTTCTTTATCTAAAAACTGCCTGTTCATAATCTTTGACCATTTGTCAGTTGGGGAATGACTTGTGTTCTTAAAATTTTGGTTCAGTTTTCTATATATTTGAAAAATGAGGTCTTTATCAGAAATACTTGCTATATAGTGTCCCATCTTTCTTCTTCCCTTGTAATCTTAGTTGCACTGGTTTTCTTTGTGTAAATTTTTTTTACATATAATCAAAATTATCCACTTAATATCTCATGATGCCCTATCTTTTGTTTGGTTATGAATTCTTCTCTTTTCCAAAGATCTGAAAGGTAAACACTATTCCCTGCTTTTCCAGTTTGTTTATGCTATTGACTTTTATGTCTATTTGACTTGGTATATGGTATAAGATGTTGGTCTACCTAATTTCTGCCATAACGGTTTTCCAGTTTTCCCAGCAGTTTTTGTCAAATAGTGTGTTCTTGTCTTAAAAGCTGGGGTATTTGGGTTTATTAAGCACTAAATTACTGTCAACACTTAATACAGTGTATTGCACAGTTCCACTATTTTACTTCTTAGCCAATATTAGATTGTTCCAATTACTGTTTTACACTCAAATTTGAGGTCAGTAGGCCAGTTTCCTTCACTTTTCCCTCCTCATTACTTCTCTTGACTTTTTTTTTTTTAACCTTTTGTTATAGCAGAATTTATCATTTTTTTTTTCTAGCTCTATAGGATGATTTTAGTAATTTTGTATGGCACTTAATTTAGGCAGAATTGTCATTTTTATTATATTGGCTCAGCCTATCCAGCAATTAATATTTTTCCAGTTGTTTAGATCTGACTTTGGGTGAAGTGTTTTGTGTTTGTATAGTTCTTGCGATTGTATAGGCAAGTAGATTTCCAAGTATTTTATATTGTCTATAGTTGGTTTTAAATGGAATTTCTCTTTCTACTTTTAGCTGTTAGACTTTATTAATAATATATAGAAAGTCTAATGACTTATGGGGGTTTATTTTATATCCTGCAAATTTGCTAAAGTTGTTAATTATTTCAACTAGTTTTTCAGTTGATTCTCTTAAGATATTCTAAATATACCATCATGCAAGATTTATAGTTTTGGGGCAGCTAGATGGAGTAGTGGATAAAGCACTGTGTTTTTTAATATGGGTGTTACATTTTACCAAAAGCTTTTCCTACATTTGAGATAATCATGATTTGTTTCTTTTGTTATAGACATGGTCAATTATGCTGATAGTCTAATTTTGAACCAGGCATGCATGCATTCCTAGTATAAATCCCACCTGTCATAGTGCCTTAATTATATTTTAGTCTTGTTTAGGCTGCATGTTTGATATCTCTGCTCTATTTCATGAAAAGTCCATCTTGTAAGATTATCTTCAGTTCTGTTGGACATAATTATACTTGACTATAAATCTTTATTTTTACCTTGTGCAATATACTTCTCTATTCCTTCAGAGTGGTGAATGTTAACTTTTAAATGACCGTTAACTGCATTTCTTTCCTACTTGAATTATTTCTAGTTGCTTGCTTTTTTTTTTTTTTTTTAACTTTGATGTAGAAACCCTGAGTTTTGGTTTTATTTCTGGAAGTTTTCATTTTAGGGGTTTCTTTCAGGCAACCAATGGATTCTAATTGTAACTTATTCTCTGGTCCTAAGAAATATGAGAAGTTTTAAGATTTCTTAAAAGATAGCACAATGTATCTTAAGTTTCTTCTTTGTTTTCTAAATCAATTGTTTGTTTTGAATTTTTTTCTTTTTTAGTCTTTTGACTTTATTTTCATATCCCTTACTGTTTCACTGATTGACTGGTTTCAATTTAGTCCATTCTAGTTCTCAGGAAGTTTGTTCCTTGGGCAAAGTTCTATATATCTTGTGCCAACTTCTAAATTTCTTTCCAATTGTTTCTTCCATAGCTCTTATTTTCTATTCCTCCTAGGGAAGCTAGCATTCTCATTTAATTGATTAAAAAAAAAATTAAGCTCTTGGCTTCATCTATTTCAGAAACTATAGTTGAATTTGTGCTCAAGCTATGGTTTGTTTGTTTTTTGAAGTTTTGCTTGTAGATGTTTTGGAATCATTTTCATCTTTTTTGTGTCTTGAGAATCCCTGATCAAATGAAGTGAAATTTATAAAGTTCTTAGCACAGTATGTGGCCCATAGTGTTTATTAATAATTCTTCCCTTCTCCCACCCCCTTCATCACAATAGCCTTTTTGGGTGTTTTTTTTTTTCCATTCTTAGTCATCTAGACTACTTCTTGCTTTTTAACTTGATATTAAGGCCAGACTCTGCATACTTATGTAGGGAAGGTCTGAACTGGTCCTATTGCTGTTATCTTTGGATATTACATGTTGTATTATTCTAAGATCTCGGAGACAGCTCAAACCATCCTACAAGAATCCAACACTCCCAAAGTGGTATGATCCAGGGCAAAGTCTAATCATTGTCTACGTGGTCTTAGCTTTTCAAGTTCCTGACCTAGGTGTGGGTCTACCCAACAGTAGATGCTTCTGCATTCAATCACTAGCAGCCTTCTAGTTCTGGCTTCGAGGCACAGAGGTAGATTCCCTTTTGGTCTGGGCTTCCTGCCTTGGTCTTATTATTCTTCTGCAGGTTTCAAATTGAGGTAGAAGTTGGAATTGAGAATTAATTCTGTCCCTCAGGTCAATTACATTTCTGGTGTTTGCTTCTGATTCTGTTCCTCTCAGTCTAGGGCTTGTAGCTCTTCCCTACTCCTGAACACTCTTATCAGGGGACAGGTTCTCACTTAGTCCACTCTGGATCTGTAATCCAGAATGAAGTAGTGAACAAAGCTGTCAGCACCTGCTCTTTCATTCTCTGGTGCCCTGGTACACAGTCTCTCCCTGAGTAGCAGAGCGCTCTCCTGGCTAGACCCTATCCCCAAGATCTACAGACTTATTTCCCTTTGCAGACCTGGGCTGGAAAAATGATTTAAGTGTAACTTTTTCTTGGATTTTCCCTTTGGGATTTAGTCCGGTGCATATTCTAGTTTTGTTTAAAGAAGAGGTCACTATATTGCTTCCTGCTACTCTACCATTTTGGCTCTGTTTTGCAGTTAAGATCGATCATTGAAAACTAAGTTTTACTGGCATTCTTGTAAATATTTTGCCTATGATTAATTTTATAGTTTTCTGTTATTTTCACTTTTATCAGTAGCCAGTCAAATGAGTTTTGGAATAATGGGAAGAGAGCAGGCTGATAAGACTCTTTCCCCCAACCAAGAAATACAATTTTGTAATTTTTAGGTATGGAATATATTATATATAAACAATATAGTATGCTAAAAAATCTTTGTATTTGAGGATTGGTTTATAACAATTTTATAGTTAAATGTCCACATAAGATGTCTGAATACTTTGCATATTAGTTGCATCATTTACCTCACAAGACTGCTGAGGGAAAGGCATATTAATCTATTATAATATGCTAAAATTTAAAATAATTTTGGGATCAATGAAAAAAAATTTTTGTAATGTTAAATATTAAATCTTGATATACTAAAGAGGAACTAACTCCTGAGTCTAGGAATTTATTTCCTAGAGGCTAAATTCAAAAATGATCATTCATGACTTCTTTTTCAGTTTTTTCCCAATCTCTAGTAGAATCTTTTAAATTTTAGGGTGTATTTTAGATAGTTCATATTCTTACTTTGGGTAATTTAAGTTTCACCATTCAGAGACTGTTTTTCTTCTTGGCCTACCAATTCTTACAGCAGCACAATTCACTCCATCGTACTTCCCCCACTTTGTATTAAAAGATACAATTTTAAAATTTGAAGGGTGATGAAACTAACCAAAGGGGCTCAAATTTCAGCCTCTCATCTTTTAATTATTATAAAGCAATACTTACTGTTAATAACAGCAGTGTAACATCATTATTTAAAACCTCAAATATATCTGGCACAGTAAGGGAGCTTCCTCAACTTATAAAATGTGATGGTTTGTCACGACCTTCATAGAAATCAATGGGTAAATTTTATTATACCTCCCTCTTCAAGCATCAATTTTTGGCAAAATAAAATATTTAAAATATTGCCCACAGTGTGATTTCACACTGCAGCTGGGATTAAAGTTTAGTCCTGTTCAATTGAAAAGAAAATAAAGATAAATACAACACTATGATAATTTTTCTGTAAAATGATATATTTAAAAATAGGCTCTTTAAAAAGTGAACTTTTATGTACAGTTTAGTCTAGAAACAGTCAAAAAACACTATACAACAACTATCTAGATTTTAGAAAATACAATTTGTTGCACACACAATCCTGATACTGAACAAGATGTAGTTTTAAACCTATGATTAATTCTGTTTCATCACACATCAATAATTCACATTTGTTAATAGCTTACATTCAGACTAAAGTTCAGCTTAAGAACTTGCCTACATACTTCCCATTTGGAAAATTAAGACAACCACCTCTGCCTGGCAGATGTAGTCTATCTGTAGTCCAGATAGTCTATTTCTTTGAGTGAGCAATACACAACAAAGAACCTCTTCTCTTTCTGTTATTCTTTTCTTTTAAGTTTTGCTTTTAGCAACAGGGGACACCAAAACATCTTTCTATGTGTTGTTGGCCCAGAGGTGCCATGTTCTTTAAAAATGAAATTTCTATGAGGACAAAAATCACACATTTGTACAAGTTACGTAATGATAATGTATATGTGTTTAACAAAAAATGGTCTAGGAAGTATATTACCAAGCACTTAATGCTTTCAGGGTTGTCAACACTTAGTTTTCCAATGGTCTTCAGCTCAGCACCCTAGGTAGCCACCCCACCTGATCAGGCAGTCTCCCTAGTCTTTTCCGACATGGTACCTTTTTAATTATATCAGTTTACAACAAAATACTTTTAAAACATGAAAAAGTAGCTTCCTAGAAAATAACAAAAGGAAATGGCTTATCAAAATTAAAGTGCTATTAGCTTGTCCCTTCAAAAGATATGTTTTCAGATGATTTATGTGTTGATCAAGAGTTATGTTCCTGAAAAAATAATTGCATATTTTGTGTATTTCCCAACACAATAATGCAGACCCAATTTGCCCTCTACATGAGTTACTATTTAGAAATAATCTAATTTTGTGATTAAAGGGCATTGATCTGCCTGCATCGGGAAGATGAAGAAGGACTTTGGTCTATTCTTTATTTCTTAACTGTCCATATTAATTAAGGTGTAGCCAAAAGAAAATGATGACTTGCAACTGAAGAGATTAAAAAAAAAAAACCAAAAGAAATAAATAAAGAAAGAGGATGCCATGGAGAAACAACAGAATTCACAAGATGCGACTTATTGGAACTTGGTATGTAGAAAAGCATATCAGAGAAGAAAAGCTGTTTATCCAATAGCTTTTTCTTCCTCTAGATTTATGTACAATGAAACGATCACTGAGGTCTTTATTTCTGCTTTGTTGAAAACCTATGTATTTGTTCCCTTAGAATTAAATGTTCATTTACTACTTCAACTGTTAGGAATCACAAAATCCAATGGGGAAGATCGGTGGATTCCATGAACAGTAAGGAGATAGCAAAAAAACATAAGGATCAAAAAGTTCTCACAATTTATAAATGATAGTAACCCTTAGTAATTGGAAAGAAAGGGATGTCAATAGGCATTGCTTATTTTGGTCACATCTATAAAGACCAGAATGACATCTAGAAAGAACATAAATCAAAATTACAAAATGAATTGTATATTTGTATTGAGTCAGAAGTCTGTGTAAAGAGCACATATCTGTCAAACAGAAATTGTCACCCAACACATTTAATAATCAAATAGTTAAATATGTCATCAAATCAAAAAGACCCTAATGAAAGTTTGAGGATTAATCCCATAATTTAATAAGACCATCCCAGCCACAAGTGATAACTTTAGATGTTTCATGTGGGTGCCACACAGCACCTATGCATACTTTATCATGAGCTTTAAATCGACTGTAGAGTTTTGTAGTCTTCCAGTCCCAAATATTTAATTTTCCATTTCCATCTCCTGATATCACGTAGCTGTGTTAGGGAGGAAAACAAGCTCAAATTATTCAAATGTTTTAACTATGAGATAAGCGGGGAAAATTTTTTCTTCCAACTTTCTCATCTTAACACTAATCTCTCCACCTCCCCCATCCCTAAAACTTATATTACACAAAAATCTACTGAGAATGATAGACTATCAGTTTCTACAGTGCAAATTATTTCAAAGAAAAGTGCATTCCAAGGAAATCAGATTGTAACATAAGCACTGCTCTTAAGGCGCTGCTTTTTTCAGGCTGAATTGTTTTTTCAGAGACTCCAAGGGTAAAGGGAGGGTAAGAAGTATAAATTAACAGGATTGGGCTAA
The DNA here is from genome assembly GCF_902635505.1 of Sarcophilus harrisii. Lineage (NCBI taxonomy): Eukaryota > Metazoa > Chordata > Mammalia > Dasyuromorphia > Dasyuridae > Sarcophilus > Sarcophilus harrisii. The sequence continues at coordinate 191,414,971 of NC_045429.1, forward strand.
GTCCCAGAGAGCAGAGGAGGGTACCATAAAGGTACTGGTCACCCAGGCCTGTCAGTTATGATCATTATGTGTGCCCTATCCTTTCACCTTTGGGTATAAGGTCCAATAGTTGGACTCAAGTTAGCCAGTGCCTGTATCTTGGTACCTTCCATTTATATTCAAATTTAAGTCAAGAATGAAGACAGAGAATTTTGTGGTCATTTTTAGGAGTGTACCAACCTATAATTTCCTGTGCTGGAAGGCTGAGGTTTTCCCTAGACTTGTAGCAGTTCTATATGGAAATGGGGTAGAATCCTGTACAAACATAACTATACTTCCTTTTCACTAGACTGATCAACTGGCATGGAAAAAGTACTTTGGTTTTGAGGGAACTAGTCCTGACTGTCTGATATGCTTAGGAAAGATACTCCCCTATTCTGAAATGTAAGCTTTCCCATCTAGAAAATGAGGGAACTGAACCAGATAATTTCTAAAATCTCTTTCAATTCTATTGATGATATTCTATTGTAATAGTATCTAGAATGAAAAGTGCCCCAGTCAATACATAACTGGAAAATTATATTCAATTTTGGGACCACATTTAAGAAATAACACCACCATGTCCAAATAAGAGAAAAATAATGATAAGGCAAATAATTATATGTTATGTGAGAATTAATTAAAAGGACTAGAAATAGGGCTTCACCCCTCAAGCAGATCAGCAAGAAGATCTCTCCTCAAGGGCTGAGCAATCTAGCAGCAGGTCAGTCTTATTCAACTGAAAAGAACCAGAAGAATATGCTATGTGGGGTGGGAGGTGGTTCAGAGACTGATTTCAGCTTTTCAGCTCTAAAACATTATTATCAATTAGGAAATGCACCAAAATTCTAATGGCTGCCTTAGAATGAAGTGAATTTTTCCTCTCTATCTTCAAGCAGAGTACAGGTGACCATGTCAGATAAGTTGTAAGGGATGATGCTTGGCTTTGGAGAGAGGTTGGTCTTGGTGACTTAGGAAGTTTCTCTTATCTCTACAATTCTGTCAATCAGTAAGGGATGAGTATTATTTCCATAATTTGTTTCCAGGAATTTTATGTCACGGATTTTAATTAACATGTAGTGTGTATGTATATGCATGAGTATACATCATTTGAACCAGTGTAGGTAGGAGAATAAAGACAAAAATTTATACAAACCTCATATCTGGGGAAAAGTCCACCTGACAAGCATATCCTGCCACCATGTGCCCTTTAAATATTTTTTTCTTATTCAATCTAAATCGGTTCTGTGCTCCAAAAATTAAAATCTGATTGTCCATGGATTGACATGCTAGCCACTTCCCTGAAAAACAAACAATGATATGAGAAAAGTTCGGGAGAAAAAAATACCTCCAAAAAAGTTACATTACATTACAAAAAATTCATTTTTCTCTAATAGTCACTATCAGCATGAAACCAATACACTTCTTGGAGAATCCTGCAGCTATGCTACATATTAGCTCTTAAATCACAAAGTTCTGTTACAAGCCTTTTTTTTTTTCCATATCAAGCGGTTGTTTTTGTTCATCTAGCTCTCTTATTCAATAAACATTTATTAAGTTCCTACTGGTACACACTTATAATAACTACATGTTGCAGAGATCCAGCTCAAGAGCTGAAGCAAGGAGTGCTTCAATGAAGATGGCACCTGAACAAAACTTTGAAATAAAGATTTCAAAAGTATAAGATTTAAAAGCTTTTCTAAATCTGGGGAATGATTGTGTGAAAAAGAAGGTATGTCAAGTTTAAGGAAGAGCAAGTTGACTAAATTGGCTGCAATGTAATATAAATGATAGGGATAAAAGTGGAAAGGCCTATACAATTATGTAGTCATTAAAAAGGATTTACTTGCCTAGGGTCACACAGCCAGGAAGTGTTACATCTGAGGTTGGATTTGAACACTTCCTGGCTGTGTGACCCTGGGCAAGTCACTTAACCCCAATTGCTTCAGGAAAAAAAAAAAACCATAATAGATCATGGCACAATGGATAGAGAAACGGCCTCAGATACAGGAATATCTGGGACAAAGTCCCTCCTCCAACATACCGTGTGATTCAGGGAGAGGTGTGTGATTCAATCTTTCAGTCTCTGACATCTCAGGCAAATTTTCTAAGGCATAAAATAGCTGCTACTCTATACTGTTAGAATCCCCTTTCTAGCAGTTCTCAGAGATAGATGTAAAGGTGTGCAAAGATATGTTACAAAATGATTCATAAATGAGCAACTTATATTTTCTACTTTTGTCCCAGAAAGTATTTTTGTTTAATCCCTAAAGCTTTCAGATGGAAAATTAGGTTAAGACAAAGCTGGTTTATCAAATTACTGAATTGCCAAAAGGAATTGTCAGTGGAAGAGCTAAAAAAAAAAAAAAAAAAGTTCTAATTTTGTAAATCCTTAAGAGACTTAGCAGATACTAGCTACAAATCACTTTTTTAAAAAATTCTCTAAATACATGAAATAACATGGTGAATGACTCGAGTACTGAACCAATTAAGTCATATATAACATGACAAAAGTTTACAAATATACATAACACTGATAATGCAAAAGTGAATAAAAAAGCCTTTCTTTATTATTGGCAAAAGTTCACTATGCTCTAAGTCTTCCTTCCAAAACACAAATTTTGCACCAACTCACCATTTGGAGATAAAGTCACTGCAGGCATTGAATGCATACTGGGTTCTGCTATATATTTAAAATCTACAGGAATGTCCCTGAAAACCAAGAAACACAGAAGGTGAGAAACTGAAGACATTTCTTCAAAAGAATGTCTAAATTCTGTTTCCTGCTGAGAAAACTATAAAATATAAGAGGTTAAGAGACTAAGAAATAATGAAATAGTGTTGGAATTCAAAAATACTGAAAATCTTCCTCATGAAGCTTTTTAAAAAAGAAAATCATATTGTTTCTAATAGTTTTATTGATCACTATAACAAAATTAACATTGTATTAGTGACATGTACAGAACTGAACAGATTGGAAAACACTTTTTATTTGAAAAATAACATTTTTCAATTTTTCATTTCAATTGTCAATCAAATCTGTGTTTTGATTTTATTTAGAATTAACATCAGCCAAAATAGCTTTTAAAAGTAGTCAACCTCTTTAGGAAATCCCTTTGCACTTGGCCAGATTGTTCTTCTATAACATAACACAGTCCTTTACTACACCTTTAATTCTGGTTAGTGAGAGTTAGCAGAACTTGTATTCTGTTGGTACTGGCCCATAAGAATCTAAGATTCACTGCTGCATTATAAAAACATGACAACAACTAGTATCTTAAGCAGTTTCAAAAATAAGAATTGTACAGTTTGAAGATGTCTCTCTTGAATCAGAGACAAATCAAAGGCTGGGTGAATATCTGTCACTTAAGTTGGGGGAGAGGAAAAGATTTGATCATCTCTAAGACCCATCCAATTCTGAGATCCTTTGAAAAGATTGCTATGTTTTCTCATAGAATTTTAAAGATTGTAATTAAAAAAACAAAACAAAATCCTTCTATTTGAAAAGAATGGGCAGCTTTAGAGGAAAATAATTCATAGCATTTCATAAAATTATCAATAGACTAAATCAATTTAGGAATGATAATTCGTAATTTAAGAGCTATATAATATTCTTAGTTTATGGGGAAAAAAACACCACAAAACCCACCATTTGTATTAGTTAAAGATACAAGGGGATCTGGCCAAAGATTACATTTGTACTTTGGGTCATAAATATGTAAGGCAAGATTCAATGAAAACCTATGCAAAACTGGGGAAAACAAATAAACTTTGGAGTTGCATGTTCTTATATAGGGAAGGTAAAGAGGGTAGAATACAATTATTACATATGATAATATTAATATCATTTCCTTTAATCAGGCAATAATATAATTAAAAGCCTTATGTGGTACACTTTAATGTCAGTATTAATTTGGGTTGTATATTTTATGATGATTCATCTTTGCGTTCCCATTTCCCTTTAGCTTGTTTGCACTTCACTAGCGCAACTAGGAAAACTCACCATTCCCAAACGCGTAAGCTCTTGTCGTCAGAAGTGCTCACAAACCGCCTATTCTCATCCACAAACACAATGGTATTGACAGCTCCCAAATGCCTATCATATTCTTGTACAATCTCCCCACTTCTGATGTCCCACTGCAGATTGAAGAGTACAAAGAAGTTATAAATGGAGCACAATTATTATTATTATTATATAAGATAAAATTCATTAACTCTGGGAAGCAGAGGTGAAAAGATGTCTGCCATCAAGTTTTTAAAAGTGTATTGATTTTTTAAAAACAAAACAAAAAAACCTATAACCATTTCCCCCCACCAAATACAGAACTTCTAATCGTGTATTGGGGGCAATTTCTCTGAAAAATCTCAGTTACAAATATAATGTATAGGTCTAAAATATCAAGATTATTTATTTCATAAACACTTACTTGTACAATCTTCTTATCTGACATGCCAGCCACAAAAAGATTTTGTTTATCTTCATCAGGATTGAACTTGACACAATAAGGAACTTTCCGGTTTGTAAATCTTGATATACACTGACCTAAAATCAAAATCCCAAATTACCTGTCAGTTTGACCACCCAAATAAACTTGGAGTTAAGCCTATTGATATAATAAAACTTTCATGAAGGACAGCTTACTTGTTTCCAAATTTTAGACTATACTATTTCTCTTCTCAAATTATAATCAGTTTTCTACTCAGAGAAACTAAGAAGGAATTTCTATGATTTACAGTGAATTAAAAGTGTACACAATTCTCAGAAATAAGAAAAATAACAATTAAGTAGAGATCTTAACAGATATAAAAATTGGAATAATATGAAAAACGAAATCTCACGTTAATATGGTTATGAGCCACACATCATTATAATGCAAATGCGACTTAAGAAGAAGGGTAGAGAGACATCATTAGGATAATATATAATACAATTCAAGCTATTGCAACAGAAAGAATATTGAGAAGATTTCATATTCACTAATCTCTCAATATGTCTGCTTCATTTATGAAGCGCAATAAAATGAATATAAAATCACTTTTATTCCCTACATTCCTTCTTCTCTCTCCAAATTAACAGTGCAATTTTTTGAAAGACCCATTTTACAAATTAAAATTTTAACTCTTCAAGAGTTGTCAGGAGGAAGGAAAAATAAAGGAATATTTACATATTCCTGTAAGCTTAAGTCTTTAAGAGAATCCTTTAAACTGAAAAATGTGTTTCATTTATAAACTTTAACATGTAAAAGAACTATGGATTAATTAGGCTAAATTGCTTTGAAAATCTTACCTGTCTCAGTGTCCCATAGCTTGAGATACCTGTCATATGCTGCACTGAGGAACTGAGTTCCTACACCATTAAAACAGATATCTCTAACAGCTTTACTGTGACCTGATAAATAAAAAAATTGGTGATGAGGAGGCAAACGTTAGTTTTCTCTTAGAATATAAACTCAAGGGGGCAGCTGGTGGCACTGTGGATAGAGCACCAGCCCTGAAGTCAGGAGGACCTGAGTTTAAATCTGACTTCAGACACTTCACACTTCTTAGCTGTGTGACCCTGGGCAAGTCACTTAACCCCAAGTGCCTCAAGCAAAAAAAGAAAAAAATATATATAATTACAAATAAATTATATATGACATAATTATGAATAATTATAAGTATATAACATAAATAATTATATATAATTATAAACTCCAAGAGAGAAATTAGATATTCTAATACACTAGGATTGATAATTAATTAAATTAAAAGAAGTACTGTCTCATTTCTTAGTACTCAGTATAAAATATCCAGTAGTTAAAAGGTATGTTCTGAGTTATGAATCTCCTTTTGGTTATGAGTTTACATCCCAACTCCATCCCCCCCCAAAAAAGAGAGAGAGAGAGAGAGAGAGAGAGAGAGAGAGAGAGAGAGAGAGAAAGAAGAAATGTTAAGTGGTTATGTCAAAGCAGACATGTGACTTGGTTTGGTGAAAAGAAACCAGGATGAACACTCAGATGTAGGGAACAACTACATGCCTATCATCTTCCTGAAACCCCAAATAAAAAAGTTCTACTGGCACAGGAAGTCTGTAAAGAGGTGAGATTTTATCTCTCTCTTAAGTAGCTGAAGCCCACATTGCTCCCTTTTTCTTGTATTCCCAGGGCTAGATTCATATTCTCTCACTTTTCCCTCATTATACTTCCTGTGGGTACATAAGCACCAGCAAACTCTATGAGATGGGCTAGTGAAAAGAGGCTCACAGAGGAGTGGAGAAGCTGGCTATATATATATCACAAATGATACTGACAGGTGTCTTAAAAAACTCCAACAATCTATAAAGTTTATACTATATCATTAATGTAGAAAAATGTTGAACCTGATCACTGAAAGACTTTACATCTTTTCAAAAAGTAAACAGTTTAGTCAATTATCCTATTTATCTATAGAGTTCTATATGTAATATTGTACTATTACTAGCATGGCATTTTCAGAATGAACTCACCCAAAATAGGACATTATCTAGATATGAGGACGCATAATCAGAATCAATATATCTATGGCTGATGACTGATTCAAAGCTACAAGTGCTTTTGGTAATAGTGTAATAAGCTTTTCACAAATATCCATGTTTGTGATTATCAGTATCATCTCAGTACCAACTGAAAACAAGCAAAATGCCCAATAAGGCTTTCACTTGGTAAATCAACTTGGTTATTTCTTCATTCTTTCTAGGAATGAAGTATATATGAAGCCTCTTTCTAGGGGCTTCTATACTTATTTCTAGAGACATTCATTCAATTGCAAATTCCACGGACATGAAACATCCTACTCTGATTAATCTTCCCCAAAGAGATTTCCCCTCTTCCCCACAAATACTCAACAACTCAAATCAAGCATTTTTGCTAGGCTGAAAAAATCAATAGTTCTATTATCCTTGAGTGGTTTACTCCCCATTTATGAACAAGTGAATATAGCCATGAAAGCTTTCTCCTGCTGTGAAGGATATACATAAATCATCTGGCAGTCAACTGACACCTAATCACTACCAGCTATCTAACTTTACCATAAACATTAGTGAATGCACAAATGGGATAGATATTCTAGAACAAGCCTCACTAACAATAGCAGAATGGTTTAATAGTGAAATCACATTATCAGGAATGCTATTTTTGGATACAAAATACATTATTCTACACATAAATATGTGTATTTATTTGTGTGGATGTGCATGCATTCACAAATATACACACATGAATATACATACATATATAACACATAGTATAATCTATACAAAGAAAGAAGTATTACCAACAAATGTTCTTAAACAGCGCCGATCTCCATAAACTTCCCAAAGCTGTGGGGGGAAAAACATGGAAATATTAAACTGCACTCATAAGTTCAGTAAAATGACAAGTTTTATTAAAATCTTGGTACCCGAATTAAATAAAGCACGTGGGTATGCTACTGGTTTTGAAATTTAACTATTTTGGGTTATAACAGCCAAAAAAACCACATGGAAATTCTGTCCCCACTTCCAAATCTGGTATCCAGTAGAAATATGTTACGATTATATAATAAACTAAAAATCTAATATGCTTACAATTACTCTGGAATTACCTCACTCTGAACTTTTCTCAGGTTAAAGGGAATATAATGCTAATGTACATAGACCTAAATTCCAGACTTCCTTGTTCATATCAGTTTGAGCTGCTATAGGCAAATGGTCAAATGGTTGTTCTAACTAAAAGAAGCTACTACCTCATGGACCTATCTCCCTCATACATTTCTGTTTACAGCCATGAAAAATATATGAAGGATCAAGTTTAATAAGTAAGTTTAATAAGTAAACATTTTGAACCCCAGACCACGCCAGAGCTGACATTCATCAAACTACAATAACATTTCAGCTATGGATAAAACAAATAAAAATATACATTCTAACGCTTAAAACCACATACTGTATGTCTTTGTATGTAAGTTGACCCTTTCAAGTTAAAAAGGAAAAGTCTTTGAAGCTGCAGTTGATGTAAATGTTGGTTATGCTGGCAAAGTGTTTTTTCATTTCTAATATTTGTCAATGTTGCTATACTAGTAGCTTAATAGTCAGAGATGACTTGCCAGAATACACAAAACAGTAAGGACTATTTATGCTACCTCTTGAGAGACACTGTCAAGAATAGGTGTGGTCTTAATTTTTCTACATTCCTTCCAACATTTGTCACTTTGCTCTTCTATCATTTTAGCCAACCTGGAAGGTGTAAAATAATATGTCTAGCTTGTTTTAATTTGCATTTCTCTATAATCATTTAGAACATTTTTTCATATGATTATAAACTGTTTTGTTGCCCATGTCCTTTGACCTAGCAGCAGTGCTACTTGGTCTATTTTCAAGGATAATTAGGGAAAAAGGAAAAACAACTATATGTTTTAAAATATTTACAGCCACTCTGTAGTAGAAAAGAAGTGGAAATTGCAGGATGTTCATCAACTGGGGAAGGGCTGAACAAGTTGTGGTACATGATCATGACAGAAATCTATTATTCTCTAAGAAATGATAAGCTCAATGATTTTAGAAAAAACATAGAAAGACTTGCTTGAAATAAAGAGTGAAATGAGCAGAACCAAGAAAACACTCTATTCAAAAAGAGAAATATTGTTTTAAAAATGATAGATGAAATAAGGTATTTATTATTATTATTATTATTTTACTATTCTAAGTACCCAAATTAGCTATGAAGGACATATGAACAAAGACGCTATCTGTATCCAGAGGAAGAACTGATAAATAGAAGTATGTATAGAATAATTTTACATAAATACACCTAAATGTCTAATGGTATCCATGTCAAGGATCGGAGAAGGAAGAAAAAAAAGTGATGTGATAATTTGTGAAAAGAATAGCAAGTTGTGCATAGTAGATTTGCAGTTTCATGTGCAATCATCTTTTTTTAAAATTGTACTATGATAGAGAAATGCTTGTTTATACCATAAATTTAAAATAATATTGAAAAGAAAACCAAAAACAATCAGATTAATTAAAAAAAAATAGTTGTAGGTCAAAAAGTCTACCCATGATAAATGAAATTAATGGATGGATTTTTATACAGAGAAATTAGTATCAGTCTATATTTCAGGTCCACTTCAAAATATAGATTAAACCCCAGCTTCTTAAACTGTTTTGCAATCTCATATGGGGCCTCATAACTAAATGTGACAGTTGTGAAATTATGATTTATCATCAGTATATGTTTGATTTGCATACTTATTTACCTGAGGTTACATAAAAATTTCTTGGTTGAAAAGGGGTCATGAGTGGGAAAAGTTTAAGAAGCTCTGGTTTAAATAATTGAAAAGATATGAAAGGAACATTATCTTACTTTATACCTAACAGTGAGATAACAAATCCAACTTGTCATGGAATGTTTTCTTTATCACCAGAGGCAGGTGGAAAATGAATGTTAAATGAATTTCAGACAAAGTTTTCTGAGAAAAAGTAAGCAATAGTTGTAGAAGAAAAAAGTTATGGTTAAATGTTTTTGGTCAGAAAGAGGTGACAGCTAAGATAGTTTGGTAGGGTGTCTCTACTATGTTATCAAGACCCTAGCTTTTTAGAATTAATCATTTTAAAATTCTTTTGAAGAGCAGAAAACATTTTTTATTAGTGTTATTAATAACTTTTTTTGAGGAACTGGATTAACTAATGTGCCAGAGAGGTAACAGAATAAGCCAAATTAAACTTTAAAAAGTAATATGCCCTCCAATCAATATTAAAAGTGCAAAATACCTAATAATAATTTTAATGCAAAAGCACCCAGAAAATCCCAATAACCTAAATGAGAAAATGATGTAGGTGATACAGAACCTAGGAACCAGATAATGCTTAAAAGTAAGGCCTTGTCAATTACTGGAGTTTAAAAACAAAAGAAAACAAAACAACCCAGTTATATACATTAAAAAAAAAAAGATTTAAGAACAAAATAATTCTTTTAAATTAGTTGTTATCATAATCGGTTAGCAGAAATACTATTTTTTGAAATATTAACTAAAATTGATATAATATTTGTGTATTTTTTAAAATTACAAGGAGTCAAGAGAAAGCTTAAACATGGCATTAGACAGAAAAAGGAGCAACACTTCATCTTTTTGTTACATTTCTTTTTGTTAATGTTTGTTAAAGTGAGCAGCAATTGGAGAAATGGCATGTGCCAGAGTCCTGAGTATCAAAGAAAATGAATGTCTTTTTGGAATAAGTACAAAAAGATAGGAGTTTTAGGTAGTTTAAGCTACTTTAAAGGAGGCAGAAGCATACAGTCAGGAAGACCCAAGTTCATATTTGGACTCAGACCTAGCTGTGTGACTCTGGGCAAGTCACTTAACCCTGTTTGTCTCAATTTCCTCATCTGTAAAGTGAATTGAAGAAGGAAATGGCAAATGACTCCAGTCTTTGCCTAGAAAACTCCAAATAGGGTCTGAAGAGTTGGACAGGATAGAACAACAAATAAATATGAAAGTTCTCTGAAAAGAATGAAGCACCCTAGATACATGTGTGGCAATATTAGTGACTGGTTCAAAATGTATTTTTAAAATTTATAAAAGTATGGAAAAATTAATCCATGCAATCTCACTTATTTTAGCTTTCCAAAAACCCAACTGGTTGGTTCAAGACACCTTATAGAAAGTACCATCTATCTAATCAATTTAATATACAATTTTCCAGATTTCAAACATAGTAGACCATGAGAGCTAATTTGGCAAACCCAAATGTAAAATGATGGTAAAGGTCATAAATTGTCAAGCAAAAAATGCTAGTTATATATGTAGAATATGCAAAAAGTCTTGGTGCAGTTTAAAACTATTAAGCTCTAAGTCTTTCAATAACTTTAAAGTAATTTAAAAGCCATTTAAAGCTCAAAACTGAACCAAGACTTTTGGGACACTCATGTAATATTCCTATTTTATTCAGTTCAGTGTTGACATAATGGAAATATCTCACCTTAATTTTGCAGTCCATGGAACAAGACAGTAACAAATGGCCAGAAAGAGGAAATAGCCTGACGGCACTGACACCCTATAAACAAGTATTATTATAATGATTAATTAGAAAAAAGAAAAAAGCATATATTGAAAAAAGAAATGGGAAAAAAAAGACTTTTAATAGAATTCACTAATCTTTCCTTCCCTGAAAAAATTATGTCCTAAACTAGATTTTATTATTAATTCAGGAAGAGATGCCCTGCTGCAAACAGCTTTTGTAATCCCTTAAAACGATGACAATGACAAAAAAAAAAAAAAAAAAAAAAAAAAAAAATCCTACTAAAGCTCATTGGGGGTGGATAACTGCTGATTTATTCAAACAGCTGATTGCCCCTTCTCTATTCCAAATGTAGGATGACAGCCCTTTATAAAAAGCTGCAAATTGCATGTCTTGGAATGAGAACAATTAACAAAGAATTTCAATATAAAATGCCTCCTACCTTCTTTCCATCTAAACCCTTCAGAATAAATTGTTTATAAGCTTAAAACTTCAATTATTTGCCTCTGCTGAATATGACTTTGCTTTTTCCTGAATTAGTCTGAATGCTGCTACCTTATCACCTTCTACTTTTTGTTCCTCCAATGGGAAAAGATCCCAACAGAGGTCAGAAAAAGGGAGGACAGAGGGAGGGCAGCATTTTGGTTACTCAAACTGTAGAGAGGATTCAGTGACAGCATCCTTACTCTGGTATTGAATAACTTCACTTTCTACAGGGAGCCATATATAAATGGCACATATAAATGGAAGCCACATATAAATGGCTTCCAGGCACATCTTTATCCTGGACAAGAAATTCTGGTAAGCTATAGAAACAGTAGAGGCATAGGGATAGTTGTCACTGCTATGTTGAAGCAGGTCAGCATTGAAGATCAACTAGTTGTTAATATTTAAATGGTTAGGAAACTCAGTGTAAACTTTTATTTCCAAAATTAATAACTGAATTTTCAAAAGTAGTTTGTCTATAATGATATCACAACAAAAGAAAGTATCAATTTCTACCTTTGTGTGTCCAGACCAAACATGAATTTGTTTTTTAGGAAGATAACATTTCTCAGGTGGTACTGTCGAACGGAGATTAACACCAACATCTTGAGGAACATGAAGATAAGACCTGCCTTGATAGTCATACATTTCTTTGACTAAAAGAGAAGACAAAGGAAAATAGCATAAATACACTATTTACAAAAAAGCTACAAAAGAAAAGATTGCACAGTTATTTTAATAAAAGATTGCACCATTTTTAAGAGATCATATTTACTTTATATAAACAATAAGCACAAAGACTTGTTCAAGTTTAATTGCTTGGAATTATAACTATTATTAACAATTAGATGTATCATCAAATTTCTAAATTGCTAAGGAATGGTAGACATAAACTTTTTAATGAAATATAATTCTCTTCATCATGTCTACAATTTAGTGATTTATAAAATAATTTATAACATAATTGTGGAAAGAAGTCATTTGATTATAGCTACATTCCACAATTTCTTCCCTCCCTCCATGGAAATAGCCAGCAACTTTGTAATAGGCAGCTTCATGAATTACTATAACCAAAAGAATTTATAACTTGATGATCAACTTCATGATGATTAGCCTCTCTAACACTTAGCTAGGCTCTTACATAAAAGAACCTGCCCCTAAACATATAATCAAAGTTTCTGCAACCTAGAGGCTGCTCTGCTAAAGTTTGGAAAGATAGCACAGTGATTTAGAGCCAGAGATGTCTGGGATTCAAATCCCATCTAAAACAATAACTGGGTAGTTGTCCATAAACAAGTCTCTTAAACTCACTAAATTTCTTTATTTCTACTTAATAATAATAATATTCAAGAATATTTATTTAATATCCATTTATTTAATATTTAATAACATTTAATGTTTAATAATTTTAATCTAATATCTATTTAACATTTAATAATACTAATATTTATTTATTTAATATTTAATAATAATAAAAATCATACCTGTCACACTTACCTCAGAGTTTATGAGGATCAAATTAGATAACAGAAAGGGGGAGAAGGGAATAAACATTTATATTGTGCCAACTCTGTGGTAAGCACTTTTGAAAAAATTATCTTATTTGATCCTTACAAGAATCCGTAAAGGTAGGTGTTATTATCTCTCTTCTACAACAGGGGAAATTGAGGGAAAAGCTAAGTAATATGCCCAGAGTCACACAGCTAGTAAGTGTCTGATGCTGGATTTAAACTTGAGTCTTCCTGATTCCAAGACCAGGACTCTTATCTAATATACCACTTAATACATATAATGTGCTTTGTAAATTTCAAAGCATATATTCCATAAATATAGAAAATATAGAATATCCTCATAATAACCATTCAATTGGCTAAGCCATTCAGAACCCAAGGTCATTTCTATGCCATAAGCAGGCCATGGACTAGGAAAAAATTTGATTATAAATTAAAAACAAACAAACAAACAAACATCTAGAACATCAAAATGAAAAGAAATAATATGCTTAAGCATGGACACATGCCATTTGTTGCAAGTTATCTTAAATCAGCAACAAAACGGGATATAGACATAAAAGTAATTTTCCAAGTAGGAGAAAAGTAGGTTTTTCTTTTCCCAATTCACATCCTTAGTTTTAAACTTCTTCTAAACTTCTTTTTCTTAAATTCAGAACAAATTTTCTGATGGGAATACAAGAGTATCCACAGCACTTTTGGAAGATGCTCTGAAGAGATGAATGCAATTTCAAAGCTACATTAAGTATAAATATTTGTTATGAAATGAGGAATTTTTAAAATAACATTGAGTTTAAAACATTTGAATATTAAGATTTCAAGTGCTATTGTATCAAATGAGAATCAAATAAACATTTTACCTTAAAGATATAGCTAATAATATAATAAATAGGGTTAATTAAGGTTTCTCTCCTTTATCATATTACTTTGCTTACCAGATTATTAATCATTAGTACCTCCATCAGAAATACAGAGGTAGAGAGGAAAAGTGAAAAAGAAACTATTTACCTTTACCAAAATTATTTTTAAAATTTAGATCAAGAAATTTATGGTTCCCAACTTTAATCAAAATTACCCAGATTTAATTACATAATTTTTTGGATCCCTGTTGGTGAATATTTAAGAACTCAATGACATTAGTGCTATAGAATTCATCTAGCCTAAAAATTTAATGTAAATTTAGATGGTTTTTCAATCACTATTGAGGACAATCAGTGTCATCTGGACTGTGTATATAGACCTTTTTTAAAAAACAAAAACAAAAAGTAGGTACTCAAAGTTTTCAGTGTACTTAAAAGAGAAGACAGTATTAAAAAAATACATTACCATGTAAAATGGTCTTTTCTTCCCCAGGTTTGTCGTCTTCATGTTTGCCTTTCTTTTGCCTCTTTGCTGTGATTTCATCTAACTCTTTCTGTTCTTCCTATAAAAATTAAGCACAATGCTTTAAAGTTCAAGTTCCAAATTCCATCTTACTCTAAAATCAGCTACAATGATATAATTAATACAATATAATATAATATAATTAGCTTGTTTAAAACTGGCCAGCTGATTATAACAAAGGATCTGCTTATCATTAAAAAAAAATGGTGGCAAAGATAATGCTTAAGTTTAAAGAAGGCAATTTCCCCTACTTCAGACATATGAGTATATTTTAGAGTAAAAAACTATAAAATAGAAAATGAAAGTATATCACAAATCATAGTATATGTTCAATAAGCATTAATTACCATTTTCTAAATAATTACTAATTAATTTACGATGTGCCAGGCTCTGGGGAGCAAAGACAGACGCAAAATAAGTCATTGCCCTGAACCTGCTCATATTAGAATAGGAGCATTCATGAAAATGAATGAGGGTTTTTGTTTTAGATATTCTTTCAACTTGACTAGAAGCTCCATATGGATAGGGATCACACTATTTCTTTTGGAATACAGTGTATAGTATAGCACTAGAGATCCAACTGGAATTGGCCAGTTGGGCAACACAGCTCCTTTTCCTTTCTTTCTTCTTTCCTTCCTTTCTTTTTGTTCCCTTTCCTCTGTCTACAAAGGTATCATATCCTTACTTGTGAGTGCTCTGCATAAAAGAATATAAATTTTGAGCTTTGAAAACTCTAAAATATCTTTGGGTTTATGGGCAAGAACCATGCTTAAACTCAAATCATTTTAACTCTCAATGATTGACCAACAACAGGTCCTAGGCCAAGGCCCACATGGTCACTTTTTGGGCCCTGGTTGGCTAAGAGTGAATGTAAATAGCAATTGTTTCCATTTTAGCCAGAACTCATGAGGGTCTTCCCCTACATTTTTTGAGTGGGTAAGAGGCCATACATACTCTCTACCTCATTTCTTATTTAGCCTTAAATTACTGATTGGGTATTGCCTCAGTCAAATTGAGACCGGTTATCTTAGCTTTCAAAGGCCAAGGTCTCCCACTCCACTGAGGGCCATCTCCAGTTGTCCTGATCTACATCTTGCCACTGGACTAAGATGGTTCCTGAGAAGAAAGTGAGGCTGGTGATTTTACACAGCCCACCCTCACTTCAATTCATTTGCATATCATGGTATCACTTCCCTGATGTCATGGTCTTCTTTAAGAATAAAGGACAAATAACAATAGCTCAAATATTTTTTTGTAAGAGCTCAAATATTTTCCCCAGTTGACACACATTGGTAAGTATTTAGTGATAATAGCATCATCAGAATTATAAAACTGATTTGGAATTTTTGATCACATCAAGTAGCCAACAAGATAGACATGATAATAAAATAATTCTAAAAATATAATAAAACAGCTTAATCAATGCTTAGTAGAAACATTCTTATATCCCATATATAGAGCATATATGTATAGTTCTAATAAGAAATATTAATGCTTACTTCGGAAGGTTTAGCCACTTCTTTTTCATCTACGTATTTTGCCCAAGGTCCTAAGAAACCATCAATATTTGATGCATCATTTTCTTTGAACTTTTTTCTCTTTTCTGTTTTTTTCTGTCCAGTTTCAAATACCGTTAAACCTGTAAGATACCCCAAATATATTTAGAAAAGAAAAGAAATATTACACAGGGAGTGATAATGAATAGACACAGAATTTTCCAAATGTATATAACACAAGGCAAAGAAACAAAAGCTTAACCACAGAATCTCAAACCACAAATTGTAATCCATTCTTTTGGTGAGGAAGCCCTCTGGTCATTAAAGTGCTATATACACGCTATTATAATGCGTAAGGACTCTTCATAGTTTAATGAATTAGGAAATTCAATAGCTCTTCAATAAAATAGAATCCTGAATGAACTTTACCTTGATCATAACTCCTTCATTTTCAAAGAAACTAACAGTTTAATACTGCAAATTAAATAATGAATAAAATCTGCTATTAAGTGCCAGCTTATACTTTTTATTTTTATCAAAGAGCTAGATTGTCACATAAAGAATCTATTCAGTCCAAAGACAACTTTCAAAATATTTTACCTTATTTATCATTTAACACAAGATTACAAAGCAAAAATGGTTGTATTAATGTAGCAGCAAGGGAAAGGGAATAAACATTTATATAATGCCTTCTATGTGCCAGGCACAGTGCTACATGCTTTATAAATATTATCTCATTTGAGCCTCATAACAACCCTGAATGATAGATGCTATTACATTCTCATTTTAAAGGTAAGGAAACTGAGGCAAAGAGAAATTACATGACTTGCCCAGGGTTCCATTGTTTCTGAGGTTAGATTTGAAGTCAGGTCTTTCTGACTTCACTATCCATCTGACCCTAACTAATGCCATATTTGAGCTGCCAATACTAGCAGCAACACTGACATTGTCACCTATCATCTGCTTGAATAACTTTAATGGTGTAAGTGATAGGAAGATTATGATCTCACATGACAATTCATTCTACTGTTGTCCATTAGATTAAAAGTTTCTAGAGAGCACAAACTTTTAGCTTTTTCTTGAGTCCCCAGCATTTAGCACAATGTCTGAACATAAAACTGCTTGATAAATGTTTACTATTGGAGTACTAGATCTATTTATTAGAAACTTTTTTTATATATATTAAGCTAAAATTAGCCTCCTTCTAACCTGAATTAATTGGCCCTAGTTCTGCCATCTGTAGCAAGATCAAATTTTCTTCCTCTACGAGGATAGCATTTCTGGTAATCTTTCAAGCCTTCTTCTCCCCACCCCCACTTCCCCTAGGCCAAATACCCTCCAGTTTCTTCATTTCTTCCTTAATATTTCCACATTTTTTACCATCTTAGATTATACCCCTCTGTAAACACTCTAATTTGACAGTGTGGCACACAGCATTATTCAAAATACTCCAAATGTGGCCTGACTAGCCAAGATCACACTAAGACTAATATCTGTTATAATCTAGATTTAATCGTGTGAACTTTCCCCTACTGAGTATATCTCCCTGGTGCTTATGTACTTATGTAATCCTGTACTTATGTAATTCATTTATTTAAACCCAAATACAGGATTTATTTTCTCTTAAAAATTCTATGTTTCTTTGGGTTTTCTCCATCATCAAAAAAATACAAATACCTTTTATTATAATTTTTTAAGTGTTCACATGTTCAGCCAGTTGACTTTTTGAACAAAGTTTATTGTAATTAGTTTTGAATAATTTACAATAAATGATGACAGAAATAGCATAGATAAGGAAATTCATAGTCAATTCAATCCAATAAGCATTAGATTATTTTATTTTTCATGATGACCAAAACTTTAAATAGAATTACTGAAAAGCCAGGGTGGCTGAAGCCACTGTTATTTCTAGGTGGTGGGGGACAGAGAAATCTTCCATCTTCTAATGGAAAATCCTAAATCTAGTGCTAAGGGTGTACATTTGCCATGGCTGAACTGGAACTGTACCAGACCTGAAACTGTCTTTATCCATGTGGAAACTGAGACAGAGGAAAGGTCAAAACACAAAAGGTATCTGCACAGAGGTAAACATGAAACATATTAGAAAGAAGGGGAATTAGATTCTATATTTGAGAATCTGACAAGAACAACAAGAGATTAGAAAAGTAGAATTGAGCAGAGGAATTAAAAGGATTACTGGTGACATAGATACATTATACTGCAACATATTCCAAGGAAGAAAATGGCTATATTGTTATGTTTTAGTAAAAATTTGGAGCAAGATGGTTTTTTAAAATATAAAAAATTATATTAATTATTCACTATAGAGATACACATGTCCTGTTAGCATTGAAGAGTTTTTCAAATATTCAGGCCATTTCTCCCTCCTTGTCAGGCACTTGGAAATGCTATATATATTACTATTAAATGGTCCCTACTACATGGTCCTCTGTATCACACAAAAAGTAAATTCCTTAAATGTAACCACACTTTCCAAAATCAGTTAATTACTCTATTACAACTATAAAACTGGAGTGACCAATTTAGAATCATGTACATCATGGGGTTGAGGATGGACTTGGTATTTATTACCGAAATTCTAGCCTAAATTTGGAGAGGCTCATCATGAGGCTGATGAATTTTTCTATTACAACAATTCTTAAAGACCATCCATTAAACTAGAGAAAGTCAATACCACACAACAAAATTATATATCTATAATATAATGAAGTATGAAAATTTCAGATATTAAAAATTTACCTTGATTTTTTTCAGCTTCTTCTACAGAGCCAATATATTTAGTAGAAACTTGATGATTATCTAATGAAGGATCCAATGCATAGCCTAAATTGTTAAAAAGGGAGCAAATTGTCATTTGAATTTTTTATCAGTCATAATTTTGTAATTTATAAACTTTTCATATCCCATTTCCTCAACTAAAATGTTAACTCTTCACTTCAATAGCAATCATCTTTCCCTGTCATATATTTCTATTTAAATTCATAATCAAAATTCTTATTTTAGACTATAGCAGAAAAAGATGGAAACTATTCTTTCAGGAAATCAATCATTTTAAAATTATTAAAATTATTGCTGGTTGTTTAAATTTCTGTCTAGTTTCTAATAGCATAGCAATATATATATATACATGAATACACTAAAAAAGGTCAATCATAGAATAGTAATCACTTTTAATTATTCATTGATAAATAACACTTCAAAGTTTAGTTAGGAAAAGAGCAAGTGTATTTAAAGAAAATTCTTTACATGAAATAGAGTGGGAAAAAGAAATTTAAAAAAATAAACATTTTACATTTTGGCAAAAGCTCACTTCTATTTTTGGTAAGAATAACCCTTCATTTTCTACCCTAAAAGATTACTACTATAATATATACATAATATATATATATATATATATATATATATATATATATATATATATATATATATATATATATAAAATATGTAATATCACCCCAGATTTGAGATATTTCAGTGTTAGTGACAAATTTAAAACTAAATTACCTATAGGTCTACAGAGGGTTTGAGAACAAGGAAAAAAGGTCCAAATAATAAAAAGTAACACATTTTATAAAAATCTATTTTAAGCATATGCCACCCCACCTTCCAAAGGCACCTTAATCTCCAATATCATAAATTACCAAGGCTATACTTTGTTTCCATACATGGAATATTGTACATGCAATATTTTTAAATAAATACTTTTTAGACAGGGAGGGGTTAGAGTTAGGAAAAATAAAAGTATGCACCTTTGTGGACATATGCAAGATGATTTTTATTCCTCAGCTAAAGTTTATTCAGTAAAGATTCTGCTTTCTCAGAGAATCAATAATTATGTCAAATATACTTGATAATAGGTTCTTAATAAGCTAAATGGTACAGGTGCAAAACTCACCCTCTTGACATGCTAGAATAGAACCAACCACCTGGCTATTAGTTCATTTGCATTTACTTTTCAGCATTAAAATATTTTCTTAGCCAGAAGAGATAGCTTGATGGTAGGAAAGCAGCTTTGGAGTAGAATCCCTGAAATCACAGGTTCAAATCCCATGAGTCAATTTAGTCTTTCTTTCCTTTAATGTACAGAAATTTTCACTGTACATGAAACTTTTTGAATGCGACTTTAACGGAGTTAAAAATTAAGCTGATACCCCCACTAAAAAAAAAACAAAACAAAACAACACAACTATAAAGACTTGTAGGGGAAGTAAACTGGCCTTTAAAATTGATCTTTCTCTACATACATACCTGTATACTAAAGTTCGGGTGAGAAAATGAGAGGGTTTTCTGATTCTTCCTGCCTCCATGAATTCCCCAAATTCTGCTATAGTTCCTATCTAGAAGAAAGGAATATATTCCCTCTTCTCTGTGCACCACTATCATAACCACCCCTTCTTTTTTGTATCCCCTTTCTAACTTTTCTGCATGGAAAAAAACAAGTTCATAAATTTAGACCTTAGAGATCATCCTCTAATCTTATAGATGAGGAAACTGGCCTGGATTGGTTAAGTGATTCATGGCTACACAGGTACTAAAATAAGAAGCAGAGCCAGAAGCAATGAAATCCACCAACCAACAATAATTTATTAAGTATTTGCTATATGCAAGACAATGTATTAAGCATTTTCAATAAGAAGTAAAACCAAAACAGTTTCTGCTCTCAAAGATCTCATAGTCTAATAAAAGATATATTAAGTATATATACAAAATAATTATAAGATAATTTTGAATCCAGGTCTTAGGACTCCAAATCCAGTGCCATTTTTGTGATCCCATATAAAGTTCCCTCTATTCTGTTAACTCCCTTGCCTGCCATTCATTCAATGACCATTCAGTTAAGTAAGATAAAATATTTCTTAATTCCCCTCTGGTTCAATTTTATGAAACTTAACTACTCTTAAACAGATAAGTATCCAGCTTAACCTGCCACATATATGTACATAAGTCTTATATAGTAACAACCACAAAATTAATTTGTTTAACAGTGTGTCATTATTCAGCCGAGTTTAAAATCTACTATATATTCTTCTCTTGTTATTATTTTTATTTTCCCTTATCAAAAATGTTTCTCTTAAGGTGAGTAGAGAACAATATAATTCTTTCATTATCAAAACAAAACAAAATTCTTATCTCAAGTACCTTAGAGAATTCTGACTTTTTCCCCCATTCCACCATGCTTTAGCCAATGAATCTTATTTATCAATATGCATAGTTTTTCTTTTTTTTTTAAGCTTGTCTTATTTACTTAACAATCCCCAAACCAAAATACTTCTATTATCTTCTTTTTCTTTTTTAAATCAAATTTGTCTAAAATAGGCCCAATATTAAACAAATTTAAAATATCCTATAAACTGGAGAAATTACAATTTTTACTAAAATTTCCAAATTGTATAATCATGATATAATTGTCAATACTTGAAAAAATAGAAAGGATAGAGTTAAAACTTTCATTAAATTTTTTAACAATTCCATGTCACACTGTTACAAATTTCAACTCTTGCCACAACAAAGATAACCCTCGTGATTTTATAATTTGCCAGAGTACTTACACTTCATACCATTCATTAGACATTGCGCCATCTAGTGATGAGAGATGAATCAAAGGCTATATTTTTTTTAAATAAGGCCGTTTCTGAGCTCATTTTAAAAGGGAATGATTCTCTCTGCTTACTAAGGGAAAATATATTAAGAGAAAAGAGCAAGGCAATTATTACTGCCATTTGATAGAAGAGAAAACTGAGGGTCAGAATACTTAAGTGACTTAAATAAGGTCAAACATTTAGGTACTAGAGTAGCTGGGGTTTAAATTCAGGCTTTTTGACAGCAGGTCAAGTGTGCAACACTTCTTTTGAAAACATGACCCTCCATTATGACATGGTTTCCAAGAATACTGTGCAGCAAGAAAAAAAAAATACCAACTTTGAATGTAAATACTAATAAACTAAATCAGATTTCATATATGAGAATTTAGATATGGGTTGACTTCTGCTATTTCATTAGCTCATTCTTTGCATTTTATAACAAAGGGAATTAATGGTGGATAGGGCGGAATACTTCTTTTAGAACTTATTTAGGCATCTGAAATAAGAATTATGGCTTTTGTCTTTGTATGACAACAAAAATCATTCCAGTAAAGCCTAGCTCAAATATCTTTTCATCCACAAATTCTAATCTGATTCCTCTCTGGTTAGAAATGAACCTATCCTTACCGTGGATTGTGAAGAGCCGTGCCTGTACTTTTCATATGCACGTGTTATTTTGTACAACTATCTGTGTACACATCATATCCCCACAATGTGAAATCTATGACAAGTTTAATATTTGTCTTTTTTCCAGATTTTAGTAAAATGTACTATAAATTTACAGGTGCTTATTGATTAAAGTGACTACAGCTGAAACCTAAAAATTGTTGAGTGGAAAGATTACAAAACTTCATTTTTCAGAAGGAAGAATAAGATAAGTTATTCAATTTATGCATGACAATATATCACCTTTAAGTACTGAAAAGAAATTTAATTTGAATGTCTGGAAATGGCTTTAAATTCCAATACTGTGATTCACCACTCCTGGATGAAAAACTCTCTTTTTTAAATTTTTTTTTAATTTTTTAAAATTTTTCTTTTTTTGGATGAAAAACTCTCTATTCATACAGACCAGTATCTTCTTAGTAATGTATAGGAATAGAGAATTGCGCATAGCTCTGAGAAGTTGAAGAACTTTCCCAGAATCATAGAGCCAGTTCATGTCACACCCAAATTTTCTAGACTCCCACACCAGCTCTCTATCCGCTACTCCACACTATCTTAAGCAATCATTAATTATTAAGCCACAATGGGAGTTAATATATTAGTAAACTCCAGAGAATTTAACAACAATTATTTGCAAATGCTAATAAGTCTTTCTTATTTCCCAGTTTTAAAAAATTTAATAAAATTGATATGCTTATGAAACAAATTATGATACTCAAGAACTGTAGGTTAAAAACCAAGCAGATATTGTTCTTCTATCATTAAGAAATAAACACTATCTTAATTAGTTTAAATTCTAAGTCTTACCATAGGTTGCAAAAGTGCGCCTCTGCTGTTCAAACATGAAGTCATTGATATGAGTTGGTTCTGCATATCCAGAAAGCATATTCCTAGGGGCAGCCATCTGTTGAGTCCTAAAGGGATTTTCTGGTCCAAACTGCAATATTACATGGAATTAAAATACAATTTAAAGAATTAGTTATATGCATGATAGCAAGAAATGATTTTTTTTTCTTTTGGCTGTATTCTGATGGTATTCTGATGACCAAACTAATGAATTTCAATTCTCCCAAGTCTATCTTTCCTTTAGACATTCCAGGATTCCTTCGAGAAAATGGAAGTTTGAAGATTCCAGCATTAAGATGAAGAAGCTATTCAATCTGAATAGCAAGAAAGTACAATGATCATATTGAAAAATTCATCTTCTAGTTTTCATCTTATCATTTGTCATTTTACCTTCTGCCTTAAATTGATTAAAAAAAAAAAAAGTCTGGTAAGCTTGGCTCATTCCAAGTAATTCAATCAAACTTTCATTTAAAAGATACATCTAATCAAAATATAACCTTTTAACCATTTGGTTTCAGTATGAAAATCTATCTCACTATGAGCAAATTAGAGTACAGGCTTGATTAGCTGTAACACAACTGGTTAGAACAAATTTGGATATAAAGCCTAAACGTTTGAGAAATCTTTAGAAAAGATTTTATAATTTGAATAAAAGCAAAGAGGTTTGCAGTGTCATAGCCTGAAAGTCTGCTTAATAAAGAATGGAAGTAATTTTGATACGTGGCTAAGAATGTCAATTTTCAGATAGTCAATAAACATTACAACATTAACTCTTGCTGCATTAGATGTGAAATGACTGTCCAGTTTCCAACAGGATTTAGAATGGGGGGAACTGAATAAGATACATGCTAACATTCTCACTACAAATGAAACCAAAAGACAAAAGAAATCTGTTGCTTACTGCAAGATTTGCTTTGAAAAGAGTTAAAAAAAATTGGTTTTATTGTGTAGAAAAACATCATTTGAAGAGACATTTAGTCATCTCACATTGTAATATTCATGAAGAGCAGAAACCAAAAGAGCCCTATGAAGATAGTTGTAACTTACATACTAACATCTCTTGCAAAGGATAATAAAGAGAAAGAGAAATTATAATACCTTCTAAATTAAATCAATATATATATATATACACTTAAGTATTCTGTGATTTCAGTACAAAAATAACAAAATATCTGTTGGAACGATGAAGGAGGCCAAAGGGTTGTAGAAAATACATAAGCCTCATGCCTATATATCATGACCATTTTTTAAAAATAAAAACAGTTGAGAGGTACTGGATATGGCAACTATCAAATAATACTACAAAAGATGAAATGTAATATATCTTGACAGAAAGCAACTTGTTATTAAGGGAGGAAGTATAATTTCTTGATCTGTTGTTGAAGCAACTACAGTAAATACTATTTAAACAAATTATTGAAAAAAGTGAAATGGTGAATTAAGGAAGAGAAATGGAGAGTCACAATTTTCTAGGAAGACAACCAGTTAGACCAGATCTTTCCAAAATTACTTATGGATAAAACTGGAAGTAGGACAGCAAAAAGATAATGAAAAGAATTATCAAATTTTCTTAAACTATTTTTTCCATCATTCCCAATTGTACTTTAACATCACAGTTGCTGATGCCCTATGTTAGGAAGAATAGTAGAGATGACAAAAAATTCAAAAACCAGCTAGGCTTCAGAAGAAACAAGACTGTAGGTGACAATGTTTAAAATGTCTGAAAAAAGGAAAGATACCAAACAGCTGGAAAAAAACAAAGTCATTATTCCTAACCTCAAAAAGAGATCAAGTACATATTAATTACTGACTGACCCATATGCCCTACTTTTCAGTTTTTATAAAATCTTTACAAGAATAGCTTACATGCATATTGAGGAAACCCTTGGTCAAATTATGAGGATACTATATGTCAGTCTTTTAGAAATGATATTCTATAGCATACTACACTTTAACAGTAACATAATTGATTAAAAAGATACCAAAAAAAAAATATAAGATTCTACTATATTTGTTGTTTTGTGGATAATGAAAAATCGATGAGTCTGTACAGCAAAATACTGGAGTAAAACTCCTCCTGCAATAACAAAATGTCTCTCAAACATATGTTAAAACAATACTAGATTTTTTTTTTTTAATGAGTAATAGCAAAGATAATTTTGTTTCTTAAAGAAGTGAAGGGAGGAACCCACCTTCTTAAAAAATAAATATTAAAATCTTTTTACATGTAGCTGAGAAAAATTTTAAAAAGATAATTTCCCATCTTCCATCAATATGTAAATCTAAGCCAGATATTGGAGATGATTAAAAAAAACAACAACAGTCACCTAAAGTTAACATTATGGAGGAAAGCAGTATTGCAATTGAGAAACTACATAGTGCTTTTAATGACTCCAAGATTCCTCCTGAAACAAAGCTTACTTTTTTATTTTGCCTCTAATATTATGTACAAATTCTTCTGTTTGACATTTAAGTTTTTCACAACGTGGCTCCAACCAAACTGATTTCCTATCACTTGCTCTCCCTCACAAATGCACTCTATGTTCCATTTAAACTAGTCTATTTGTTATTCCACACATATTAATGTTCCATTCCTACATCTAGGTTATTCTACAGGCTATCCCCATGTCTGGAATGTTTCCCTTCTTTACTTTTACCTCTTCAAATCCCAGTGCCCTTCAAGGTTCAGCTGAAGAGCTACTTTCAACACAAAACTTTTCCCGATACTCCCTATTATTAGCACTCCCCCATTCACTGATATTATGCCACATTTATTTCTGTGTATATACTGTTTTTGTCACAGAATTTAAGTTCTTTAAGAATATGATCTATTTTGTTGGTATCTCCAGCATCTAGTACAATGCCTGGCACAAATCATTTATTTAATAAATGCTTTGAATAAATGAACTGACAACAATATTTTTCCAGTGATAATATACAATTATGGTATATCAACCTCTCAAGACAAAGTTATAAGTCATTTATTCAAGTTGTGATAGAGATGGGTAAAGCAGTATTTAGAATGTACCAAAAGAGATGTATAACCAGAAAAGAAACTGGGCTGTCATTAATCAAGAATAATAGGTAAACGACAAACAAATTTATGTATTACACTGATGTGGAAATAATGGCAAGAAAGTTAAAAGAAAGCCCTTAGCACATCAAGTAGATCCATTGTGGAGGATTTACTGTAGGATACGTTTAAGAGTAGCACAGGGGGCTATAATTTAAAGTGCAGGATTCATAATTTAAACCAAAAAAAAAAAAAAAAAAAAGAAAAAGAAAAATAAGATGCTACCCACGTCCAGAGAAGGAACTGATGAATTCTGAGGGCAAAGTAAAGTATAATTTTCTCTCTGGTTTTTTTTTTTTTTTGGAATGTGACTAAGATGGAAATATATTTTGCATGTTTCACATTATAACCGATATCATTTTGCTTGGCTCCTCTATGGAGGAGGAAGGGTGGGAGGAAGAAAATCTGGAACTCAAAATTTAAAAAAGAAAAGAATGCCAAAAATAAATAAATAATAAATTTGAATTGAAACAAAAATTTAAGTAAAGACTTTAAACTATACAAAGTGTTTTACACAGGGCAATGCAGAAGTCTTAGTATAGTTAAAAGCTTATTACTGCACTAAGTCTTTTGGGAGACCTAAATAATCTCATTTGATACTCCAATAATATAGCATCCTCATTTTACAGATGAGGAAACTAAAACACGCAGCAGTTACATGACTTACCTATGGTTATGTAGATAGTAAGTATCTGAGGAAAGATTTGATTTAAGTTCTCTTGACTCCAAGTCCAACTTTGTATCCACTAGCTGCCTCTGACTTTTCCGAAGACATAGCCAGTATGTGCCAGAGTTGGTACTTGAACTCAAAGCCAGTTTGTTCTACCCTATACCTGTTCTTGTTCTTATATATTGCTGTTCTCTCTATATATAAATGGCAGGCTTTCCTGAACTGCACTCCCCCGCCATTGATCTTCATCCCTTTCTTTCTTTTCTTTTTTAATCTTTGTTTAAAAAGTTGGGTAGGGGAGAAAGAAGAGATATATTGGGAAATAACTATAATATAACCACAAAAGGAACCAATAAAGTTTAAAAAAGAATATTATGATTACAAATGATAGAATACCATGATTTTGGAAAAATCAAAATTAAAAATAACTCACAGGGGGCAATGAAAAGATGCATGGGGTGGGAGTACAATGTAGCATATAAATGACAACATATTATTTCTCATATGTAAAAACCATTAAAGGCAAGTAGGTCAGTCACATAGTGAGCGCATGGAAGATAACAGATGGACAACCTAATTGGTACACTAATAGATAACTTCCTGAGTGAGCAACCTGTTAAGAAGCCCAGGCATTTGAAAATCATCTTATCCTCTTCTAATGTAGAAGTGAAGAAGGCAACTGTTTTTCCTCAACCCTAAAACTGGCAAAACTTTTGAAATCTTTTTGAAATGAATGCCACCCCAATTATACTTGTTTGGCATGGATGTGATTGTAGACAAAACAGATTAAGAAGAACAAGCAAAAAAGTTGCTAGAATTAATAGAAAGCAGAGATAACAAAAGAATTATGTTAGGGTCTCCAACATCATGGATGAGTTTTTCAAGGAATAGTAACTTAAGATCATAAATAAATATCACATGGGAGAAAATATGGAAGGGAGAAGCAGTGTTATAACAGTGGAAATACCACTAGACTAAGAGTAAGAAAAGTTAGTCTCTGCTTTGCCTTTTTTTTTTTTTCTAAGCTATATGACCTCAGGCAAGTCATTTATCTCTGCTCCATTTTCTTCATCTTCAAAACAAGGGGTTGGACCAAAAGATCTCCAAGACCCTTTCTGTGGTTGGAATTTGATTTGGTGAAAAGACCTATCTAGAGATTTAAATAAAAATCCAGATTAATACTGAATACTTACATACTTTAATAAATATCTTTATTTTGATCTCTGAAACATCCCAAGATATGTTGGTGTTTACAGGCTAGTTATTTCTTCTTCTTTTTTTAAGGACCATGCCTTTTATATCATTCTGGCTCTATTGATTATAGGTGCTAGACCAATGCCCACTTGATCACTGTTCAAGCACTGATTGTCTCAGAGTGAATACATATAGCAATATAATATATATTTTTGGCCAGAAACCATGAAGTTCATTCCCTCTCACACTGAATTTTTTTGGGGGGAGGGGAGAGAAGGATCAGGTAAAAGAGGCCATTCTCTGCTTCATTTCTTATTTGGCCTTAATCACTGACTGGACATTGCCTCAGTAAAGCTTAAAAAGGCCAATGGTATCCAGGGCCATCTCAACTAGATATAATTGATCTATATCTTAGCCACTGAACCCAGATGACTCTGTTGGAGAAAATGAGGCTGGTGACTTTGCACAGCCCTCCTGCATTAAAATCCAAATAACTTGCACGTCATGGCATCACTTCTCTGATATCATGGTCTTCTTTGAGAATGAAGAACCAACAACATGACTTTATTCATGTTAGAATTCCTAGTAAGAAAAGACAAAAACTGGCAACTATTTTGCAATGTAAAATCTTAAACTAAAATAAAGCAAAGCAAAAATTTACAGCAGAAAAGACATGTTAAATGGTACCAAAGCCAATGACTTCCCTATTTTTCTTTATACAAAATCAGAGACATTTAGGTAATTGTTATGGGCCAGAACTTGAAAGAAGATGCTAAGTTACTGCAATTGATAGAAACAATGCTTATTTATGTACGTGGTTCACACTTTTGGGAGAGTTCATACATTGGTTCACACATTAGAGTTCACACCTTTAAGAGAGGATATATAAGGAGGAGCTCCCATAAGCCCACTAGAGAATTTTGGGAGATTCACAAGTCAGGATTCAGTGGAGAAGATTCACAAGTCTAAGAGAAGCTCACTCTCTCAGAGGAGGAGTCAGATTCATTCCAACGTCAACCTTTGTGCGGGCTAAAGACAGTGGGAGCAAGAGGCTGAAGCTGGCAGAGGCAGAGGCAAAGGACTAGCGGCAAGAGCTCTTGGAACCAAGGATAGAGATAGGCCTCTAAGAAAGCTAGCTGGGCTATTCTGAAGAAGACAATAAAGGATTTGGACTTTTAACTCCTGACTGCATTTGAGGTGATTATTACACTGAACTGAAACGAAGACTGCTCCCAGAAGCTCCCCAAGAAACCTGCTCCCAGAGAACGATTATATTATAGAGAAGAGAATATTACAGGTAATGATTCAGATCAATGACTCATTAGTTCCTGGAGATGCTGCTGAAATGATACACATATATCTTTCTGTATTTCATCTAACCCAGTGAAGTGACAATTAATTTACTGGTTTAAACTAGCCTATTTCAGAAGTTTATTACTAGGTGGTTGATCATGACAGGATGGAAATTTCAGGCTCTAGATGCCAATGAAGATCATGCTCTAAAAGATGAAGAGTAGAGGAAGTGACCACAATGTTAACAATAACTCACATTTATATAGCCACGTCAAGTCAACCATCCAACAAGCATTCACTAATGTTTGCATGTTTTCGCCACCATCACTTCTTAGAATCCGGGTTTCCTTTAAAGTTTAGCTCAAAGGCTGAATTCAGAAAAGCCAGGAAAAACTTATATGAACTGATTCTGAATGAAGTGAGTAGAACCAAGAAAACATTAACAAGGTTATATGATGATTAACTGTGATGGCCTTGGCTTTTCTCAACAACTGTAGTGATTCAAGGCAATTCCATTAAATTTGGGATGGAAAATGCCACCTGCATCCAGAAAGAGAATTATGGAGACTCAATATGGCCTGAAGCATAGTATTTATTTATTTTTTTAATAGCTTCTTATTTACAAGTTATATGCATGGGTAATTTTACAGCATTGACAATTGCCACACCTTTTGTTCCAATTTGTCCCCTCCTTCCCCAACTCCCTCCCCTAGAAGGCAGGTTGACCAATACATGTTAAACTATTTGTAATCTTATCTTCTCTGACTTCCTGTAGAGGCCTGTCATATTATTCTCTCCTCCTCCCTTTTTCTTATCTTCAAATTTGCCTTATCTACCTCATCCTCAAAAAAACAAAGAAAAAATCTTTACTTGATTTTGCCATTCTTTCAGTCTATGGTCCTACCCTTCTCTTTCCATTCATTCCTAAACTGGAAGAACATTTATACTTTCTGCTTCCATTTCCACTATCTACTTGCTTCTTAAACCTTCATAATCCATATGGTTTTATTAGACTGAAATTGCTCTTTCTAATTGGAAAGATCATTCCCTGCTCCCAAATACCTCTTCTTTTCTGGATGCTGTGATATTGCTCTCCTTTGGTTTTCTATTCTTTACCTGCTTAATTATTTCTCAATTTTCTTTTATTAAATTAACTTTTCCTTTTCTCCTTGGCATGTGTTTTTTTTTTTTTTTTTTCATGGTTTCCTTCATTCTGGGACTTTCCCTAAAACCTTGGTGTACTGAAGTTCACTATTAAATGTCTACCACTTGATATCTAATACAAAGCTGAAACTTAATACATTCTAAACAGAACTGATTATCTCATCTAGATCTTATCTTTGATCTCACCAATCTCCAGTCACTGATGTTCTCTCAGATTAGTATATAATCTTTCTAGTCATGCTGGCTCAAAACTCCACATTTACCTTTGACTTTTCCTTCTAACTTTACCATCCTTTGCCAAGTCTGATTGATTCTACTCTCACATTTTTTGCCCTGGTTAATTCACATGGGCATTATTCTATAGTAGTCTCTCATCACTTCTCAGCTGTAGTATTTTATAGCTTCCTATTGGTCTCCCAGTTTCCATTTTTACACCTTTCCAAGCTATTCTCCACACAAAAAACCAAAAAAATTCTTCCCTAAAGCAATGCTCAAAAACATCCAGTGGCTCCCTGCTGCCTCCAAGATAAAATATAAAGCCTTCAGCACTTCATCCCAAGTCCTCTACTAGTAGGCTTTTATATAACTTTTGTAGGGAATCTCAGTGAATCTCAGGCATGCCTTTGTGTAAATTTGCTGGCTGTGAACTTTGAAAAGCACTCCTAGCTATCTGATAAATTTCAGGAAGCATTAGGAGGATTGGCCATCCTTCTGGTGCCTTTATTAATGAATATCCTTTATAGCAGGCCTATATTAACTCCAGAAACCTGATCAGTTCCTGGAGTATATACAATCCTCCTAAGGGAATAAGCAAAAATTCTCTTTGATGGACCTCTTGCAATACAGCATCTCTATACCTGAGGGAATTGTTCTGTCTCAAGGGTCACTTGCCAACTGAGAATATTTAGCATAATGCCTTCTTAGCCTATTAGTGGAAAGAGACTTTGAGAATTCAGGAGGATTGGTACCACTTGCCTAACACTATTTCCCACTCAACGCTCTTGATAGCTGTGATTTGGGTTCTCCCAGATGTTGGAATTCAGATGCTAGTACTTCCTTGAAGAGGTGATGATATATGTTATCTATCATCTGTTTGTTTCTTATATTATCTTGATGATCACCATGTCTGTTATACATTATTTTTATGCTATAAGTTTCCTCTCTTTTCTTATATCTCATTTAAATAAAGGTTCTGAGCAGTAATAAGATTCTTTAGAGAATTTTGCTCATATCATGATAGAGAGGATAGATTAATATGCAGAATTTTAAAATATATTTTGACATGATTACTGTGACAATTTGTTTTTATTTAACAATAAAATAAGTATTTTTAATCCTCTTCTTTCCCCTTTGTACAATTAAGCCAAATACTTGTGAGGGTTCAAAAATCTCATAGAGAAGATCTTTTAGGGTTCTACAACTTGAATTAATCAATACAACATTATCTACAAACCAGAAAACCCATTGTGCCTCGTCAAATGTAAGGAATACCTTCTTCATTTGTACTTTATTGTATATGCTCTTTAATAGCACCAAAATGCCTATGATGAGCATCATCTTGTGTTTATCAACAAAGGGATAAAGTAGTCATACCTACGTTTCTTGAGGAGGACATACATGTATTACAAGAGTGCCAGGCACTTCTCACCAGGCTTGAGGAATACTGATGACAACTGTCCATAGTGGACACTGATCCCCATGATCCCCACAGAAATATGATCTGGTATTTGCTTCAATGGGTGTTTTAGTTAACACCTACCAAAGACAGAAAATAAAGTTCTCACCACCATATAGTTCAACATCAGAAACTAAAATTGTTTTATCATATTAAATAAGATTAATTACTATCTGCTTTGCTGCTGTATCCTAAAGATTATGACACCTTTTTGTCTGTCTTGCTGATGAAACCTATGTGTTTTCTCCCCACTAAATTGTGAAACTCCTTGAAAGCAAGGACTATCCTATTTATAACAGGAGTGACTAGCACAGTACTTGAACATAATAACTGCTTGATAAATGTTTTGTTCATTCACTAATTCAAGGAATACTGTGACTTTTTACACATGAATGATTTTACTATATGTTTAACATTATGAGAGAGAGATTGATTAATAAATATATCTTAGACCACAGGTGTCAAACACATAAGTACTGGGCCTGGAACATTCCTGGGTGCAATCCAAACCTGATTAACATGCAAGTGGGAATTATTCAACTAAATAAAAATGTAATTAAACATAGATGATATGAATATGTAATTTTCTAAGTCACTTATGTAAGGTTTAGTAGCCCATATTTCTAACTGAATTTGACACCACTGTCACAGACAATGAGCTGGACCCAGAATTTAAAAGGACAAAGCAGACTGGACAGCCACTGGGAAACTGTAGCCCAATGGTGCAATAGATAGAGTACTAAGCTTGCAGTAGGGAAAACTCATCTTTCCAATCTCAGTCTAGCCCCAGACATGTACTAAGTGTATGACACTCTAGGCAAGCCACTTAACCCTGCTTGCTTCAGTTTCTCATCTGTAAAATAGAGCTGGAAATGGTAAACCACTCCAGTATCTTTACCAAAACAACAACAATAATAACAACAAAAACAATCTCAAACTGAGTTCATAAAGAGTCTTATGACCTAACAACAACAAAGCAAATATAATGATCCCAAGTCTCTCCCTAAAATAAAGACTCATCTTTTTAATAAACAGTTTTCTTTGGGAAGGCATTTTCTCAGATTACAACACTTGCTCAACCTTATAGAATTCATGATGGTGAAAAACCTATTAATATAACTACTGATGCAAAACACTCTGGTGGGTTGATCCAGATTAAAAACGAAGAAATATTTAAGAAAATAATTTCACAATAAAACATAGATGATGTTAGTTTAAAAAATAAACAATATTCCTCCAATGGTTCAATGTGGGATATGAGGTATGGCAAATTCCGAAGAATTCTGGCATGGGAATGGAAGGAAAGATGGATCTGACCAGATTTCAGCATATTGCTAGTGAATATGTATAGAAGTGGCATAGAAGATAATTTAAAGGAAAGGTATGACTGGAAAAGGAGCTAAATCAGTCATGCATCAAAAGCAAGCAATAACCAATGAGCAGTCTGTGTACTCTTTTAATGCTCATACAGTGTCAAGAGATCTACAGGAAAATTCCAGCATCTTGGTGGAAGAGTTAAAGGGAGAACATTCTCCTGTACTAAAATATAAAATCCTCTAACTCTGCAAAAATAGCAGATATCTAGTTCCCACATGCCGAATACAGCCAAAACCAGGAAGTTTACACCACACTAAGTAATGACAAAAAACGAGGTCTGATGGTGTTCATTCTGGTGCTGCAGTACTCAAGATCAGAAGCTAGGCCCAGGGGCTCTTAAATCTCTATCTATCACCAAGTCCTGAGAAGTCAGAAAGGAACTAGAATATTTAACACTGTGTATCAAAGATGCAGGAAGACCTAAGCCTGGGAGGAAGTGGCCAGCAATTGTTTAATTATTTATACTTAGCACCTCCAGTGTTTACACAGCACTTGACATCTTGTTGTTGTTGTTCACTCTCTTAGTTCTGTCTAATTCTTGATGACCCTATGGAATAGCATGCTAGGTCCATCTATCTTCTACTATCTCTCAAAGTCTTAAAGTCATATTCATTGTTTCTATATCACTGTTTATCCATCTCATCATCTGCCCTCCCCTTTACTTTTTTCCTTTAATCTTTCCCAATATTAGGGTCTTTTCCAATGAATCATCTCTTCTCATTATGTTGCCAAATTTAAGTTTCAGTATTTGATATACCAATGAATGGTCTGAATTAATTTCTTTTAAATACTGATTGGTTTGACTTCCTTGCTGTACAAGGGACTCTCAGTAGCATTCTCTAGCACTACAATTCAAAAGTGTCAATTCTGCAGCACTCAGCTTTCCTTATAAACACTTGCTGATTGATCAACTTGAAAAAAGTTGCATGGAAAGCAAATACATGACTGAAATGTCATCTTCACCACTGGAGAAAGCACTTATAGCAATGAGGTCACATTTCCTTCAAATTATCTTCATGGCATGATTTTCCACAGGATAGTATTACTATAAATGGCTTTTAGTCCTCAAGGGTATTCTTAAATATTTCTAAGATGAATTGGAAAAGTTAGTAGATCTCAGAGGTCCTTAGTTCCCACATATGTTAATGTTTCTCTTAGATCTTGATATTGGAGATCAAATTTTTGTTTTTAATTTTGTTCTCCTTATGGAAAGCTTGAGATCTTTCTATTTCATCAAATGATCATTTTTTCCCCTTGATGCTTAATTTGGCCAGATAATTGATTTTTGGTTGTAGTACTAGCTCCTCTGCCTCCCAGAATATTATGTTCCATGACCTCCAATCTTTTAATGTTGCAATTGTTGTAATGTTGCAGTCCTGTGTAATCCTTATTGTGGCTCCCTGATACATGAATTGTTTCTTTTTGCTACTTGGCAAGTACTTTTTCCTTGACCTGATAGTTCTGTAATTTGGCTATAAAGCTCCTTGGAGTTTTTAATTTTTGACCTTCTATCTAGAGGTGACCAGTGGATTTTTTCAATGCCTATTTTGCCCTCTGATTCCAGATTATCAGGGTATATTTTTCTTGATCATTTCTTGAAAGATGCTGTTTAGATCCTCCTTTTGATTATGTCTTTTACTAGTCCTTGTTCAATGATTCTCTATAGGTGTTTTGCTACTGTTGTCCTCTTTTAAATTGTATCTTGATCTTCCCTGTCACCATAATGACTTTCTAAGGTCAGATTTTTTTTTTTTTAAATTGCTTTTTGCTCATATCTTTTGGCCTTTATCCTTTCTTTTAAATTTGAGTTCTGTTCCTGTAGTGGAAGGGGCACTGTCTCAGGCTTCTTATGCCAGAGGCTATAGGCCCTGGATGTTTTTCTGGTGTTACACTGATGTTGTTGAGTCCTTGGGAGACCCTTGTATCTGGTGCTGTGCTGAGAGGCTGAAGTGGGAGGTGGCTGGCACTGCTGAAGGCCATCGAGGTCTAGGACCTTACCTGATGCTGAGCCAAGATCTTAGTCCTGGTGTCTGGAGTGTGCTGAGGCTGGTGGGGTGCTTTTGCATTTTTGAGCATATACTGGAACATGTGGTAGTCCGGCTGCTGGTGGCAATGTTTACCCAGAGCTATGCTAAAGCATATGGCAGTTCTCAAAGCTGGAGTCTCTCCATTTCCCTGGCTATGCTGAGGCATGTGGAGGGTCCTGATGTTGGTGTTTGTGTACTCCACCATGCTGGGGTTCAAGATCTACTACTGGTTTGCTGGGACACTTCCTGTCCTGGATTGCACTCTCCTTTTACCTGATTTTTTTTTTTGCTGATCTTCCAAGTTTCTTGAGTTTAAAGACTATTTCATCCATCTTTTTGCTATTCCAAGATTTCTTTGGGGGGCACTATTTTATTTGGAGGTGAATCTGGGAGAGTTATAGTGATTTACTGTTTATTCCACCATGTTGGCTCCCAGAAATGAAATAATGTATTTTAAATAAAATATAAATAAAATTATTTCTTTGATTTTCTCAATTCCTTAATGAATTTTAGAGGTACATTTTAGTTTGAAAATGACAATGTAAATCACATGGAAATCTTTCCCTACTGTGTCTACTAAATTGCTCTAGGGCATATAAAGGAATCTGTGGTTTGGCAAGTTGAAGGAATTTGAGAAATAACAGAATAACATGATACTATCCCATAGTATGAATAAGAGTTCTTTGTACACCCACATAACAGAACTGCTGAAAACAATATTTCTGTCTTTTCTTATATCACAAATTTTAACTATATTTAATCTTTCTAGTGCCTAAGAAAATTAAATGAAATAGCCTTTTGTCAATCTAATAATGAAATGTGGAAAATGAAATTTAATTATTTTATCACTAAGATGATATGACATTACTCATCTGTAGCTTCAAGGTACTTTGCTCAACTTAAAGCTATTTTGAACCTCCAATTCAATTCAATTATGACAAATATATGCAATGCATTGGGTTAGGCACTACAGATAAAATGACACATACACTCTTGTTGTCTAGGAATTTATAACCATAATGGGGAGGGAGAAATATAGGGATGTACACAAAACTATTACATGGAAAAAGTATAAATACAGTGGTAGAAGAGGTCTTAAAAGGGAGAGAGATCATTTACAGATTTAAGCAGGTGGTTTGGGAAAATCAGGAAAAACTTTATGGAAGAGTTTATGGTTTAAGTTTGGCCTTGAAGAGAATTTTGGACAGTAGGAATGGAAACATTCCAGGCATGGGGAGACAGCATGTATTAAGGCCTGGAAATAAGAAAGAGCAGAATAAGATAGGAAATGGGAAATGATTTAGTTTGGATAGACAGAGATCAGCAAAAAAGGTTGTCACAGTGTGAAGCTAAGAATTTGTTTTGAGAGAGTCAAATTGAAGGCCATAGCTTGCTGATCTCTGAGCTTTAAATGCATAAAGAAGAATAGTATAAACCAAGGAAAGGCATATTAGAGTCTAAATGCAAATCTCTGCATGTCAGGCTAAAGGAATTTGGATCTTACTCTCAATATGCAATGGAGAAAACCACTGAGGAGAAACACAATCAGACCCTTCAATAAGAAGATTCTTTTGGTAGAGATATGAAAGATGAAATTTAGGAAGACTTGCAGGCACGTAAATCAATGAAGAAACTTGTAAAATTATCCAGATCTAGAGACCTCAATGAGAATGATAACAGTAGGAATAAGAAGGAGGTGATGGAAGAAATTCTAATGTATTATTCCTGTTTCTAGTCACAGTATTCTTCCCAGCTATAATACTTTCAGTCCAATTGTTTCAGTCCAAAAATTCTCCTCTCTTCAAATTAGAAATATTTTGAGCTCAAAACTTATTTTTTTCTATCTGCACAAAGGAGAATGGGACAAGATTATTTGGAAGATCCAGCTTTCAATTTTTTACCATCCTGGGCTTTTTTCTACAAAATTTCTTCAAATTTTTTTCTACTTTGATGCATCTTCAGTTTTCATTATTTTTTTGGTCTCTTTCAGGAGAGTAATCAGAACCCTCTGTTTTTTCTGTATCATGCCTACTATAATAATACATACACTTAAGTACTTAATAAAAATTTTAACTTAAAGATCATTACATTGTTGATGTAATCAAAGACCAAGTTTAAAAAGCATATATTTAATATAAAGTACAACTTGGGGACCCTTAAGATTTACTCACCATTAATAATTCAGATAATTCCATAAATAAAGCTAGATAAATATCAAGAAACTAAATAGTGATGTTTAAATACCCAGATTATTTGATATTCATTGAAACTAATGAATTTTTATCTAAAAGGGATCATTTGGTCTAACTCCCTTATTTTATTAAAGAAGAAGTTGAGCATTACAAAGAGAAAGTTTACAAAAGGAATAACAGACCTATATATGAAACCAAATCCCTTTGATGTACTTTCTTTTAAATTTTTTCCTCCCTTTTCCCTTTCTCTTTTCCTGAAGCTTCTGGCTTAGCAATGATATTTCCCATGTTGTTGTCATTTGTCTTTTATTCTCAGAGGACTATGACATCAGGGAGATAATGCCATGCCAAGCAAATAAATTGGATTTAAGTGATCATGGGCTGTGCAGAATCATCAGACTCACTTTCTCCTCACAGCCATTTGGGTCCAATGGCCAGATGTAGATGGCCCTGGATCAGTGGGAAACCTTAGTCTTTTTAAGTAAAGGTTTTTAACAAGTCTCAGTTTGACTGAGGCAATGACTAATCAGTGATTAAAACCAAGTAAGAAATGAAGCAGAGAATGGCCTCTTTTAACTAGTTTCCCCCTACCCTCCAAAAAAATCAATCTGGGAGGGGAAAATCTTCGGGGTTTCTGGCCAAAACATAAACTATTGCTATATACATATTCACTCTGAGCCAATTAGGGCTCAAACAATGACCAAGTGGGGCTTGGCTTGGGACCCATTTGTTGTCCAATCAGTGAGAAGGAAAGAAAAAAAAAAAGAAAAGGAAAGAAGAGGAACTGTGTTGTCCAACTGCCCAGTTTCAGTTGGGTCCCCAGTAGAGCAGATCCTACTCCTACTCATAGAGACTGTTGTTTTTCATTCTCAAAGAGGACCATGACATCAGGGAGGTGATGCCATGATATGCAAGAGAACTGGATTTAAGTGAGGGAGGGCTGTGCAAGATCACCTGCCTTACTTTCCTCTTCAGAATCATCTGGAGGAATCTAGTGGCAAGATACAGACTTTCAGTCCTCCTGAGTATTTCCATGTAGTTCTAAAATAAACCATAGAAACTATGGGAGGTTCTTTTTCTTTTTTTTTTTGCATTTGCTTGAGTGCACATTCAGTACCAGTACCTCATGGCAATGAACTGAATCAGTTTAGTAGCTCATGGAAAGCAATTTAGTCAACATTAGTTTATAGTCACTAAAGCAAGCAGTAGGGCAAATGCACATAGTACTGCTTTGACTTGAGGGGAGACAGACATTTTCTTAAAGGCTAAAGCAACTGTAGTGTGGTACAATGTAAAAAATATTGGATGTGGAATCAAGAGAATTGGGATTTGATTTCTGTATCTGTTATTTACCACTGGTATGACCTTAGGTAAGCCATTTCATCTATATTTCTGAGTGCTAATTTGGGGAATTCTAGTAGATGGTATATAATAGCATCAGAAAATATCCTATACACAGCATTAGAATAACAAGAGAAGTGCAATTTGCCATTAAGAAAGGAAGATAACACATATATTACCTTTTAAAAACTATCAATGTAGGACTCTAGAGATGGCAGATAAGAGGTTATGGGGCAGGGAAGAATCGGTAAAAACAGTATCATTAAAACACCTATGTTAGACACTGTACATTTTATAACAAATGGGAATTTCCATGAATGCAAAATGTCTACTTTATTCTGTTACTTTTTTGCTTGATTAAAGTTTTTCTATTATTAAGTATTTAAATATGCTTCTTCAATAAGTTAATGGATCTCTCATCTTTTGAATATAGGCATTCTTTCCAACAATAAATGTAGGTACATTGCATCAGGCTGTCATAGGCAAACTTTCAAATGTTTTCAAATAAATTAACATAAAGAAAATAGAAGTCTTTTTAGACTTTTTCTAGTACAGAATTTGAAACCAACACCTTTAAATATATTTTATTCTTACCTCAGGAGCAAACATGGTCTCATAGGAAGGATTGTATTGGACTTCCTTAATGGCAGGGTCAAGGTGTACTCCAGTCTCCACATCTTCCTAAAAATAAAACAAACACATAAACTTTGAATAGCTAGTGACTGCTATATTACTTTCAAGTGTATAAGCACTGGTTTTAAATTCATTATCTAGTGAGTGGTATAATAGTAATAAAGAGCATTAATGTAACATGAACATTTGTAAGATTATGTATAATACATGTATATATACACATGTGTACATATCACACAGATCACAAACATACCTTGCATACATCTGACAAAACGTGTGTGTATGTATGTATGTATAAACACACATATGTGTATATACATTAAATTCAGAAGAAGGCTCAGAAAACTTAGGGCAATATTGGTACCACTGTGTTAAATTGTAAATATATATATATACATATGTGTGTGTGTATGCATTTACATACATATGATTGTATGTATGTAATAAAGATTAATGGTTTTATATACAATCCTCTTATGTTTACTATATAGAAATGTTCACATTTGTAATATTTGTTAAATTCACAAAATCTTTTCTTCAATCTTATGATAGCTATTATATAAAATATAATTAAAATTTTTAGTGTTATGATAAAAATAAGTGCAGTAGTTTTTGAAGGTTGAAATGGTTGAGAAAATGTTGCATTTCCCCCCCCCCCCCCATTTTTTAAAATCTCTTTTCTCCTAGCAAGTATGGAACATCTATACAAGTTAATAGTGCCTGTGGTTTTAAATTAATTTAATATACTTAGATTCTTTCTTTTAGGGATTTCAAGTTTGTTCCACCCAAACCCAAACCCAAACCAAAACAACTCAACCCTTAAACCATCTAATTATCTATTTCCAAACTGATGAAATTAAATATTCTTAAATGAGTTTGTGTAGCTAGGGAGAAAACAGACTTTATATCTTCCAGGAATTACTAACTTACCCAGGTAGATAAAGCATATAAATATTCTGTAAATACAAGCATGAAAAAAAAAAAAAAGAATAAGGAAATATATAAGCAACTTTGAAAATATGTGATATAGGTTGCAAATACCTGATAAATTAAGAGAAAAGACAAATCAGTTTTTAGCAATTTTCTTATGAAATTTACAAGGAAGAAAATTTCACACATTCATCAGGTGTGTTCTCATTATGAATAGGCCCTAAAAGAACCTAACCCTTCCAAACCAAAGAACCTAACCCTTCCAAAGAAAATCAACTGCTAAAACATTCTCAGAATAATAGCTACATCTCCAAAACAAATTCTAGAAACCTCCCTAGTGCCTCCAATCCCAAATCCACATATTATACATCATAGTAGATTATAAAATATTGTAATTCCATTTCCTGATTTGCTAGCCACATAAATATTGACTATAGATTAAGACACCTGAATCCTTTTCTAACCTGTTAAAACTGCTAAAAAAAAAAAAAAAGTTATAAGAGTTTTTAAGCAATTTCAGTTGTCTGTATCTTGACTACCATCCTCATTTCCTCATGCTCTTAGCACCTCCCACTCTGATTCTGGAACCTGGGTCCTGATAGCTCTTCCCTTATCTCTCCCAAAACCATGCTTCAACCTTATTTCTAGACTACAATTTATAAAGCATATTGCCTGTAATCTGGCCATCATTCTCATTTCTCCTTACTGCCAATCTCCAAACCCGTGAAATACAGGAAATATAACTTCCTGCCAAAAATTCCCCCTCCTTTTCTGCTCCCCCTTCTTCCCCTACCTCTCTTCTATTCAGAATTCATTTCCTTTATGGCATGAACTCTTAAAAAAAATTTTTTTTTTAAATAGATAGTTGTTTCCCAATGTCTAGCATAGTACCTGGAACACTTGAGGCATTTAATAAATATATGACTCACTTTTTCATTTCTTCCTTCCTTCACTTTTCCCAGACAAAATATCCTCACCTCCTTCAACTAATCCTCGTATGACGCACTCACTATCTTAGTTGTCTCTCCTCTGTGCACACTAACTTATCAAAGTCCTTTCTAAATTGTGATAACTAGAACTGAAGAAAGTCCTTCAGGTGCTGACCAACTACCTACTGGACATCTTGAATTGGGTGTCTCTTTAGCCTCTTAACACATCCAAAACAGAATTTATGCTTTTCCTCCAAACCCTCCTTTTTTCCCAACTTCCCTATTACAGTGGAGGAT
This sequence comes from Sarcophilus harrisii, assembly GCF_902635505.1. Taxonomy (NCBI): domain Eukaryota; kingdom Metazoa; phylum Chordata; class Mammalia; order Dasyuromorphia; family Dasyuridae; genus Sarcophilus; species Sarcophilus harrisii. The sequence goes on from NC_045429.1 coordinate 191,456,789, forward strand.
ATTATCAATCATCCTTTCAATCATATTCCTCAAACTAGGTATCATCCTTAATCCTTCACTCTTACTCGCCTCATTTCCCATCCTACCTCAACAAACCTGCTACTAATTCTTATAGGTTCTACTTTCATTACCTATATACCCTTTCCAACATTCATGCAGTAACATCATTTCAGGCCTGAACCACTGCAATAGCTTTCTAGTTCATTTCCCTCAACTCTCTCCCCAATAAAATTCATTCTTTACTAAAGTGATTTTCCTGAATCATATCCCTGAAGATATTCTTCAACTACTGAATAAACTTCGGTGGTTCCCTTTTACCTTCCAGATCAATTGTAAAATTCTCTGTTTGGCTTTTTAAAGCCCTTAAAAATCTAGCCATTTTTGAGGAGGAGTCAAGATGGTAGAGAGTAGACACATCTCCATCTGACCTCCTCCGAGCTTCTCTCAAATCCACAGCAGATTAGGCCTCTGAACTGGCTTTGGAGTGACAGAACCCACAAACATTTGGAGTACAACAAAGTTCCAGAAGAAGATACTTTGAAAGAACTTCAGAAAAGGTCTGTTTCAATTGGGCAGGGGAAGAGGCTGCTAAGTCCAGACCAAGAGGACAGGGAGTGGGAAGCCAGAGCACCAGGGAATCTATTGCAAGGCTCATAAACCTCTGTCCTGGTTACAAGCCAATGGATCAAGACGCCCAAAGCAAATACAAAAGGCAAATTGTGAGTTTCTGAATCCCAGAACATAGGACCTGGCCATGACTACCCAACACTGGAAGTCAGTCAGCAACACCGGCCCCAGGGCAAACTAAAGTGGATATTGCCCCTTTGCCTTTGAGCAGACCTCAACCTTACAAAAAAAAAAAAAAAAAAAAAAAGAGCAAAAAAAGCAAAAAGAATTCTGACTATAGACAGCTTTTATGGAGACAGAGAAGAACAAATCTTACACCTGAGGATCCTAAAAGAAAATCAGTTCTAGATGAAACTCCAAAGAATGATATGAGTTGGTCCCCATTTCACAAGGCCTCTCTTGGAAGAATTCAAAAAGGATCTTAAAAGAGAGTTAGAAGAAAAGTAGAGAAAGGAAAGGAGATCTTTGCAAGAGAGTATCGAAAAGGAAAACAGAAATGATCTGAAGAAACCTCCTTAAAAAAATAGATTTGATGAAATGGAAAAGGCAAATAATTTGCAAAATAGATTTGATGAAATAGAAAAAGCACACAACTCCTTACAAAAGAGATATGAAAAAGAAATCAATTCACTGAAAAACATAATTTGTGAAATGGAAAAAAAAAATGCAATGAACAAAACACTGGCCAAATGCAAAAGGAGATAAAAAAGCTAATGGAAGAAAATAATTCACTAGAAATTAGAACTGAGCAAATGGAAGTGAATAACTCAATGTGACTTAAAGGATCAGGCAAATAACCCTCCCTCTGCCCCCCCAAAAAAGAAAAAATAGAAGAAAATGTAAAATACCTCATTGGAACAACAACTAACCTGGAAAATAGATCTAGGAGAGATAATCTAAGAATTACTGGACTTCCCGAAACCCATGATAAAACAACAACAACAAAAAAAGAGCCTAGACATCATCTTTCAGGAAATCATCAAGGAAAACTGTCCGAATGTTCAAAATCTAGCCATTTCTTACTTTCCTTGTCTTGACACTTTTTCTTCACCTCCACATTTTTAAACTCCAGTAGCACTAATTTGCTGCTCTTTACACATAGTCTACCTTGTAGCTCTGTCTTTTTAATGGGCCTACAATGCCAGATTTACCATAAGATGTAGCAGAAAGAAAGATCAGTATCGCTGGGGTGAAAGGGTGTTCAGCCCAGGTCTATCTGACTCTGGGAAAGCCAATGAGAGGGTCTTAATCATAACAATCAACAACTAAGACCCTCAGTCATGGCTCAATAGAGAAGCAAATCAGCAGGGCAGCCCCCGTTACCAGCTTAGAAGGCAAACTCTGAGAAACCAGCCTGTTTCCTGGAAAGAGCAGTCAAACTACCTCCTGTGCTCAAAGCTAAGGCTCAGAGCTGCACAGGAACCTTTACCCCAAGAACAGAGTTCCACCTTAAAAGTAAAAAAAGAGGAAATATCAAAAAAAAAAAAAAAAAAAAAAAAGGAAAGAAAATGAGCAGGAAACAGAAAAGAACTTTGACCTCAGAAAGCTACTATGGTGACACAGCAATCCAAAACACAAACTCAAGTGAGGACAGAATGCCCACAGAAGAAATCTCAAAGAGTGATATAAATTGGTTTCAAGTCCAAAGAGGCTTCTTAAAAATGTTCATAAAAGACTTCAAAAGGCAAATAAGAGAAGAGGAAGAAAAAATGAGAAAAGAAATAAAAGTTATGCATGAGAGAGTCAACAGTTTGGAAAAGGAAGGGAAAAAATTGTCTGAAGAAAAGAACTACTTAAACAGTACAATAAACGAAATAGAAAAAGAGATAGCAAAGGTAACAGAAGAAAATAACACATTAAAATCTAGTACAGGGCAAATGGAAGATAATGACTTGTGAGATAGCAAGAATCAATCAAACAAATATAAAAAGAATAAAAAATTGGAAGAGAATGTAAAGTACCTCATTGGCAAAACAGCCAATCTGGAAAATAGATCCAGAAGAGCTAATTTAAAAATTATTGGTCTACCTGAAGACCATGACCAAAAAAAGAAGAGCCTGGATAGCATTCTTCAAGACATCATTAAGGAAAACTACCCTAATACTCTAGAAACAGAGGGGAAATATTCATTGAAAGAATCCATGTATCACCTCTGCAAAGAGATCCCACAAAGAAAACCCAAGGAATACTGTTGGGAAACTCCAAAACTATAATCTCAAGGAAAAAATACTGCAAGCTGCCAGACAAAAACAATTCAAATATCAACGAACAACAGTCAGAATTACCGAGGATCTAGCAGCTTCTACAATCTGAGGGTCTGGAATACCATATTCCAGAAGGCCAAGAATCTGGGGTTACAACCAAGAATTAACTATTCAGGGTGACTTAGCATCATCTTTCAGGGGAGGAGATGGAGCTTCAATGAAGTAAGAGACTCTCAATCATTTCTATTGGAAAAAAACAGAACTAAACAGAAAATTTAATCTACAAACACAGGACCCAAAAGAACCATAAAAAGGTAAATAGGAGAAAAAAAAATACACACACACACACTTATTTATTTAAAGGTTAAACTGTTAGATCCCTAAATAGGAAAACAATATCTGTAACTCTTGAGAACTGTATCTGTCACTGGGGTAGACAGAGGAAGGCACCACATGGACTGGGGGTGTGGTTGTGAATGGATTCTGATGTGATGACATCAAAGACAAAGACATTAGATCTATACTGTAAAGAGAGGAAAAAGAAAGTATAACGGGACAACTAGTTCAAATGAAGAAGTGCAAAAGACTTATTACAATTTAAGGAAAAGAAGGGGGTTGAATAAACGTTGTCTGAATCTTGATCTCATCAGTTTTGGCTCTAAGAAGGAATAACTTAATCATTCAGCTGGGTATAGAAATTTATCTAACCCTACAAAAAAGTAGGAGGAGAAAGGAAAAGAAAAGGGAGGTACAGGATAGAAGGAAAGACACAAACCCTAGAGGAAAAGGTAAGAGAAGGAGGGGTTGATAGAAAAGGTGGGTGGAGTGGGTAAAAAAAAAAAAAAATACAAAACAAAGGACAGTATGGAAAGAGAGAACAAAAGCATATACAGGGGCGAAAATAGGATGGAGGGAAATACAGAGCTGGTAATCATAATGTGAATGGGATGAACTCTTCCATAAAACAGAAACAAATGGAAGACTGGATTAAAAAACTGAAACCTATAATATGTTATTTACAAGAAACACATTGACACAGAGGGACACATACAGAATAAAGGTAAAAGGCTGGAATAGAATTTATTATGCTTCAGTTGAAGTAAAAAAAAAAAAAAGCAGGGGGAGCAATTCTGATCTCAGATAAAGCAAAAATAAAAATAGATCTTATTAAAGAGATAAGGAGGGAAAATACATCTTGATAAAGGGTATGTAAATAATAAAGTAGTAACAACACTAAATGTGTATGCACCAAGTGATATAGCAGGTAAATTCCTAGAGAAGATTATAAGCCAGTTACAGAAAGAAATAGATAGCAAAACTATTCTAATGGGGGACCTCAACCTTTCCCTCTCAGAATTAGACAAATCTAACCACAAAATAAAGAAGAAAGAAATTAGGGAGGTTAACAAGATCCTAGAATACCTAGATATGATAGACCTCTGGAGAAAACTGAATATGGACAGAAGGGAATACCCCTTTTTCTCTGCAGTACATGGCACCTTCAGAAAAACTGACCATGTATTAGGGAGTAAAAACCTCACAATCAAATGCAAAATGGCAGAAATAGTAAATACTTCCTTTTCAGACCACAAGGCAATACAAATTATACTCAATAATGGGCCATGGAAAGATGGACTAAAAACCAACTGGAAGTGAACAATTGGTAAATAATCTAATTCTAAAGAATGACTGGGTCAAAAACAAATCACATAAACAATCCATAATTTCATCCAAGAAAATGACAATAATGAGGTAACATACCAAATCTATGAGATATAGCCAAAGTAGTTCTGAGGGGAAATTTTACTTCTCTAAATAAATACATAAATAAAATAGAAGAGGAGATCAATGAATTGGGCATGCAACTAAAAAAGCTAGAAAAAGAACAAATTAAAAACCCCCAATTAAATACCAAATTAGAAATTTTGAAACTCAAAGGATAGATTAATAAAATAAAAACCAAGAAAACTATTTAACTAATAAAAAAAACTAAGAATTGGTTTTATGGGAAAACTAACATAGATAAATTTTTGGTTAATTTGATTAGAAAAAGGAAAGGGGGAAAAAAACCCAAATCACAGCATCAAAAATGAAAGGGGTGAATTTATCACCAAAGAAATAATAAGGAACTATTCTGCCGAACTCTTAAGGCAGCAAATCTGACAATCTAACCAAAATGGATGAATAGTTACAAAAATATAAATTGCCCAGGTTAACAAAATAAGATACTCAAATAGTCCCATTTTAGAAAAAGAAAATGAACAAGTCATTAATAAACTCCCTAAGGAAAAAATCTCCAGGGCCAGATGGATTCATAAGTGAATTCTACCAAACATTTAAAGAATAATTAATCCCAATACTATGTAAATATTTGGGAAAAATAGGTAAAAAGGGAATACAGCAAAATTCCTTCTATTACACAAATATGGCACTGATACCTAAACCAGAAAGGGTCAAAACAGAGAAAGAAAATTATAGACCAATCTCTCTAATGAATATTGATATAAAATTTTTTTTTTAAATAAAATATTAGCAAAGATATTACAGTAACTTATCAGCAGGATAATACACTATGATCAAGTGGGATTTATGACAATAATGCAAGGTTGGTTCATTATCAGGAAAACTATTACCATAATCGACCACATCAATAACAAAACCAACAGAAATCATATGGTAATCTAAATAGATGCTGAAAAAGCTTTTTAACAAAATACAGCACCCATTCCTGTTAAAAAAAAACACAAAAAAACCACTAGAGACCAAAAGGATAAAGAGACCTTTCCTTAAAATAATAAGCAGTATCTATCTAAAACCTACAAAAAGCATTATTTGTAATGTAGAAAAGCTGGACATATTCCCAACAAGATCTGGAGTGAAACAAGGATGACCATTATCACTGCTATTATTCAACACTGTATTAAAAATATTGGCTTTAATAATAAGAAAAGAAAAAAATTAAAATAGACAATGAGGAAATAAAACTCACTCTTTGCAGATGCTATGATGATATGCTTAGGGAATCGTAATATAATCATCCAAAAATTTACTGGAATTAATTTACAGCTTTAGCAAGTTACAGGATATAAAATAAACCCACACAAATTATCATCATTCCTATATATTACTGACAAAGCCCATCAGCAAGAGATAAAGAGAAATTCCATTTAAAATTATTGTAGACAAAATAAAATATTTGGGGGTCTACCTGCCAAGACAAATCCAAGAACTATATGAACACAATTACAAAACACTTCTTACACAATCAGATCTAAACAATTAAGATGCTGGTGAAACAAGCTGAACCAGGAATAAATACATTGTACACAATAGCAAGAATGTGCAATGATTAACTATGAAAGGCTTGGTTTTTCTCAGGATTTCAGGACTCCAAAGCAATCCCAAGAGACTTTTGACAGAAAATGCTGCCAGCATCCAAAAAGAACTAAGGAAACTGAATGCAAATCAATACATGCTATGTTCACTTCTTTTTTATTTTTTTAAATCTCTCCCATGGTTTTTCTCTTTAGCTCTGATTTTTCTCTCCCAACATGATTTATAAAGCAATGTATATTAAAAATAAATAAAATTACTACAATTAAAAATAAAGATGTGGCATAAAAATCATTTTCCCATTCATTTTTATTTTTAAAAAAAATCATTTTTAAATAATCATCACTATAAGCATGCCTAACAAGAATTCAATATTTATTTCTAAAAAGCTGTGTATAAACTAAATCTTGGTAAAGTGAATATTTAAGTCTTAGGGAAATAGTTTATTTTAAATAAACTGTAAGTCTGTATTGAATTTTTTTAATGCCTTTTTTGGGCTTTAATTTCCTCATCTGTATAATGAGATTGTTAGATTAGAAGGAATTTGGAAAAAGAAATGGATAAAATCTAGAGATAGAGCTGAAGGATAAATATGCTGTAGCTATTGCTGTTATGAAAACAGATAAATCAATGGGGACAATACTAATTCTTTCTGGATCCAGTAGTATTTTTTCAAGAAATTAGTTGTTTTTTAAAAAGCTGTTTTAAGTTTTTTAAAAGTTGTTTAAAAAAGCTGTCTTTTCCTCAACTCTGGCAAAGGGCACTGAAAGAGCTGGAATGCAGAGAAGGGGGAAAAAATGACTAAATAACTTATATATGAAATAAGTCCCTAGATAATGACTTGACTGTGGTTAATTCTGAGAACAATGCCATAGGATCATTTAAACTAAATCTACATTAAGAGAAATGTTTTCTGACATTTCAGATCTTAAAATAATAATAATAAAAAAAGAAGCAGAGGAATGTTTTGTTGTAAGAAAGTTTTTGGAATGTAAAAGACATTGCATCAGTTTATCCCTTGCCAAAATGTTCATTTGCAACCAAAATAAAATTGTTCAAACGAGATTAGCATACCTCAAATGCCCCACATCTGAAAACTCTTCCATATTTTCCCAGTATAATGTACAAAGAAGCTTAAGGCAAGATGATTCTAACCAAATATGAAGGCAATTATACAAAACAAATAATACACAAGGACAAAAAATTAATAGCATCTTCTTTTCTATCACCATATTAAGAAGTTATTGTTTTTAGTAAGCATAAATGCTAGTGGGCTCACTGGGAGGTCTACTTTTTTTAAATTAAAGCTTTTAATTTACAAAGCATATGCATGGGTAATTTTTTCACCATTGACCCTTGCATAACCTTTTGTTGCAAATTTCCCCTCCTTCCCCCCACCTCCTCCCCTAGCTGACAGGTAATCCAAATACATGTTAAATATATTGAAAAACATGTTAGAGCCAATATATGTATACATATTTATACAATTATCTTGTTGTGCAAGAAAAATAAGATCAAGAAGGAAGAAAAAGAAAAACTGTGAAAGAAAATGCAAGCGAATAACAACAAGAGAGAGTGAGAATGCCATGTTGTGTTCCACACTCTATTCCCATGGTTCTCTCTCTGGGTGTAGATGGCTCTCTTTGTCACTGCACAAGTGGAATTGGTTTGAATCATCTCAATATTGAAGAGAGCCACTTCCATCAGAATTGATCGTCATATAGTCTTCTTGTTGTGTATAATGATCTCCTGGTTCTACTCATTTCACTTAGCATCAGTTCATGCAGGTCTCTCCAACCCTCTCTAAAATCAGCCTGCTGATTGTTTCTTACAGAACAATAGTAATCCATAGCATTCATATACCATAATTTATTCAGCCATTCTCCAATTGAGGGGCATGCACTCAGTTTCCAGTTTTTTGCCACTACAAAGAGGGCTACCACAAACATTTTTGCATATGTGGGTCCCTTTCCCTCCTTTAGGATCTCTTGGGATATAATCCCAATAGAAATACTTCTGGATCACAAGGTATACACAGTTTGATAACTTTTTGAGCATAGTTCCAAATTGCTCTCCAGAATGGTTGGATCCGTTCACTTACACCAACAATGTATCAATGTCCCATTTGGGAGGTCTATTTTTCTCTGATTTCTTATCCAGTAGCCTAAATCCCAGTCTTAGACCAAATAAATTTTATTCCAATCATGATTTTAGACATCCTTCTAGTATTGCTCAAAAATTTTCAGTGATTCCTGATTAGGTATTTAAAAAACTTTATCCACACTTTAACGCCAATATAACTTTCTAACTCTACTTCCTATTACCTCTCTAGGTAACCTCTTCCCTAGCCAAATTGAATCCTGCATTTGTGCCTTTGTAGATACTGACTTAGAAAGCTCCAGCCCTCTAGACTTCTACCTAATTGTTAAACATCCAGCTTAAGTATTAGCTCCTCCATAAAACTTTCTCTAATCCTTCCAGTCAAAAACAATCTTTCCTTTTGAATTATCATAGTGCTTTGTCACTTTCTTATTGTACTCATTATATTCGTTTATGTATATGTCTTAACTGCCTCACTAGACAACTACTTGGTAAAGCTCAGTGAGGGCAGAGAATATACCCGATTCTTTGTATCTTTCATACAACACAATGTTTCTTATGTATATGGTAGATGTAAATCAAGAAACAAGAGCAAACCTATACCATGTAATTCATGCCATGTAAATTCTAACCTAGCATTTGATGATACTGAAAAAATTATTTATTTCTTGTTTAGTACACTTCCCACAAGTTTATTCTAAACATTCTCATTCTCTAAATTCCTATTCTATCCTCCTCATTCTCACTACTCTCAACTAGACCGAAATAGTCTCTAACATGTGGATGGCCAGAGCTGAGCAGAGTAAGCTAACAGAAGAGTTAAGAATAAAACATTAGTTTAATTTCAAAGTGAGGGGAACAGTTTTCAAGGAGGCAAAATAGATACACATAGGAGGAGCCCAGCTTTATTGTGGCTAACCCTCACTACTTATACTAGTGGCTATGTGGTGAACTGTAGCCCTATCAATGGAGGGTAACAGCAACAAAGTGACAAATTTGATTCATAGCAGGCTTGATGACCAAAACTTTTCTGTGCTCAGAGAACACCTGTAGCTAGTCAGAGAAATATAATAATTATATGATTTTGCTTTGGCTGAGATCATCCAGAGTGAATGCAAATGACTGTTGTTATACCAGGTTCAGGGTACAGCTTACTTGCTGGGCCTTAACTGTGGAAAACAGGGTTATCTCCTAATATCTTGACACTATCAACAACAAAAAGAAATGTCATCCTAAACTCATTCCCTTAAATCTTGGGCGGGGAGATATATCTATTTCTGGGTTCCATTCTCTTTAAAACTAATCAATCCACTGTCCCTCCAAACTTCAGTTAAAAGTTCAGCCTCAGTTTAGCCTCTTCCCTTTAACTTTCTCCCACTTTTCAAATATGTAGGCAGGGGTCCTCAAACTAGGGCCTGAGGGCCTGATGCAGCAGCTGAGAATGTTTATCCCCCTCACCCAGGGCTATGAAGTTTCTTTATTTAAAGTCCCACAAAACAAAGTTTTTGTTTTTACTATAGTATGGCCCTCCAACAGTCTGAGGGACAGTGAACTGGCCCCAGAGCAAGTTTGTTACTCTTCTATGACTCCTGTTTTTTCTTTTTTCACCACTAACTTTCCAAAATGGTAGTTTACACTTGCTGTTTCAGTTTTACTCACTTTCAATTCTCTCTTCTCATACATTATATACATTTCCCCTTTTATTATTTTTACTTGTGATCTCTTCATCTGGAATCCTTCTCCACTTCTTTAAAAGTTACACATTCCTTCTAGGACTCTTCCAGCTCATAGTACTCTGTCTTCTGGGATATCATAATCTGCATACACTTTAGTATTTAATTAGAAACTGAAGTGTACTAATCTCTAATTCAGTGGTTCTTAAACTCTTTGATCTCAGGACCCCTTTCTACCTTTAAAATTACTAAAGACCTCAAAGAACTTTTGTGGAGTAATAGATATTTATATTTACTATATTAGATATGGAAACATCTTATGATGAAAAGTGTGGATCTTGTGGAACTCCTGAAAGAATTTTAGGGACCCTTAGGAGTCTTACTCTATCCTTTGAAAATCCTTTGAAAAGTCAAAGTGGGGGGGGGGGGGGGAGAAGGGGTTTTGACTTTTAGTACCATTTCACACTTAATACCATTTCATATTGTACCATTGAGTACACAGCTTTTTATTTTTAACTATAGTACATACAATAGTGGTTTTGCTAGATAAAAACATAACTGTTCAAAAAGGATCACTATTTCTTCTCCTTTGACCAGATATATCTAGAGAAATAACAAGTTGTATTTCCACAGTTTTAAATAAGTCTTAGAAACTTCCTCATCTGTAAAAATGCAGGTAATACTATTAAAATGTAAAAATCAATCAGTCACTATTATTCTAAGGAGGGTTCAGCAGATTTCCAAAGGAGTCTTGACACACACAAAAAAGGTTAGAAATTCCTACTTTAGACATAGAATTTTGAATTTTAAAATGGTCTTTTTTTTTTTTTTAATAGGAAAGTGAGACCCAGTAAGTTTATATAACTTGCTGATGGAGTGGATATAAACCTAGCTCACACAACAGTTGTCCTATCTGGCCATTGGACCCAAATGGCTCCAGAGGGGAAAATGAGGAAGGCAACCTTGCCCAATCCTCTCTCATATACATCCAATTCACTTGCATGCCAAGGCCTCTCTGATGTCATGGTCCACTTTTTTGCGTGTGTCAAGACTCCTTTGGAAATCTGCTGAACCCTCCTTAGAATAATGGGCCTGACATGTGACAGACGCTCAACAAATTTCTAGTGACTGATTTTTAAATACATAAAATAAAATACATAGGATTACAAAAGAAACATGTTGAAACAGCGATCAAAATATTTTTTTAAAAGCCTGCTCACTAAAATGTTACAAAATACATATATAAAATTGAGCTACTTTCTAATTTCTTCATAAATGAAAAACATTATTGAGATGCGATGCACAACAAATCACAACGGTATATAAAATGCCTCACTTATGAACACTTGACTGATAAACAGCCGGTACTTATATCTGACTTAGTACACTCCCACCAAAGCATGGATTGGGACCTGTTGTGGGCCAATCAATGAGAGCCAGAATGATTTGGGTTTAAGGCATGGTCTATTATTAAAAAGAAAATCTAGATTGTAAATCCAAGGTACATCGATTTCAAGCGGAGTAAGAGAGAGTAAAAGAAGGATGGAGAGAAGGGGCAGATAAAGGGGAAGGGGGGGGGGTGGAAAACAAAGAGAGGAAGGAGGAAAGCAAAGAGAGGGAGGTCAAAGAAAGAGATGGGGGGGGGAGATAGGAAGGAGGAAAAGGAGAATGTAGAGTTCGTTGGGGGGGACGCAAGGTAAAAGGCTGAGACCAAGTCGTTGGGGGTTTTAAATGCGGGGTGCGTTTCCCCTTGCATAGACGCGGTTGGCGAGACCCGAGTTTTAGGACAAATGCTCTGGCAGCCGAGTGCAGAGGCCGGGGCTGGGGGCGGGGTGTTAGGACTCAGCCAGCCTCGGAGGAGGGTCACGCAGCGAGGACCAGGAGCCTCCTCCTCAGCAGAGGAAGAAGCAGAGTCGGTCAGTACACAAAGCTCAAAGGACAAGCAAAGCCGACCCGCACCCAGGCCCGGGGCTAAGCTCGGCGCATCAGGTGCGGCCAAGAGCGCAGTCCCTGCCCTCAAAGAGCTAACGCTAGAAAGGGAAGACGCCAAGCCGCAAACATCTCCGAGAGCCCGCCTAACTTTCCAGGGCCGCCCCTCCCACACGCCTCCCGCGGGACCAGGGACCCAAGGGACGATTTCCGCCGCAAACTCCGACCCCCGACTGGCCCCTCCGAGCCGAGCACTTTGCGCTCACCTTAACCGCCACCTCCGGCGCCGCGTCCACAGTCCCCACTAGAGAGAGCTTGGCCGAGGGCGCCTTCGTCAGATGGATAAGGGAGTCGGCTGCTGGCAGGGAACAGCGGCCACTCTCGTTGTCGGAGTCGGACTCGGATCCCGAGCCCGACCCGTAGGACGCTGCCAGGGCGGCGATGGCAGCCGACATGACTGCGGCTGCGACTCTCCCGGGGTAGCTCCGGCCTCGGCGGAAGAAAGAGCCGCGATCGGAAAGGTCCTTAAATCCCTTGGTCTCCCTCGAGACTCCTCAAAGCCCGATCTAAATCCAGGTCCACGAGTTTTATACTGTTTGTGTTTAACCTTTGTTCTATTTACAAAATACGGGAGTTTTTAGTTAAATTACTTAATGCGGGGGAGGGGAGAACACACTGCGTTTTTTATATCTTCCAGGACCTTACCGGTTTAATTAAGACTACGAGTTCCGACAAGCGAGCTAAATACCATTTCATAATCCGGCGTTGAATGAGCAAAGCACCACGGGAGTTGTGGTCTTTCTTGGGAATTTTTGACACCGCCCCTTAATGGCTGGTTTCATTCAATTGGCTATTGCCTTACCTTATTCCCTAGCCCATCCTCAGTTCTTTCTGGCCCCCTCCCCCAAACCGAGGATTGGATTATACCACGCAGTCTCTGGAAAAGGGGGTGGGGAAGCACTGCTTTCCTGCCATTGGGGTGTGTTAGGGGCTGGGTTTCCAGCATCCTTAAAGGATACACCTGGGTACGAGTCAGGGGAAGAAATGGAGGGTCGTTTCACTGCGGCCCCCACGGGGGGATAACCTTTTAGTGGGAGATTAGTTAAAAGAACTTGGAGCGGGGAAGGTGAGGGAGTGTTGTTAGTCCCCCTATTTCACGCTCCTTTTTCTCTCTCCCGTTTGTAGAGCTCCGCGCGCTCTAGTTAGGGGGCGGGGTGGGGGGGGGGGGGGGTGGAGGCTCGCGGTGTTGTTCGCTGGTGCTTCTTGCACAGGGTTAGTCTTGAAAGAGCCGGAGCCAGAGCTGTTGCAGGTTAAGCAAAGGGAGGGAGTGGGCCGGGTCGGGTCCGGCTGGGTCACTTGGAACCAGAATCCACAGGGCTATCCCTGCGATCCCTACACCACCCAGGGCCTTTGGAGGAATCGGCTGCAGAAGGAGTAGCAAGCAGCATCAGCAGGCATGAAGGAGGTATAAGACAAGAGCCCCCCGCCCCCCGGTTTTACGGTGAGTGTGTCTTAGTGTGTGTGTCTATATGTTGCCTATCCTTCTACGCCCCCGGAAAAACTGCCTGGCTCAGTGTTGTAGCGCCCTCCCTCCGCCTCTTGCCTATCCCCTTGTAGCTACCCCCCCACCCCCCATTCCTTCGGGTTCCTTTCCCCCACGCCGCCCACCCCTGCGCAGCTGGCTGCAGACCGAGCTAGCTAGGCGTTTGTGCCTGTCTTGTGGTTGGTTGCTGGTATCTCCCTGTGGCTGCTGGAGGGAGGTTGGGAGGGTGCGGGTGCAGGTCCCACCTCAGGTGTCATTGCTTCTCCTTTTTCTCGGACCTTCCTCTCCGGCTGTCACACCTTCTAGCTGTTGGCAAAGGTTCCAGTTTAGGGGTCGTGCATTAAACCTCGTTTGACTGTGAGTCTCCTTAAATGCAGGCGTGTGTGTGTGTGTGTGTGTGTGTGTGTTTGTGTCCAACTGCTTTGCTCATCGCCTTTATCCCCTTCATTTGTGGCGGCTGCAGAGGCTGTAGTGGAACAGCCTTAGCTGTTGTTACTGTCGCCTCTGTCACCTTGTATCTGTAAATGGAGTTCTGTCGAAAGCTCCCTTTCTTGGGAAAACTCTTATTGCCCGACTAGAAAGAAAAATTAAGTGCTCCTTTTTCCCCCCTATATCCTCCCCACTCGTGGTACAAAATGCCCCCTGTCTTCAGCAATCTCACGACTCTCGCACTTGCTGCTTTGCCAACAGAGCAGGGCTTGAAAAGGATGCCCATACAAACACATTCGACTTGTCTTTAACCAGTTCACACATTCCTTCCCATATAACGGCATTGCACTTAAGGTTGAGTTTAATTCACTTGCCACCTAAGATCTTTGTTGTGAGTTGTATTTTAATGCTCCTTTTGGTGAGATGGCATTCGAGTTTTCTTTAGCGTCAATAATTGCTTCTTTAAAAACATCTAATTGTCTCAACCATATATGTATGTTATCTTCCTAATTGTTAAAAACACAATGTTTAACATGAAATCATTCTTTAAGGAAAATACAATCTTTAAATTAAGATACAAATATATTTTTTCACTGGGGGGTGGAAGGTGGGAGGAGAAAACTGATTTACGTAGTATAATTAAACCACCTACAATGTAAATTTCCCAGATTGCTTTAAAGGAAAATTTGGTATTTTCCATTTTCAGAACTTTGTTTAATTTTTAGTTATTCAGTATTAAGTGTCTAATTATGATCCTTCCTTGGGATTCTAATTTTTCAGAGAAAGGAGGAATTAAGAATTGAAAGGTTGTATCGATTGATTCATTTTTATTTAAAATTTTATTTTGGATTATAATAATGCTGTTATGTAAAATTTCCTAATTTTTCTTCTGTTCACAGTTATGCACTTAAAAGATATTTTTAAAAATAAAATACTTTTTAATTATTGTGAGAAAACATGCTATACATCTGACTTTTAAAGAAAACATACCAAAACATAGTGCTTTGTTTTATAATTGCAGCCCATCCTGATCTTTTTGTGTGTGCCTAGAGATTAAGTTTATTATTAACACTTGATTAAATTGAGATGAGAATACAAAACCCATTGTCAGTTGATACTAGAATACATACAGTAACTGATTTATAATAGAGAACATGCAATAACAAGATAAATAGTTGTTTTATCTGAAGGAATGTGATGTTAGGAAGCTTGCTGTAGGAGATAGTATTGCGAGTTTTATGTCTGGGAGATTTATATGTAACACTGTACTTCAATTTCCTGTGTAAAATGGGGTTAATATCTACTTCACAAGAATCTTATAAGGCATAAATGTGATATTGTTGTTTTTAAAGTATTTTAAAGATCTTAAGTTGAACAAGGATGCAAAATGCTCAAATAATATAAAAAAAATGAAAATCCAATTAGATTAGTTTATCAGAATGATTGGTTCATTTATTCCATACTTTGTATTGGAAAGGTAAAATTTTAATGAGAAAAAACATTTTTCATTTAACTCAATTATAACAGATTGATTATTCACATGTTGAACATATATTTTTAATACTCCTATAAATCTATAGGAATGCTTAGAGATTCTTGGATAAAGTATGCATGTTTAACATATATTGGATTACTTATAGTCTAGGGAAAGGGGTGGAGGGAAGGGAGAGAAAAAAAAATTTGGAACACACGGTTTTCAAGGAGGAATGTTTTATTTTGAAAATAAAAAGCTATTCTTTAAAAAAGAGGAAAAACTATGCATAAAAACTCTATTTCGTTTCAATGAAGAATCTATAGAAAATATCAAGACCTTTTCCCAGCCCTTCAGAAAGTAGCTGGTGAGAGAAAACCTATAAAAAGGACCTATAAGTTGAAGGATAGTTACTTTGTTATTATTGAAGCTTAAGGATTAGTCCTGTTCAGGGGCATGCTGTATTTCTGTTGATCAAACTATATTTAACCATACATTTTATTTAAAAGTGATGATAATTTGAAATAGCCTATTATTTGACTTCATTAATTATGATGTATTATTGATAGTTTGTATCTCATTATTTCTTAGTTTGGAAGTTTGATCTGTTTACTACATTCAACAAAAAATCACTTTGTTGCTGTTTTACATTTTAAAAAATAGAAGAATCCTCCCTCCCCCTTCTGATTTTTTATGTTTAATGGTGTCAGTAGGAAGCATTGTACCTTTGACAGTTATGTCCAAATTCTTAGATTATTAAAGGTTGTTTTGAAACAGTTATGAGTTTTCTAATTGCTTATTTCATTGTGAATTCGTTTGACTGTTGTTGACATTATTCCAGTAAAAGAATAAATTATAAATAAAAGTAACAGCCATAATGTTGTTTACAGAGAGGACAAATCAAATTAAACAGTCACCATATGATTTGTTTAGCAAGTTGTATGTATCTAAAGGAAATATATTTACTGCATCAAAAGAGAATTAATAACTAATGAAATGGTTTACTTTTGCATAAATTGTGACCTAAAGACCATACAGAGATTTCTCTAGAATTCTCTAGAATCTATATTTTAAAAAACTGAATTAACCATTCGTATATATTTCAGAACTTTTATATTCCCCTTTCTCAGTCAGTAGGCAATGAATGTATTATTTTAAATTAGCACCCCTTTTACCTTTGAAATTATGTTTAAAGTTTTTGAGTGCTTTCTTCACAAATCTCAAGTCTTTCTTATTTATTCCTTTTTCATGAAAAACATTTATAAAGCCAAATTTCCTCTTGTATTATAAATCATCATCTCCAAGTGACCTGATTTTTTATCTTTTCTCCTTTTTACAGATAATTTAATAGAATAGCTGTCAATATTCCCTGCCTCTGTTTTATGACCTTTCACTTGTCTTTTTCTTTTCTTTATTGATGACTCTTACTTTTATATCACATTTATTTCTTAGTATATCCCTTCTTTTTCATTTATAAAGCAAACCTTTAATTGTAACAAATGTAAATTAAAATAAAGTTCCTCAAAGCCTGGCAACCTATAGGCTGTGCCTAACAGCATATGCAATATTTCATACCCATAGTCCCCTATTTGTAAAGTGAAAGGAGGTAAAATTTCTGGTTTCTTCAGTGGAGCCAAGCTCCAACATTTTAGCTACATGATGTGCAATTTCAGTCCATTGTTCTTGCCATTTATACTGATGTTCAATTTCAATAGATCATTCTTTCCATTTATTATGATTACTTTTCAGCCTATTGTTCTTTCTATTTACTGTGATTACTTTCAGCCTATTATTCTTTCCATTTACATTGGGTAGCCATGTATATTGTTTTCCTTGTTCTGCTTACTCCCTTCTCTAACAGTTCATATAAGTTTTCCCATGAAAAAAGTTCTTAAATTGTAGAATGTTAGCAGCTATGCAAAAGATTGATCCAATCAGTAATAATAATAAAGGAAATGCAAATCAATTCTGAAATCTCACATATAGCAAATTGGCAAAGATGACAAACAAATAATCAGTTTAGGAGACACTGCCAGGAGATAAACACAGGAGATAATAATAACTATCATTTGTGCAGCATTTTAAAGTTTGCAAAGCACCTCCAAATATGATCTTATTTTTGTTCTCACAACAATCCAGGGAGGTAGCTCTCTATTCACTGGACCACTTAGCTTCCAAATTGATGCATTATTGATCAAACAGTCCAAAAGTTATTTAAAAAAGAGGAAAAAGTATGCATAAAAACTCTATTTCATTTCAATGAAGAATCTATAGAAAATATCAAGACCTTTCCCCAGCCCTTCAGAAAGTAGCTGGTGAGAGAAAACCTATAAAAAGGACCTATTTGGAATTTTGTGAAAATTAACTTATGATATCTGTATCTTTTATGAAGAAGTTTCATTGTTAGGCTTGTACTACAAAGTGATTAGAGTAAAAAAAAAAAAAAAAAGATGTATTAGATATATACTCATAATCGTAGCAGCACTTTCTATGGTACCAAAGAACTGGAAACAAAATAAATGTCTTTTCATTAGGGATTCACTAAACAAATTGCAGTATATGGATGTAATGGAATATTACTGCACAATAAGAAATATTGAATAGCAGAAATTAAGAGAAACATAAAAAGATTTCTGTGAACCTATTTGATTCTCAATTCCTTGACTTTGTTTCCTACAATTATATTAAAGTGTGTGTGTATCTGTGTGTGTGTGTGTCTGTGTGTGTCTGTCTGTCTGTCTATGACTCTTTCTCTGGCTAAATTTAATGGTCTTTTCTCAATCCTGCTTCTTGCAATATAGTGTTTGAAACTGTAGAACATTGCCTCCAACTGGGGTATACTCTCTTCCCTGAGTTTTCCTGATGTCACTCTATTGTAGTTCTCCAAATTGTCTTATCTCCTTTGTGTGAGACCTCTTTCGCTCTCCTTGGTTTCACTCTTATCTCTATGTAGATGACTCCCGGGTCTTATTTACTACTCATTCCTTTTTTCCTCCTGTTATCTCTGTGAAGTACAATAACCTTTACATTGGATTGGTGAAACAATAATGGCCAACTTAGAAAGTTGATATCTAAGATAAATACTAAAAGATTGGCTGACATAATTTCTAAAACACTAGCAATGATTTTTTTAAAAGATAGTAAATAATGGTGGAGATACCACAGGACTTCAATAGGGAATATAGCCTTATTTTGCAAATAATAATCAACGGCATCCCCAGCAGGGAGGTGGGGAAAAAAATCTTTGAACCATAGGCAAATAAGCCTGACTTTGAGGTTTGGAAAACTTTTAGAATAGATCATTAAGGAGCTTGGTGAATATTTTAAAAATGAAGTGGTAATTACAATGAATCATCACAGCTTCCTCAAGAACAGGTCATAATAGAAAATTCATTTCCTTCTTAGCAGGGTTAATAAACTGTTTGGTCAATGGATTGTTAGAAAGTGTCCTCAGATTTCTGCAAAGCATTTGGTAAAGTAACTCATATTATTCTAGTAGAAAAGATAAAGAGATGTAGACTAAAGGATAACATAATTAAATGAGTTTGGACTGGTTGAATGGATGAACTAACTGATCAAAGTTCACTTGACAGGAAATGTCCAGTGGAGTGCCTCAATGATTATGCTTGATCCTGTACTATTTAAATTTTTAATATTGCTTTGGATAAAGACTTTGGTAGCATGCTTATCAAATGTATAGATGACATGAAACTAGGAAGGATAGCAAATACACTAGGTGGGTGACCTAAGGTACTTCTAAAATACTGGGTAAATCACAACATTGGATTAAATCAGAGATAAAATTTAATAGGAATAAATATAAAGTCTTACACTTCAATTAAAGAATTCAGTTTCACAATTATTAAATGGGGAAAGCATGACTATAACAATTTTTTCTGAAAATAATATGTGGATGTTTTTATGGATTGTAGATCAGTATAGGAAAAAAAAGTTTCTCAAGATACAGCTTCTTGGAATAATAGTGTCTTCTTACTCCCTTTAGGGTGAAATACAAGATTCAAAATCCTTAATAACCTATTTCCTCCCCCAACTTTTCCAATAGTCTTATGCCTTACATCCTCCACTCCCCAACAATATTCTGCTATCCACTTACACTGGCCTCCTTGATATTCCTTGAACAAAACACTCCATCTCTTCACTCTTAAGTATTTTCTATGGCTGTCTTGGAATGCTTTCACTCTTCATCCCAATCTCCTGACTTCATATTTTAATTAAAATCTCAAGAATCCTTTCCTAGTGCCTCTTAATTCTAATGCCTTCCCTCTGTTGATTATTTCCTCTATATCTTGAATATATTTTATTTGTATGTATTTGTTTTCATGTTGACTCCCCCATTAGATTGTTAGCTCCTCAAGAGCAGAAACTATCCTTCGCCTTTCTTTGTATCCCTAGTACTCAGCACACTTTCATGGTTACCCCAAATAAAGGGTATGGTTTTTGATTCTCAGTGCTGCAATTTAGAAAGGGCATTAGTAAACTGGAGAGTGCCCAGGGAAAAGCAATGGGGATGGTAGAATGGTAAAGGACTTCAGTCCACATCCGATGAAAAATGTTTAGTTTGAAGAAGAGATGACTGAGGTGACATGGTAATAGTCATTAAGTCTTTTAAAGGTATGTTTTGTAGAACAGAGATCGGATTTGTACTGTTTTGGCCTTGGTACAGAACCAAGAAATATGCTTAGAAATTAAGTCTATGGGTTGCTTTGAATTTAGTGAGTTTCTCCTAATTGGAGCTTCTCAAACAGAAATTCAGTGACCACTTAATGAGTTATAGTGGAGATTCCTTTTCAATCATGGCTTGGACTGAGGTTTGTTTCAATTTCTAAATGCAGGCCACAGCCTGCATGTGACTCCTGTGTTTCCTAAGTTCTATCCTCTATTACAAACTGCCTACTGGAGCTCTCTACCTGCATGTCCTTTTTAGACATCTGAACCCCAGCATATACAAATCTCAACTCATTTTCCCTTGAGCCCTTCCCTTCACCTAACTTTTTTTATTTCTGTTGAGGGCATCTCTATTCTTCCAGATCACTCAGGTTCACAAACAGAATCATCCTATATTCTTTAATTTCATTTACCTTTCAAGCTTAGAAGTTCTTCAGTTTTGTCATTTCTACCTCCCCAATATTTCACATTCATCTTTCTTTATTCTTCCCTCACAAAGCTGCTGCTCTAGGCCGCCTTTGCTGTCATCATCCTCACATCTCTCCTAGCCTATAGTCTTCTAATTGTTCTCTCTCTGCCCATCTTCCTCACTATGAATCTATTTTCTACATAGCTGCCAAATTGAAATTGCTAAACTACAGATCTGATTATGTTATTTGTCCCTTATTGCTCAAGAAACTTCTGTGGTTGCCTGCTGCCTACAGAATTAATATAAAATCAGGTTGGGTTGATAGCTGGATTTGTTATGAGGAAGAATTGAGCTAAAATCTAGCCTCAGATTCTTAACAAATATGTGGTCCTGGGCAACTCACTTAAACTTTATCTGTTCCTGTTTACTCATCTGTAAAACAGGAATGACTATAATAGCACCAAACTTACAGGACAAAATGAGATGTTTGAAAAGTGCTTTGTGAATGTTAAGTGCTATATAAACGCTAGCCATTTAAAGGCAGTCCTTTATAAATCTAACTCCAGCTTATATAAGTAGATTGATTGATTACACATTGATCACTTTTATGCTCCAGTCCAAGTGGCTTATTTCAACAAAATAGTCCTTTCCTTGTACTTGTTATCCCATCTTCTACCTCTATCTCTTTATATATTCTGTCCCCAACCCTGGAATGTTCTCCCTATTTACCTTGTTGCCTTTAGGTCTCACCTAAAGTGCCATCTCCTATGAGAAGCCTTTCCTGTTTTCTCCATCTTGTTATTGGTCCTTCATAACTACTTTGAATTTGTTTTGTATATGTATTGTATTTCTTTATCCTTGGATCTGTATGCCCCTCAGTGGTATGCAAAGTTCTAGAGGGTAAGGACTTTTTTGGTCTTTGTATTCCTACTATTAATAAATGTATGTTGGGTTTAATTTTATTCTATTATGTGTTCTTAAAGAACCTCTGTAAAATTATGTTGGGCATGACAAATGCAAAGGGATCAGCCATAAATAACTAGAATTTGAAAGTATATTTTAGAATAGTACAGATTTTATGCTTGTTTCTTCTTCTTAAAAGTGAGACTAATTACCCTCATTACCTCACAGAGCTTTTAGGAGACTCATTTGAAAGTATTTTGAAAAGTTAAAAAAGTTATAAAGATAAATTATGATTCTTAATTATGGGTCTTTTTCTTTACCAATATGTCAGATGAGGGATTTCAGAAAAGTTTTGTAATCAGAGATTTTGACAGAATTAATTCTGAAATTAATAGTATGTGCAAGCTTAGTAAGTACCTCAATAAAATGCTAAATAAGTCTGACTGCTCAGATGTGCTCCATAGATGAAGGTGAAAGAAGCAGTTTGTTATTATGGTGTCCTCCAAAGTTTAGTTATTGTCATATTCTGTAGGTGAAAGTAAACTGATTAAAAGCCCTACTTAAAATATGACAGGATTCTACTGCAGTTTATTTTGAAAGTTGCCTTATAAGTGTTGGTAGAAATTGTGCTAAAAAAAATAGGATGTGCTAATTTATTTTCAAAACCTTATACATTTCACAGATGTGAGGGTACTATGTTATAAACTTAAGGATGTGCAAACTGGGATTTATAAATAACTATTTTTAGAAAAATAAATGTTCAGCTTTTATGGACAAATAAAATACAGTAATGCCTTATTAGTGAATAAATTCTTCTACGTAGGCAAATTTTCCAAATAACTGAAACACAAAACTATTCTATCATCGATATAAATCTTTTTCCTGTCCCTTTTTATTGATTCTCTTCCCCATCCCTCTCCTATTCAGTAAGCCTTTATTTGTAGTAATTTTAAAAGAAGAAAAAAATTCAGTTTAGCAAAGACAAAGTACACAATAACCATGTCTGAAAAGCATATTCAGCTTTTGACACCAGAGTAATTCCCTACCCATCCAATAAAGGACAATGCGTGAAACCTTAGAATTATTTTAATTTGCTTTTCTAGCAATTGGAAGATATTTCTTATACAGTTGTTAATAGTTTGCAATTTTTTTTGAGGATCAATCAACAAGCTTTTATTAAATCCCTACTATGTGCTAAGCATTGGGAATACAACAATAAAATAGAATAGTTCCTGCCCTAAGGGAAATTATTGTTCATGTCCTTTAAACACTTGTCTATTCCAGCAGTGGTACCTGGTTTTCCATAAATGTGTTAATTCCTGATATCTTTTGAATGTCATATCCTTACAGACATTTGATTCAATTTCCTCTCCAATTAACAGTTTGCCTTATCCTAGCTAAATTAATTTTGCTTTTGCTTATGCAAAAGCTTTTTAAATTCATGTGATCACATTTGACTCATTTTTTCTCTCTTCTGTCCCTTTTGTTTAAGAATTTTTCTCTTAGCTATAACTGTGAAATATACTTTTATTTGTTTTTCCTCCAATTTTTTATTTGACCATTTATATTTAAGTTGAGCATACACCTGACAACCTAGTGTAATGGATAGAGAGCTAACCCTGAAGCTAGAAAAACTTAGAATTATGTCCTTTTTCTGACACTTACTGCTTTGTTACCTTGGCAATATTATAAACAGCTCTCTAAGATTATAAGTTGCAGATAAGGTACTAATATAACTGGCTATTATTTTAACTGAAGTAATTCACTTGAAGCTCTTTATGCCAATAAATTCACTAGTCCACTAACTATCCTGATCCCTAACCCATTTAGAACTTACCGTGATGTATGACCTAAGATAATTTATCTAAACCTATTTTTTGTCAAATTTTTCTAGATTCCCAAGCAAATTTATTGAATGGAGTCCTTCCCTAAGTAGTTTGCTCTTGAGATTATTGAATGCTAGATTTTGGGGAAAAATTTTTCTGAATCATATACATTTAGTTTGTTTTTTGCCATAATTTTTTTTGATCAGTACTTAATAATTTTAATGATTATTGCTTTAAAATATGATTGTGATTATATTTCTGCCTTTCCCCTCATTTTTTCTTGATATCATAGACCTATTCCTAAATGAATTTTATTGCTATTTTGACAAGCTCTGTAACAATGACTTGGTTGTTTGGCAGAGCATTAAAACTAAATTAATTTGAATAATTTTGCTATTTTAGCATGACTCAATCTTTCTTGCCTTATTAGATTCTTTAGGACATAATTTAACCTTTTTATGACTCCTTAGGATCATTGATATTGAAGAGCTTGTTTTGTCAATGCATGATCATCTTCAGGACTGTAACTATGTAGTAAGGCTGTTCATCACTGTGTTAAATGTTCCCAGACTGCTTTGTTTTATGGGTTCTTGTATGAGCAATTTCAAGCTGTTAAGACAGCATTATAGAAGTAAGTCCAATAGGATAGAAAACTCTCAACAATGAAATGCTGAAAATGCATATTGAAACAATTCTGATGAAGATGCAAAGGAAGAGCTATCTAAATTCTACAGAGTTGGGGAAAAGATCAGTGTGGATGCAAGGGAAATTCAGCCACTAATTTGGATTTTATGAAGCCAAGAAGGGTGGATATTAGAGCCTTAATATAAAAATGTGGTATAATCCTATAAAACTATTTAAAAAGCACTAAAGCTCAGAATGATGAATGTTAAGGATAAAAAAATATTTTTTCCCCTTTTCTAAAAGCTATTTTAGTGCTTGGCATGATGGTAGCATGTCTGGTCTTTCCTGCTATTGGGGAGTCCAAAGCTGATGGAAAATTTTGAATTCTATAGTTCTGAACTGCAGTAGGACTAATGTTGATCTTGTATTTTTACTTAAAACATTTAGTCAGTACTCTAGTGAACCCTTATTACCTGCCCACCTACAAAAGAGAGATACGACCAGCTCAGGTTAGGAAGATGGCAGGGATAAAAACTTCCTGACTGATCAGAAATGGGTTTGGGTCTCTTCACTTCCACCCTGAATGAATTAGGGAGACCCAGTTTTAAAGCAAAACAAAAAAAAACAACACTATTTTTGGGAAAAGAGGAGAATCAAAGAAGGGCACCAGAACTATTGCTGAAGAATCGAATGGGATGATGGTAATGCTTTAAAGACAAAAGGTAGAGTTGATTATTTTTTATTTTGCTTCTCTTTGCCAAATAAAATTATTCTTGGACTGGATAGAACAGTACAAAAATGGTTTCACTGAAAGTTGAAATTCCAAATTAATAAAGGGATATCAAAATTCTTAGCTATTCTTGATGAGTTCAGGCCTAAAGGAAATAACTCTTGGGGAGACTGAAAGAACTGGTAGATGTGATTAATTGGCTGCCATTCAGTATCTTAGAAAAACTGTGATTGCAGTCAGTAAGCATATAGTAGTACCTACTATGTGCTAAGCACTCTGCTAAATATCTCCTTTGGTTCTCACAATAACTCTAGGAGACAGATCTAATTATTATCAAGGGAGGGAGGCAGCTAGGTGGGGCAATGAATAGAGAACCAGCCCTGAAGCCAGGAAGACCTGAGTTCAAATCTGGTCTCAGACACTTAATACTGCCTGGCTGTGTGACCCTGGGCAAGTCACTTAACCCCAATTGTCTCAGCAAAAAAAAAAAATAAATAAAATAATAATTAAAAATAAAATAAAAGGATATTATTATTATCTTCCTCTTACAATTGGGGAAATTGAAACAAACAAGATTAAATGATATGCCCAAGGTCACATGGACATTAATTAGTTAACCTCAGTTTTTTCTGTAAAATGTAACTGATAATAATAGCAGCTTCGTTCCAGGGTTGTACTGAGAATCAAATGAATTAATAATTGTGAAGCATTTAGAATAGTGTCTGGCACATAGTAAGTGTTAGTTGTCATCATTTACTGTTAAATGTCTGAGGCTAAATTTGAACTCGGGTCTTCCTGGCTCCATGTCTAGCATTACCTAGTTCAGGACAATTTGAATTAAAGTCCCCTCTCTGACACATATTGACTGTATATGATACAGGTAAATTGGTTGACCAACTGAAAGCATATGATATGATACAGGCTCTAGGACTAAAAGTTGCTTAGTTGTATGGATAGTAAGTTTCCTCACCTAAGAGCCCCTTGCTCTTATGAACTGAAATCACATTTGTACCAAAACAACAAAAAAAAATTTGAATAGTGTAGGAAAGAAATACTTTCTATAGTCTTTTGTCTAAATTTTAGCTGTCTTTGACAAAATCATTTGTGCTGTTTTTATGGGGAAAATTGATATAAACTAGACAATAGTATGAATATGAATGGATCTCTGTTCATATACCAGAAGATATCCAATGGCTTCCTGTTGTCTCTGGGATAAATATTGACTCCTGCATTTGGTTTCGAAAGCCTCCATAATCTGATTTCAACCTTCTTGCCCAGATTTTTATACCTTGCTCACTGCTATGATCTAGCCAAACTACTTCACTTGCTCCCCATAAACAATTCAATCTCTGGCCTCCATGTCTTTGTACAAGCTATAACCCATACCTGGCATGCCCTGTCTCTTCCCCTTCCCCTTTTAGAATTCTTAGAATTCCTAGCTTCTTTCAAAGTTCAGTTCAGACAAGATCAAATTCTACAGAATCCTTCCCTTCTGCCCCTTCGTTGCCTTGTATATTTTTTTATATGTTTACACATATACATGTTATTTTACCTAATTGAATAGAAGCACCTTGGAAGGCAAGGACTACTTTCTAGGACTGCTTGCTATTCTTTTAAAATTTGTATTCCTATCATCTAGTATAATGCTTGATGAATAAGAAACTATATATATATATATATATATATATATATATATATATATATTGCTGATTAATTCAAAACTATTTGAATGGCTAAATTCATTAATGGCTCAAAGTCAATGTGGAATGAAGTCTTTAAGTGGAATACCCTACGGATCTGTATTTAGTTCTTTGCTATTTTAACAGTGATTCAGATGAAAGTATGCCTGGAATGCTTCACATGTTTGTAGGTGATACAAAGCAGGAAAGGATAGCTAACATGTTGAATGCCAAAAGATGCCAAAGGATTTTTATTAGTTAGAATCATGAGATGATAATTTTTAATAATAAAATGGATTTGAATGTAAAGCTCCACTCATAGTTAAAAAAAAAAAAAACTCAGGTTCATAAGTTCAAGATTGGGGAAGAGTAGCTAGATAGACTAGAGGAGATGCTAGTTTCTTTTCATTCTATCCTGGTTTTATTACATTTGGAGCGTTGGGTTCACTTTTGCCCATTTTAGGAAGAACATTGATAACCTAGAGAGCATCTAGAGCCAGGTCACAAACATGGTGATGGAGGCTTGAGATAATTTCATATGAGGACTGATCAGAAGAACTGGGTATATTTAACTTGGAGAAGAGAAGACTCCAAGGGAAGGTAAAATGTCTTTGTGAAAAAGTAAAATGTCTTAAAATGGGACATACTAACCAAACTGAATATTCTAGACATTGATTGATCTAGTTGTCTTTTCTAGATTGTTTCTATGTCCCTCTTAAAATGGGATATACTAACCAAACTGAATATTCTAGATATAACTTATTGTTGTCAAGTCATTTTTTCAATTGTGACCTCATTTGGAGTTTCCCTGGTAGAAATGCTGTAATGGTTTGCCATTTTCTTCTCCATCTCATTTTATAGGTGAAGAAACTTGAGGCAAATGAGGTTAAGTGACTAGCCTAGGGAAACACAGGAAGTAAGTGTCTGAGGCCAGATTTGAAGTCAGAAAAAGGAATCTTCCTGACTCCAGGCCCAATATTTTATCCACTGTGCTATTACAATCCACTATTTATTTTTTCCCTTTTTCTGAATACTGTATACCCAGTCACACTTGATTTTTTATTTATACCCAAAACAAGTTATTGGCTCAAACTAAAGTCTTTAATTTTACTTTTTCACATAAACTATTACCTAGCTCATGTGAAAGTCATGCATAGTCAGCATAGCTAAGCTTTTTAACATCAACATGGGAATTTGCATTTGTTCCTATTAAATTTCATCTTGGTATCATACAATAATAGACATAAAGATTTGATCATTGATTAAAAAACATTAAACAAGATAGAATTGAGAATGGAAACTTGAGGCATTATTAATAAGAGACTTCCATACAGGATGATGAGGATTCTTCAACATTCTTCAAATCTGCCCATTCACCCTCCTTAATCTGTCTCTCTAGAACCAGCCTTTATTCTTTTCCAGAAGGAAATTGTAAGAGATCTTGTCACTTGACTTGCTGAAATACAAACACAATATCTTCAGTGTTCCCTTAATTTTTCAGTTTAATAATTTTGCTTAAAAAGAAACAAAAGTTAGTCTTGTGGGAGCAATGTAGGTTAACTTCATCTTAAATGCTTACTACTTTTCTTTTAAAGTCCTCACAAACCTCATTGTTTAATAATCTAGAGGTTTTTTGTTTATTTCCTGGAGGTTAATATAAAGTTCACTGGTCTGAAGTTTGAGGAATTTAATTTATTCTTTCTTTTTAGATGAGACATTTGCAAATGCCTGCATTCCATGATTCCTTAAAGATTATTAGAGCATTTTAGCAACATAGGTGAAGTTTTTTTTTTTCCAGTATACTCAAGTATAATTCAGTTTATGAGACACCCTCACTTTAATCTTGGATGATAGACAGTATCTTGGTTTTTAAAGACAGGTTTAGCTGGGTGCATAGAGATTCAACATCAGCAAAAATGATCATTGGTGGTGGATTCTTTTGTTGAAACACATGAGACAAAAATATAACAGCCCTCAGTCCCTATGTATCCTAACAAAGAAGACAGAATATAAATACTAATAATTGTTGGGACTATAAATCTGAGTTACTTGTCTAAATGACTGAGTTGACAAAGGAGATGAATCATGAATATCAATAGGCTTGATATATATGAAATCAGAAGACAGAATTCCAATTAAATGGAAGAATGGCTCACCCTTTCTCCTTACAGATGCAAATAATAGAATCTGTGAAGTTGGTTCTATTGTATTTCCAAATACAACATAAAAATATAATTTCTCTTGACACAATTGTTTCACTTTGCAGTACTCATGATAAACATTTTCAAAAAGACCATCGTGAAGGTAATTGCAACTTATGCAACAAGAAATGTTGCAGAGGATGAGGAGGTAGAGAGAGTTTATGAAGATCTTGGTTAAGACTTTCTAAATTAGGTCAAAGTGTAATTATTATTTGATGACTGCAAAGGGGAAGATGGTGGAAATTAAGACTCAGGAACTAGAATAGAAAAAAGCCAAAGATTCTCCATTATTCAGAAATCTGAAAATCTCTCTACCCTCATTTATGCCTCCTGAAGCTGACTTCCTTCAAGTCTCAGGGTCCCAGCTTATGCTAGAAATCTTTCCCAGTCCTCTATAATTTTAGTGCCTTTCCTATAAGATTATCTCCAATTTATCTTGTATGTATCTCCTATGTACATAATTGTTTACATATTGTCTCCCTTATTAAACTATGAACTACTTGAAAGCAAAGCTGTTTTTGTCCATCTTAAATTCCTTAATACTTAATACAGTGCCTGGTAGGCTTGATGAATGCTTGTTGACCACTATACGTTATTTCTTTAAATTGAGAGTAGGGAAATAATAGACAGGGTTAACTTTGACTAACATCACAAAAATAGAAATGGACTCTAAAAGAACTAAGAAATGACCACCTCCCAATCTGGGTATTATTTCTAAATCAATGGTCTGTATAGTTGAACCATTGTCTTTTTAAAAGAAAAATCAAATCATTACCAATTAGAAGAAGACTTAAACAGAAGAAACTATGGTGTGCATTTAAATTGGCTCCAGAGAAAGCTAGGTGGAGTAGTGGATGGAGTGCCAGCCCTGAAATAAGGAAGATCTGAATTCAAATTTGTTCTCAGACACTTAACACCTCCTAGCTGTGTGACCCTGAGCAAATCACTTAACCCCAATTGCCTCTGCAAAAAATTAACTAACTAAATAAATAAACGAAAAATAAATTGGCTCCAAACTGTTCTATTTATTTTGTATATATTCTCCTATAGAATACTCCTTGAGGATAGAGATTATTTAATTTATATCAGTATCCTTAGCACATAGCACATTGCCTGGCACATAATAAGAACTTAATAAATGTTTGTTGATTAATCAATTGAACATTATTTACCATTTTGGGATTTGTTTTTTCTTTTTTTTTTTTTTCTGATGAATCAGAGTCATTACATGAACAAGTGTTTGTTATAGAGATGACCATATATATATAAAATAAAATAAATAAACAGATTTTGTACAGGGATCTGACTAGATACAGAGTCCATGGGCCTTTGTATATCTATTTTACGATAGCTATTTCATTGACTCATGGATTTTTTTTTCTTTTTCATTAATTCATTAATAATGAATTCAATCTTAATGACTAAAGCAGTTGAAAATTAAAGAGAGATATCATTATTTGAGGAAAAAATTATACTGATCAGATTAAACAGTTGAACCTTGAGGAGAAAACAAGGTTAGAAATATAGGTTTGAGGTCCCACTATATATAATGGTGATTGTTGTAATCACAGAAGTGAATGAAATCAGTGAATTAACTGGAAGGATCAGAAACAGTCATGTCTCAGCTTACAAATATGTATTCCATGGACCCACTGTGTATTCAGAAATTTTATTACTGAAATAATATGAAAAGATTCTTTCTTCAATGTCACAGAAGGTGGATAAGATACAAAAATAGGATATAAAATTTTCAATAAATACTAATGTCAATGTGTTGGAAAATATGAACTGCATGCATCTTAATATAACTTTAAACTTTTTAACATTTTTTAAAAGACAAGAAACTTTCCTTACTTGACTAGCATATCTCTGCTACACCATTAATTTTTTAGTCATCATCACAGCTTCTCACTAATCAAACAGACAGAATGGGATAAATTTCCAGTGTTGTTTTAATGTTTAGTTGTACAATCCCAGGGTTTTTTTTTTAATGAAATACCTTGATATTCTGTGAACCCCCTCCAAGGGGGACATTGTCAGAGGCATGCCGACATAACCAGCCATCTATAACCCTTTCAGGGAGAATGAACCTCAGATTTCCATCTCATAGTTTTCTTATCCTTCTTTTAACCAATATAGAACCATATGCCATATGATTACTAGTAATTTGTTCCTAATTACAACCAGTCATCAGAGGTCTGTAGTATACCATCTGAACAGTGCAGCTATCACCAATCAGGACAGAAGAAAGCAAATCTTAATTCTTCCCTCTATTCTACTTAACAAACATCTCTGTAGTTTACCTTCAGGGATTATAAACAGTTTTAAAACACTCCTTTCATATAAAGGAGCTTTGTTACCATAGGATTTATTAATGTAGATGTCATTTTATTTTACAAGCCTTTAAGTTAAGAGAATAGTTACTCTTTAATTAAAACTTTTTATCTTCACAACATATGCATGGATAATTTTTCAACATTAATCTGTGCAAAACCTTGTGTTCCAGTTTTCCCTCCCCTTCCCCCCACCTACTCCCTTAGATGGCAAGTAATCCAATATATGTTAAAGATGGTGGAAATATATGCTAAATCCAATATCTGCATACATATTTATACATTTATCTTGCTGCACAAGAAAAATCAAACAGGAAAAAATGAGAGAAAATAAAATGCAAGCAAATAATAACAAAAAGAGTGAAAATGCTATGTTGTGAACCACTCTTGGTTCCTACACTCTTCTCTCTGGGTTTAGATGGCTCTCTTCTTCACAAGATCATTAGAACCGGTTTGAATCACATCTTATTGTTGAAGAGAGCCATGTCCATCAGATTGATCATCTTATAGTCTTGTTGTTGCCATGTACAATGATCTCCTGGTTCTGCTCATTTCACTTAGTATCAGTTCATGTTAAATTTCTCCAAGCCTCTCTGAAATCATCCTGCTGGTCGTTTCTTACAGAACAAGAATATTCCATAACCTTCATATACTATAACTTATTTATCCATTCTCCAATAGATGGGCATCCACTCAGTTTCCAATTTCTTGTCCCGAATAGTTACTCTTGGAGACATGTGAAGGAAACTCACTTGGATGATGAGAAAGAATTTTTAAGATAATACTCTTAATCAAAGGATTCTTGAAGTTTTTTTATTGTAAATTATCTCTAGTTGAAATTTATTAAAAGAATCATTTTAGAACTATCTTCTCTACCTAGCAGACTAAAAATAATTCAAAAATTATAAGGCCTTCCACTTCTAGGATGTAGGCAGCTGGATGGTGCAGTGCATAGAGATATAGCACCTGCAGTCAGGAAGACTCATCTTCATAGGTTAAGACACTAGCTATGTGATCATAGGCAAATCACTTAACTCTGTTTGCCTAATTTTTTCTTTTGTAAAATGAGCTGGAAAAGGAAATGGCAAACCACTCCAGTGTATTTGCCAAGAAAACTCCAGAAGAGTTCATGAAGAGTTGGACATGACTGAAAAATGACTAAACAAAAAACAGACTCGTAGATATTCATGTATTTTTTTCATCCCTCAGAGAGCATTGGAAATAATGATAATGATAATGATGATTATATTTATATAGTGCTTTCTAATATGTAAATGTATTTTTTTCACAACAAACTTTTGAGCTAGATATGATTAAGTAGAATTCCTGTTTTACAGAGGAGATAGACTTGGAAAAGTTAAATAACTTCTCATGACTGTACAATTAATAAATTTGAACAAGGACCCTTCTTCAGATCTTCTGACTCCAAGTACAGTGTTTTTTCTAATATGATCAAGAAGCCAAAAAAATTGGGCCATCTGTGGAAATAATGTATTAAAAAATGTATTGATTTTTCTTCAAAGGTCAATTCTGCATGTACATGTTTAACCTATATCAGATTGCTTGCTTTCTAGGGGAGAGGCAAGGAGCAGGTGGAAGAGGGCGAAAAATACAAAGTTTTGCAAAAGGTGAATTCTGAAAACTATCTTTGTGTGTATTTTGAAAAATAAAATACTATTCAATAATAATTATTATTATAGTTATAATGTATAGTTATGATATAATTGTTAAATACTACTTAAAAATAAATTGGAGACTCTTGTGGGGTCAGAACTAAGGTCAAATTCAGGGTTATATTGAGGGGTAGAATGGGATGATTAGGATACTGTTAAGATTAGAGTTGCAGATTAATATTAGGCCAGAAAAACTCAACTCAGATCAATTCTGCAAACATTAAGTATTTAAAGGCACAGTGCTTTGCACAATAAGAATTTTGTAGAAAATCAAAGACAAAAGAAACAGTTGTTTAAATTCAGAAGCTTAAATTCTACTGTAAGATTAAATATAGGAAAAGGTAAGCAAACACACAAGATAATTTAAAGAGAAGAAAAAGAGAATATTAACAACCTGTGGGATCAGGAAAGGCTTTCGATAAGGGATGGCACCGGAGGCAAATCATGAAGGAAGCTCAGGAATTACCAGATGGAAATCAGGAGGAAAAACATTTCAGACATGGTAGGGACCACCTATGCAAAAAACAAAAAGGCAAAGGATATCCTACTAAGTTTGGGGTATAGGAGTTGGCCCAGTTTTTAAGGCTACAAGTACTGCTTCACTTGACTAGTGTATCAGTGTTATTCCATTGACATACTAGGTAGCTTTATATCTTCTCCCATCACAGATCTACAACACATCTGTGTGACGCTGAAGAAGGCACTTTCCAGCTCTGGGATTCAGTTTTCTCATTTGTAAAGTAAAGATAATCTATACGGTCTCTTTCCATTTAAATATAGGATCTTATGAATAATATAAAAAAAGAATTCTGTGGGGTAGTTCTTTAGGCTGAGCTAAGAGGGAAAAGGGGAGGAACATTTATTGTGAAGGGAATTGCATAAGCAAAAATGCAAAGCTCCTTTAGGGAACAAGAATTGGGCCCGTTTGGAAAAACATGTATTATGGTTTTGTTTTGTTTTTTAATTTGTGTCCAAGTCCTAGATTTGCCAGTTTATCATAGAGAATTTTTGTTCCTTCCAGGGACTCAGAGCCAGGTATCTCAGATTGCATCTCTCTTCAGGACTTATTGTCATCATGGACATGAAAATGTCAAGACTACTTGAACCAATGTAATTTATATAGTACTTTGGCTCTGTGATTTCATTAGTTTGGGTCACCCTCCACTCATGCAAATCACAATGCTTTCATACTTTCTCTTTTCCATAAGCCTTCTGTAATTTTGATTTTTTTTTTACTTTTGTTCTAATAATTTGGTGATCTGATTGAATACAGATAACTGATTCTGAGGTTCTCTCATACTAATGGCTAGTTTTTTCTTGTCTGTTAGTCAATTTCTTATTTCTTTCTCCCTCTTCTTTCTCCTTTTCCTTTCCCCTCTTCTTCTCTTCCTTCTCCTCTGCTACTCCTTTTCCTTCTCTTCTAACTAGTCTGAAAATTGCCTCTTTTTATCTAACATTAACTTTGATTTATTTTTTTGAAACTATGTTGAACTTTAGGACTATGCAAATGCTAATTTGTATGTCAAAAATGTTTTATCACTTTAACAGACTGGCCAATTTTAGTAATTGCTGCACACACATTTTTTAGTAGAACAATTAGATGCATTCTCAGCACTCTTGGGTCCCTTTGTGAGTCCAAAGTTGTCTTCTGTGCTAGACCTCCTTCCTGTCTCCAGTTTTAAAACAACCACCTGGAGTTACTGTGAGGATTTCATTTTAACATACTTATGGTAATGTCAGTATTTAACTTGAGAAATTTTTATGTGAAGTGATCTTAGAAACAAAAGAAGAACTTGAGAAAACAATTGGAGAATTTCACAGCAGTACCGCTATGACTGTTATTGTGTGTGAGTAGTATGTTTCTATTCCTTACATAATTGAGGTATAGCTAAGTTTTATTGATGGGGCAGCTGATTTCAAGGAAAAAAAACAACAACCTAATGATGGACTTAGAGCCACTTATTTTCAGAGTCTTAGTTTCTACCTTTTTTTCCTCTTTTTTTTTTTTTTTTTTTTTTTACTCCAGACAGTTGAGACCTTCAATTTCATTCCACATGACTTCTCTTTTGGCCATCTTCTTT
This sequence comes from Sarcophilus harrisii, assembly GCF_902635505.1. Classification (NCBI taxonomy): domain Eukaryota; kingdom Metazoa; phylum Chordata; class Mammalia; order Dasyuromorphia; family Dasyuridae; genus Sarcophilus; species Sarcophilus harrisii. Next base: position 191,491,243 of record NC_045429.1, read on the forward strand.
TCCCAATTGCCTATTACTAGAGAATTGGCCAATAAAGCACCACATGCATAGTAGGCAGTTAATAAATAATTGATGGGGATATGATATGCATCAGAATGAAGACAGTTCTGTTATTCTTTATAATTAATAATTCAGTTATTTTATGAACAGCAGGATTATTCTTAGAAAAATATTGCCAAACAAGTTACTCCAAGAAATTTCCATAGAAATAACTATTTTATTCATTATTAGTGTATCTTCTTCTCATGACCTGAGTGCCACTGACTTGTTGTCGTGTTGCTCATTTTGCCAGATTCCCCACTAAGTTTTCACAGATTGGAAGATAGAGAGTTAAGTTCCAGTCTATCTAAGATAGTGTCTGTGAAGGTGATGAGAGTGGGAACCTTGCCAAGTCTGGGAAAGACTGGATCTCCTGTAGTAGGTATAGCAACTGCAGGCATACATAGAATTAGAGGAACTGATAGTTGGACATGACCTCACAAATAGCTTATTCTTCATTGGTACCTGAAGAGGAATCCTTACGTTTCCAAAAAATGATCAGCCAGAGCAAACCAATTGCGCTAATGGTTAGCTCATATTGTCAAGAAGCTTTCTATTATGTCAAACCAAAATCTTTTTCTCTTTAATTATATACACCCCTTCTTCTGCCCTCATTTCATATAGTTCTGCCTTCTAGTGCCTAGCAGAGCAAATTGAATTGCTTTCTTATATAATATGATGACTCTTTAGGTACTTAAAGAAAGCTCTCATCCACTCTCCCCCCCAACCTCAGTCTTTTCTTCTCCTGGTTAGATATTCCCAGTTTCTCCAACGATTCCTTGAATGGCATTTTCTCTAGTATTTTTATCATCTTGGTCATTTATCTTCTTCAGGGCCTGTGTCAACTTGTCCATATTTACCTAAAAGAGTCCTGAATCAGTTTGACCAAAGTAAAATGTGTCTGGAGGATCATCTCTTTTGTTTCAAATTCTGTGGCTTTGTTACTAGAATTTGATGGCCATGTCATAATACTGTTGATTTATATAGAGCTTATATAATCCATCAAAGATTTTCAGTTCTTTTTAAAATTTTCATCCTTTTTGTGTTCATTTGATTTTTTTTCTTCATCTTAAGCATAAAACCTTATTTAGATCTGGTCCTATATTTGTAGAATTAAAACATTCTATCTATACTTTTCATCCAAGTCAGTAATATGGATGTTGAATAGCATAATGACAAGGAAGATCTCTGAGTTACCACTGTAGCTCTTACTCCAAGTTGACATCAGGACTATAACTATTTTTTTAATAGAATCTGGTAATTCAACCAGTTCTGAGCCCACATATTTTCTCTAATTCAGAAAGTTAGCATTGAGCAATTGTCTTAAATGCATTGAAATTAGGTGTTCTATTGAATTCTGTCCAAGAAAATGAGGTTCATCTGGCAAGACCTATTCTTGGTGAAATCATGCCTCTGTTAGTGATCAAATCCTTAAATCAAAGGCAACTTCACATGTCTCTAGTTTTGAGGCTAGCTTCTTTAGTGTTATATAAATTGGAACAAATTTTTGCCCATTTCTGGTCCTGAAGCCTTTGATCTCTTTGTGATTTAAAGAAAAATCCCTAAAAGCTGCTCAGCAATCACATCCAGCAATTCTTTAAATATATATATATATATATATATATATATATATATTTTAAAAATATTTATTTTTGTATTATATTGGAATTTCACTAATGAGTTTTTTCTTTTTCTTTGACCATTTTATCCTGTTGAAATTTAGGCCATTGTATCCTACCTGTCCATTTTCTTAAATCTTTCAAATTTGTTGTCTTCAAATCTACAGTGCATATCAGAATATATCCAGCTTTTAGTTTTTTATCTAGCAGATTCTTGAAGATGTAATGGTTAGTGCTTCCTTTTTCAGAATAAGGTTCAGTTTTCCTTTGTTTTTTTCTTTTACCATTTGAAGAATGAATTTAAATTTTCTTAGGACAAGTCAAGAATATTATCAACAACTTATGCTTTTTGAAGACAGAGGAGGCTCCAGCATATAAATGGACATTAAAATTTCCCAATATATCTTTATCATATCTCCATGCCAAATTTGTGCTCTATTTCCCAAATTAATCATCAATTCCCTCTTTCCATCTGGGTGTGATAGTATAATCCCACCCACTATCACTTTTGTTTTACTCATGCTGATCCTCATCCAAATGCACTTAACCAAGATTTCCTCTTTTGCTTTGGGATTTTTCTCACAATGTCACTATGCTGTTAATATGAAGTTCTACTCCATTTATTTTGTACATTGAATAAGGTACACTATTTCTTAATCATTTTCCAATAATGGGTCCCAACCCCAAATGGGTTCCTTTTGTTAAAATCTTTATTTTGACTTTGTTCGTTGCCCATACTCTTTACATTCATATACTTAGACATCGGAAAGCTAATGTTTTATGGCTCTTTTTTTTCCTTGGATCTTTTTCCTGTGACTATCAGTGGGTCCTCCCTATTGATATTTTTTTCTGCGTCAAAACTGCTGCTTTCTTGACATCTAGTTTGTGATGTATTTACAAATAATTTTCTCCCTCTTTCTCTTTAAAGTTTCCTTGACCAGATTCACAAGTTTTCAGCCAAATACATGTTGCTGGCCCTCATTAAATAAGCTGTGTCTCTAATAAGGAATCCATCAATCTCATTCCCAGATACTCTTTTCTTACCCAGTTCTCAGATCTGTTTGTTCTGAGATAATATAACATTTATGAAGTGTTTAACAGAGTACCTGACACATAGCGAGTGTTTTATAAACACTTGTTCCTTTTCCCCCTTTCTCCCCTCTAGCCTCACAAACTGACTCAATCAGCAAAGCTTAATCTGAAGCCAAAAGGGACTTTTAAAATTATCTAGTTTCGTTTTTACATATGAACAGACTAAAACTGGAAGGATTTACTTAACGTCACTTATTGAATAGCAAAGTTGGGTATTATCCCATAATCCCCTGTGCTGCTTTTTAGTTTTATTCCATTGGAATGGTTTTCCCCATAAGAATCAAAGGAGAAAGGAACAGTAGTAAGAAATCTGCTTCAGACAACACATTTCTGCCTTTTCTATGTCAGATTAATATATTGTCTTTTCTCCAACCCCCAGTCAGTCTTCATTTATCACTCTTCATTTTTTTATCCTTTGAGCAGTAGTAATATGGCCTTCCTCCTGGTGGCGTCTTCAAATCCTCATTCCATTAAGCCTGAGAAACAACTTACTTTTCATGGTTCAGGTCTAAATTTTGGGGAAGAATTTCATGCTTATTACATATCTCCAAAAGTTCAGTGGTCTTAGTTTTCTTTTCTGTATCATATTCTTTTACCCTGTAGCTTCCTAATATACTTTTAGTACTCTCTCTTTTGTAGTGGACTGGAGGAACACTAGACTTTGAATATGTAGAGATAGGAGTTCAAATCCTGATGCTAGGCTTGTTTTTACTAACTATTTGACCATGAGGGAGTGTTATAACCTTTCTGAACCTCTTTTTTTCATTAATTCAATTCTCTTAAAAAAATTTAACAAGTGCTAAACTGGAGATAAAAAGACAAATGTAGATAATCTTTGCCCTCAAGAAACCACTTAGGGATATGACATACAAATATAGAAATACAAGGTTGCTACAGAATAATGATGCAAAGAAATTTTGAGAGAGAGCACTGAAACCTGGGAAAGTCAGGAAGAGTGACATGTAAGAAATGGAATCCGAACTATGATTTGAAGTAAGTTGAGATCTGTGAGTCAGGGGAGAGGAGAGAAAGCCAGACATGTCTCAGCTACATGGAGGTTGGAAGTAGAATGTAGGATATAATGAATACCTAGCAAACTGGTTTGGCTCAAAAGAGGAATAAAATAGAGTTTGTTGTTGTTCAGTTATTTTTCAGACATGTCTGATCCTTTGCAACCCCATTTGGAGTATTCTTTGCAAAAATATTGGGATGGTTTGCCAGCTTATTTTACTGATGAGCAAACTGAGGCAAACAGGGTTAAACAACTTGCCCAGGGTCACACAGGTGGTAAGAGTCTAAGGCCAGGTTTGACAACTCAGGTTTTTTTAACTCCAGGCCTGGCACTCTATCCACTGTGCAGTCTAGCTGCTCTTAGAGTTAATCATAGCTTAACTGCTAGTACCTTCCTCCTGTTGATTACCTACAGTTTATCTTGTGTGTACATAATTGTTTGTTTATTGTATATCCTGTTAGATTTTGAACTATTTGAAAGCACATACTGTTTCTTGTATGCTCAGCACTTAGCACAGTGTCTGGCACATGGTAGATACTTAATAAATGATTATTGACTGACTGACCCCTATTGACTTTTGAATATCAAGTGGGATATTATAGAATAAGTCTTTTGGAAACCAAAGAAGTACAGTATGTCATCTATTTTTGTTATTATCAATACTTTTTCCTTTCTTTTGAGAATCACTTCATTCTTCCTGTAAACTAGCAGCTCAGAGAGGCATTCCTCCAGTCTTTTTGGTTTCTTATATATTACTTTTTGTATACATGAGAATTATTTGGCACCAGTTGAGACAGACCCAGACACTCTCTGTGGGCGATTGGAAAATCCCCCAGTTACTACATGGACAACACATTTCATCCCTTCTTGCTTACCTTGAATGGAAAACAATATTGACTGAATCATGCTGAAATAAAATGATTTCTGTGCCATGTGAACAGCTTTTCATTTAGCTGACCAAATGATTTTTTTAAAAAAGCTTCATTGGGCTGAGCCAAAATAATCAGTCAAGCCTGATTTTATCTTGCATCTTAATTATAAATAGAAACATTTTCACTTTGTCACTGTTTATAGAAACATACCTGCCCTTATACTTGATAATAATTCATTATTAGTAATATTAAATGCCTACTTTTGTACACAGCATTGTACAGTATTTTATCACAAAGGCATGATCTCTGTTCATTAATGTCTTGTCAAATTACAGACAACACAAATGAAATAAAAAAAATAACTAAAAATGTTCATGAAAATTCTTTTCCCTCCAAATCACAAGAAATAATTAGAGGATATGTCAGACTCCCAGAATAGAATAAATTACCTTTATTTAAAACCATTCATCTTCCTGACTTTCCTATTTCTGTTAATGGCACCATCAGTCTCTTAGTTACTCATTTATTTGCTTTTTTCCCCTTTGGTCTAATGCATTCAAACAAATGCTTTTTTCAGTCCTTATCATTCTTTTTTTTGGTCAGAATTCTTTTTTAAAATTTATTTTTAATTAAAGCTTTTTAATTCTCAAAACCTATGCATGGATAATTTTTCAACATTAACCCTTGCAAAACCTTGTGTTCCAATTTTCTTCCTTTTCCCTACCCCTCCCCCTTGATGGCAAGTAATCCAATATATGTTAAGCATGGTAAAAAAAAAAATATGTTAAATCCAATATATGCATACTTATTTTTACAGTTGTCTTGCTGCACGAGAAAAATCAAATCAAAAAGAAAAAATGAGAAAAAATAAAATGCAAGCAAACAACAACAAAAAGAATGAAAATGCTATGTTGTGATCCATACTCAGTTTCTACAGTCCTCTCTCTGAATGTAAATGGCTGTCTTCACAAGATCATTGGAATTGGCCTGGATCATCTCATTGTTGAAAAGAGCCATGTCCGTCAGAATTGATCATTGTATAATAGTGTTGTTGCCATTTACAGTGATCTTCTGGATCCGCTCATTTCATTTAGCATCAGTTCATATAAGTCTCTCCGGGCCTTTCTGAAATCATCCTGTTGGTCATTTCTTACAGAACAATAATATTCCATAACATTCATATACCATAACTTACTCAGTCAATTTTCCAATTGATGGGTATCTACTCAGTTTCCAGTTTCTTGCCACTGTGAAAGGACTGCCACAAATATTTTTGCACACGTGGGTCTCTTTTCCTCCTTTATGATCTTATAAGCCCAGTAGAAACACTACTGGATCAAAAGGTATTTACATTTTGATAGCCCTTTGGACATACTTCCAAACTGCTCTGCAGAATGGTTGGATCAGTTCACAACTCCACCAACAATATATTAATACCCCAGTTTTTCCACATCCCCTCTAACATTCATCTTTATCTTTTCCTGTCATCCTAGCCAATCTGAGAGATGTGTAGTGGTACCTCAGAGTTGTCTTAATTTGCATTTCTCTGATCGATAGTGATTTTAGAACACCTTTTCTTTTTTTTTTTTTTTTAATTTAATAGCCTTTTATTTACAGGATATATGCATGGGTAACTTTACAGCATTAACAATTGCCAAACCTCTTGTTCCAATTTTTCACCTCTTAACCCCCCCCACCCCCTCCCCTAGATGGCAGGATGACCAGTAGATGTTAAATACATTAAAATATAAATTAGATACACAATAAGTATACATGACCAAAACGTTATTTTGCTGTACAAAAAGAATCAGACTTTGAAATATTGTACAATTAGCTTGTGAAGGAAATCAAAAATGCAGGTGGGCATAAATATAGGGATTGGGAATTCAATGTAATGGTTTTTAGTCATCTCCCAGAGTTCTTTCTCTGGGCGTAGCTGGTTCAGTTCATTACTGCTCCATTGGAAATGATTTGGTTGATCTCGTTGCTGAGGATGGCCAGGTCCATCAGAACTGGTCATCATATAATATTGTTGTTGAAGTATATAATGATCTCCTGGTCCTGCTCATTTCACTCAGCATCAGTTCGTGTACGTCTCTCCAGGCCTTTCTGAAATCATCCTGTTGGTCATTTCTTACAGAACAGTAATATTCCATAATATTCATATACCACAATTTATTCAGCCATTCTCCAACTGATGGACATCCACTCAGTTTCCAGTTTCTAGCCATACAAAAAGGGCTGCCACAAACATTCGTGCACATACAGGTCCCTTTCCCTTCTTTATAATCTCTTTGGGATATAAGCCCAGTAGTAACACTGCTGGATCAAAGGATATGCACAGTTTGATAACTTTTTGAGCATAGTTCCAAACTACTCTCCAAAATGGTTGGATTCGTTCACAACTCCACCAACAATGCATCAATGTCCCAGTTTTCCTACATCCCCTCCAACAATCATCATTATTTTTTCCTGTCATCTTAGCCAATCTGACAGGTGTGTAGTGGTATCTTAGAGTTGTCTTAATTTGCATTTCTCTGATTAATAATGACTTGGAGCATCTTTTCATATGACTAGAAATAGTTTCAATTTCTTCATCTGAGAATTGTCTGTTCATGTCCTTTGACCATTTATCAATTAGAGAATGGCTTGAATTCTTACAAATTTGAGTCAATTATCTATATATTTTAGAAATGAGGCCTTTATCAGAATTCTTGCATGTAAACATTTCCCCATTTTATTGCTTCCCTTCTAATCTTGTCTGCATTGGTTTTGTTTGTGCAAAAACTTTTTAACTTAATATAATCAAAATTATCCATTTTATGTTCAATAATAGACTCTAATTCTTCTTTGGCCACAAATTCCTTCCTTTGCAGATCTGGGAGGTAAACTATCCTTTGTTCTTCTAATTTGCTTATAAGTTCTTATCATTCTTGATCTCTCTGCAGGTTTTCATACTGATGATCAGCTCTTCATTTTTCCCCTCTTCCTGAATTTTTTTTTTTTTATGATACTGACCTTCTTTTTCCTCCTACTTGTCTCATCAATCTCTCATGTTTTTCTTGGCTTAAAAGCATTAAAAGCATTGTAACCAATAAGTGATAGAGCCATAATTCAAACTTCTTTTTGAATATTTCCCAATTACAAGGAAAAACATTTTTAAACATTATTTTTAAAAAATTGAATAGCAAATTCTCTCCCATCCTTTTTTCCCCTTCCTTAAAATGGTAAACAATTTGATAGGTTCTATGTGTGCGGTCATGCAAAACATATGATGTGAAAGAAAACACAGACCAAAAAAAAAAAAAACCATAACAAAAGTAAAATGAAAAATAGCATCCTTTGATCTGTATTCAGATTCCATCAGTTATTTTTCTGAAGGATGCATGGCATTTTTCGTCATGATTCCTTTGAAATTTTCTTGGATCATGGTATTACTCAAAACAGGTAAGTCCTATTTATGCTCACTTATTTTGCATTGGTTCCTGTACATTTTTTCATGTTTTTTTTTTCATATCAACATGCTTGTCATTTCTTATAGCAAATAGTATTCCATCACAATCATATACCACTCAAAGTTAAAAAAAAAAAAGAGGCAAGGGGGAAATAAGCATGATCTCAAAGTAAAATCTAATTAAAAGAGAGAATGAAGGAAACATCTTGGTAAAAGGTACCAGAGAAAATGTAGTATTATCAATATTAAACATATATTCATCAAATGATATAAAATTCATAACATCCATATTCTTACAAGAGTTACAGGAGAAAATAGAGAGTAAAACTGTTGATGAAGGACATCAATTTTCCCCTCTCAGAACTACCTATTTTTAATTTTCTTCTAATTTTTAAAATTCTTTTGATTTTGATTCTTATTGTCTCATGGATTCATTAGCTTCCATTTGCCAATTCTAATTTTTATGAAGTTATTTTCTTTAGTGAGCTTTTGTACTTTTCCATTTTGCCAATCCTACTTTTTTATTTTTTAAAAAAAATTTTTATTATAACTTTTTATTGACAGAACATATGCATGGGTAATTTTTTTTTTACAACATTATCCCTTGCACTCACTTCTGTTCTGACTTTTCCCTTCCCTCCTTCTATCCTCTCCCCTAAATGGCAGGCAGTCTTATAGATGTTAAATATGTTATAATAAATCTTAGATACAATATATGTGTGCAGAACCAACAGTTCTCTTATTGCACAGGAAGAAGCCAATTCTATTTTTTTAAGGAACTGCTTCCTTCAGTGAATTTTTATACATCTTTTTTCATTTTATTGTGCTTTCTTTCTTGCTCTTTTTTCATAACTTATTTGCATTGTTCTCATGACCTTATCCAATTATTCTTCATCCTCTCCTATTTGATTTTTTAAATCCTTTGTGAGCTCATCTAGGAGTTCTTTTTAGGCCTAAGACCCAATTCACATTTTTTCTTTGAGGCTTTGCTTGTAACCATTTTGACATTGTTATTCTCTTCTGAGTTTGTGTTTTAATCTTTCTTGTGGTTTTTTTCTTTTTTGCTCATTTGTCCAGTTCATTTCCCGACTTTTAATTTTTAGGTTAAAGTTAGGTTCTGTTTCGGTGAGGTAGAGGGGGAACTCTTTCAAGTTTTTTGTGCCAAGGGTGTAAGGCCTAGCCATGAATGATGTGCTGAGATCATGGGACCCCAGACTTTCTACTATCAAAGTAATGGGGCTTCTCTGCTGGCCTGCTGCATTGGAAGCATAAGGACCTAGACGTTTTCTGCCAACCTTCTAAGTTATCTTAGGCTGATTGCTTCTGCTTCTCTCAAATTAGTTTTGAGGCATTACTTTATAATTGTTTGAAGGTGAATGTAATAGAATTCAGGCAAGTACCTGACTTATTATACCATCTTGGTTCCTGAAAAAATCATGATTCAAAATTAATGTTTGTAATGTCCAAATTTTCCCTCATTCTACCATGTGTATCTATTTTTTTTTTTTTTATTCCCAGCCTTATAACTTAATTGCTTTATGCCCAGGCCTTTTATCTTTTCAACTTGACTTAAAAAACAGCTGAGAAAATTGAGGCAAACAGAGGTTAAATGACTTGTTCAGATAGCTGTTAAGTGTCAAAGGCAAAATTTGAACTTAGGTATTAATTCTAGGATGAGCACTCCATGTATCATTTCACTGTCAATTTTCTGATAACCTCCTAGCTGGTCTCTGTCTTCTGTAATTCATTTTTTTCTAGCAGCCAAAATAAACTTCTTAAATCAAAAGGCTAACTCTGCTCAAAAATACGCAATGATTCATCATTGTACAGTAGAATATAAGTTTGCTGAAGACAAGGAATGTATCATTTTTTTATCTTTGTCTATCACCTATCACAATACCGTACGCATTACATATAATAAATATTTATTTAAAAGACATTTCCTATTCAGATGTAGGCTTACTATGAAATCTCTTTGATGATAAGAATAATTATGGTATAATGGAAGATTATAATCCCATTTATACTTTGTCCTATCTGGGGTAGAACAAAATGTTTGCTGTCTCTTCTTTCTTCCTATGTAGTAGATTAAAAATAGCTTCTTTTATAAGTGTGTTCTAGAGGATTTTTTTCTTTTAACTTTATACAAGTCATTCATATGGGCAAATTAAATGAAGATACACTGCTAAATATATTGTTGAAACTCTAGGGGCCACATCTTTTGTTATCTTCCCCTTTCAACAAAGAACTCTTTAGCTTTATAGGCTGAATAGTCCAGTAAATTGCTTTATTAAAGGCTTCTGGAGCGCCAGGAATGTAAACCTGGGTAGAAAGGGGCAAAAATATAATTGAATTTTGAGGTTGTTTCTACCCTCCTGACTCTCTAGAGCTGAAATGAAAAAAGAGCTGATTATTGATTGGTAAAAACTTCTAAAGATCCAGCCAACTACTTTACTTAAGTACATGTATAATAGATTCTGTGGTAATGCACAATACTTCATTCTGAGGGAAGGTTGCAGGCTTGCAGATTTGCTGCTTTCAGTTGACTAAGACTTATTTTCTTTTTGCAGGCAAGGATATGATATCATTTTATTAACAATATTGAGAAAATATGTCATTTTATCCTTATTTAAGAAGTTACTTCTTCAGCAAATATTGACTAATAAAATCAATATTTGCAAGAGGTATTCTAAGTGTTCAATTTCAAGAATGTGTGGAACTAGGAATATTTGAAGTAAAGGAACCAAATAAATGGAAATTTGTGAAACTATGGTATAAAGCAGTGATGTCAAACTCAGAAAGGGGAAGCATTAGATCATACATAAAGATACCTTCAACCTGTACATTGACTTAGAAAACCTCATATTAATGTTATCTATAATTGATATATATAATAAATTGATAACAATTTATATTGTTAATTTATATTTTTATTGTTAAATATTTATGTTTATGTTGTTAAATTACATTTTAATCTGGTTAATGTTTTGGGGCCTTTACTCGTTTGTAACCTCTGGTGTAAGGGACATCAGTCCTCTTGCTAACAATTCATTTTGATGACTGAAAGAAAGAGTGAGGCTGATGATTTTGAGCATCTCTGCCTCAATTAAATCCAATTCACTCTCAAGACAAGATATTATCCTCCTGAAGTTATTGCATTTCTTAGAGAACTACAGTCAACAAAATCAGCACTATCAACATCTCTCCTTCCTCCAGATCATAGAGAAGAGATTCCAATTGTTCAGTAAGCAGATCTTCTATCATTGATACCATTCCTTTTGTTCTCCAGGATTTTGATGCTCAAAATCCTTTGTCTCTCCCTGTTAGCTACCAAATAAAGTCCAAGTTCTTCTGATGGTGTTGAAGGCTTTTCTTAACCTAGCACTACTCCACATTTGTAGCCTTATCTCATGTTATTTTGTTCCTCAGATTTTCTATTACCACTAAATTGGACACATTTATGCCTCCTAAAGTGTGCTCTCACTTTCCTGTGTCTTTGTGTAGGGAGTTTCCTATGCCTACAATGCCTTCCCTCCCTCTCTTAAATTTTTCATTATTCTTTAAAGTATAAATCAAGTACCAGCTCCCCTAGGAGACCTTCCTCCTCAGTCCTCACAGAATAGCACTTTGTTTCACAACTCTAATACATTTATCTTGAATAAATGCTAGCTACCTGGGTGGGTGTCAATTTCCTCACTAAATTTTGAGCTGCTTAAAGAAAAGTGATTTTGTCTTTTCTAAAAATGCATATTTCACCTGCTACAGTGCTCTGCTTATGGCAGTCAACTTAATATCTTGACTTTGTTCATGTGGATCTCTGAGAAACAGGTAAGAGGGTTAGAAAGGATGACACTTTGTGGGAATGACCAAAACCATATTAAATGGCCTCTGCTTCTAAAGGTAGCACTTTCCCAAGAGCAGGTATATTAGACTGTTATAGGGAAATTGTGGAAGCCATAATATCTTATGCATACCTTATAGTATATTTTTAATTTTAAAACTATATATATGTAGTATATACTATCATTTGTATATGTATATCTCATATGCACATGTATATACATACACATACATCTATTTTATATATCTGTCTCTCTATATAGATATATACTCTCTCATTTATGACTAATAATGTATTAATTCAAGTGTGCAAATTAGATAACCTGAAGAGCTATGTCAAACTGAATTTGATACTTGAATTGCTTATTAATAAAATCTTGCGGTTGTTGTTATTTGTTCTTGTTTGTCCTGCATTCTTGAAGAGGACCATGGTGTCAGGGAGGTAATGCCATGATATACAAGTGAATTGGATTTAAGTGAGGGAGGGCTGTGTACAGTTATCTAGCTCATTCTCCCCTCTTTTTCTCTCCCCCATCTGGAGCCAATGGCCAGATATAGATCAGGACAAATGGAGATGGCCCTGGATGAAATGGGAGACCTTGGCCTTTTTAAGCTAAAGTCTTCAATAGGCCTCAGTTTGACGGGGGTCACACCCATTCAGTGATTAAGGTTAGGTAGCAAATGAGACAAAAATCTCTTTCTCCTAGTCCAAAAAATCTTTAAGTAAGTAAATGATAAACCTTAGAATGATTAGGGCCAGCTAAGTTCAATGAAAGGTGGCATGTTATAATGGTTATAGGGCTGAATTTGGAGTTAATGAGATGAAGATTTTGGTCTTGCCTTTGACCAGTGTTTTTAACCTATAGATTTTGCAAAAAATTTACTGATACACATAAAAAATGGTTTATTGAAGCCTTTTATTTCCTCATATGACAGTCATTTCCCTAATGCTATATGACTTACTTTACAAAGTTAAGAAGAAAGATAAAAGCTTAGGAAAACAGAGGGGAAGGAAGGAAGTATGAAATAATGTGTTTTTTTGGCATAAAGACTCAAATGATCACTTTAACAGAGTTGCAGTATACAAAATAAATCCACAGAAATCATCAGCATTTCTATATATTACCAACAAAGACCAGAAGCAAGAGGTACAAAGAGAAATTCTATTTAAAATAATTGTAGCTAATGTAAAATATTTGGGAGTCTATCTTCCAAGACAAAGCCAAGAACTATACGAACACAATGACAAAATACTTTCCACCCAAATAACGTTAGATCTAAACAATTGGAAGAATACCAAGTATTGATGGGTAGGCCAAGCCAATGTTATCAAAATAACAATTCTACTTAAATTAATCTACATATTCAGTGCCATACCAATCAAACTGTTAAGAAATTACTTTATACAACTAGAAAAAAAATAATAAAATTCATCTGGAAGAATAAAAGTTCAAAAATTTCAAGGGAATTAATGAAAAAAAATGCAAATGAAGGTGTCCTAGTTGTACCAGACCTAAAACTATATTATAAAACAGTGGTCATCAAAACCATTTGTTATTGGCTAAGAAATAGAGACTAGGTTCACAAAACACAATCAGTAGTAAATATTGTAATCTAGTGTTTGATAAATTCAAAGACTCCAGCTTCTGGGATAAGAACTCACTATTTGACAAAAATTTCTGGGAAAATTGTAAAATAGTATGGCAGAAACTGGGAATTGACCAACAACTAACATTCTATACCAAGATAAGGTCAAAATGGATTCATGATTTAGACATAAAGGGTGATACTATAAGCAAATTAGGAGAACAAGGGATAGTCTGTCTCTCATATCTGTTAAGAAGAAAGGAAATTCTGGCCAAAGAAGAATTAGAGAACATTATGAAATGCAGAATGGATGATTTTGATTATATTAAATTAAAAAGGTTTTGTATAAACAAAATCAATGCAGCCAAAATTAAAGGAGAAGCAGAAAACTGAAAAGAAAATTTTTATATCCAAGGGTTCTGATAAAGGCTTCATTTCTAAAATATACAGAGAATTGATTCAAATTTTTGACTATAAACCATTCTCCTTGAAAAATGATTAAAAGATGAACAGAAAATTTTCAGATGAACAAATTAAAACCATTTCTAGTTATATGAAAAAATGCTCTAAATCACTATTGATTAGGGAAATGCAAATTGGCCAAGATGACAGGAAAAGATAATGATAAATGTTAAAGGGGATGTGGAAAACTGGGACACTAATAAATTGTTGGTGGAATTGTGAACCCAACCATTTTGGAGAATAATTTGGAACTATGCCCAAAGGACTATCAAACTGTGCATACCCTTTGATCCAGTGGTTTCTCTATTGTGTCTGTATTCCAAAGAGTTAATAAAAAAGGGAAAATGACCCATATGTACAAAAATGTTGGAGCAGCCCTTTTTGTTGCAATAGGGAACTGGACACTGGGTGGATGTTCATCAGTTGGAAAATGGCTGAATAAATTATGGTATATCAATGTTATAGAATATTATTGTTCTATAAGAAATAATCAGGAGGATGATTTTAGAAAAGCCTGGAGAGCCTTACATGCTGAGTGAAGTGAGTAGAGCACCAAGAGAACACTGTACACAGCAACAACAAGATTATGTGATGATCAGTTTTGATGGATGTGGCCCTTTTCAATAGTGAGGTGATTCAGGCCAATTCCAATTGACTTGTGATGGAGAAAGCTACACCCAGAAAGAAATCTGTGGAGACTGAATGTGAATCACAACATTTTTTTTTTTATTGTTGCTTGATTGCTTTTGTTTTTCTTTCTGATTTTTTCCTTTTTGATCTGATTTTTCTTGTGCAGCGTGATGAATGTAGAAATACACACACACATATAAGAATTGCACATGTTTAATATATATTGGATTGGTTGCTATCTAGGGGAGGAGCATGGGGGGGTGGGAAACTTGGAACACAGGGTTTTGAAAGGATGAATATTGAAAAATACTTTTGTATATATTTTGAAATTTAAAAGCTATTATTAAAAATAAAGAAAAAAGTAACTGATCTTAGTACAATGTCCTGTTATAAGTAGATTTTAGCAAGAAGTAGTACTTACATGACCAAATTAGCATCTAGTTAGCAAGAATAAAAAGTTAAATTATCTAATACCCCTTTTTGAAAAAGTACTTCTCTAAGTTACTTAACATTCATTACTAAATCCCATTTTTCATTGACCACAAAAAGAGAGTAAATGTGTGTTTAATATATAGTTTGGTTCTTTGAGTCTTTATTTAAGGTTACAAATCAAACTTCCAGAAAACCAAGTTGGAAAAGCATACAAGAAAAGACCCAAAATTGTAAAAGGAAGTTTTTTTTTTAAAGATTTGTTACAGATTTCTTACATATCACTTCAAAAGTTTTTTTTTTTAAATAGGAAATGAATATGTAAAATATTTTCCTTTTTTTCTTTTTTGCTTATTCCAGGGATATGAATGAAATAGAATCACAAAATCCAAAACTTATTCAGTATTTAGATAAAATTTCCATAAGTAAATATCAAATCTTTTACATGTAAATCTTTTATATTAGCAGAATCATTATCTGATGTGTTTATATATATATATAATATAAAAG
Source organism: Sarcophilus harrisii (assembly GCF_902635505.1). NCBI lineage: Eukaryota > Metazoa > Chordata > Mammalia > Dasyuromorphia > Dasyuridae > Sarcophilus > Sarcophilus harrisii. Next base: position 191,506,789 of record NC_045429.1, read on the forward strand.
CACAATAATAATTATTTGAAACTCAGAAATGATGTGTTAATCTTTTGATATTTTTTCATGATGTCCTGAAATGACAAGAAAAAATAAGAATTATTTTGTTCATTCATTAACTTGGAAAGGGCAAAAATTTCAACTTTATGGACTTCAGATGTCAAATTTTTCTGTTTGCTTTCTGAAGACATTTTCTAGCAGAAAATTTATCCATTGTTACTGATCTGTTCTCAGGAATCTAGGTCACTATTTTGCTTCCCTTGTTCATTTTTTAAAAATTGCTTTCACACAATGTCTAAATGTACATGATTAGATTAAAAGGGTTCAATGATCAAAAAACTCTTGGGCAAAATAGTTGGTCATAAAAATTCAGCACACCATTTAGAAACATTTTTGAGATGGAATTATTTAGAAAGGAAAATTAAAAATATAAAACACCATAGAAAAAACTTTTCTAAGAAACAAAATGACATGTTTTAAATTTCTTTAGATTTTATTGTTTTTTATATTAAGAAAAAATCGTTCCTTTTCAGAAGGACTAAATAAATTTTCAGTAACCCTAACTTTGAAAGTTTCCTAAACATGCTATGATGAACAGCTGATTTGAAATCAGGAAAATCTGGATTTAAATATTGCTTCAGTTGTTTACTAGCTGTGTGACCTTAAAGACACTGAGCCTCAATTTCCTCATCTCTAAAAATAGTGATGATAATAATAGCACTTCACAGGATTTGGGGAGAACCAAAAGAGATAATATATGCAAAACACTTAACAAACCTTAAAAATTTATATAATTATAAGCTTAACTTCATGTAATATAGTGATTTTTAAAAACAATGTCCTGAAACTTCTGAAAAAACTATTCCTCCCAAATATTGGGAGTGAAATCTTGTGGTATGTTACAAAAGATGCATGGCTACAGTAAATTCTATAATATGAGAACTAAAAGCTCATAGCATTCATATAACAATGTTTGGGATCATGGCTATAATAATGTAACATCTGTTATTGGTATCTGTTAACACCATTCAAGGATTATATTAAAAGAGATTAAATTAGCCAGAGTTGATTTTATTTAGGACACAGTAAAAATTTCATGGATTTTCATTCAATTTTTGAAAATTGGTCATAACCTCTTGTATGATAATTAATAAGTTCAAAGATATTAATTACATGGCTTGCTCATAGGCACACAACTTAAGAGTTCCCAGAAAACTATAAGTAGAACAGCTGCATTTCCATGAGTTGTAAAGAAAGGAGGGAGAGACAGAAAAAAAAGGAAACAATCATTTATTAAGCATCTGTTATGTGCCAGTTATTGTGTTAAGTGCTATATAAATATCTTATTTAATCCTTATTAATCTTGGGAAGAAGGTACTATTATGCTCCATATTTCACAGTAGATGAGATTTAAGCAAATAGAGTTTTACCCAAGTCACATAGCTAATCATAATAATAAAAATTGTTAGCATTTATATCTTTATGCTCTGCCAGGGTCACACAGCTAGTGATAGTAATAATAAAAATGGTTAACATTTATATGTTTATGATGTGCTAAGTGCTTTTCTATTATCTCATTTGATCTTCACAATAACCATGGAGCCTATTATTATCTCCATTTTACAGTCAACAAAACTGAGGCAAACAGAAGTTGTGAAATAGTAGGTTTTTTTTACCTCCAGGCCCAACTCTCTGAATACTGTAATACCTAGATGCATCATGAAACTTCCTCATTCAATCGAAGGTTGAAGTCTTTCAAGTGAGACTATACAAAGCTGAATAAAAAAAAGGCTCTAGACATAATATTATTCCACTTTGATTGGAAGCATAAGAAATTAAATGAAATCTACTTATTTTGAATATTTTGAGGAGCATATTTATAACCTTAGGAAATACAACTGGTAAAAACAAAACAAAAACCTGTGCTAAAAAGCAGAACATGGCCATAAATTGTGCAGATGTGCCATTAGTGAAAAGTAGTTATGGATTCTCCCATAATAACATGATTGTATCCTGGAGATAATACATGGATAGGAAGTCACTGTTTCTTATCCAGACTGAGAAACTGCAGAGTGGATATTTTTTAATTTCATCTGTAGCCATAGAATCATGTGAGATTTTTCAGTAAACTGAAATGAATAAAAAGATACCCCAAAAAATGTATTTTCAATTGAGAGCATTCGCTTAATTATAAAACAAAATCAATTTTTGCCAAGCAACAATTTTGCTTACATAAAGCTTTAAAAGTAATTTGTGAAAACAGAATTTTTTTCATTTTCATAATTTTGTGCCATGTATAATGAGCTATCTATTTTTGTTGTAAATTAAAATAATTGAAATACACCAACCCCTTTTTTTGTGGACTCCTCCCCCCCCACTTTTTTTTTTTTTTTCCTGAGGCAATTGGGGTTAAGTGACTTGCCCAGGATCACACAGCTAGGAAGTATTAAATGTCTGAGGTCAAATTTGAACTCAGGTTCTCACGACTTCAAGGCTGATGCTCTATCCACTGTGTCACCTAGTTGCCTCCCCCTCCTTTTTTTTTAAAAGGTAATTTTTCAGTTCCTATTTAGCAGTTCTGCTACTTTGTCTAATGTTTCCTAGAGCACTGAAGAATTAAGTGATTCACTTAGTTAAAAATGTTAGCAGAGGCAGAATCTGAACTGGCTCCAAGTTAAATTTTTTATGTAGAAGGTCAGGAGTTTACACATTCAGGATTTCTGTATACCATTGAAATTACATATCTCCAAAACTTGTGGTTATTTTATTTTTGTGCAAATTGTCTTTTTGTGACTAGTGTGTATCTAAATCTAGATCTAAATTTAGATCTAAATCTAAATTTAGATACATCCAAATTTTACATAGAAAATGTAATTTGATTAGTACTAATTGTAACTTGTGGTTATTTTATTTTTGTGCAAATTATTTTTGTGACTAGTGTGTATCTAAATCTAGATCTAAATTTAGATCTAAATCTAAATTTAGATACATCCAAATTTTACATAGAATTGATAAAGTAATAATTTGTCTTAATTTCTTCTAGTATTACATTTATTCGTTGATACATTATTTTTGTATTTCATTCACTACCTTGGTGGTACAGTAGATAGAGCCCTGGGCCTACAGGATGAAAGACTAATCTAATATGGCGTTGATGGGATCCTAAGGCAGTAGGTTGTTGGAGAAAGGACACAGATGGGGATCCATTCAACCTTACAGTTCCATCCCCTCTGGAGGTTATGGATAACCCCAGCAGCCAAACCCCATTTGTTCAATGATTCTGATCAGTCATTTCTGCTTTGGCCAGAAACCCTGAGCATTTTCCCCTCCCAGCTTCTTTCATTCATTCATTTATTTATTTAGATTATTTTGGACTAGGTGAAAGAGGAGATTCTTTGCCTCAATTGTTACCTAGACTTAATCACTGAATGGATTCGACCTCAATCAAACTGAGATCTGTTGAAGACTTTAGCTTAGAAAAGCCAAATTTTCCCACTTTATTCAGGTCCATCTCCAGTCTTTCTGATCTGTATCTGACCATTGGACCTAGATGACTCTGGAGAGGAAAGTGAGGCAGGTGACCTTGCATAGCCCTCCCTCACTTAAATCTAATTTACTTGCATGTCAAGGTATCACCTCCCTGATGCCATGGCCCTCTTTGAGAAAGAAGGACAAACAACAACACAATCAGAAAGCCAAGTTTTGTCAAACTCCTGAAGTTAAAATTCCCCTTATCATCCTCTATAAAAAACCATGGGACATGAATACCTTTTGGGATTAGCTTACCATGGCATTCTGCCTTGTGGTATTTTTCTTCTCATCCTTTCCCCATTCCTTATGTTGTTTTTCTTCTTATTGCTAACAACTCTTTTAGGGTGCTTAACCTCTATAAATTTAGTCTGCTAGTCAATGCAGTACTCCCATCTCTTGGTGATTCCCTGGTTAATTGTGAGTTGCACTAGGGCACTTGTCTTTTTCCATTGTTAATTGTTAAAACCACTTTCCTATCTAACTATTTCCTTTCTTATTGGAATACAGGATAGCTGCTAGAGATCCAACTCAGACCTACAGAATGGATCTCCTCTTATGAGAGGATGATACAAGGAGACTGAGAGGCAGTTGCTGTTCTCTGACCTCTTTGAGAGGCTGTTGCATTGTCTGACCTCTCTCCTCTTCCCTCTGCCTCCAATTTATCTCATTCCCAGTCCGCAACACCTGTGTCAGCAAAAGCTGCCTTGCAACTCCTTCAAATGTTATGATTCGCAGCTCTGGAGGCTCTCGGACAATTGACCTGTCACTTAACATTTTCCCAAATTTATTTTATATTTACCATTCCTGGTTGTGTCTCTTCATTTTGTCTTTAACCTCTCCTCATAAATAAATGGCAATAAATAATTTAGCATATCACATTTACTAACTGGACAAGTCAATTAACTTTTGCCTTCCTCTATTTCCTCAGCTATAAAATAATAATAATAATAATAATAATAATAGCATCTACCTTCTAAGGTAGTTGTGAGGATTTAATATTTGTCAAATGATTTAGCACAGGGCCTAGCACATAGTAAACACGTAATGTTTATTCTCTTCTTCCCTTCCCAGAATAGAAATTTTATGTTAAATATCAGTACAATTAGACTTAATAACTACTTGAATTAATTTTAGTGCATAAAGGATCATATTAATACTTTTATAGTTTCCAGGTCCCTATTAGGATTCTTTGTTCATTTTTCAATCACATTTTCTTTCTTTTTTATTTTTTTGTATTACGAAATGATGGATTACAAAGTTGATTTGAGATTATGTTTTGTATTTTTTGTTCCACACCTTAAATTGCCTTCTTAAATCTGTTATTTAACGTCTCAGTTCTCCAGGTCACTCTCTAATAGTATTTATTATGGATGGATTGATGATTTCTTTTAATGTGGTGGTAGAAGGAATTTCTACACTGAGAATTTCTTATACTAACTTTTTTTAATTGACTTTGTTTTAAATACATACTGATCAGAATAGAAAAACTATATAATGGCCTAGATTTCTTGCCGAGGTTTGGTCTTTCCATACATTTCAGGGACATTTTAGGAGCTAACAAAACAAAGAAGTCTGGACTATGACTTTATAGAAAGATTTTTCAGTCTATGTAATGCACTGTTTCTTTACTAATGTCAAGGATTTGATATCATAAATATATTAACTACAATCATCTTCTCTCCCCTCCAAAATCTTCAAAGTACAAGAAGTAGTAAACAAAAAAGAAATCAACTTTTTTCAAGTAAGAAAAAAATATGCAACACAATGTGGGGGAAAAAAATCTCCTTGCATACTGAGAACTTTAAAATAGGGTCTGGGCTGGAGAGTAGTTAACAAGCAGTAGAAAATGGTGGGACTATGTTTCTAGAGGTTTCCTGTAATTTGCTTTACAATAGTATTTCTTCACAAATTTTCCAGGAAGTGTTCATTTGCAAATCTATAGAAGAGCCCTGCTGAGCCTCCCAACTGGGTCCTACTGTCTCTTTTTCAGTGATTTTTGAAGTTGTAAATAGTACTAGCTTAGCCATGCTTTTCTGACTTTTTGGCAAGTTTTAAAGTTTTTTATCTTTGGAAAGAGAATTTGATCATTGTCTTTGTTTTGGACAGTTTTTCTTTTTTTTCTCTTTAGGTGTCAGAACTGAAATTTGAATTAAACTATGAGATGGACTATAGACAAAGTATAAATAGATTCAAGAAGGTTCTAAAGAAATTTCTAGGTAATAAATTATTGAAAGAATATATAGATTGATATATTATGATAAAAGGCTTATTTTTGATAACTGAACTAATGGAAGGAAATCATATTTTTTCATAGTATATTCCTTGGTAGTACTTTTAAAATACTGGTTTGATTATGATTGTTACTTTTAAAGAAATGATTTTACATTTAATTATATAGTAAAACATTAGTAATCTCGAATAATTGGGGGAGGGAGAGAAGTTTAGTCAAGTATAGCACATAATATAGTCATCACATTCTACTTATCAAACAATACTTTAGATTCAGCAATTTGAGTTCAGTTAAAATCAGCAGACTTTTTTTTCCCCCTAAGGCTTTTTATTTTTAAAACATATACATAGATAATTTTCAACATTTGCCCTTTCAAAACCTTGTGTTCCAATTTTTTTTCTCCCTCCTCTCCCACCTCATCCCCTAGACAGCAAGTAATCCAATTTATGTTAAACATGTGCTGCACACACACAAAAAAAATCAAATCAAAAAGGAAAAAAAATAAGAAAACAAAATACAAGCAAACAACAACAACAACAAAAGTGAAAATATTCTGTTGTGATCCACCCTCAATCCCTAAGGTCCTCTCTCTCTGGGTGCAGATGGCTCTCTTCATCACAATACCATTGGAACCGGCCTGATTCAGCTCATTGTTACCAAGTGCCACATCCATCAGAATTAACCATCATGTAATCTCACTGTTGCTGTGGACAATATTTTCCCGATTGTACTTACTTCACTTAGCATGAGAACATGCTCTCCAGGCCTCTCAGAAATCATCCAATCAGCAGGCATTTCTTAAGCACAAGACTCCTTTAGAAGAATTTATTTGTGGATGTAAGTAAGAATTGTACGGAATAAACTAGTCTGGTTGGATTGATGTATCATTAATCTAATACCCACATCAATAAGATTTTAGCTTCATTGGCATATTGGGATGCAAGCAGAGCATTGTATAGACACCAAACAAAAATTGACTGCCTTGGCCCAGTGAGGTGGATTACTGTGTTATTCTACTTTAATTTTAGTGAATCTAGCAGCTTAATGTTTGTGACACCAGACCAGGGACAGGACACCATTTGTAGGTACCTTCCCCTAAAAATTCAAGAACTTTAGCTGCTTCAAGCTACACAGTTGAAGAGATGACTAGAAACTTTTTGTCTCACACACTCATTTGGGTATACCAAGTCCAGGAACATTCAAAAAGTATTTCTACTTACCCCAGCAGATTAACTCTTGGGAATCATCACTGATCCTTTTTTTCCTCCTGCAGAAGTGTGAAGATCATTGGTTCCCTTATTCCCCCAAATATTTTGGTGACTTTTACCTCATTGCATTCTTTGCCTCTGTTCTTGGACCTTAGTTTTATTTTAAAAGGCTCTAAGATTTCCCTTAAGTGAAATAAGATGAGCCATAATTAAAGATTGGTTCCTCTTTTTTTTTTTTTTTTTAATTTTTTTAAATTTTTTTTTAGTATAGCCTTCTCTTTTGGAAAGCTGCATCCAAGTCTCATAAATGACTGGAAACAATTTGGTTACTTTTAAGATATATAGGTATGTCTGACCCCTTTAGTATATAGATGAGGAAATTCACACCCTGAGAGATTAAATGATTTGCCCAAAACTACATATGTAATAGGTTCCCTAAGCACTAGGTAGGTAGATAGAAAAGCTAGAGCAGGAGGACCTTTTCAGATCATGAATCTTTTTAATGGTCTCATGAAGTAATTAATATAATAAAAATGCCAATTCTACTTAAATTTGTTTACTTATTCATACCAAACTACCAAAAATTATTTTATAGAGCTAGAAAAAATAATAACAAAATTCTTATTGAAATACAACGATCAAGGGAATTAATGGGAAGAAATGTGAAGCAAAATGGCCTAACTGAAATCAATAGGGTTCCTTGGGAAAGTCAGTTGGCAATACCATTAAGTTGAGACTAAAACTCTCTCTTTGTAATTTCACTTTATAGTCTTAGTTCTGTCCTTAGAAACAAAAAGAATTTATTTTCTGTAAAACAACTTTGGTATATTTGAAAATGGTTTTTTTGAAGAAAATTTTTTTAAAGTTTGTTATGTTTAAACAGTAATAAACAAACTACAATAACAATAATGGTCTATCTGGTTTTCCCCCAAATTAAGCATTTAGATCATCAGAGGTATTTAAACTTGGGTCCATGACTTTAAAAAATGTATATACTGATGACTGTATTTTGTTACGATTAGTTTCCTTTAATCTTCATTAGGTAACTAAAAGGAGTTATGAAGGCAGAGTAGAAGGGCAGAAGCAGAATGGGAGTGATAGTGGGGTTAATAACCCTGATCCAAATCTTTCAACTGTTCTTCCTATGATGTGTTGGTGCTGTTCTTCTGTGTCCATATCTTGGTAGTGACAAGGGGAACCCCAAAACTCTTTCTCTTTCTCTCTCTCTGACTTTGGGGGGAACGATAAGCTCTCTCCTGAGAGACCCGCCCCAGGGAATCAAGATAAAGTGGTTTCATTCTGTTATCTGGGTGGGATTGGTTGAGTCCAGGATCACTCCTAACCCTATTGAGTTGTAAATTAGCCCAGAGACACTCATTCAGTTCCAAGATTTTCTATTCTGATTCCAGCTCAAACTGCTCCCAGCCCCCATCAAGAGCTGCCCCCAGCTTCTAGCCAAGGTTTTAATTGTAAAAAGAGGCAACTTTGGGCTCATTCTTTGCAGAGGACATAACATACCATGCCAAAGAATCTCTCTCTCCCCTTGGCATAGCTGCAACCCTCAGCCCACTGAAATGATATTTTCTTTCAGCATTACTCCCTCTTTATTTTTCCTATTTCCCTAATAAGACTATGCCCTCTTTACCTTCCTGATGGGATTTCTCTGGCTGACTTCCCCAACTCTCTTTACCTTCCTGACCAGATTTCTCTGCTAGGATAGGATTTTTCTGCTAAAAACTTTATATCCCTCTTGTCAAGACCTCAAGGAATTCAGTCTTTTTAGCAAATACTGACTTCCTAATGCCAATAATAAACTTCTCTTGCCAGTTTAACTTTTCAGGTTCGTAAATTCCTTTACAAAAGACCTCTGTGCCAACCAAAGGGGTTCCCACAACTCCCTGACCTGCTTCAAACCTCATCATTTGGTGGGGACACAACCTCGAACCTCATCAGTAGGACATAGGATTGTGTTCAAGGGCTACAAGATGAATGAAGGATGGAGTCATTCCAAATTAGCTCCATTTTAATTAGCCCTTTTCTGGGGCTTTGTATGGATATTCTATGGTCAAAGCCACAAATGTTTGGTAGCATCATTTTTACCCTTTGTTACTTTCATTTACAAAAGAATACATTGTATCATTTATGAACCTTCATAATGTTTAAGAGATATATGTGTCTATCTGGGTGTAGTATATAAAATATATAAGTATATAAATATGTAAGTATATTAAAAAGCTGGGGTTTTCTTTAGCAATTTAATTATCTTCAAAATTTAATTATCTTCAAAAACACTGATTCCCCTCCCCTGCTTGAAAAGTTCTAGATCCTTCAAAGAACAGATAATTCTCAAAGTAAAATAGCATATAGAAGTAAATAATAGCAAAGTAAGAAAGTGTGAGGAAAAAGGTGGAGTTTTGTAATTAAGGATAAATTTTATGGATGATGAGTAAATGGTTGTGAATTAGATATTCAGCCAGTTTATCCCCTTGAGACAATTAATTCCAAATGTCAAAGAAAAGTGATAGGAAAAAATCATTCTAGGAAATTTAGCTTATAGCAGACATTCTTGACTGAGAGTTCATAGAGACATAGAAATATAGCTATATAGAATTTTTATATACAACTAGATATATAATGTTATATATAACATTTTACATATGAAATATGAAATATTTACATGTGAAATAGTATATTTACATATGTACATATATGGCATGTGTATAAGTTTTTCAACAAAATTGGTTTCTTTTGTAATCCTATGCATTTCATGTTCTGCATTAAAACATTATTCTTAGAAGGGATCCAGTAGACTTTGTTAGACTAACAAATTGGTTCATGACATAAAAAGGTTAAGAACACTTACCTTATAGAAAAAACAAAATCTGAAGCATCTAAAAAAAAAGTGAGAATGATGAATAAATTTTACTGAGCTGAAAAGATTAGAAATACCCAGAAAGAAGAAACAAAGCAAGGGACAAATTAACAAAAATGTGTCTTATTTCATGGGAAGTAGTTAGCATAATAAAAGGAATGAGAGAAGACCTAGCGTCTATACAAATGCACATAAAAACCATAAAAACAACCAAAAAGATAAGCATGAAATTTAATATCTTGGAAAATCTTAATAAACTGGTAGATTCTCTGAGAATAGAATTGCTTCTTAGAAGACAACAAGCAGAGGTGACAAAACAAAAATGTAAAATAAAACAAAACAGTAAACCTTAGGACATCAATAGGATGCTTTGATCTGAGATTTTACAAGTAATGGAACTAGAGGTTGGAGTGCTGTGAGAAAACCTTGTAATTTATCTCACAGAAAAAAATAAAAGAAACAAAGAATCAAAATGCCACATTTCAGGAAATAAAATAAGAAAGGTTTTTTTTTTTTTTTTTTTGGAAATATCAAAAATAGAAAACAAAAGGAAAATAGAATTAACTGAATTCACAGGACATCATTAGAAAGAAAACCTTAAATTATCACCCAAAAATGTACCTGTCAAGACTTGAAAGCAAGAAATGATTAAGAGATTATTCAGAGTGTAACATGCCATAAGCTGTTTAAAAAAAGTTACCTTTTTGAAGTTTCACTTTGTTAGAGAAACTCTGAACATTTGATTAGGAATAAGAGAAAAATCTCCATAAAAATGGAAAGAGGCACAATAGCTAGTAGGAATAATTATGCTTTTATTTCTTACTCTTATTACTTTCATTTGGATAGCAGCAGTTAAAAAAAAGACTAGAATGTAGCAAAAGAAAGTCTGACATGTTTAAACTGTGCTTCTGGGTTTTATTAGAAAGAGTGATAATTCTGTAAAGGGTTGGAGCTGTGAAGACTTGAGATATTTATTTCCACTCCAGGTATTTACTGGTTTTATGTCTATTTCCTAGACAGGTCATTCAAAAGTCTGTTTCATCATCTGTTAAATATGGATAATGAATCTATTAATACAGTTTTTTTAAGGATCAAAGGAACTCATATATATATATATATATGTATATATAGATATATACATATGTATATATCTATATATATATATATATATATATTAGAGAGAAAGAAGAGGAGAGGAAAGGAGGAGGAAATAGTTTATAAAATTTTGCAGTTTAATATGTGTCAGTTATTATAAGATCTACAAATTTAAACAAAGAAGTAAATCCTACATATAGATATGTCAACTAGCCTGTAATCTCATTTCATAATCTTGCTTTTTAAAGTTACTAGTTGTGCATAGTTGGCACAGTTGAGTCAGGTGACTCAAATTCTTCACTTTTGATTTATAGTTTAAATTTATACTACTTCTTTCTTCCTAGATTTCCATGAGATAAATTGCAGTAGTCATTTTAAGATTATTTCTGTTCTGGTTTTTGTCACTTGAACTCAGTTCCTTTGTGTAAAACCTCTCATTTAAAAAAAGAAAATAGTGATTTTTTTTATATCATGAATTTCAGTAACTTATTCATTTGACCATTATTAAGGTGCTATATTGATTAGCATGAGTATATGAAGAAGATAGAAATGGCAACTTTACATAATTGCTTAGTTTTCCTTTCTTCTTTTTTTCTTTAATATAAAGATAATTATCACCAACCTAATCTGATGCTTAAAACAATTATTAAAATGATTCTTACCATCTTTTTCATAAATATTTTAAAAGTGACATGGATTTCATATTTTCATTATATTTTGAAATTGCAATAGAATTAGAATTGGTATGAAACCAATTTTTTGTGAAGGAATGGACTAGTCATTAGAAAAAGAATTATTTAATGTTAAAATTCATACTTTTCCCTATAATGTGTAGAAAATATCTTTGTCCTTGAAAAGCAGGTTCCCATCTCAGGACTTAGTATCTTCAAGTCTATGCTGAATGTTAGTGGGATAGGCTGTGCATATGAAAGGAGAGGGGGAGAAGGCATGAAATCTCTGTACAAAGAAGAGATTCAAAATAAGATCTGATATAGACAAAGGAGAACTGTAGACTTTTGTCTACAAAACTGCAAAAAACATGAGTAAAAAGAGCTGAGAGGGAACATTTAAAGGGGATATGATTTAAAACAGTCCCTAACCTGGATTTAATGGGAAAGGAGAATTTTGGGAAGTGGAAATTTGGGAAGAGTGCATTCCCTACAGAAAGAGGTGAGCTTCAGGAAGATGGGAGATTGAAGGAACAGATTGCAGAGTAGTGCTAACTCAGAAATCAAAGTAAAAGCTTTGGTTGTGGGGAAAGTTATAAAGAAATCATCCTATAACCTTCTGGAGTAGTTTGTCCTTTTGGCAATGAAAAACAACTTGCTGAATTAATTTTTTGTAATTGTTTAGCCATCAAGAATTCTATTTAAACCAAGTAAATTGTGAATACATTTATTAGTCCTAAAAGTTAAGACTGTTTCTGTGAAGTTTTTAAAATTATTGACAAAATTGAGAATTTATGAAGGATTTCTTTTTTTTTAATATTTTTTTATTTAATAGCCTTTTATTTAGAAGATATATGCATGGGTAACTTTACAGCATTAACAATTGCCAAACTTCTTGTTCCAATTTTTCACCTCTTACCCCCCCACCCCCTCCCCCAGATGGCAGGATGACCAGTAGATGTTAAGTACATTAAAATATAAATTAGATACACAATAAGTATACATGACCAAAACGTTATTTTGCTGTACAAAAAGAATCAGACTCTGAAATATTGTACAATTAGCTTGTGAAGGAAATCAAAAATGCATGTGTGCATAAATATAGGGATTGGGAATTCAATGTAATGGTTTTTAGTCATCTCCCAGAGTTCTTTTTCTGGGTATAGCTAGTTCAGTTCATTACTGCTCCATTAGAAATGATTTGGTTGATCTCGTTGCTGAGGATGGCCAGGTCCATCAGAACTGGTCATCATATAGTATTGTTGTTGAAGTATATAATGATCTCCTGGTCCTGCTCATTTCACTCAGCATCAGTTCGTGTAAGTCTCTCCAGGCCTTTCTGAAATCATGCTGTTGGTCATTTCTTACAGAACAGTAATATTCCATAATTTTCATATACCACAATTTATTCAGCCATTCTCCAACTGATGGACATCCATTCAGTTTCCAGTTTCTAGCCACTACAAAAAGGGCTGCCACAAACATTCGTGCACATACAGGTCCCTTTCCCTTCTTTATAATCTCTTTGGGATATAATCCCAGTAGTAACACTGCTGGATCAAAGGGTATGCACAGTTTGATAACTTTTTGAGCATAGTTCCAAACTACTCTCCAAAATGGTTGGATTCGTTCACAACTCCACCAACAATGCATCAATGTCCCAGTTTTCCCACATCCCCTCCAACAATCATCATTATTTTTTCCTGTCATCTTAGCCAATCTGACAGGTGTGTAGTGGTATCTTAGAGTTGTCTTAATTTGCATTTCTCTGATTAATAATGACTTGGAGCATCTTTTCATATGACTAGAAATAGTTTCAATTTCTTCATCTGAGAATTGTCTGTTCATATCCTTTGACCATTTTTCAATTGGAGAATGGCTTGATTTTTTATAAATTAGAGTTAATTCTCTATATATTTTGGAAATGAGGCCTTTATCAGAACCTTTGACTGTAAAAATATTTTCCCAGTTTATTGCTTCCCTTCTAATCTTGTCTGCATTAGTTTTGTTTGTACAAAAACTTTTCAGTTTGGTATAATCGAAATTTTCTATTTTGTGATCAGTAATGATCTCTAGTTCTTCTTTGGTCCTAAAGACTTTCCCCTTCCACAGGTCTGAGAGGTAAACTATCCTGTGTTCCTCTAAATTATTAATAATTTCATTCTTTATGCCTAGGTCATGAGCCCGTTTTGACCTTATCTTGGTGTACGGTGTTAAGTGTGGATCAATGCCTAGTTTCTGCCATATTAGTTTCCAATTTTCCCAGCAATTTTTATCAAACAGTAAGTTCTTATCCCAAAAGCTGGGGTCTTTGGGTTTGTCAAAGACTAGGTTGCTATATTTGTTGACTGTTTTATCCCTTGAACCTAACCTATTCCACTGATTAACTAATCTATTCCTTAGCCAATACCAAATAGTTTTGGTAACTGCTGCTCTATAATATAATTTTAGATCTGGTACAGCTAAGCTACCTTATGAAGAATTTCTTATCTTGATCATAGTATCTTCATAGTATCTTGATCATAGTATCTTCATAGCATATATATATATATATGCTATATACCTCTTCTTTTCCCCACCCCCCAAAAAAGATACTGCAAGAGATCACCTTTTGAGAATCTTAACTGAGGACAAGTCATGGGCTAATCCTCTGGATTTCAAATCTGTCTCTTCTTATAATGCCATGCTACTACACCTTAGTTATTAACCAATCCTTTCTTATACATGATGATTTTAAATCTTCTCATAGCCTGGTTGCCCTCCTTAGAACCTGCATTAATATATGATGTCTTTCCCTAAATTTATGATACTTAAAACTGAACTCAGTACTCCATTAGTACTCTGACCATGGCAGAGTGCAGTGGGACTATTCCCACTCTATTGTGTTTTTATTAATATAGTCTTCAATCAGATTAGCATTTTTGGCTATTTGGTATTTCACAGTGTTGCTTCTTATCGTACTTGCTGTTTGTTAAACCACACAGGTATTGTTCATATAAACTGTTGTCCTGCCAAGTTTTCCCCAATCTTGTATTTATAGAATTGATTTTACAATCCCAAATGCTTATTAAGCTTCAATTAAATTTTAATTTCATTAAATTTTAATGTGTGGACATGCCTATATATTGTCCTACTTGGGCAGTTTGTTTACCAATTGGTAAAATATATTTACGCCATCTACTACATAGTAGCTTTCCATTTCATAGTCATACCTTATATCTTTTCATTCCTTAGAATATAAGCATGTCCTTGAAGGATTTTCATTCATTCATTAAGCTCCTGCCATGTGGAAAGAAGATACTATGCTAGGCCTTGAGGATTCAAAAATAAAACACAATCTCTATTTTTAAGTTGTTTATAATCTAACATGGGAGGAGTAGGGTGGAAGGAATATAAAAGGAAAGGAGATATACTAAACAAAATTTTATATGAGTAGGAGAGAGATCTAAAGGGATCAGAGAAAGTGCCATAGAATAGACTGTAGTTGACCTAAGCTCTGAAGAAAAAAAAGGATTTCACAAATGTATAGTATGTCATAAAATTTGTATACCCTTTGGTCTTTGCCTCTTTTTTTAATATTTTATTTTTGTCAAAGCCACTATGTATGTATGTAGGTTAAAGAGAAAAATCTTTACTTCCACCCTATTAAATTACAGCAAATTGTGAGTGAAATAACTAATTTATATACATCATTAAGGAGAAAAAGAACACCTTTCTCCTCCAGCTTCTATAATGTCTGAATTAAAGAAATTTTTGAAATACTTCCATTTCGCTAGAACTGAGACCAGTATATTGAACCAAAATGGGATTATTGTGATACAAAAAAGGTTTTAATTCAAGAGAAAAATAAAATCTATGTGTAAAGGAGAACAAATAAAAAATTCTAACATGTACGTTCTCCACTCCCCAAACTTGCTAAAGTATAGTTCAATAGGACTCCACAATCAAGCTTCACCTGTGTCATTTCCTACTAATCCCCTTCAAAAACTCAATGATTATATTAAATTCCCTCAATTTGCTACCCCTTGTTTTTCTCATCTTTGTTCCAACTATCCCCGTCCCCATCCTGCCTTGTCACTGAAAATTCTGTCTCTCTTTAAAAGCTTATCTTATTTATGCTTTTATTTAGCATAATAACAGATAACTAAGCATATAAACTAAGATTTGCAAAGGGCTTTACATGTATTATTTCCTTTTTTTTCTCACCATACTTTGTCATTTTCATTTTATGATTGCTCTGGCAGACAGGTTGTGACTTGGCAACTAGTCATGCAACTAATAAATATTTTAAGGTTGGATCTGAATTCAGGTCTTTCTGACTCCAAGTCCAGTCCTCTATCCACTGAGCCACATAATTATAGATGGTTTTACATTTCCTTCCTTCCTTCCTCCTTCTCTCCCTCCTTCCCTTCTTTTCCCTTTCTTTCTTTCTTTCTTTCTTTCTTTCTTTCTTTCTTTCTTTCTTTCTTTCTTTCTTTCTTTCTTTCTTTCTTTCTCTCTTTCTCTCTTTCTCTCTTTCTCTCTTTCTCTCTTTCTCTCTTTCTCTCTTTCTCTCTTTTTCTCTCTCTCTTTCTCTCTCTCTTTCTCTCTCTCTTTCTCTCTCTCTTTCTCTCTTTCTTTCTTTCCTGAGGCAGTTGGAATTACTTGACTTGCCCAGGGTCACACAGCTAGGAAATATTAAGTGTCTGAGGCCATATTTGAACTCAGGTCCTCCTGACTTCAGGGCTGTGCTCTATCCACTGTGTCACCTAGCTGCCTTCTTATAGATGTTTTTAAATGAAATTCTCTAGTAATGTGGATTTTTCTATCTTGGTCCAGACTACTCATTATTTGTACTGGATTAATGTTCAGTCAAAGTGCTGCCATTAATCAGCTCCTTTAAAGCAGTAGTCTGTAAACTTTTTTTTAATAGCAATATAAAAAATGTCTATTTATAAATTATATATATTACTGTTGTATACTAATATAATACTGTAATATTAAGTATATTTTAAAACTTATATTAAAATGACTTTAAAAGGATGAGCTAATAATGAAATAATATCTGATCTGAGATATGTTGTCCATCTTTTGTTCAGGAAGAAGACCATTTATTATGTAGAGGAATGACGTAATCAGACTGAACTTAATTAGGAAAGCTATTGCAGTAGTTTGAGCAAGAATGATGAGGTTCTGATTTAGGATGATGGCTGTCATAGTAGAGGAAAGAGAACAGATTGAAACATGTGGAGGTAGAACTGACAAGATCTGGCAACTGATTGGATATGTGGCTGTGAAGTGAGAGAAAGTGAAGAGCTGAGGATAATGTGGGGGTTGTGTCGACTTAGGTGACTTGAAGGATGTTCTAATTAGAATAAGGAAATTTAGAAGATGGGTAGGTCTAGAAAAGGAAAGATAATGAAACTGTTGTCCATGCCTTCTCATCCAGTGTGTACTCACTCTGTCCCACCCAAATAAAAAAAGAGAAGACGAGTATCTTATTTACCAGTCACTGTCCCCATTGTGAAGCCCCCCTTTCCCAGGGGAACATTTCAGCAGTTATAAAGTGATCTGGGGTGGCGGAAGTAGGATGGAATTTCTCCAATGGTCTCTGTGCAGCTGCTGTGAATAGCAATAAATTATGGTTATAACTGCCTTAAGTGCTTATGAGAGGTCAATAGCCAGCCTTGAAGGGAGAGGATAGGAGCTGGAATTAGAAAAGGAAGAAGGGAATAAACATTTATATTGTCCCTAAGACTGCCAGGTTATATGGAGGGAATTAGTAGAATGGGGGAGAGTGTAGTAGCAATTATGTTGGAGAGAAGTTCTGTGATTGTCTATCAGAAGAGCATAGAATTTGATGTTATTTCCCTTTCTTCAGTTGATTTGTCTCTCCCTCTTCCCTTTCCCCCCTCTCCCCTCTCTCCCTCGGTCTTTCCCTCTCTCTTTCCTTCTCTCTCCTCTCTCTGGAGTCAGGTAACCTTCTATCTTGGAGTTCATTGCTCTAAGAAAACAATATTGATTTCTACTTCTCCCCCAGCTCCAGTTTTTTCTTTTACTACTTTGTTTCCATTTAAACCATGTTTCAACACATTCTGCTACCCAGAGGTAGTAGTACTTTGAGTTTTTATTTCATTTACAAAAAGTATTCCATTATATTTTTTTTGTAACAATAACAAGAAAAAATGTTTTTTTGATTCCAAAGCTACATCACCTAATCTCTGTATTTTTTTTGTTGTAACTATTTTGGAGTGCAATGTGGAAATTTTCATGCTGTTTGACATATTTTTTAAATGTATTAGTGACTATGTGACATATGTCTGCCTGAACCTGGAACTTAAAAACAACAGCTTAAATAACCAAAGAATCATCTTTCTTAAATAATTAGTGTTTAAAACAAACATAAATTGTCAATAGAACATTTTAGGAAATGTTAAAATTATAAAATAAGGCTATTCAACATTATTTGTCTAGTTATTGTTATAATGTTGTTACTAAACTTGGGCATCATCATATTCATGAAATACTGCTAAACAAACAAGGATCTTGATGCACAAATGTTTTAAAGATTTTCTCCTTCAAAAGAATTTGTTTTACCTATTCCAGAAAAGCCTTAATATGTACTATATTGTTGACCAGATGATGAAGGCGGTTTTTCTTAGCTAACATTATAATTTTTTCCATTTATCTATGTTGCATTTATAACTTTGTATATTACATATGACCAATATAAGTACCTTTTAGGACTACAAAGAAAGGACAAGTAAACTTCTCTGGGCCTTTGATTCCTAGTTTCTAAAATGAAGTGGTTGGATTCAGTGGCCTCTGAATCTGGAATCATATGATGTAAGAGAAATTGTCATCCTCTGATCAATCTGGAAAGATTACTTAGAGGAGGAGAGATTTCAGGAATTATTTAATGATAAGGAAAGTTTGCTAAATTCTTTGATGTTTCAGAGTATTTCTTATTAACCTTAATGCCTAATCCAGTCTTGTTCAGAAGAGATATAAAATTGCTGCTTCAATTAAAAGAGGCAGGAGAAAGGAGGCAGGTGTTTTTTATTCACATGGAAAAATTTGTAGATGATAGTGAGGCACCCAATATAAAAGATCTTTGGGCCAGCCTCTCAAATTAGTTGAGGAAATGGACAAAGTAGTCTGGGATAGATATGATAAAGATAGGAACCTGATTCATTAAGTGATGGAGGAAATTATTCTTAAAGTGTAAGGCTAGGAAGATGATTTTAGAGTCATCACACCATAAATCTATAATGGGGCAGTGATCTTAGAATGGCAAAGATAAGGTTATCATGATCAAGGTGAGAGATGGTGTTTGGGCTTACACAAAGATTTTGGTAACAGTTACATTAATTGCATAATTTTTAATGACCATGGCATTAAAAAGTACTTTCTGGGTTGTGGAAAAATATTAGGATAATCTCGTGAGCCAAATCAAATGATCTTTCTCTTAGATTCTGTATCTAAATTGGATTTACAAATAGTATCTAAGTTTTACCCACCTACAATTTTTTTTTAAATTTTTAACTAGTCTAATTTCTTCTTGGGCTATCCCACACTAATGGTATATAAATATACAGCATTAAAATAAATATGTACTTCAGGTATAGTAAAATAAAGTTCTTTTTCTTTCTAAAAAGTTTTTGATAACTGTTTCGCAAAGGAAAAGTATCCTTTCCCCAAAGGATAAATAGCTACCTTTATAGTTTGTTTAAATGGATTTGATGTTGTTTTTGTTTGTTAATCTATCTTAATTATTTCACTTTAGCTATCTAGAATAACAGATTTTTCTGGTTGGAATTTTCTTGTAAAATATTTGCCTAGAGTTGGAAAAATTAGTTTAGTTGCTAGATCTGGCCTTAATAAGCATTTAATTAATAATTTCATGAGGAGGAACATTCAGTAAAATTTCTAGATTTTTAAAAAATATATACTAAACTCTTTTTAAAAAAAAAAAGGCAGATGATGGAGAATAAACTACCAGGAAAGCTTCCGGTTTTTAAGTGGGCAGGAAAAAAATGACATATGAGCTTCAGTATGGGCAGGTATAAAACAACATGTTAAAGAAAGTGAGACTATATTAGAATATAATGGATTCTGAACAGACAATGGAAAATACCTGAAAATTTCCAAGTCATAGAAAAAAACTTTTTTCCATTGAGTGGAGTGGGGTGGAGAGTAGGAATAGATTTTAGGGAGTTTAGGGGATACAGTTCTAATGAATTTTTTGGCTTTGTTCTATAGTGTATATATTTGGTTTACACATAAAAGCATGTATATTAAATTGAAAATTAATACAGGTAGTTATAATTTTTAGTAAAGATGATTTTTGATTTGCTTTTACTTTTTAAAATTTTTTGCTAAATTTTTAACATTTTTAATATTTCTTCCAGTATTGCTCCTCCTCCCAGAGAGCCATAATTTAGAACAAAGAATATTTTAAAGGACAGAAACAAGAGAAAAATATTAGCAAAATCAATCAATTTTTTTTTTGAAATTTAGTAAATAAATTAGAAATAATAAAGTATGATTTTTAAAAAATCCATGATTATTATTGGGTGTGGAAGAACATAATGGAGCTTGAGCAGATGGAGAGAAGGGTTGCTAAAAATAATTATGTCAGGTGGGCATATTCTTAGGTAAAAGTACTCTAAACAGTGACCAATGGCTTGGAAAATATGTTTACAAACATGCCAAAGAATGTTCAAATTCTTAAACAATTGTCCTCATTTCACACTATTGGAACTATGTGCTTAAGATTCTATTAGCTAGGCTTCAGCAATATGTGAACCAATAATTACCATAAGAGCAAGCTAGCTTTTGAAGAGATCAAGGAACTAGAGACCAAATTGCCCACATTTGTTGGATTGTGAAGAAAGAAAAGGAGTTCCAGAAAACCTACGTCTACTTCATTGACTACACCAAAGCCTTTGTCTATGTATATCATGGCAAAAAATATAGCAGGTCCTCAAAGAATTTGGAATACCAGATTATTTTGCTTGCCTCCTGAGGAATCTGTTAGGCCAAGAAGTAACAAAACTGAACACAGAATAATTGATTGGTTTAAGATTGGAAAAGGAATTAGACAAGACTGTATATTGTTAATTTATTTAACTTATATACAGGGTATATTATGGGAAATGTCAGACTGAACAAATCAAAAGCTAAGATTGAGATTTATGAGAGAAATGTCAAAAATCTCATTTATGTTGCCCTTCTGGTGGCAGAAAGTAAAGAATTAAGAAGCCTTTTGTGAAAAAGGAAAGTGTAAAAGCTGACTTAAAGTTTAACATAAAAAAAAAATAAGATCTGGATAACTTGTCCCATCACTTCTGGCAAATAGAGAGAGACAAAATGTAAGCAGTGTCAAACTGTATGTTCTTAGGCTCAAAAATTCCTACAGATAGTAGCTACAACCATGAAATTAAAAAATGTATGCTACTTGGAGAAAGACTATGGCAAATATGGAAAAGTAGAGACATCACCTTGTTGACAAAGATCCATATAGTGGTTTTTCTAGTAGCAATATGTAGTTGTGAGAATTGGAATATAAAAAAGCTGAGTACCAAAGAATCAATGCTTTCAAATTGTATGTAAGAAAAAACTTCTGAGAGTCTCTTAAACAGTAAGTAGATCCAATCAAAACCTAAAGAAATCAATTCAGACTATTCATAAGAAGGTGGAATACTAAAGCTGAAACTTGGTCACATAATGAAAATACGGGACTCACTGGAAAAGATTCTAACAGAACCATAAGAATATTATATATAGTAATAGCATTACTTAAGTTTGAAAAATAATGATAAATGACTTAAGTATATGTAAATTAACTATGCCAGCACCATTAGGGATTTAAAGGAGTCTTGTGTTTAATCTTGTTTTTCTACTCATTATTTTGTTTTATAGTCATATGCCTTGGGAAGGTTTACAGTGGTGATAATTTCTTGTGATTTAAAGTAATTTTCCTCCTAACTAGAAGATTTATTCTTTAAACTATTTAAAAAACACATTGGTGAACAATTTAAAATCATCTTAAAAAACTATCAAAATGCCTCATTTCTCAAATATAGAGAGAACTGCGTCAGCTTTGTAAAAATATGTCATTCCTCAATTGATAAATGGTCAATGAATATGAAGAGGCAATTTTCAGAAAAAGAAATCAAAGCTATCTATAATTACATGAAAATTGTTCTCAATTACTTTTGATAGAAAAATGCAAATGAAAACAACTCTGAGATACTATCTCACACCCATCAGATTGACTAACATGACAGAAAAGGAAAATGACATATGTTGAGAAGATGTGGGAAGATTGTACACTAATACACTGTTGGTGGAGCTGTGTATAATTATTTTGGAGAGAAATTTGGAACTTTGACCAAAGGGCCATAAAATTCTGCATGCCCTTTAATCTAGCAAAGAAATAAGAGAAAAAGAAAATAACCTAAATATATGAAAATATTTATAATAGCTATTTTTGTGGTGGCAAAGAATCAGAAATTGACAGATGCTCATTAATTGGGGAATAGCTGAACAAGTTGTGGTATGTGATTTTGATGTACTATAAGAAATGTCAAGTAGAATGGTTTCAGAAAAACCTGGAAAAACTTATATGAACTAATGTGAAATGAGCAGAACCAGGAAAACACTATACATAGCAATAGCAATATTGTATAATGATCAACTGTAACTGACTTAGCTATTTTCTTCAATACAGTGATTCAAGGCAATTCTGAAGAAAAATACTATCTACTTCCAGAGAAAGAACTGAAGGAGTCTGATTGAAAATTGAGACATACTTTTTCATTTTTTTTTCTTGCTTTGTTTATTTTTGTTTTTTGCAATATAGCTAATATGTAAATATGTTTTGCGTAATTTCACAGTACACTTGATATCACATTTCTTGCCTCCTCTTGTCTGAAAAGGGCAGGAGGGAAGGAGTAAGAGAATTCAAACCAAAAAACTTTAAAAATCAATGTTAAAAATAAATAATTAAAAAAATATTAACAGGTGTTTCCCAAACCTTATTAAAGTATGATGAACATAATTTAAGCTTTGTGTATGTTTTGGACATGCCATTTTGAACCTTGATTATTTTATTGTATTTCTTAGCAATGTTAATGCCTCTAATAGTCTTTGAAGTCTATAGGACTGTTTACCCTTAGACTGACCAGCTCCATCACTTCCAATACAGCCCTAAGCAAATATGAAGTACTCAAAAAATACTTGTTTTTATTACTGTCAAATCTGGCATCAAAATCCAGGAGTACAAGATCAGAGAAGGAATAGAAAAAAAAGAGGGAAAAGGAGGTGGGAAACCAGTCAGTTAACAAATATTTATTAAGTGCCTACAATGCCTACAAAGGTACTGCGCTAAGTGCTGAGAAAAGCTAATGGAGACCAGAGAAACAAAAAAACAAAAGAGAAAAAAAGACCATTGTGTTTATAATAAAAGAAAAAGCTTCAGTATATTGGATATGAAAAAAACAAATCCAACTAATAGTAGAAGACTTAAGTGACTCAGGGAAAAGAAAGAATAAATACCTACCAGGTCAGCACAGTAGCTTAGCTCTTCAGACTGGAAGTAAAAGAATTCTCTCTACCTCACTAGCCTCCAAAGACTATTTGTTGAACACAATAAATGTTTAATAAATGTTTTTATTTGTTAAAAACTAATCATTTAAAAACAAGGCAGAGAAGGCTTATATGAACTACTGCAATGTAAAATGAATAGAACCAGGAGAACAATTTATAAAAACAACCATACTGTAAAGACAAACAACTTTGAAAGATTTAGGAACTCTGTTCAACACAATGGAAACAAACCCAATGTAGGAGAAGGAAAGAGAAATTCATTTAAAAAAATTTTTTTAAACTTCATTCTAATTAATTGCCAAGTTCAATTGATTCACCTCTGCAATATTTCTCACTTATATATCCTTTTTCTTATTCCAATTGCTCCTACCCTACTGAGGCCTATTATCACCATTGTAATAACCTCCTGAATGTTGTCTAGGTCTCTGGTATCTCCATTCTCCTGTCCACCATTCATACTTCTTACAGATAATAATATTCCTTTTGTGCAGCTCCGCTTACATCATTTACAGCACAAAGAACTTTTCAGTGGCTCCCAATCTCTCGCAGAATCAAGTTCCAATTCCTCAGGCTGCCACTGAGGGCTTTCATTCAAAATCTAGCACCACCCTCTTTTTCTGGTGGTATTATATTTCCCTTCATTTTCCATGTGGCACCAGCCACAATATTTACCTTCCCTGATATGGTCTTAAAGCAGCAGATAAAAGTCAAGAAGATAAATTGTATTTTGTTCACTTTCCCATAAGTTTTGATGTCTTCCTTCCTCTCTGCCAATGCATAGCATGGGGTTAAAAATGCATACATACATACATACATACATACATACATACATATGTGTCTGTTTACTTTGGACATTCACTTTTTAAAATGCAGTTAAATGCACATGTTAAATCTAAATAGGCACCAAAAGTAATAAAGTAGCTAACTTCTGTATAAATGTTGACAGGATTTAGAAGATTAATGAAAAAGTTAATAATTCTAAATTAACCTTTGTTAGAAAAGGGAACCATAATAATAGTAATTATTTTGAACTGGTTATAAACAGGGAATTATGTAGGAGAGGCAGTGAAAGAAATCCATTCTGGGATTTGGGAAGTGTAAAGGATAATTAATAAGCATCTCTACTATAACCTATACAATGTGAAAAATATTCAAAGAAGGTTTTTGGTAAACCCCATTGAGGTGAACTTTTGAGAGGATATAGGCAAGAGTTACAAAGAATAAACATCTCCAAATGGATTGCAATTTACATCTTTGTAGGAAATGCTCCCATCTATGAAAATACCATTTCACTGATGTATTCAGTGTTTTGCTAAGTACTTTGTGTATGATTTTACTTGACACTGACAAGAAACTTGTGAGATGCGTATGGTGTAATTAATATTAATTACATTTTATAGGTGAGGAAATGAGGGGCTTGAAAGGCTGTTACTTGCTCATCATGACATGACTAGTAAGTGTCTAAAGTAGACATTGAATCCCCTCAGATCACCTGATTTCAAGTTTAGCCATGTTGCCCCCAGTGATATCAGATAAACAAAGCTTTAGCATTAATATATTATTTGCTTTTTAATATTGTGTGAATAAAAATTAGCCTGTTTTACCCTTAATTTCCCAAACTTTTGCTACCAAGGCAAGCCAATAATATTCCTTAATTTTCTAATAATCAAATTTCTGATGATATTGGTCATATATAGTCTGCTTATAGAGATTTTATGCTTTCACTAGATAGAAATGCAGATGACAGTTTTTGTGACAGCTTTTTTTCTTGATATTTTATAAATCTTATATTGCTGGATAAATTTGAGTTCTTATGAAATTCAGGTTTCATCTCTTCTAAACGGTTCAAATTTCTAAATGTCTGGATAAATGGAATTTTGCTGTGACTTCCCTTGATAGCCTAGGATGGTAAATGTGGGGCCAAAATATATATCTAAGTAAATTATATACTCTATATTTCATTCAATAAATTCAATTCAACAAAATTGGTGCCTTTGGGAAATTACATATTGCTTTTAATGAATCCAAACTTCTCATTGAAATGAAAGTTTATCTCTTTAACTATATAGTTTTTTCAGTAATGTTATGTGACTGTGAGTTTTTGAATACCACAATATAGGTAGAATTAAATTGTCCCCTATTCAAAGTGTGATGAAGATGCTTTCAGTGAATGACTATACTATAGATTCTGATGATGAGGAATCATGGAGGGGGAGCAGTGTAAAGGATGTTTTTAATCCATAAAAAAAAAATGTGAACCAGTCATGTAGTGAAAGTGAGGGAGCTAGTGGAGTTTTCCATTAATAGTTAAGTAATGTCAAGATATCAAGAACTGGGAATAATAATTTTTTATTAAAACTTTTTATTGACAGAACATATGCATGGGTAATTTCTTACAACATTATCCCTTGCACTCACTTCTGTTCCTACTTTTCCCTTCCCTCCCTCCACCTCCTCCCCTAGATGGCAAGCAGTCTTATACATGTTAAATACGTTATAGTATATCCTAGATACAATATATATATGTGTGTGTGTGTGTGTGTGTGTGTGTGTGTGTGTGTGTGTGCAGAACCAAACAGTTTTCTTGTTGCACAGGAAGAGTTGGATTCAGAAGGTAAAAATAACCTGGGAAGTAAACCAAAAATATAAACAGTTTACACTTATTTCCCAGTGTTTCTTCTCTGGGTGTAGCTGCTTCTGTCCATCATTGATCAGTTGGAACTGAGTTAGATCTTCTCTTTGTCGAAGAAATCCACTTCTATCAGAATACATACTCATACGGTATTGTTGTTGAGGTATATAATGATCTCCTGCTTCAGCTCATTTGGGAATAATGATATTTAAATTCTCTACCCCTGAGGGTTGTTGTGAGGAAAATTCTCTGTCAACCTTGAACAACTGCACATATGTGAACTGTTACCATTGCACAATACTGTAGAGTTTTTACCATGTATGTAAATATAACATCAAAAAATTTGCCATCACTTTCTAGATGCTGCCCATCATTAATATTTTCCCCATCCATCGGGAAATCATCCATTAATTTGTTCACTCTCAAGCACCACTTTCATCACATTACATATCTTTTCAGAAAACTGTTATTTAAATAATGGGGACTATTGACTACAGCATTGAATCTGGAAATCTTTGTCTGGCTTTCAAGGCTCGTCATGTACTAGTAATACCTGTCATTGTTCTTAAGTAAAGGTTATCATATCTCCCTTCATAACTAGCACTAGCAGAGGGTTTTATACACAAGAAATATCAGTAAATCTTTGTTGGGGGGAGGGGGAGAAAGAGCGACCTAGAGGAAAACTCCCAACCTGGTGAGAGATTTATGGGAAGACATGGAAAGGATGAATTGCACATGATCAAGGCATGGATATATTGTATTTTGCTCTATTGAACAAATCTGCCCAAATAATGAACTGTTTCTTCAGCATCTATTATGTGCTAGATTCTAGTGATAATTACAATAGGGATTTTCAATTTAGTGAGAACTTGGGGTGAGGACAGATATACAAGTAATTATGATTCAAAGGAAAATGAGATACCTCGTTGGCACATGATAATTGATCAATAAGTTCATCAGACACTGTTTTAAGTATTGAAGATGCAAAAACAAAAATGAAAGTCTGTGAGTCATGAAGTTTTATATTCTTTCTGAGGAGATGTACAGAAATAAATGTGTACAAAAAAAATACAAGGTAAATTTGGAAGACTTTATGTAGAAGAAAGCACTTGAAAAAACTTTTGAAGGAAACAGGGGAATTCTAAAAGGTGGAGATGATGAATGAAAACATACTAAATATGGGTACAGACAAAGGAAACAGCATGAGCGACAGTAAGGAGGCAGAAGAGAGCAAGTAAGACTGGAAGAGGTGAAGTTAAATAGTTCACTTTAGCCTAAACATGGATTATGTGAATAGTAGTAGGAGATAAGGCCAAGCAGATAGGTTAGAGACATATGATCAAATCCCAGACTCAGAAGTATATACTTTTGAGGGGAAATCATTAGGCAGACACTAAAAATTTTGAATAGAGATGACATATCATTGGTTCTGGAAGAAGATTCAAGTAGGGATGTTAGAAATGGATTAGAGATGAAATGCAGGCAGAAAGAGAAACAATGAGGCTTTTTGGAAGGTCTAGGATGGTCACCATGGGAGTGAAAAGGAAGAGCCAAATTAGAGATTGCTGAAGTAGAAACAAAAGGATTTCAGTTTACTCAAATCGTCAAATAGAAATAATACCCATTTTATTGGGTTGTTGAAAGGATAAATATGGGAGATATTAAGGATGAGCCTGTAATACTGGGACAATAGTAATGCCAGTGAACAGAAATAGGCAGAGTAGAGGAAGATGATGTATTCAGTTTGACAAGTTGGATTTGAGGTGTTAGTGGTGCATCCTTGTGGAAATATTCAAGATGAACCTGGAAACATAGGGCTAGCATATTAAAACTCTTATCTAATACCACATAATGGCATGGAGGTGACTCTGGGTTCTTGAAAGTGATGCAAGCTAAGGAGAAATTGTCAAACCTGAAGAGTTTTGAGAAAGAGTGTAGTATGTTGGAGAAAGGACTGGATGTGTAATCAGAAGAGCCAGAGTGATATACCAGTTCTTAGTACTTTCTAGTGTATGATAATGGACGAGTTACCTTTATATCCTTATCTGTAAAATAAGAAGAAAATCTACTTAGAGGGATTTGTGAAGAATGTGTTCTATAAACTTTAAGTTACTCCATAAATTTAAATTTTTGTTATTTTCATTATTACAGTTACGGGCCAATACTGGACTCTATATGTCTGTCATCCAAGGTCCAGCCTTGCTAAGGCCTAGAGAAATTCAGTGACAGAAGGCTGTTGACCAGGTAAGAAATTTTTTGGTGACAAGAACTCATAAAGTGTTTGCTAAAATGTAATGATTGAAGTCTTTATTAATCACTTAAATTTCAGAGGATTGAAAGTTATTATTATGATGTTACTCTTTTGACAAATATGCCTTAGATGTTTTGTCAAATTGTGCTCTTCTTGTATTTTACTTTTTTTTTTTTTAACATTTTATTATGGAAATCATTACTGTATTATTGGAGAGGCAGTAGTAAATAGAATCCTGGCCTTGGAGTCCAAAGATAGTTTCCAGTTTTATTCTGATACATACTGTACTGTGATTTTACTTTGTAATGTGGGGCTAGTCACTTAAACTATCAGTGCTCTGGGCAACTCTCTAAAACACGAAGTTAAAAATAAATTGCCAATCTATATTGGAGGAGGGAGTTTCCACACTAAGTTCCTAAACTTATGAAATTACAGGTCTGGGCACTTTCTGCAAATATGTTATTATGTTGTGTTATTATTGTATTCTGTATTGACAAATAAGATTATAATTTTAATATGTACTCAGAGGCAATTGGTGGTACAATGGATAGAGCTCAGGCCCTGGAGTCAGGAGTAACTAATTTCAAATCTAGCCTTAGACTACCTGGGCATATCACTTGACCTCTGTACCTTAATCTTCTCAAATAATCTTCTCAGTATCTACCTCAAGGGGCTGTTGTGAAAATTAGATAATAGTTATAAAGGCACTTAATATAGTGCCTGGTACCTAATAAATACTATAAAAATGCTTATTCTTTCCCCTCTTTCTTTTCCCACTTATTTCTTATATAAAGAGTTTATATGGATTCTCAACATGAACATTATTCATGTTCACTTAATATCATTCTCTTTAGAGACATGTGTATTTAAAATTAACTTAGCAATAGGTTGGAATTATAATGAGAAATCATATAGTTGTACAAGATTAAGAACTGTTTGGTGTCCATTTGACTTGTTCTGAGGAGAAAAGGGGAATGGGTGGGAAAGGTGTTATTACAAGATTGGAAAATTCTTAAAATGAGATGTTAGTATACCTTTTGTCAGTTTTCCTCTCTACCTGAAAAGCATTACAGGCTTCATGACATCACACTGAAGAACATCATAGGTTGTGATCACCTTTAGGTACACTCAATATTCCATAGTTCATTTAGGTCTTTAGACCTGTGACTTCCTCAATATAGGTAAGTCCTGGTATTCAAGTTCTGATGGAGATTTGCAGCCTTGTGTCCTGACAGCTTAAGTTACTTAGCCATGTTCACACTGCTGGTATGTCACAATGAAGAATTGAAGTCTAGTCTTCCTGATTCTAAGACTAAGCCATTTACTTATTCTTCCTCATTGTCTCTCAGAACTCTCCCCAGTACATGCTGCAGAAAGGACAATCAAATAGTTAAATATTTATTTATTGTCACACCTACCATATGTGTGTTATTGAATGAAATGCAAGAGGGCAGGATTTTGCAAACTAAAGGACATCTTATATGTGCTAAGAGTGGTACAATGATATTTTGTTGTCGTTTTTCAGTTGTGTTTAACTCTTCAGACTGGGGTTTTCTTGGTAAAGATACTGGCGTAGTTTGCCCTTTTCTTCTGCTAATTTTACAAAAGGGGAATACATTTTAACAAAAAAAAAAATTTAACTTACTGACTATACCATAGCAGGTTGCAGGCTGACTTTGGCTCATGAATTGCTGACCCTTGTTGAAGAGAATACAGAAATAGTTAAAAATGTGGTCCTAGTTTTTATGTAGTTTGCAGTTTAGTTGAGGATAGAGAAAACTGAAATTTTTATGATGCTTTGTAGTTTTCCACATTATTATTGTTATTTGTTTCAGTCATATTTAACTCTTGGAGTTTTCTTGGCAGATATACTGGAGTGGCTTGTCATTTCCTTCTCCAGCTCATTTTACAAGTGAGGAAACTGAGGCAAACAATTAAATGACTTACCCAGGGTCACATGGCAAGTGTCTGAGGCAAAATTTGAACTCAGGTCTTCCTGACTGCAGGCCTGGGGCTCAATTCAGTGCATCATGTAACTGCCCACAAGTATTTCACAAGAAATACTAGATTTTGTAATACAGATTTGAATAGAACAGAAGTTTAACAGGAAAGGGGGGCAGTAAATGAAGATTGGAGAAGTTAATAAAGGCTTTGTGGAAGAAGTGGGTTTTGGGGAAAATTTGGATCAGTAAAGGGAGATTCAATTAAGTGGGATTCAGCCTACAAAGATTACCAGGAAGTTTGCTCTTTCTAGTTGTCAAGCTTATTAAAAATATGTCATCTTTTCAGTTTGGATAAGTAGATGCTTCTGTTTTGTTCTTTAATTCCATGGGCATGAAAATACTTTTGTGCCCAATTTTTACATGCTCTAAATTACCAACTTTAAATTTCTTATGGATATTTATTTATTATAGCTTGTATCTTGTCCCCTCATGGCTATCTTCCAATAATATAATTCTTATACTATGAGGTGAATAGCAAATACCAATTACATTTTTCAGAGGGAGAAGCTGAGTTATAAGATGAAGTCATGTTTCAGTATAATATCTAGAGATCAGTAAGTCAGTGGTAGATTTTTAGAATAGAATTATATCTACATTTATAGTGTGGTTTACATAAAAATCACATAGTAGATGAATTACATTGTAGCCTGCAAACTTTCTGGAGTATAACCTGAACCAGATTAAAATGGAAAATATTTAGTAAAATAAATAAAAATACAGTAAAACATAATGTTAACATGTCATTTTTGAAATCAATATGCACCCTGCACCTGTTTCTATTTAAGTTTGACACCATTGTATAAAGATTGTAGATTTGGAGGGATAGTTAAAATAAATTGATATAGTTTCATAACAGTCTCTCATTTAAAGAAAACTATAGGATATCAAAAAATTCAACTAAAAATAACATAGATTCCATGACCAGATTGAGAAGTAAAATCCAGGGTCTCAAATGACTATACACAAATGAACAAAATAGAATCAAAAAGTAAGAGGAGCTACAGATTGTAACACAGAAGGAAAAATTAATCTTATACATGTCATTGAGACTTGATGTAGGAAAGCTTGTAAGTGGAATATGTCTCTGGCTGAATATTACTTATTAAAAAAACAAACAGAAAAGAAAAGAATATCATATATGCAAAAGACCACATAATCACAGTCAGTAGTTGTTTATTCTTTTGTCTTTTATTCTCAAAGAGGACCATAACATTGGGTAAGTGATGTCATGACTTGCAAAAGAATTGAATTTTAGTAAGGCAGGACTGTGTAAAATTTCACACACACACCTTATATAGTAGAGTATACTTATGTTATAGGTATAGTCCAACCTATACACAAAAAGGAATTCTCAGTACAACATACTCAATAAGTAATCCTCCAAACTGCCTGAAGACCTCCAAGAAAGAAAGAGCCTATCACATCTTTAACCAAACCATTCCACTTTTGGATAGTTCTCCTTATTAGGACGTTTCATCTGGCATCAAACCTAAATTAGCATTTTTGCAAGTACTATTCCTTACTCCTGTTTTTGCCTTCTGGGGCCAAATAAAACAAGTCCAATCTATCTTCCACATACCAACTCTTCAAATATTTGAAGACAGGTGTCATGTCTCCCCTGAGTATTTTCTTCTCTAGGCTTACAAATGTTCTTCTTAAATAGAGATACTCATAGTTATTTCGGATACAGTCTGATAAAGTCAGTCATGGGTAGGGGGGATTCTAAGCTCCCTATTTCTGAAAGCTATTACTCTCTCAAGTTCACAATAGCTTTTTTGACTGCCACATCACAAAACTGACTCATATTTAGTTTTCAACCTACTTACACACCTTCCTTCTACCTAGATCTCTTTCAACACAGAAATCCACAATGACCCCATGAGAGACATGAAGAGATTCTGTAATAGACATGTCAGTGTACATGGAGAGATAAGCACAAAAGGGAGGATATAGAAAGTCTCTGAAAACTTTGGATTTCAATTACAACCTTCCAACTAAGTTCCAAGGCTGAGGCTTCAAGAGAGTGATTTGGGGGCATTCTGGGTGGGTCTAGGGTTTGGCTAATCCCAAACCAAATAGCTATGACCTGAGCCTTGAGTTTTCCCCAAGAGTGCAGCTGGTAGTTAGAACACAGCTCCAGAAAATCCTTAGACTCTGGGCCAGCACACCTGGA
The DNA here is from genome assembly GCF_902635505.1 of Sarcophilus harrisii. Classification (NCBI taxonomy): domain Eukaryota; kingdom Metazoa; phylum Chordata; class Mammalia; order Dasyuromorphia; family Dasyuridae; genus Sarcophilus; species Sarcophilus harrisii. The sequence goes on from NC_045429.1 coordinate 191,539,035, forward strand.
AACAGAGCCTGATCCAATAAATTCCCATTCCCAGTGGCTCCCTGTCCAGCCCTAGCTTCACAGGAGTAAGCATAAGCAAAGGAACAATAAAAGTTTTTCTTTTTAAAGAGATGATGATGTATTTAGAGACCTAGAGAGCCATCTAAAAGTTTTATTGAAATAATTAATAACTTTGGGGAAGTTCCAGGATATAAGATAAAGCCACATAAATTATTATATTCCTAAATATAATCAAGGAAATCTAATAAGAATTAAAAGGAAAAAATTCATTAAAAAATTGCAGAAGTAATAAAAAGTTGACACTCTATCTTCTAAGATTTACCTAGGGACTATATGAATCTCACTATAAAATCCTGTAGAAATATAGACATAAATAATTGGAGAAACATTGCTCATGGATAGGTTGAACTAATGTAGCAAAAGTGACAATGCTATACCTATGTTTGTTTATTCTGTACTGTCTCATTCAAATTCCCAAAAGAATATTTTATAGAGCTAAAAGCAGAGGGTTAAATGTCTTAAGAAAAATAATGAAAAAAAGAGAAAGAATTGGGAAGGAGAGGTTTATGAATACCAGGTCTCAAGCTATAATAGAAAATAGTAATCATTAAATTGATTAGAAAGAGAGAATATCTGTCAATGGAACTGGGGGACAGGATGACTCACTATTTGATAAAGTATTCTGGTAAAACTCAACAGCAAGTCTGGTAGAAATTATGTTTGGGCCTTAGCAAGATAAACTCCAGATGAAAACAGAAGATCTTTCCTTTCTTCTCTCTCTCCCTGTCCCTGTCCTTTTTTCTCTCTCTCTCCATTTACACACACACACACACACACGATAAAGTGAAGAAGGATAATTCTGTGAAAAAAAAATTTTCTTTGCAGAAACAAATCTAATGTAGTAAAAATTAGAAGACAGCTGACTAGGAAAGATATTTTCAACAAATTTCTCTCATAAAAACCTCATTTCTAAGATACATGAAGAAGTATTTTAAGTTTATAAGAGCAAAAGCCATTCATCAATAGGTATATTTTATATCAAAGATTTGAACAGGCAGTTTTTAAAGGAAAAAGTCTGTTATCAATAATCATATGAAAAAAGTGTTCCAAATCACTAATAATTAGGGAAATGCAAATTAGACTAACTTTGATGTTCTACCTCATACTTACAATACTGGCAAAGATGGCAGAAGAAGAAAATGGCAATGTTGGAAGGATTGTAGGAAAGCAGATTACTCTGTTGGTGGAGTTTAGAATTGGTCTAGCCATTCTGGAAAGCAATTTGGAATTATGCTTACAAAGTTACCAGACTCTTCAAAGTTAGAAGAGAAGAATATATATGTGTAAAATATTTATAGCAAGTTTTTTTCATGATATTAAAAAAATTGGGAATAAAGAGTATGTTCCTGTTGAGGAATGACTAAATGAACTATGGTAAATGAATGGGATGGAATATTGTGCCATAAAAAATAATGAAATGGATAATTTCAAAGGAAACTAGGAAGACCTGTATGAGCTGTTGCAAAGTGGAATGAGCAGAAAAAGAAGTACAATTTATACAGTGATAGGAACATTACAAAGAAAATAACCTTTGAGAGGTTTTAGAATACAATGATCACAATACAATGATAAGCCAGGCGTTCAAAAGAATAGAATTGAAACCTAAAAACAAAATCAAGATGTTCTAGTTTCCCTTGATCTAAAATTAAGTAATTTTGTTACTCTGGAATAATATGTTCCTGGTAAAAAACATGTTGATTCTTTGAGTTTTTCAACAATCATTTTTTTAGTGATCCACTTGTAAAATTAAATTTGTTTACTAGCTTGTAGTTTGCAGACTTTACGCTTCTTCTTGTTCTTTTTCTTTTAGTCAAGATACTTTCCTTTCTCCTATCTTGTGGCATTTCTTGCATTTTCCCTTATCTTTCAAATAACACTAATAATGGCTCAGCCATTATATCTGCTAATTGTTTCAGTCATCTGGACCAACTAACTTAAACTCATCAAGAGCACCTAAAGCCTTTCTTATTATTTCCTTGCTTACTTTAAGAACTAGCTCCTTGTTAATTATTTTTGTGCTATCATTTCCAATGTAAAGGTCTTTCCCTTTGCAGGAAAAAGAAAAGAAAAACAGAAGGAAAATATAAATGGAGCAGCTTTCTTTCTCTCTGTTATTAGTAACCCTCATACTATCCATCCAAAAAAGATTCTATTCCTTCTTTAATCTTTTTTTCTCCTAATATAATTCACACACACACACACACACACACACACACACACAAATACACACATACTTAAACCTAAAAACAAAAACACAACTTATTTGATGTCCTTACCATTATTCACTATTCTCAGTTCCTTCTGAGCTTTAGCTCTTCTGTTATTTGACCTTGCTTCTATCTTCTGTACATTTTTGTGCATTTACATTGACCTTTCAGAGCAGTATCACTTTTGTTGCCCATTGTGTCTTCAAAATTTCAGTCTTGGGCAACTCCCTTATTACCAGCCTGTGTTAGATGTACTCCATCACTGACCAGGAATCTGTCAACCCTATAATATTTGAAAAAGCACTAGGCACAATGCCTGTCACATGGTAAGTACTTAAATTCTTATTCTCCTTCTTTTATAAGCCATCTACATCTTATTTTCATATACTACCTTCTTAGAGAACTGTTCATTTCCCAAATTAATTGTTCTCTTCCACATTTCTCATAGGGTGAAACAAGTGAAAAAAATTCAACTTCTGCTCTTAAGGTCTTATTTTTCCTGCCCAACACTGCATAACTCTTGGCAATAGGTTTTAGGTTCCTTCTGGAAGTGTCATTTGTGCCCCTGTGAATCAATAGAAGTCATCTGTTTTACTGAATCAATCTTTTAAGGTTCTCTGTTATGTTTTGGATACATTTCCCAAGGAAAGAATGGATGTTTCAACTTATTTTTTATTAGGTTGACAAAAAGAGCATTCTTAATACTTGTAGAGAGGGAATCAGCAACTACTACTACTCATTTCTTCTTTTACTGGCTCTCACTGGATGTTCCCTCAACTGAAAGCTTTTATGAGTCTGCTATATCATTTTGAGGGGGATAAAAAGTTACCTCTTCAGAGTATCCAGCTCTCTCCTCCTTAGATAGAATCTCTTAACTAGCCTTTCTTTTTTGAACTATCATTTAGATTCCTTCCTAGTGTAAGCTCTCTTTACCTCATATCTGAAATATTGCTTTAGTCTTGTATTTAGCTTTATTCTCCCCTCTCCTACACATCTTCTACATAACCTGCTTAAGTTCCTAAATTTATGAATTAGGGAAATGACATGGTTGGATATCCAACCATGTCATTTCCCTAATTCATAAATTTCAGTGGCTTCCTATTTACTTTTGTGATTAAAAACAGACTATTTTTTTTTTTTTTTAGTTTTGAAAATCCTTCACAATCTGACTCCTATTACTTCCCATTAGTCATTCCATGAGGGCACTTAGGTGGCCTAGTGGATAGAGTACTAAGCTTCAGGAAGATCTGAATTTAAATCCAGCCTCAGATATTAGTAACTGTATGATTCTGGCCAAGTTACTTAATTTTGGTTGCCTCAGTTTCCTCATCTGTAAAATGATCTGGAAAAAACAAGAGCAAACTACTCCAGTATCTTTGCCAAGAAAACTCTTAATGGAGTCATGAAGAGTCAAACAGTAGTCGTTCTGTAGTTCATCCAAATTGGTCACCTTTGTGTCCTTACACAAAAGTTTATCCTTCTTCTGTAGGACTATCTCCTCCTAGTAATCCTAGGTGAAGGAAAGTTCTGCATCTTTGCCTTTTAAAATCCCAAATTTCCTTCCAAGCTCAGCTCATTCACCACATGAAGGCTTTCTCGATGCCCTTAGCTAGTAAGAGTGTGTGCCACCAAAAATGACTTTGCATTAGTTTATCTAGACTTGAGTGTTTACATGTTGTCTCCCCTGACAAAATGTAAGCTGCTTGAGCACAGAAATGTTCCAGTTTTGAGATCTCATTAGCCTTTGAGTAGGGGGACACTTTTTTGGATGCAAAATTGTCAGCAATGGGGTTGTTATAGCAAAGAACAGTTTAATTGAACATTTTTATAAATGAAGTAGAGGAGAAAATATAAATTGAAAACTTTTCTGGATAATAAATATGAATGGGCAGAAAAATAAAACCTTTCATGTTGTAAGTGTCTGAATTGAATTAGGAAAAAAATCTAAATTATCCTTTAAAGCAATAAGAACTTAGAAAACTTGGTTTTCTACCACCACAACCATATACAGTGTTTTAGGAGGAGAACTATGTTGTAGTCCAAGGGTAGTATAATTCCTTCCATTTGTTTTTCAGTGCTCTTCCTCATATTATTTGCAATTTTGTGGCTTTTTTGGCTGCCCTTCACCCTATTTACCTCAGTTTTCTCATCTGTAAAATGAGCTGGAGAAGAAAAATGGCAAACTCTTCCAGTATGTCTGGCAAGAAAGCCCTAAATGATGTGAAGAGTCAGGCACAATTAAAAAAACCACTGAACAACAAGATCATGTGTGTATGTTTATTTATTATGTGTATTATATGAATATTCAGTGGCCCTGAATGATTGGGCAGAAAAGATATATGATGATAAAGCTCAAACACTAGTTTTGGGCTTAGTTGACTGAGAAATTATTAATACCATATACAGAATGGAAAATAGGAAAAAGAACTGATTAGGGGAAGAGAAAAAGTTAGAATAAAGATGAAGTATGATTATCAAACATGATTTCTATTAACAAATTCTATTGATTTATATGGTGACAAATGATGCTACTCGTAAAAACCTACAAATCTTTCTGCCAGGGATTATAAGGTCATGGGCAAATGAGAGAAGATTTTAGTTGTTTTTCTTCTTTGAACTTCAAGAGAGATACTGGTTTGAAAAGTACTCAGATGGTTAAGAAAATTTGCGTTTATAGATGATTGGTTAGCATATAGGAATATTATATCTTTGGCCAAAGATGAAGCACATCTAACAATAAGAAGCAAAAAATATTTTTTTCTAGAAATGAAGTGTATATAGATGTATAGTATACAATATATGTTGTCATTTTTGTTTAAGAAGTGTACATTGTTGATATTATTTCACACCTATTTAATATACCTATTATAAATATTGTAAATATTTGGATAACCTAGAATTTTTTTTCTTTAGAAGTTGTGGTGTTCCATAAGTCCTTGCTTTACTTCTACATTATTTCCCCCAAAATCCTAATGTACTTTTAAGCTATTAACACTTAATAACATCACCAGAAAAATATTGTTATTAAAAGGATGGTGTTTTGGTTTAGAGAATAACTTGTAATATTTGAAAGCTGTAGGCAGTTTCTTAAATTCATTCTCTTCTGTTCTCTTTAGTTATAGGTCTAACTTGTTGTTCTGCAATGTTTGGCCAACACACATACAAACTCTTTCACTCAGATGGGTTAACATCCCAATCATATATTATAGCCTGTACATCTGGCATTCTTTATACATTCATATTTTCCAGTGCAGATTGTCAAGCCAGATAGTTGAATGGTTGTGATTCTCTGTTGTGTTCTGGGATCTGTAGTTCTGTAATCAGCAAACAAGACCATCTAAAGAACTTCACCATCCCTAAGGAATCCCCTTTTCACTGGAACTCTTTGTTTGATGTCTCCCTTGACATTAAATTTTTTGATAGTTTTAATTGTTATGAAGGATTTTTACTTGAAGTTTAGCTTAAATTTATCTCTTTGCAACTTCCACATATTATTACTAATTTTGCCCCTTGGGGCCAAGCAGACCAATTTTGTTTTCTCTTTTATGTGACAAATCCTTGATACTTGAAAAAGGCCATCACATCTCTCTCCCCAAGAGTTCTCTTCTCCAAGCTAAATACACCCAGTTCCTTCAATGAATGATGCTTGTGTATAGTAGAGACATTCACCATAATGGTTTCCATTCCCTGGCTATACCCCAACTTATCAATATCTTTCCAAAAATATGGTAACCAGAATTCTGCAGTTTTCCAGATGTGACCTGACCAGAATAGAATATATTAGAATCATCAATCCTAGGATACCGTGTTTTTCTTAATGAAGCTCAAGATCATTGTTTGGGAATGTAAAGATTTGAGGCAAAGAAACCTATTAGAAGGATATTGCAGTCTAGCTATCAGGCAATAATTAACTTTGTTGGCCCTCACTTTGAGTTTTGGAGTTCATCAAAACCTCAAGATTTCTTTCCAGTAAACTACTGTCTCACTATCCCTCCCCATTCTTGTAGTTATCATTTGCTCTTTTAACCCATATATTTCTATTTATTTACATTTTTCAGCATAGGGACAAAATTTTTTCATCCTTTAATGTAACTTTAAGAGGAAATAGATATAACTGAAGAGCAGTAAGGCTATTAGAATGCAAGTTTTCCAAACAGATGAAAATGGTTTTGGTTCACAGAATTTTGAATCTATGTGCAAGGTTGAAATCAGTGTTGTTTTTTATTTTAAAACAATAGTTTGACTTGCACTTATACAAATATACATATTTACATACACACACAAAGAAAAAGAGGGAGGGAAGGAGGAAGCAGTGGGTGGCACACACACATTGTTGTCAGAGACATTGCTACCTAAAGTAGCATATAATTAATGGCATAAGCCACGTGCTTTTTGCTTTGTTCAAATAGCTTGGAACTTTGCCTCTGGGAGATTGCAGAGTTTTTTCGCTAAATTTATCAATTAAGCTTAGCCACATATATCTGACAGCTACCAGTTAAATGTGTTTTCAGTGTTCCTTTAGTGAGGCAGGAATAAGGCTATTTCAATCATTTTGTTGCTTATTTTAGGCTATGTGAACACTTATACAAAATCCTGGGTCACAGAGAATCGAGGGATCAATAAGTTAACTGGATCTTGTTCTGTATGTGACAAATCTCTGATTCAGGAACTCGGCCATTTTAATGGCATACTCCTTGTGTAGGAGAATTGTACATGGTTTATTTCTACTCCTGGAATAAACCATGTACAGACGGAGTCTGTAGGTGGACCTGTTCTCAACAATGATATTGATGTACTTTAATGCTAATTTTTCCAGTATTTTTGTTCATCTGTTTGGGTTGTTAAGGGAAGTAATTTAATTATTGTCTTTCTATTAATCAAAATTCAGCCTCTCTCTCTGAATGATGAACTGTTTTTTAAAAATAATTTTAAATCAATCAATCAATAAACATTTTAAATGTCTACCATGTGTCAAGTATTGTACACATTCAGGGGACTACCCCCCTAATCAAGAAAAGGGCAAAAACATAGTCTAGTGACCTTAAGGAACTCAGTTTCAGTAGTGAAGACAACATATTAAAACACACACACACACACAAAGTTAGTTGATCAAATAAGCATGTATTAAGTGCCTACTATGTTCCATCCACTGTTCTGAGATTACAAAAAAAAAAAAAAAAATGGCAAAAGACAGTCCTTGCCTAAAAGAACTCACTATCTAATAGGGGAGGCAACAAGCAAACAATTATGTGTAAACAAGCTATATACAGTATAAATTGGAAATAATTAACTAGATTAAGAGGGATTGGAAAAGACTATCTGTAGAAAAGTAGCATTTTAATGAGACTTTAAGGAAGCCAGGAAGTAGATATGAGGAAAGGAGATCTTTTCAGCCGTGGAGGATAGCCAGAGAACATGTTCAGAGGTGAGAGATGAAAAAAAAGAATGGATGATGGAAGTGTTTTGTTGATGGAACAGCTGAAAGGCCAGTCTTTATTAAAGAGAATATAGTACAGAGAATAAGATATAAGAATTTTGGAAATATAGGGGGTGGGGTAAGGACTGTGTTATGAAGGGCTTTGAATTTCAGATAGAATGCTAAACATTCATGATATATACAATATAAATAGCTGTAAATATAAATATAAATAAGTAATATCAGAGAAAAGTCATTAGCAGGAGCAGGGGGAGGGAGAGAGGACATGTGATTTGCGCTGTCTTGAAAGAAGCCGGGAGGTGGCAGCAGGGAGCAGAAAGCATTCTAGAAATAGGATATAGCCAGTGAAAAACATAAAACTGAAAGGTGGAAGGTCGTGTGTAAAGAACAGACTATATGGAAGGGAGGAAAGCATAGGATTGGAAAGAAGGAAGAGGCCAAATTCTGGAGGGCTTAAAAATCAAATAGAGCATTTGATATTTTATCTTGGAAGTAACAAGGAACTATTGGAGTTTATTGATCAGATAAGTGAGGTGGTTAGTTCTGCTGAGTGGAGGATGGGTTATAGTGAGAGGAGGATTAAGGCAAGGAGACCGGTTAGAAAGACATTTCAGTAACCGAAGCCTGAGATGATGAGGACTTGCCTGGGAGTGGAGAGAAGGGGAACATATATGAGAGATGTGATGTAGAAATGGCAAGACTCATTGAACACGTGAGCTGAGAGTGAAGATGACAACAAGGTTGTGAGCCTGGGTGAATGGGGGATTATAATGGTAAACCCAAGAGTAATATGAAATTTAAGAAAGAGAAGGAGATTTGAAGAGAAAGACCTGATGAACATTATCTAGTATCATGATAAAGTAAAAACAACACTGGACTGTCCTAAGCCCAGCTCTGCCATCAGTGACTGGCAAAGTCACTTAACCTTGCTGGGCTCAATTTCTTTAGTAAAATCAGCAAACTGGATCTCAGCAACATGCAAGACATTTTTGTTTATGAAATAATATGATTCTGTTTAAGGGCAGCAAGGTGGCCACACAAGATGGGCCTGGAATCAGGAATACCCGAGTTTAAATCTAGCTTCAGATACTTATATGACTTTGGGGAAGTCAATTAACGCTGTTTGTCTCAATTTATTCTTCTATAAAATGAGCTGGAGAAGAAAATAGCAAACCATTCCAGTACCTTTGCCAAGAAAATCCCAAACGGTCATGAAAAGTCGGAAGTCACTGAAACTACTGAACAATAACAAATGATTCTATTTTCAAGAGGAGCCAGAAATTACAGGTGTAATTATTTTAAGTAAAAATGTTTTCTTTTGCTCCCCATAAATTAACACTTAATGCACTTTTTTTGGCTGCACATCTCAATGCAATGTATTAATAGAAAGTACCACTTTGCTTGACTAACTCTGGATAAGTTGCATCATTAAGGACTGCATCTGTCTTATTAATAAATTTGTGTAAATAATAAATATGCAAAGTTACTGCATCTCTTCAGAGGATTTTTAATGACAAATTAACCATCAAAGATAAAATAAAATTTACCCCACCACAATTTCAGAGTATTGTCACAGTTACCATCCATTCTTTTGGATGGGAGGGACTTGTTGGTTCTGTATGCAGACCTGTTCTCACTTTCTCTTATACAAAGAATAAGGGCTGATACAATCTTCTCTGTTAATAGCATCACAGTGTCATGGAAATAGCACTGGAGGTGGAGTCTGGAGACCTCAATTTCAATCCCATCTCCAACATGTATATGTCTGATATATAATTACTACTGGGGAAAAAAAGAAATCCAGTTTTCTCTGTAAAAACGGGGGTGTCATTTATATTATTTCATAGTTTTATTGTGAAGAAAATACTTTATAAAGTGCTATATAAAAGTAAAACATTAATGTCATCATTATCATAGTAGCAGTGGAAGGTAGATGGCAGTGACCTGTTTTGTATCCTAGTTTGAAATCTGCATTTGAAAATCATCTTATTTCATATTCCATGGGAGAAACTCTAGGAAGTGGATGCAAGAAAGGGCAGTTAAGAGCAAGTAAGGTTAAGTCTTTTCTCTGTGGCTAAGGGGAGAAAATATAAAGAAGAGAATCAGAGACAGAAGTGAAAATAGAATAAGAGAGATTGGTTTGGATATCATCCTGACCACAACTAGAAAAATGCACAATGACATTTGATAGTCCCTTTCATTCCTCTCATTAGATAAAAGGTTTTGTTTGTAGGCTCAGAAAATTATAAGGCATAATTATAGAGGCTGTATTGTAAGGTGGACAATGTTGGACATGCAGTCAGAAGATATCAGGGTTTATAATCCACCTTTAACTCTTACTGGTTAGTTAGTCATTTTCAGTCATGTCCAACTCTACATGACTCCACTGAAATTTTCTTGGCAAAGATACTAGAGGGGTTTAGCACTTTCTTTCCAGCTTATTTTATAGATGAGTAAACTGAAGCAAATAGAGTGAAGTGACTTGCTCAGGGTTAAGTGTCTGAAGCCATATTTGAACTCCAGAAGAGTCTTCCTGATTGCAGACATGGCACTCTATCCACTGTGCCATCTAGCTCCCTACCAGGTGTGTGGTTGTGGGCAAATTATCCTCTCTGGATTTCAGTTTCCTTTAACTTTAAAGTAGAGCTTTAAAATAGAGTAACTCCTTCTCAGCCTGTTGTGAGGATTAATAGATATAAAAGTACTTTGTAAAAAAACCAATAAAAAATGACCTTTTAAGAGCAAGAATTATTTTGTTTCTGTCTTTACATCTCCTGCACTGAACACAATAGTTTAAAAATTAAAGCATTTATTAAAGCCCTTTGCTACAGTGCTAGGTGCTAATAATACAAAGACAAAAAATTACAGTCTCTGCCTCAGGGTGCTTATGCTCTATGGGAGAGACAGCATAATATGTGTATTTGTGTTTGAGCTAAGCTTTGAAGGGAACCAGGGATCCTACAAGGTGGAAGTGAGGAAGGAATATATTCACATTCAAGACCTCAGAACAGACTATAGTGGGGGTTTGATGGAGTGTAGAGTGTGAAGAACAGTACCAAAGAGTCCATAGCTAAATAGGTAAGAAGGGGTAGATTGTACAAAGACTTAATTGCCAAAGAAAAGATTTTATGTTTTATCCTGGAGGAAATAAAGATCCTAGAGTTTTAATTGAGTATGAGAATGACCCAGTAAGAAGTGCTTTAGTTAAATCCCATTGGCAGCTATGTGGAGGATGAATTGGAGAAGAGAGAGCCTGGAGGTAGAGAGACTAATTGGGAGGCTCTTGCAGTAGATGGGGAGAAGATATGAGAGCCAACCTGAAATGGGATAGGCAGAGAGATTGTTAATGTAGAAATGACCAGATTTCCTAACTGATTAGATATATGGCATAAGAATGAGCAGTCAAGGATGACTCAAGGTTTTGAATTTAAGTGGGTGAAAGGATGATGGTATCCTCAAGAAGAATTGGAAAATTTAGAAGTAGTATTGATCGGAAATGGGCAGTGGGGGGAGGACAGTGGGAATAATAATGATAATAACAATTATAATAAATTGATACTGATAGCTAGCATTTATTTTACACTTTGAAGTCTGTAAGACTCTTTATAAATATCTCATTTTATCTTCACAACAAGCTCGAGAGGTAGGTGCTATTATTTATCTCCATTTTACAGATGAGGAAACTGAAACAGATGTTTAGTGTCTTGAGGTCAAATTTGAACTCAGGTCTTCCTCCGGTTTCAATCCTCTCTCCACTTTAAAAAAAAAAAAAAAAAGCAGTTAAGTGCTCTGTTTTGGACATGTTGAGCTTGCTTAGGAGACGTTCAGTTTGAAATCACCAATAATCTATCAGGAATATAGGACTTGAATTTGAGAGATTAGTATTGAATATATAGCTCTGGTAGTCCTTTGCAGTTAAAATATCGGAAGCTGATTAAGTACTGACAGATTACAGAGGACAAAGAAAAGGCCCAGAACAGTGCTAAAATCACAAAGAGGATTTATGAGTTGTGACATGGATAAGATTTTGCATCTAGTAGTCATTTAGTCATGATAGTTTCAAATAATGTATTTTCTGTCTTTTGCTAATTTCCAAGTTTGTGAAACTGTGGAGCAAATGATGTTTCACTTTACTAATGTGGTCCCAACTACCATTTCAAAGTGCTTGTCTTACCCTGAAAGGTACTTGGCCTCTCAAGGCTTTCTGCAAGCTTAATAGGGAATTCTTATGAGCTAAAAAGGCTTTCTGGACTCTACTAGTGACATAGGATAAGATGTGGGAGAAAGATTTCGGGCAGAGTGACCTTCCTAGAGCTCCCTTAAATCACTACCCTTAATGCTTAACCACTAAGGTCAGACTTGATAAAGAGTTTCATCATTTGCTATTCAGATAGCTTTGGGAAATGACTCATTACTTTCCCTACTGGGGTTTTCTTTCTTAACACCACAGTGCTATTTTTGCATAATCAGAATGTTTTGTCAGTTACCTAAAGGAGTGAATTTTTTTATTAAGAGAATTTTGCAGAGTATATCAGACCAAATTTTCTATACCCATAAAGACATTTTAGTTTAGTTAGTTAGAAAAGAATACAGATGTGCCCAAAATTATGGGTTTAATCTCTGGACAAACCATTTTTAATCAGAGACTCTTTGGATCTGAGAACATTTTATCTCATCTAATTATTTGATTTTACAATCTGTATAATGAAGATGGGCATGGCCAGAAAGAAGTAATTTTTTAAAAATCTGAGAGTTTGAACTGCAATTTCAATTCAAGTAAATGATACGATAGCATCCAAAAAAGATGTCTTCTTGATTACATTGAGAGGTATTGGGTACAGAATTAGGGAAGTGGTAGATTTGCTAGAGTCCTGCTTTGTCAGACCACAGGTGGTGTGTTCTTTTAGTTCCAGAAGGCAGTTTAGGAAAAAGCATTTATGAGAGAAACAATCAAAAGATACAACAGTACTTACTGTCAATGGAATTATCTTCACATAATGTTTTTGATCATTTCAAGTCATGTCTATTCTTCATAACCCCTTTTGGAATTTTCTTGGCAAAAATACTTAAGTGTTTTGCCATTTCCTTCTCCAGCTCATTTTACAGATGAGGAAACTGGGTCAAACAACAGTTAAGTGACTTTCTCAGAGTCCCACATTAAACTAAGGTTTTCCTGACTATGTTCTATCCATTGTATTACCTAATTGCCTCTATATCACCTATATAAAACAAACCCATCTAATAAATTTGCACATTTAAAATTTGTTCCTATTAACAGTGATCATTAGCTATTTTTGCTAAATTGTAATACTTTTATATAGAACACTGACTTTGTGTAATGCCTAGTATTAAAATGCCTAGTTTAAAAAAAAGGTAAGAAATATCATTTAAAAAATTAGGATCATTTCCTCCATTTAGGTTAAATTACATGTATGATATACTTGCAAAAATATAGTTTGCAAAGTAATATTTGTTTCTATACCATAAAAATTTAGAAGGATTTTATGACTATAATGCTTGTCCAAGATTAAAATAGTTGTTTTACTTTAAAATAATTACTCTTTACCTTTAGATAAATATGGAACTACATAATTAATTACTCCCCCTTATTAGATATCTGGTCACTGATTTGACTGCTCTGAATCTCATTTCAGTTATATAGCTATCTGTCATGACTGTTTCATTAGAATCCACTTCCTTCTCTTAACATTCACACCTCTGTGATCCTCTGCAAACCTATCATGTGGTTTATTGCCTCTGCCATATTTTTTTCTTTCTGCTGTAGTCTTATAGCAAGTGTTCCTCTCAGTTCTAACTTCTCAAAATTTAATATTTAGTCACTGTGGCTTGGAACCAAAGGCACTATAATTATTTCTTAATCAATTTGCCTATAGGATATTTCTTTCACGTTTCTAAGAAAGAAAGGTTCTGGGTCCCTGGGGGAGATGAGAGAGGTTATAGCTTCTGTGTCTTTGTAAGGATAGCTCTGTTGTGAAGATGAGTCACTGTGTTGAATTCTAATCTCTTTGTGAAAGAATCCAAAGACTTCAAAGCAGTCTAGTATCTGGAGATGTTTAAGATGGTTATACTTTTATAGTTTAGGGATTGACTAGGTTGGCTGTGCTTTCTGTCTTTGTACATAGGATTCCTAAAGTTAATAAACACTTGAAGTTTGATGCTTGTGGTAGAATCGGGATTGATACATACACCTGGTGTCTGTCGTCAGACATTCTGTTGCTTGGTTGGTGGCTGGTAAGTTCAGATATCTTTTCCTCGTTTCATTTTTACCCATGTGCTCATTAGCATGAGCTTTTTTAGTAATAGGCTAAATTTATCATTTTGATGTCTTGTCAGGCATAATGTAATTTCCATATTTAGAATTAAACCAATTTTTAGAAAATCTGTGAAACTAAATAACTAAAACATCAAAATATTCATTCTTTTAAAGATGTATTTGTTTCATATATTTGTGTTCTTAGATTTAAATTAGTTCCAAACTAGTAGTCAAGATTGCAAAGAAGTTTGGCATCCATAGAGTTTATATACTTACATTGTACATAGAACTTACTGAGTTCTCATTGAAGAACATATTGTTCTTTAAACATTATGAGGTTGAAAATTCACATTTGATTGTTCCATCAATTGTATATAACTAGCACTCTCACGTCTTGAGGGTTAAAAAACATGTAATAAAAATTGAAAGTTAGTTTCTATAGAAAACCCAGGTTTTCTTTAGATAAATATGGAACTACATAATTAACTACTCCCTCTTATTAGATATCTGGTCACTGATTTGACTGCTCTGAATCTCATTTCAGTTGTATAGCTATCTGTCATGACTGTTTCATTAGCATCCACTTTCTTCTCTTAATATTCACACCTCTGTGATCCTCTGAAAACCTATTGTGGTTTAGTGCCTCTGCCATATTATTTTAAATATACACACCCGAATCAGGTAATACGCATCTGTTTTTATTAAAAGGAACATATTTTCCCCCTATAATTTAACTTTTGATCCTACAGTGCTAGGAGAAATTAGAAAATTGCATTGTAATATTATAATTTGATGATATTCTAACTTTTAATTTCAAAATGTTCTTTAAATTGATAATAGATGGTAAATTAGCTCATCAAAATGTAAGTTTTAAGGAGCCACCAGTTTCTTTTTGATGTTAAGTGTAATAATAAAATATTTGGGGTTATAATTTTGTTCCTTCTGCAGTCTAGAAAAGCAGTTATAGTCCTCATTTGATTTTTATGAATTTTTAAAGCATTCATTTGCATTTTTCTACAAAATATTTAAGCGTCTTTTTGTTATAATTTAACAGGCCCATCCTTAAAATCTGAAACTGTTGGAATTACATGTTTTGACTTCTATAGTGTCTCATAACCACTAACATATATTTCTTTGACCCCTGATTTTTCTGTGTTTACAAACTCGTCATTTCACAGATGAACAGAAGATTCCTTAGCACAAGAGATTTGGGTTGTTTGTTTTTTTGATATTTTGTATGTCAAAGACTCTTTTGACAGTGTGATTTTTTAAATACATAAAATGTGTACAATTACAAAGGAAAGCAATTATATTAAAATACTACTTATTCAAGATATTTTGAAAAGAAGTTCATGAATTCCCAAGGTGAAAACTCTTGCCTTAACAAATGTGAAACATAATTTAATATTGGACAGTATATTTTGGATATTAAATAGTAAAAATAGTTTTATTGATAATTAAAATAATTTTATTCTTTTGTGTGTGTGAGGCAATTGGGGTTAAGTGACTTGCCCAGGGTCACACAGCTAGGAAGTGGTAAATGTCTGAGGCCAGATTTGAACTCAGGTCCTCCTGACTTCAGGACTGGTACTCTATCCACTGTGCCACCTAGATGCCCCTAAAATAATTTTATTCTTATGAAAATTAAGTGCATTTTAACATCATATAGTTAGAAAATTATGTATCTCTTTTAGTTATTGTCAAACTCTTCCCTGACCCCTCCCCAAAAATCCCAACCAAAATCAAATTTCATCTTATTAACATTATTTTCAAAGATAACTAATATTTTTGCCTATAAAATTTCATCTCATTCAAGTCAAACCCTTTTTTTCCAAACTGGCAATATCTTTTTGAGTCCTTGGCTTCATTATTTAATATTTTAACTTTCATTTACAGGTTTCTTCTATGTATTTCTTTACCTCAGTTACTGACAAAAATGTTTTTAGAGCTAAGGACAAATTTATGAGACCCACTATTCCATGTCTTCAGATCAGTCTTAACTCAATAATGGCTATTCTATAGATTCTATCATTCAACCAATTATGTAAATACACCTAATTGTATTCTTTACCCATTTTTCTCTATCTTGCTCATAAAGAGAACATAGCCTTTGCTGAAACATTTCCTTGTCTAACCAGTCTAGTAAAATTGTCACAAAAGAAGACAGCTTTACTTTTCCAAATGTTCCTAGGTGATCCTTTCCATAATGTATTTTAGAATTTTTCCAGGAACAAAGCCAACTCATCAGCCAGTCATTTACACACTCCAATCTCTTCTGTCTTTCAGAAATTAAGGTAATAGTCTGCAATTCAATGTCCATTTTCCTTAACCTTTGAAAGATTGTGATAGTGATTCAGCAATCACTATCCATGGTACTTCTTGTGGGGTCCATCACTTAAGAAACATCAACATATTTTTTCCACCATCTCCTTACTTTTCCCAGGTTGCAACTTCTTATTAATTATTTTTTGTTATATCTTACTCAGTCTGAAAATCATTCTTCAAAAACCCAGGAGCAAAATAAATAGAGTTCTGCTGTTCATTCAATAAACATTTATTAAGTACCTACTTCAATGGAGTTCACAGAAATAGTGTGGAGTTTCCTTAAGAACGCTGGAAATAGTTTGAAACACATTTGGGATTTCATCTCCAAGGTCTCTAATTTTCCACTAATATGCTTAGATTTCCCAGGCCAAAGAACACTATGAAAGAAGATCAATAAGCATTGGACTATTTTGTGTCATTTTATGTTACCATTATCAAAATAGCTACAAACTGGATGGGGAAGAGAATTAAGCATTTATCAAACACATTGTGTGCCAGGCATTGTATTAACCACTTTACAAATATTATTTGATATTTACAATATTTACAATTGCAAATGTTATTTTTATTTGGAAAACAAGATTTTTTTTATTCCAGTTCCTGTCCTGAGCATGCTTTATAAGAACATGGTATCTTTGAAATTCATATTCAAACCCTAACATTTAAAGGAGAGTCTAAAACTCATAGCAGAAAAAAGTCTAGAACTTTGTTAGAACATGTGTTAGAATCCAAGAGAAAGTCTAGTATTACAAATTTATAATTCTTTTAGAAGAGGGTTAGGGAGGCCTGGGTTAAGTTAATAAATAGCAGTTTCTATTAATGAATAAAGAATTCAGCCCTGTGTTGACCTTATCTTTATAACATCTAATTTGACATTTAATTAGTCACTAAAAATTTAGTGATTCACAAATTATTCCTTAGTTAACCTTTATTAAGAAATATGTAGCAAATTAGGGGGAAACTCGAACATTTCTTTTCCCTATTAAAGTATTAGATTGCTTTTTATGTGATTTTTTAAAAGTTTGTAAAACTCTTACAATAGTTGTTCTATATACTACTGATATTGAAGACCTCAGCTTAAAAAGGTCTAGGTCTCCCATTTCATCCAGAGCCATCTCTGTGGTCCTGATCCATCTGTCCACTGAACCCCAATGGCTCTGGAGGGGAAAGTGAGGTAGGTGACTTTGCACAGCCCTCCCTCCCTCAAATCCAATTCACTTGCATGCCAGGGCATTATCTCCCTAATGTTGGTCTTCTTCCAGAATGAAGGACAAACAACAACAACATTCATATAAAAATTTAAGTTTTATGCCTCTGGCATAGATGCTTGAATTTTCCTTTTAGATGATAATGAAGCATTTCCTTAATGAAGAATCTCATAGCAATTATTGAGAATCATTCTTTTTGTGTACTATAGCTGAATGAATTAGCTTAGAAAGCTAATCATTAGAATTACTAATCATTGATCGTGATTAGAATGAAAAGATTATAAATTGCTATGTATTCTTAAAGTCTTAAGGTTTTCTAGCTGGAAGGGACTTCAACAGTCATCTCATTTAATCTCCCTTCTCCTCCCTGGCCCATCATCATTTTATAATCTAGAAACCAGAATGAGATGAGATGAAAGAATGGCTAAGTGACTTACTCAAGGTCACAGAGTTAATTAACAACTGTAATTCATATAATATTGAAAGTTAACAAGAGGTTTTGTGTTTCCATAGTAATGTTGAATTTTTAAAGTAATTATTGAGAATTCTGCTTCCATTCTGTCTTTAATGTATCGCTAAACAAGTGCCAAAATACTCTTCTTTTAAAAATTTCTTTCTACTAAAAAATATATTTTTTTCCTCCCACTCTTACCCTGTTGGGAAGGGGGGAAAAAAGAAAGAAAACCAAATTCCTTGTAACATTGGCCATGTTCCTCCCCCTCCCAAAAAAGGATATCTCTCAGTATCTTGAGTCTATCACCTTTCTGTCAGAAAATTAGTAACATACTTCATCATCAATCACTGTTAGTGTTATATACCATAGAAAAAGGAAAAGGTCCTATATGTACAAAACTTTATCAGCTCTTTTTTCTGGTAGCAAAAAACTGCCAAGCAACTGGAAAGCAAGAAGATGACCATCGCTGAGGGAATAGGTAAACCATTTAGGGTCTGAATGTAATAAAATACTAATAATCCATAAGAAATGAGGAAATCAATGATTTCAGTGACATATAGAAAGACATATATGAACTGATGCAAAATAATCTTCCTAAGTAAGGCACAAGTCTGACCCGGCTTTAAAAATCTTGAGAAGCTCCCTATTGCCTCAAGAATAAAACATAGATTCCATAGCTTTGCATTATGGAAACTTCTACAATGTGACTCAAGTCTACCCTTCAATATTTATTATGTATTAATTTCTTTCACATATTCTATATTCTAGTCAAGATGATCTACCAGTTTGGTCCTTAATCTGAAATTCCATCTCTATCTCTTCACCTTCACACAAGCAGTCCTCATTCCTGGAATACAGTCTCTCCTCACTTTTGCTACTCTTAGAATCTTTAATCTTAGATTTTTCTCAGATTTCAATCTTTTCTCCTCCTCAAATTACTGTGTATATATGTACAGGTAGACTCTAAGTTCCTTAAAGGAAGAGACTTTCATTTTTACTTTTGTACCCAGGGGATGCCTAGTTCAGTGTCTGTTTAATAAAAGTTAGATTCTGAATTGAATCTTGAATGGCTTGAATCTATGGTAGATGATCTCATCTGATTTTGTTGTTGTTGTTAGGGGAACATCCAAATTCATGCATTTCTTCCAAGCAAAAATTGTTATTGTTCATTTGCATATGAAAGATGGCATTACTCAGAAATGATTGAAAATTTGAGTTTTGACATATGAATCATCTTCTTTAACTGTATTTCATTCCTCCCAGGTGAATTGGCACATAGATTCATCTCGGGATGCCATTAGTGAAGAGAAATATTGACCCCAGGCACCTGTGCCATACAGCACTGCCCAGAGGCATTAAGAATGAACTGGAATGTGTAACCAATATCTCCTTGGCAAATATAATTAGACAACTAAGTAGTCTGAGTAAGTATCTTTGATTGTCAATGCACCTAATTTCAAAATAAAACAGCATTTTTTGGAAAATAATTCTCTATGAGTTTGGTTTGGTTTGGCTTTTTTAGGAGGGGAGAAGGGGAACAGAACAGATATTGAAAATAGTTTGGCATAGTTAAGTAAAACCAAATAAAATTAACAAGTGTTTTTGAGATTCTTACAAAGTATTACATATTCTAAACCAGAAGAGCTTCAGTGGGTTGTCAGATGAGTCAGAAAATTGTTATTTAGCCTCCCACTCTTCAAATTTTTCTTTTAATCTTTTGAGTTTTAAAGACTTTTCATATAGACCAATTCTAAGATCAAATAAATATGTATAGGCATAATATATTGTTTCTTTTGTATATTAAATACTTTAGAGCAAAACAACAGACTGGAATGGCTAATTGATCTACTCTCAAAATACCCTCATATATGTGTCTATGTAGGAGAGATGATTATAACTACATGTTGGGAGCTCTGTAGGTCCTATTCACCAGAATTACATACCAGGATGAGAAACATTGGTTTATATTAAGTAACCAATGCCCAAATATTCTTAAGGTTTGCTATTTAAAAAGATATATTATGATTACACCTCAAATAACGTTCCTGGAGCATCTGAAACTCAACATGTCCAAAACAGTACTCACTGCCTTTCTCCCTAATTCTACCATGCACTCAATTTGAATTTCCTTATTTCTGTGAAATCATCCAGCTTCACAACCTTGTTGATATCCTCCACTGCTTAATCCCATTCACTTCTTATATCCCATCAGTTGTCAGGACTTATTGTTTCAGTCTTTCATACATCTTTTCTTTACCCATATAGTTGCCAAACCTAGTTCAGGCTCCCATCACCTCTCACCTAGAATAACTTTTTAATGGTTCCTCCTGTTTCAGGTCCCTTTCCATTCCAATCTATTCTGTACCCCAGGGATATTAAAAACTCAAATAGAAATGTTCAGAAAACCAAAAAATAATATTATCTATGACCATTGCATTTTTATTTTGTTAACCACTTACCAATGATATTTTCATCTGATTTGGGCTATACTGAGAGTTTGATACCTCTAAAGTCTGCTCAACTATGATAGTGATTTTCCAGGTCTGCTCATTCCCTTCACAATAAACTCTAGTGGCTCTCTTTCACTTTTTGGATCATATATGAACTTATTGCCTTCTAATCTAGTTCTATCTTACCCTTCTAATTTTATTATATAATATTTCCTTTTATGTTCTCTATGGTCCAGCCATACTGACCTTTGTGTATGTCCTCCCGTATGACATTCATCTCCTGTCTCCATGCCTTTATATTGATTATTCTTCATACTTTGAATGTTCTTTCTCTTCACCTTTGACTCCTGGAATCAAGATTCCTTTAAAAATCAACTGAGTATCTCCTTCTTCTTGAGACCTTTCCTGGTAATCCTAAATGGGAGTGCATTCTCTTCCTTGCCCCCCACAGCTACTTTGTACTTAGTATTAATGTTGTACCTGGTTCATAGTGCTTACTAAGTGCATGTTGGTGACTGACTTATATCTGCTTTGCATATATGCCTGTATAGAAACATTTTTGTCTCCTTCCCTCTTCTTCCTTCTCTTCCCCCCATGTAAGTTCCTTGAGAGTAGGGGATATTTTACTTTTGTCTTTGTACTCTTATGTTTAGCCTAATATTTGGCAAGTAATAAGTATTTGATGAGTACTTGTTGATTAAATAATTGAAAAACTATTAAAATAGATTGAAAGGTTAGTTTTGTTTTTTTTAAATCAAGGTTTATTTCTCAGCAGTTGTCTATCTAAAATATTTTCTTGAAAAAACAAAAGCCTTTTTTTTTAATCTAGTATTTCTTTAGAGAACTTTCATTATTGCTGGCAAACTAAAAGGCAGTAATTGAATCAAAAGATATATTTTCTGTTAAAGAAAAGAAGCAGGCTTCTTAGAAGATAAAGGGACTGATGCTAGAAAGATGTTTTTCCTAAATAAAGAATTAACTTAAACTTGGAACAACAGAATACATAAAAACAACTAGAATAAATGCTTTTCTATAAGTATAAAAAGAATGTTATCATATTGAAATTAAGATTTGGTTAGAGCTATTAGTGTTCTTTACTCAAAAAACACATTTTTGTCTTTTTATTGGTTTTTTTAGGCAGTTAATGTAAACAGATAGAAAATTAATAGCTTTTCTATTTAAATCCTTGTAACAAGTAGAGTTCAAATTAGAAATGAAGGTCTTTCTTTACCCTGGAGAAGCTCAGGATCAAAATCCTTTCTTACCTGTTTCTTTTTTGGAAGTTCTTGGCAGCTTACAGCCCCATCTGGTGAGTTTATGATGAAAGTGGAATTTATTAATTTTAATTTCTGAAATGTTTTTGCATTTTAATTTTTATCTATAATATACTACATTTTTCATTATAGAATTTCAAAACTTTTTGCTATGGAGTATTGACAGAAATAAAATCCTGGGAGGCCCAGGGTCCAATAATATTCTTAATATAGTGAGTCCCCAATCTTAGACATAATAAAAAGTTTTACTAGTAGTTTCCATCTTCTTCTTATCTCCACTTTATATAGAAACTAAAGATCACTTTTTTTGGGGGGGCTAAAGTTGGTATTTATTTTCTTAATTAGTTTTCCTTTTTCTAATGTGCCATCACCTAAAATCATAATTCTGTTAGGTAGGTGGCTAAACTTTAATTGAACTCGAAGACATCCAGATTCGTAATAAAATAAAGTGGATGTGAGTAAGCCTTTCATATTACATACATTCTAACATAATTGTCTCATTCCCAGTTACCTCAGGCCTACCCATCCCATGTCCCCATCCAGCTTTGCCTGTCCTCTGGATGCTCCCATCCTATTATTAGCAGACTCTGCTTTGTATTAGACATCTTTTTTATGTTCTCTGTCTTCTTACAATCACAGAAACCTGGTTTCACCTAAAAGACACAGTATTTGTGGCCACTTTCTCTTTCATGCCTCCTGAATGAAACAGGAGAAGTAGGACATACTCTTTGTTGTTCATATATACTTTGCTGCCATCACCCAGCAAACTCTTTTCCTTTGAAATTCATTTGGTCCATATATGTGACTATATAAATCTTATCAGCATTTATCTGCCAGTCACCAGTTTATTATTTTTCCATTTTCAACATTTGATTCATAGTCTTCTGTCCTCCATCACATACTCTTTTAGGAGACTTTAATTTATCATATCTTTCAGTATGAGGACACCTCAAATATCTGTTCTCTTGAACTTCCAAGACCATCGTAATGTAGGAATTGTTAAACCCTCAATTTCATCTTCACCTACAAATATTCTGCCACCACAGTCCAGAACTTTAAAATTCTTCTTTGAAAAGAAGTGGATCCTCATGAATTGGGGAAGGACTGAACAAGATGTGGTATATGAAGGTAATGGAATATTATTGTTTTATAAAAAATGATGAACAAGTTGATTTTAGAAAGGCCTGGAAAGATTTACATGAACTGATGCTGAATGAAACCCATAGAAACAGGAATACATTGTACACAATAGCAGCAAGTATGTTTGATGATCAACTATGAAAGGTTTGGTTCTTCTCAGTGGTTTAGTGGTTCAGTGATCCAAAGCAATCCCAATAAACTTTGAACAGAAAATGCCATCTGTAACCAGAGGAAAAAACTATAAATCAACACATGCTATGTTTCACTTTTTTTTCCCTCTCTCCCATGATTTTTCCCATTTGCTCTGATTTTTCTCTCTCAATATAATTCATAAAACAATATGTATTAAAAATAAACTAAAAATAAAAAAAAACAAACCTGTGTAAGTCTTCTGATGATAGCATCCTGTTCTTCCTTTTCTTCTTGTACTCCAAACCTCCCAAATTTACTCTTTATCTTCACTGTAAACTCTGATTCCCCTGCTCTGGTCTCATTTTCTCTTTTTGAAATTTTGACCCTATACTTATAGATTATAACCAATCTAATTTTATCCTGTTTTCTATCCCACAACCCTCTTCTCTTTTGTTTTATCACATCTTAATACCATAGCTGTGCTCATCTCACTTAAAATTCCTGCCAGCAAATCAGTTAATCCCTTTTGACCTCAGTCTCATCTATAAGAAATGAGTAATTATACTGCCTTCCTCACAGAGGTAGAATGAGGGCCAAATGAGATAATGTTTTTAAAGCAAACTATATGTAATCCTTTACTCTTCACTCCCTCTTATCCACCATATCCAATCAGCTGCCAAGATTTGTCAATTCCATCTCCATAACATCTCCTGGATATTCTTCCTTCCCTCCTCTGAAACTCCCATCACCCTGCTTCAGGCTCAGATTGTCTCCTCTCTGGACTATTTCAATAGTCCTTGGGTTGGTATCCCTGCCTCAAATTTCCCCCCCCCCCCCGAAGTACATACTTTATTCATCCATCAAATTCATCCTAAAACACAAGACTGACCAACCCCTTTTCTCCCCAACCCCATTTTATAAACTCTAGTGGTTTCTTATTAAATACAAGATCAAATATAAAATCTTCTGATCTTTAGGCTATTCATGAGCTCTATAGCATCTTGATCATGACTTCCAACTCAAGGACATTATTATGTCTATCCTCCTGCTTGGAATTCTTTCCCTTTTCATCTCATGTCTCTTTGCCCACAATTTCCCTCAGGTCAACGCCTAAATTATATATTTTTTAACATGTTTAACATATATTGGATTACTTGCCATCTAGGGGAGGGGATTGGGGAAGGGTGAGAAAAATTTGGAATACAAGGTTTTGCAAGGGTTAATGTTGAAAAATTATCCATGCATATATTTTGAAAATAAAAAGCTTTAATAAAAAATTAAAATTAAAAATACAGTGACATGTAACTGGGGAAAATACTAAATAACTTTTTTAAAATAAAAGAGATAAATGTAAAAAATTAATACAGAGGGGAAAAAAAGAAAAAGAAAAAGAGTATTCCCAATAATGTGGGAAAGCTAAACAAATGTGTAATGGAAATAAAATGGAAAAGAAAGAATACTACTTTATAAGAAATGAAGATCTTCATATTAACATTTCTTATAATGAGATAATTTTCCATGACACTCATACCACAGTTTGTTGGCATTTCTGTTATATTAGGAATTCACCTTTTTCCTAGTTTGGGTTTTGTTTTGTTGTTTTTGCTAATATACAATGTTGCTATGAATTTTTGTGAACTTATACAAAACATAGAAAGCAAAAACAACAAAAGAACAGTAAATATAGTGGCAACCATAATGTGAATGAAAACATCAAAACAAAATGCAGATGAATCAGTTTAATGGGGTGACTCATCTGGGCCCCAAAGAATAGTTGGATAAATCCTTCCTTTTGGTAAGAAAAGTGAGAGACTAACATGAATAACTTATATTTGTGTGGCATTTTAAGGTTTGCAAAATACTTTACAAATAATAAATATCTAATTTAATCCTCACAACAACCCTGAGAGGTAGGTACCAATCTAATATTTGTTTTTATAGGATTTGAGTTCAGGCCTTCCTGAATCCAGGCCCAGCCCTCTATCCACTGAGTCACCTATCTGCTGAGTTAAGCTCTTTATAAATGTGAGCTCTTATTATTATAGACAATAATTGCAGGAATTATTATTTTGGGCTCAAATTACTGAACTCTGCTCAATCTTACTGACTTCATCTGTAAATTAGAACTAATGATGTTTGAATACCCTCTTCACTGAATTATTGTAAATTAAGTGCTTTGTAACCATTAATGCACTATCTGAAAGTGAGCTATACAAAAAGATAAAAATTTTGTCTTTATTATTGTCTTTCATTTGTTGAACAAGTATTTATGCAATACTGGTGGGTTTTTATAAGGATAAAAACCATGACATTTTTCCATTTGAAAAACCTTCTTGTTCTCTTAGGAATAATTAATTAGAAAATTAAAGGAAGTTTGGAAACAAGCTTTTCAAACCGTGAAATGCTCTGTAAACATGTGTTCTTCATGTATGTATGTGCGTATATATATATATATATATATGTGTGTGTGTGTGTGTGTGTGTGTGTGTGTGTTTTTAAAAACTATCCCACCACAACAGTTAGGTGAGCTGATTCCCCAGTTTCTGTGTTTCTCTCTTTGCCATATGGATAATGGCAGTAGATGACATTTATAAGGGGCTTTGAGGTTTGCAACCTCTTTTACATGAATTATCTCATTTGAGTTCATAACAACCCAATGAGATAGAGACAGATATTTTTATTCAAATTTTACAGATGAGGAAGCCCAAGATTTCATACAGATAAATTGTTCAGTTATATATAGCCAGTGTCAGAAACAGAATACAAATTTGGCTCTTGCCTGGCATTGTCTTACTTCTTGGAAGCGTTATAAATTTAAAAGATGAGGATTTTCTGGAGAACAGAGGAGGAAAGGACTCCAGCCCTTAATTTTATTGATATAATAAACATCTGGTGAAAAACTCGTAACAAGGGAGATGAGCATCTGTTTTGTAATTTATTCTTATAAAGTTACCTGGGGGCATCGAGGGATTTCTTGAATTGCCCAGGGTCACATAATGTGTCAG
This sequence comes from Sarcophilus harrisii, assembly GCF_902635505.1. Taxonomy (NCBI): domain Eukaryota; kingdom Metazoa; phylum Chordata; class Mammalia; order Dasyuromorphia; family Dasyuridae; genus Sarcophilus; species Sarcophilus harrisii. Next base: position 191,565,001 of record NC_045429.1, read on the forward strand.
ACACTAATCCAGATTTTTTTTTTTTTAACTACAATTGTATCTTTTATAATTCCCTAGGTAACCAGGGAACAGAATATCTGCAGAAGCCCCAATTTTTGCCCAGATTTTGCCCCAGGGTTTCAGAGTAGGTATAACTAGCCTTAAGATAATTAAGGTGAATACAACTTGGAATCAAAACCTGAATTTACATTAGGCCTCAGATGCTTGTTAACTGCATAATTCTGGGCAAGTCCCTTACTTCTGTTTGCCTTAGTTTCCTTTTCTTACAAGATAGAGCTAATGATGACATGCACTTACCTCCCAAGGTTGTTGTGAACATAAAATGACATAGTTTGTCAAATGTTCTGAGAATCTTATGATACTTGTATAAATGCTGCTGTCGTTGTTCAGTTATTTTTCAGTCCAATCTGACTCTGTGGCTCTGCTTGGGGATTACTTGGCAAAGCACTGGAAGAGTTTATCATTTCCTTCTCCAGCTTATTTTACAGATGAGGAAACTGAGGCAAACAGGATTATATGACTTGCCCAGGATCATACAGCTAATATGTGTCTGAGGCCAGATTTCAACTCAGGAAGGGTGTTTCTGACTCAAAAACTCCCCTATCTAGCTGCTCATCTAGAAAGAATATGGATTATGGCAGGGGTCCTCAAACTACGGCCTGCGGGCCAGATGTGGCAGCTGAGGACGTTTATCCCCCTCACTCAGAGCTATGAAGTTTCTTTATTTAAAGGCCCACAAAACAAAGTTTTTGTTTTTATTATAGTCTGGCCCTCCAACAGTCTGAGGGACAGTGAACTGGTCCCCTATTTAAAAAGTTTGAGGACCCCTGGGATAGCATTCATTATTGCCATTGGTCATGATGTACCCTCAAAGCTAGCCTAATTGGGAGACTGCATGTAGAGTGAGAATTATCCAAATTGTAAACAATCTAAGAGTAAGTGCTATAAGAGTGAGTGGAGAGATAGCTGCAGCAACAGAGCCAGGGATAAAATCTATCATAGTGTGAGTGGGTGAATAGTGTTAAAAGCTTAAGCCTGGTAACTAAGTAAGTTTAGGGTTAAGAATAAGGAGGAATTGGCGATTGCTATAGCAATAAGCAGTAAGCTAGGTAGCACACTTCTTAGTATTCTGGAGCTGGAAGGGAGCTTTAAAAGATCATGGCAATGATACTCAGCACATAAAAAAGGTAATAAAGTCATCTTTAACAGGAAAAAATGCAGTGGAAACAGACTAGAAAAGGAGAAATATTGAGTCCAAATTTTGACTTGTATTAGTCTGTCAGAACAAAATACTGAAAGGAAATGTAAATGTGTCTAATTCTTCATTAAATGAAAATGTATTTATAAGACCCACATAATGTTCTTTCATGGGGCAATTTTCAGCACACAAATTTAACCGACTGAAATTATTTTTTAAAGTAATATTCACTGCAATTTTTTGAAAAGAAGGATTTGCCTTTGAATGAAGTCTGCTTTTTATTGTAAAGATAAAACACAGTGTTCTTGGCTTAGTTATTCTCCAGATGGCCAGGGATCAGTCCTCACAGCTCTGTGAACACATAGTTACATTCTTCAGAAAGGTTGACTTTAAAAAAAAGTGTATATTTAACATGTGGTAAATAATTGTTGATTCATTAGCTCTAACTTCTGTTGACAAGAAAGTAGAAGGAAAAGGAATAAGCCTTTATATAAAGCCTGCTGTGGCCATCTTCCTACAGTAATCTATGTGTTGTTGTTGTTCTTGTTTTTCTCAAAGAGGACCATTGCATCAGGGAGGTGATGTTGTGACAGAGTGAGGGACCTGAAAGTCATCTTCCTTAATATCCACATTCAATCAATTACCAATATCCTGTTGTTGGGGCCTATGAATCTCTCTTATATCTGGCCCACCCAACTTCCACTGCAACCAAACTTATCTGAATACTCATCTTTTCTTATTTGGATTAGTGTAGGGACAACTTCCCCCTCTTACCTTATGCTTCTCTTCTACATAATCACCATTTCAGCCAATGTGGACTACTCTGTTCTGATCTTTCTACCATTCCCGTCTCTTTACTCAAGCTGATCCTCATACTTAGAATGGAGTCTATCTTCACTTCTATTGACTGACATTTCCTTCTTCCTTCAAGACCCAACTCTGATTTCACCTCTGTGACATCTTCCCTTGCTAATATATTACTAATTTGTATTATTAATACTAATTGATCTTTACATTTTTCATCTTTTTGGTAACATTTCATCTGGATCAATCCTTTTCTACTTATCCTTTTATCATAACTAGTTCCTAAATAAAAGAGTTTGCAGCATGTCTCTATCTTTGTACCAAGTGCCAGGTCTTATCCCTTGAACTTGATAAATATGGATTAAATTGAATGTCATATGATGAAAGCTGTGGTATCAACAAACTTATGCATGCCAAATGGAAATAGATTGCTTCCTTAAATCTGTTTCAAGTTGGTTGTACCTAAAGGGAGAATATCATTTTCATATCTAGGTATTGATATTTCAGCTACTGACACATTAAAAAATACATAGTTATGAACCAAGATGCTTGTTTCTCTCTTGATTTAAAAAAAAAAAAGTATGCATGTACTGGTAAGGAGAACTGTTGAACAACCTAAAAAACAAAAATAAAATAGCTGGACAATAAAGTGAATAAAAAATGCCTTTTGTCTGGACTATAATATGAATGAACAGTCTTAATAGAGTTATCCATAATTTTAGTCATTTTAAGACAAATATTCATAAAACAAAGGAATATAATAGTCTCCAGTGAATCCAAAAGAAGTACAGAGACATATGTGATAGAAGAAGAGACATATATGAAGGATGTAAATGTGTTATAGCTTATTAGCAATGTCCAGTTAATTTGCAAGAAGTGATGTGAAGGCTGGTAAAGATGTGAACCAGTCAGGGAGCTATAGTGAGGCTGGGAGGGGCAAAGAAACAGATATTTATTAAGTGCCTTCTATATGCTGGGTATTGTGTTAAGCAATTTATGTACCATCTTATTTGAAGTAATAGAAGGTTAACATGTATGCTGCCCCTGGTATACCCATGTTTTAGGAGACTTATAGAAAGGCCTTAATGGTACCCACAATGGATTCATACAAGGATATGAACAAAAAATACATAGGATGAGAATGCATAGATAAATGGTTATCCTACCAGAGGGTGTAACCACATTGCCAAGATTCCAGATCTGTTCACTGGAATATCAACATTTAGTATTGTAGACTTACCTTAGAGTAACAATTATCATGATTGTCATTTGGCAAGTTTAAACATCTGTTGCTACTAATATAGCATTGTATATGTAATTTTAATCCATTAAAATATATGGCTAGATCAAGACTATGTAATGATCAAGTAAGATGCTGTATGCAAAAATTGAATTAAACATTAGAAAAATACTATCTGGATCTAAGCTAGTATATGATAATATTTTTCTTTGAACAGTAGCAAAATATTTTAGATAGTATACAGGTATCCCCTATTTAAAATTCCCTCAAGATAAGGGAAAGGAAGAGAATAAGCATTTAAATAGTGCCTTCTATGTGCCAGACACTGTGCTAAGCCCTCTACAAATATGATTTCATTTGATTGTTATAACAGCTCTGTGAGGTAAGAGTTATTATCCCCATTTTATAGTTGAGGAAACTGAAGCAAACAGTAGTTAAGTGATTAGCTCAGGACCCACACAACTATCATTGAGGCCATAGTTGATCTTGGGTCTTCCTGTCTCCAGGCCCAGCACTCTCTCTACTGCCATGATGGATAGAGCTGCCTCAATTAAGTATAGCTTAGCATTTATAAGCTATTAAGTGCTGATTCATTTCATATAACTTGTCATTTTAAACTAAAAAAACATTTTAAAGTTTAAACTTTAAACATTTTAAACTTAAGAAATTTTAATTCTAGAATTGAATATGTTTAACATATACTGTCACATTAAAATATACATAATTATGAACCAATTACTGGACATCTAAGGGAGAAAGTGGAGGGAAGAGAGAGGAAAAAATTTTCAACAAAAGGTTTTGCAAGGGTGGATATTGAAAATTATCTTTGCATATGTTTTAATAAAATACTTTAATATTTTATTTTATTTTAATTTAATACATTAATTTAATATTTTTAATAAAAAATAAAAAAGAAATTTTAATTCTAAAGCATATAGTGTTATAGCACCTTTTTGCAAAGTATAATATGGGAGATACACTCTATAAATAGAATTAAATTCTTAAGTAGAGAGAGTTGAGTCAGGTTCTAGGAGGCTAATTTATAAAATTAGAGGATCCCACCCACAAGAATAGCCCAAGACCCCTGGGAGGGTTGTTACAGCAACTATCTATCAAGATCCCAACTGTCTAGCAACCTTGTTTACCCAGAATTAGCTGAGAATTAGAAAGTAAGTCAAAACAGAAACAAAGGCCATTTACTAAATAAAGTTAGTATGATTTATTCATAAAAGAAGACTTTACCACCTCTTTATTTTTATTGGACACCTACAATTTTTTTACTTTTCTGATTTTGGAGGCCTTGTAATTAAAGACAACAAATTAGAAAGGGTAAGGAAATTTTCTTAATCAAATACAGTTAGTTATAAAAATAGGAAAGGATAGCTGACAGTAAAAAAGAAACTATTAAAAATATATAAAAATCATATAAATCATATAAAAATATATTTTTAAAATTTGGTATTTTGATTCATTTCATGTTACATGAAAGTGTTTTAATTCTTGATATTACAAATGTAATGATTATTTCCGATTATAAATCCCCAGGCTAATTGATTAATTAGATTTTTAGACTTATATTTCTCCTTTTCAACTAGGATATTTGGGGATTTTGTAATAAAATTAAACTTTAGCCTCAATTGGTTAGACCAGTAAATATAACCATTTCAGACTTAAGCTAGTCTTAATCCTTAGTCTAAGGATATTTCATAGGGAGATCTTAAAGAGTGACTATAATAGTATAGATATCTTTATCATCTTGTATTAGTGCTTATTTAGGACATCCAATTTAGTTCTTATACCAATGTGTTTCTATCCAGTAAATAATCATTAAACACCTATTAAGTGCCTGGCACTGGGTTAAGTGCTTACAATACAAAGAAAGACAGTTCCTGTTCTCAAGGTATTCAGAGACTAATGTTAGATAGAACATTCATTAAGAGCTTACTTTGTGCTAATAGAAATACAAACAAGTTAATTCCCTTTCCCTCAAAGATTTTCTATTCTACTGAGGGAGGAACATAACATAAAAGGGAGATGGAGAATAAGAAGGCTACACAGAGAGGGGTATGGCATAGGTATAACCAAGAATTGTTTTGGAGGCCTTGATCACATCAAAGTCTGTGCGGTATTGAAATTGGCCCTATGAAATTAGGGCCAAGGTGGTTCCAGTCCAGTTTTCTGGTGGGAAGGCAGCAAGGGACAATTGCTTGAGTGGAGACAGCATGGTGTGGAGATGTCCAAGAAGTAATATTTGAAAACAATAAAATGTTTGGAATTTGTAGCTTATGATGCTTCAAATATATGTTAAATTATTATTCTTTTAAATGTTCAATTATCATATACTTCATTCATATGAAAATCTGATTCATTTTTGCATTATTTATATTTTGTGTTTTGTAGGTAAGTATGCTGAAGATATATTTGGAGAACTATTTAACGAAGCACACAGTTTTTCCTTCAGAGTCAACTCTTTACAAGAGCGGGTAGATCGTTTGTCTGTCAGTGTCACACAACTTGATCCCAAGGAAGAAGAATGTAAGTTTACTCATGGTATTATATGTTGACTAAATATTATTTTTTTTGATGTTCAATGAAGAGTATTTGGGAACAGAGCCAAATAAATGTACAATTTTTCTATGAAGGTTTTTCTTCCAAAGATTCATGATATATGTTATTTATTCATTAATAAATCCATGACAGTTAATCCACAAGCACTTTTTAAGTACCTGCCATTCTCTAGACACTGTGATAGGTACTACAGAGACAACACAAATAGAGAAATGGTAACTGAGGGAGGGAGTTGTGGTCTGAGTAGTTGTAAAGATTGTGAGGAGAGTTATTAGAAAATAGATTGTCATTTCCTTTCTAGCTGCAACGATAATACTGATTTGATAATAATCTTAGAAAGAAAAGAATTAGACATTGGGACTGGGGGATGAGGAATAGATCAGAACTCCACAAAATACCTCAAAAGGAGGCAGCAAGAGTTTTGTGCTAAGGAGACCTTGATGTCTACATGGAAGATTGAAAGATAAGGGAAGTGGAAACTGAGGCCAGTCAGATATAGTGGGAGATGACAAATTAATTTTTTTCTTTTCCTCATATCTACTAACAGTTCTTGAATTATCAGTAAAATTGCCATATCAGGGGGAAATTTTTCAATAAGCTTTCTGTCTTCCTCCATTTTTTCCAATTCATTTACATACTTTAATCTTAGTGGTGAAAATTCTGTGAAACTACTTTAGAAATCCCTAAATGGGCGTAAATTATTTTTATGAATGCCTTAATTTAGATTTTTTTTGTGTTTTAATTTGAGCAAGTGAAATACAGTTTTTAAAAAACTGGTAGGAAGTCTCCTCTTTAAATGGATTTAGTGCTGTTCTTGAAAGCTCCAGATTGTTATTGCTTGAGGCTAAAATTTTTCACATTTTGATGTTAAGCTAGAGGCATAAGATTCAGAAGCTATGTTACAAGCTAAAATAATTTTAGAACCTTTAGTGTGAAAGTATATCACATGTCTACAAGCCTTGATGGTGTCCTTTGAATGTTATTGTCTCCCAAGTACCAGTCCCTTCTCTGCCAAAAGCAATATAAAAGCTAAGAACATAATTTTTATTTTCTTTCTCTTGAGAGAAGGTGATATCTTTAGAGAAAAAAAATAATTCCTGGTGAATAATTTTCTTTGATTTAAATATGAAACTTCAGTAGATTCAAACTTTAGAAAGAAAAATATCAGAAAATTTCTTGAAACCAGAAAGCAGATGAATAGGGAATAGATCAACTTCTTTTGACAACTTGACCCAAGTTGTAAGTGACAAGGAGCAAAAACCTCAAAACATGTTGTTAAATTGGCTTATAGCTAGTTTCTATCACTAACATGAATCATCAAAATGTGTGTGCAAATATTAGAAGCAATTTGATAGGCATATAATTCCAATCCTAGTTCAAAATGTGAGCACCTCTTTTCCCCCGCATAAAATAAAACCTCTAATTCCAAGAGACTTTATTTCACCCCTTTCTCTTCCCATCAACAAGAGGTCAATACCTTGCTATATAAAGCTTTAAACTGGAAAAATATGAAGTCAGAGACAGCAGGCTGTGGAAAGAGGAAATTTTCTTTCCTTGGAAAATTAACTCAGTTACATTATTAAAATATTATACACTTGCATCTTTTAACCTCCCTCGAGCTAGAATTCAAAATGCTCTGTTGATTATTTTTTCTTGATAACATCTCTCATATCCCATGTGGACATGAGCAAAAGCAGTAAAAGCAAACCACTCTGCATATTGATGATAATAATGTAAATGAGAATCACTGAAGGGAAACCAAACTGTGAGGAACTAAAAGATCAATAGTTGTATAGTCAGAATTATTTTTCTTTTTATAAAGATAGCACAATTTTGGGATATGGCTGCTATTATGTTATATCCAGAAATGATGGATATACAATCCAGGAGTCAGGAAAACTTATTTTTTCAAAAGGGAGAGACAGTGATACCAAAATGAAAATATGTTGTTGGTTGTTTCTTCAAATCCATGCATCTACATAGGAACAAGAAGATGTAAACTTCAAAGTTTAAATGAAAATCAGACATCCACAAAAGCCAAAATGAGCACAAAATACACTATGAAGTGAAACATATGGATAATGTCAAGGAGCCATTAAGTCAAAAAAATTTAGTTATGTAAGACCAAAGGGAAAAAAAAGAAACATAAAATTGAATCTCTTTTTAAAAGTGATTTTAGTGATGAAACTGATATTTTCTACTCATACTTAAGTATGACAAGGATTTTTCATTTCAATTTTTTGCATGAATTGCAATTCCTTGTATCTTAGTTGTTTAGGCAGGTAGATGGTACAGTGGATAGAGTTCCAGGCCTGAAGTCAGGAAGGTTCATCTTTGTGAGTTCAAATCTGCCCTCCAGCACTTACTAAATAACTGTGTGACCTTGGGCAAATCACTTAACCTTCAGTTTCCTCATCTATAAAGTGAGCCAGAGAAGAAATGGAAGGCAAAACACTCCAGAATTTCTGCCAAGAAAATCCCAAATGGGATCGTGAAGAGTTGGACATGACTGAAACAACTGAAGTTGGGCATTTATTAATTGCTCACTGAATATGCACAGAAAGAAAAAAGAAAGGTCCTGGAAATGAAATAATGAAGGAAACAACATACAGATATTTATGTATAAGCAAGATATATACAGAATAAATTGAATAGCAACAGAGGGAGGGCACTGTAATAGCTAATAACAGCATTTATATAGTTCTTCAGGTTTTACAAAGCACTTTCCATATTATATTTCACTTGGTATTCACAGCAGCCCTTTTAAGGTAAGTACTATTTTATCCCAATTTTAGAAGTGAGGAATACAAGGGTCACCAGCTAAGTATCCCAGGCAGCATTTGAATTCAGTCTTAACTAGCTCCCTACCACTAAAATTAAGGAGGCATCTTTAATGGCTTATACTAGGAAACATGTACCTGGTGCTTTAAGATTTACAAAGCACTTTACAAATATTATTTCCTTTTATCTTCATTACCCTGGTTATGGTTAGGTTGTGGTAAAGGTTCAATAACCATTCAGGATCACAAAGCTAATAAGTGTCTGAGGCTAAATTGGAACTCAAGTATTCCTGACATCAGGACCTCCATTGTCTCATCTCTCTGACTCTCAAAGAAGGTGAGATTTTAGCTGTGACTTGAAGGAAGCCAGAATACTGACGGAAGAGGGGTAGAATTCCAGATATCAACTCCTAATAAAAGTGCCCAGAGTTGGGAGATAGATTGTCTTGCATGAGGAATAGCAAAGGAAGCCAGTATCACTGAATTGGGAAATTGGGGCAGCAAAGGCAGGTAAGGCATTAAAAAATTGGAAAAATAGAAAGAGATCAGATAATGAAGGGTTTTGAATGAGGAATAAAGGATTTTCTATTTATTTTTGGAGACAATAGGAAGACAGTGAGTTTATTGAATGGGGAATGGAGAAGAGCTGGGGGGGCGGGGAAGAATGTATTCAAACCTGCACATTAGAAAGATTACTTTGCCAGTGGAGCAAAGGAGAGACTGGAATGAGAAATCTTGACAGGTGGAAAGGGAGAATAGAATATAGATAAGTGAAGATAAAATGCATAGGCTTTGAAAACAAACTGGATAGGGAGAGGGAGATGATGAGAGTAGGGAGTTGAGAAGGACACCTGGCTTGTGAGCCTCACCAACTGGAAGGATCATAGAGTCTTTGACAGTAACAGGAAAGTTAGGAAGAGTCAAGGGCTTGGGGACAAAGATAATGAATTTAGTTTGGGGCATGTTAAGTTTAAGAAGTCTACTTTGTAGGATATCTACTTTGAAATGTACATCTGGTATTTATAAATGTGTGACTAGAAGTTAGAATTTAGGGCTGAGTAAATAGAAATAGAAATCATCAATTTGGAGGTAATATTTTGAATTAGATTCATATATTGTGAGGAGATCACAAAGTAAAAATAGTCTTAAGAAGAAAAATAAAGGAACTTTGGAGGGTACCCAAAAGTTATTGACCATGACAGTTATGAAGCAAAAGAGATTGAAAAGAGGTGGTCAAACTGGAAGGAAGAGAACCAGGAGAGATGGGTATTAAACCTAAAAGAAAATCAAACAGAATGATGTCACAGGCTTCAGAAAGTTCAAGAAGAATGAGGATTGAGAAAGGCTATTATATTTTACAATTAAGAGATCATTGATAATTTTGGAGAGAACAGTTTCAATTAGATAATGAGGTGGAGAGCCTTAATAAGAGAATGAAAGGAACAAAAATAGAGGTACCCAGATGTTTGGGGTTTTTCAGGAAATTTAGGCACAAATTAGGGGAGAGATGCAATGATATTTAGTTTAGATGGATAGACTAAGTGGGGATTTTTTGAAGATGGGGAGACATGGGCTTGTCTGTATGCAGGAGGGAAGTGATCAGTAAGAAAGAAGAGATTAAAGATTAGTAAGAGGATAGGAATGATAGAGGAAGCAATAGGGAGCAATCTGCTGGGGAAAATGTTTTGGAATGGGATTAATTGTGCATATAGAGGGGTATAACTTGGCAAGATAGTCCATCTCTTTATATGAGAGATAAAAAGAGAAGATAATGATGGAAAACATCTAATTGACTTGAGATGAGGGAGGGGATAAGAAGGATCTCTTGGCAAATGACTTAAATTTATTTTTTAAAAAGTAAAATGTGAGGTATTGAGTCAACTGTTGAACAGAAGTTTGAAGATGCATGAAAAGTTTTGGAAAAGCCTGGGGAGTGAATGTATAGTGAATTGATTAAGGAGGTATAAAAGAACCTCTATGCTGCAGTGAAAATCTAGTTGATATTACATAATTAAAGCTGTTTTTATATCTTGTCCTATTCACAATTTCTTGAGTTTCTCCAGTTTTTATTCAGCATCAAAATGTAATATACCAGTACCAACAAGGTAAGCCAAAGTTGATGTTTGGCAGGGCAAGACTAATTATAGTATAATGAGGCAAGGGACTTCAGAAAAGTGTCAAGTTTCATTGGTTCCCTGAAAGATAAAAATGAGGCCTTGAAGTGATTATTACCGTTCAATTAATGGCCTCGGAAAAAACTGAGAGATCAAGGGTTCAAAAATAACAGAGAATGAAGAATGGGATTTGATGTTTCAAGGCAGAAGGAGAGGTGGAACAACAAAAGACTGTAGTCAGATAAGGGAATTATAGAGTTCTTGAATGTAAAAGTGGAATACTTATTGGTCATTACATGATTGAGGATATAATCATCCCTGGATATAAACAGCATAGGATGGTTAAGTAGGTCATGATACATGAGTATGTTGAAATACCAGGAGATTTTGCTGTTTGATGGCATATCAATACGTATGTTAAGTTTCCCTAGCATAAGTATGGCCTTCAGGAAGGAAAGAAAGGCAGGCACTGAACTTGGTGAGGAAAGAAATGTAAATTCACATTGCAGACAACCAGCTCATCTCTGAACTTAGATAGGTCGGTCCTTGGACAACAAACACAAGGTGATCCATGAGGTCTGGCCCAATGGGTTGAACCCGTCAAAGTTTGTACTCTGCTACCATTGCCTTTAAGAACCCAAGATCACATGATCATCACAATGGAATTGTGTGGTGCCTTTACACATTTTAAAAAATGCATCTAAAAAACTAACAAATTGAAAATATCATCTTTCTAACTCTAAACCTCTTAATTCCAAATAAAATGTTTTGAATAATAATTAATATATAATATATAAATAATATCTATGCTTGCTAATGTGTGTTGTAATTACATAGTTTTTTAAGCATTTTCTTCACTACAAATTGCTAGAGATGGTAAATGTATCATTCATCCTTATTTTTCAGTTAAGGAAATAGACTGAGAAAACTTAAATGATTTGCCCAAATTCAAACAGCCAGTTAAATGTCAGAACTGAGATTCAAAAACAGGACATATGACTCCTGTGATACTTTATTCTACTCTTTTACTTAAACTTATTTCCTTTCCTTCATACAAAGACAAAAATTAAAATGAATTCCTGCTCTCCAGAAGCTTTAAGTATTATCCCAAGCAAATGAATAAAAGCTAATCAGATCACATGTAATTATATGTAGTTTTTAATTACATGATGTACTTACAGTCTATTTCAGGAATTCAAATATTAAATTAATATATACTGCTTATCACTGTTGGATACTGTGAATGAATTTTGAGATTCAATAATAGCTCATGAGTATACAGTTCATTAATGTTACAAAGAGATTTACATTCACTGAATCAATCACTTCTATCAAAGATCTTGTGATCCAGTTAGAAATATAGTACCTCTATGAAAGAAACAGATAAATTAAAAATATGAAGTCAAATGTAATTGTCTATATGAATAATTTTTTTAGGAGTTGAGAAAATACAGAGGTTAAGGAATAGCTAGGAAAGTCTTTAAGGAGGAACAAAGATCATAGGACAACCACCAAATGAGTTACAAAGACTTGTACATAATTTAAATAACTAAACAACCAAATTTCCTCAATACACGGGCAGCTGGATAATGCAGTGATGTTGCGTCAGGAATATTCCTCTTCCTGAGTTCAAATCTGGCCTATGACACCTACTAGCTATATGACTCTTGAGTAAGAACCTTGTTTTGCCTCAGTTTCCTCATCTGTAAAATAAGCTAGAAAAATCAATGGCAAACTACCCCAGTATATTTCCCACAAAACCCCAAATGGGGTCAGGAAGCATTAGCAACAATTAGAAACAGCTAAACAATAGTAAAGACCATAAAAGATTTGAATGGATGGAAAGCATTAGGGAGGACATTTCAGGTACATGAAGAATATCACAAAATGCATAGAGGCTTAGTATTACTCATTCAAAAGCTAGGAAGGAGGATGAATTAGTAGAAATGGAAGAGAAAAAAGGGAAGAAAAGACTAGATAGATAAAGTAGGGCCAGATTGTGTTGTTCAGTCATTTCAGTGATCAGAATTATACTGGCAAATGTCTAAAGTCATATTTGAATTCAAGTCTTCCTGACTTGGGGCCCAGCACACTATCTACCAACCCACCTGGCTACCCCCAAAGCCCAATTAGGGAGGTTCTTAAAAACCATTATAAATTTGGAGTAGATTCATAATAGGATTAAGAGACAATTAATTTGATAGTAATATCCAAATGTGACCACTTAAGAGAGGCTAAGAAACCTTAGATAAAAGGTTAAGGCCCTAGATTAAGGTGGTGCCAGTTGGATGGAAAGGAAAAAATACAAGAGAGCTATTGAAGATGGAAATGACAAAATTTGATAGCATTAGTGCCAAATATGAGAATATAACATATGAATATGAGAGGAGGAAAGAATGAAAGAAGATATCAGTATTTTGAGTCTTGAAACTTCATAGAGTATATTGCTAGCTATAAAAAGTAATACATATGCATACTTTTGCTTAGATAACCCTTATCTAAAATATATTTTTAAATTATCTGATGTATTCTACCAACAACTGTGTATAGTATAAAGCAAGATCACTCTAGATACATACTTGTATATAATAATGATAAATGTCTATCAGGCTTTCCAATTCTGGCAGCTGGCATAAGTTTCTTACATTTGAAACTGTAAATGCAAGTATGTCAATTTTAGATATCAAATTTTTAGATTGAATTTGTAACAGTGCTTTTGTTAGAAATAATTATCCCACATTTATTCTTTTCTCCTACAATGATACATAATGTAGTTCTGCAGTCATATGTAGCAAGTCATTAACACGTGACAGGATTACATATAGCTTCCTTAGAAAATATATAGCATTGTGGAGAAGATGAATCTGAAAGCTAATTTTGTAGCAGGATATATCTGATAAGGCTCAGATATTCAAGAGATGTAGGTGACTAACAATAATAGCATTAGAAATTGCTAGAGCAGAGAAGTCTAAAATAATGAGGATTGAGAAAAGGTCATTGGATTTAGGAATTACGAAATCGTTGGTCATTTTGGAGACAGCAATTTTTGTAGAATGATAAGGTAAAAAACCATCAGAGTAGAAAAGAAGACCAAAAAGAAGAAAATGGAGTAAATATGAGAGGACAAAAACACAAATTAACTAATTAGTAAACTTTATTAATCCCTTATGGCCAGCACTGTGCTAAAATACTAGTGATACAAATATGAGAAGAAAGATAAACTTTGCCCTCAATGAGCATATGTTTTATTGAGGAAAGCAGCAAATGAAGGGAGAAAATACTGGAGCTGTGGTATGGTTTGGAAATGTTTGTTTAGACTTAATTCTGGGCAAAATAAAGCAGAGCCCTCCTCTCAGAGCCCAGGGTTCCAGGAGCAGTGTCCAAGATCTGCTGAGAAAGGGATGAGGAAGATGACTTAGTATAGGTGTCATGATTTGGAAAAAACTCTTGATGGAGCTACGAATTGGTCCAGCCATCTTGCAGATTAACTTGGGTACATATTCTCAGCCACTTAACATACCTATTCTTTTACCCAGTGATGATACTCCTAGGCAAGTTCAGAGGGAGCTTCAGTCAAGCAGAACAGCTTTGGATTAATGTGCTGAAAACAGAAATGCTTATGTGTATACATATATATTAATAGGTTTATGTAATAGAAATTCGCAGTTTCATATGCAAGCCTCTTTTTATTTATTTGTATTCAGAAACATTAATTTCTCTCCATGTTTGCACTCAGAAATGTGTCCTTTTCGCTTATGTTTGTCTTTATTTCATTTATCATGCGAATGTAATCAAAACTCTGAAATGGATTGGTATTTGGAAAGAGGAGTCAGACTACCTTGTATGCACTTAATAAGTATTTGTTCATTTATCAAGTTTGTAATATCAAAAAATTAAAATTAACACTCTAAAACATATCCTTTTTATTTTGTTATGCATATATTTATTTCATTTGTCATGTGAATATGTTCAAAATGCTGAAAGATACTGGTGTTTAGGAAAAGAAATCAGACCACCTTGTAGATGCTTAATAAATATTTGTTGAATTAAATCATCATGTTTAAAAATAATTACAAGTACAGAACTAAAGGGTCAACATAATGGAATGCATAAACTTTATGGACCATGCTGATATGCAAAATTTTATTACAGAAAAAAGGGTAGCCATTTATTTTTTATTGGAATTTAATGAATAAAAATTGCTTAAATATTTACAACACTTGATAAATTTAAAAGAATCATTGTTCAGATTAACTATAATCAAGTGTACTTTCCAAGTTATAGACTCTGTGATTTTTTTTTAACATGGGCACTTCAGTGTAAACCAAGTAAGGGCATTTATTTTCATCATCTCTATGTCCACTACATTCAGTTTTTTCTCTTAGGAAAATGGCCTGTTATTTTGCTTACCACTTGCTAATAACAGGATAAATTTTTTTGTCAGAACTTATCTGCTTTTTTGTTTTCCTTTTTACTCATGCATTTTGTAGTACTCACCAAATGGAATCATTCCACTTATTCAACAAATATTTATTAAGCACTTACTGTGTAGAAATACAAGGTATTGTGAGTGATAAGAAGAAGAAAAACATGGTCTCTGCTTTCAAAAAACTGGTTACAGTCTGGTGTTTATATATGTGTTTGCATTTGTGTGTCTCTATATACATATTATATATATATATAAAATATATATGTATATATGTACACACACACACACACATACATACACACTTACTTTTCCCCTTATGTCAGAAAATGACTGTTGTACTAATTTGCTTATGGTGTCAAATTTCATAACAATAGTGATTACCATTCCTACTTTGGATTTTAGCCAAGCTTCAATATTTTCATAAAAGTGATCTTTTTTTGTATATTTAATAAATTTTAAGTTATGTTATATATATGCAACTATGAAAAGGATACTTTTATAGGACAATAAAATAATAACATAATTCAATTAATTGCATTTGTTCTTAAGGGGAATTGAACAAAAAACTATCTAGAATGCCATCAATGACTAAAAACAGAACAAGATTGGAAGAAGAGGGGAGGAACAAAGAACATTTGAAAATAAAAAGAAGGAGATAGGATTATAACAAAACAACAACAACAACAACAAAAAACAGGTCCAATCCTTATCAGTTTTCCTATCAAACTTATAAGTTTATAACTATACACTATTTACTTACAAGAATTATTTTTGACAACAATTAAACTAATACACAAAGATTACTAGACCCCTGCTGCCTATAAGGCAAATGTGTGTGTGTTTGAAATATATTTAGTTAACAGTATAAAATAAAATAAAAGTTTGATCATCCTCCAACTTTGTCTTTTTATTCCAGTGTCATTACAAGATATCACAATGAGAAAAGCTTTCCGAAGTTCCACAACTCAAGATCAGCAGCTATTTGACCGAAAGACTTTGCCAATTCCATTACAAGAAACCTACAATGTTTGTGAGCAGCCTCCGCCTCTCAACATACTCACTCCTTACAGGTAGGAACTTTTGCTAACTTTAATCAAACTTATACCCACATGGACAATTAGTGTCAAGTGAAACTATTTTTTAAATAGAGACTTTCTTCATGAAATACCCTCAATGTTTATTTTAAAATGTTTAAAAAATTCTTCCTTTCCTTAACACCCAAGCACTAAAGTAAACCATGATTATTATGTATAGCTACAGTAACTACTAAAACAAAACAAAACAAAAAAACAAATTTACTCTTGATAACAAAATATCTTTTTTGAAAGTTTTATTTAAAATATTTTTTTAGTTTGTAAGTTTTCTGCCTCAAAAATATTTTTTCACTGAAAGTACTTTTATATGATAAATTGAATGAAAAATCATTTTCTTCAAATATTGTGTTCCTTTTGAACCAAATAGTTTCTTAAAACCTTGAGAGTTACTTAAAACTGTAAAGCATTTATATTGAGACCATTAGAAAATGTTACCATTTAACTGACCTTTAGAAATCAGTTATCATTGTTTATTTGAAAGATTAGTGAAATTTAGAATATTGGAATAAAATATCCCAAAGTTCTTGATTTTGTAAGACACTATCAACCTGGATGCAGAAAGAATGGGG
Source organism: Sarcophilus harrisii (assembly GCF_902635505.1). Classification (NCBI taxonomy): domain Eukaryota; kingdom Metazoa; phylum Chordata; class Mammalia; order Dasyuromorphia; family Dasyuridae; genus Sarcophilus; species Sarcophilus harrisii. Next base: position 191,581,797 of record NC_045429.1, read on the forward strand.
GTGGGAGGAGAAGAGAAGAAGATAGGAACAGAGAGAAAGTAATCATCTTTTCAGAATTTGCAAACCTCAAAGGGCCTATTAGTAAAAAACAAAAAAAAACAAACAGTGTGGGGATATATCTTGACTGTCCATATTTTAAATTGAATATTTATAGCTGACCATTTTAATTAACTTTAAGTACCCTTCCTATTTCCACTTTTCCCCAGAGTTCTGAATGTCCAAAGTATCTGATATAGTATTACCCTGTATTGAAGCAGTTGTTTCTTTTATTTCATGTTTTGGTTTACTTAATATATTCTGTGTGTTTTATCTCCATGAATTCATTGCTTTTCAAAAAAATTGTTCAGTAATTTCCTTTTTTCATGCTTCTTAGCATTACATTATGTTCATATTTTAAGGGCTCTAAAATGTGCTTTAATCTGAATTTTTTTACTTCAGGGATGATGGTAAAGAGGGTTTGAAGTTTTATACCAATCCTTCATATTTCTTTGACCTATGGAAAGAAAAAATGATACAGGATACTGAGGACAAGAGGAAGGAAAAGAGAAAGCAGAAGGTATTTTATTTCCAACAGATTTTTAAAAATCGGCTCTTTTTTACTTTCTTGTGGAGATTGTTTTTTATCCATATGAAATACCTTCCTCTTTTATATTTTCAGGTAATATAGCCAAATATGATCATTTTTCAACCATATAGGGGATATTAGAGAATGTAAATGAGTCTTTTCAAATTTTGGGGGGGAAGGTAGGGTGACAGATATATTGGCAAATGACATAACTAGGGCATCTTGTCTTTATAACAACATACCAGTAATTCAAATTTAGCATATAACTCAAATATCACAAATTGTCTATGTAATTCTAAATTCTGCTGAAAGACTAAGGTCCTTCTAAACCCTACTTTTGACCATGAAGTTTAGTAGGCTAAAAAAAATGCAAAAGTGAACAAGGAAATTTTGGTAAATCATAGGATATAGATATTTTAAGATTTGGGGATAATGAGGTATGTTCTCATTAATGTATCTAATGTTCTTGATTATCTAAGTAGTCCCTTTTGTTTCAGTCCATACTGAGAATCATTCTCAAATATGTGGATGATTGAACCTTAATATACAAGAGCATAACTGAATTTTTCTTTGGTAATTAAGAATCTTGCAGTTGTAGGTGGTGGTATAGATGGTGAGGAAAATTGACCTGAATACCCAGACCAGAACTCAGAAGTTCTTAAACTCTTTAAAAAGGCTAGGTAGGCATGGGATATGAGCAGAGTTTTTTTCATTTTGTTTTTACTAAAGTTCCAATGTAACTCTTTGTTATTGTTATTTGCCTTTTTCTGATAAAAGCTGGATTAGAAAGGCAAATGACTTGTAAAAACAAAAGAAAATTGAATGAAAAATATCATTAATTAAGGCATCTGTCTATCTGGATTCTTCCTAATTCTTTTTGCATGAATGTAGAAAATATAGAAGACAGATGGAATAAAGGCCAGCATGAAGTTAAATTCTGAAATTGGAAAACTTTCTATTGTCCATCATCTTGCCCCTTAAGCCATTCTAGGCTTCCAGTACCTTCAGGATATTCTACTTTTTTTTTTTTTTTTTTTTTACTGGAGTCAGATTGTACCCTGTGATCCTTTCCTTGTGTCATAGGTTCTTAAAGAAAAGCCCAAGGATCTTTGTGGGGTATCTAAGATTTTTAGGGGAGCTACAGGATCAAAACTGTTGTCAACCTATTACTAAGATGTTTTAATTTAATTCCTTATATGGTGGATATCGGTAGATGTGATCTATAGAAACAAAAGCTCTTTGAAGGATCCTCAATAATTTTTTTAAGAATATAAAGGAGTCCAAAGACCAAAGTCAGTGAAAACTGCTGTGCTTTGAAAATGTAAATGTTCTGGATTTTATTTACTGAAGACTTTGTTCTGCTGTGTGACACTGGATAGCATTGCATTCCTTGCATAAAATAATCCTTCCCAGTATTTTTAGATAGCGAACCATCTTCTTTAACAGAACCTAGTTACCACATCTATCTAATTAAGAAAATAACTAAGGGACCCTACTAATAGTAGAAATTCCAGGCACTATGGGGAGCTAATGGGGTAAATAGCTTTCATTTAGCAGGATCAAAAACAAAAGCACATTGTGTTTGCATGAGGGAAACAAAGTCAGATTCCAATTTAAATATGCAAGGAATTCGAGGGTTAACATATGAAGTAGTCAAGAATTTAGCTCAGCAAACTAGCTGTAACATCTAGGAGAGTCTGAGAATGTTTTAATTTTCTGTGTGATTTTGAGCATTTTATTTTGATTCTTTATCAGCTCTTATAAATTTCAATTACTTTTTGGCTTTGTTTTTGTTTGCTTTTGTTTGTCTTCCAGCAGAAGAATCTAGATCGACCTCTTGAACCAGAAAAAGTGCCAAGAGCACCTCATGATCGGAGGAGAGAATGGCAAAAGTTAGCGCAAGGTCCCGAGCTTGCAGAAGATGATGTCAATCCCTTACATAAGCCAAGTGAAGTCGCTAATGGCCCAGCTTCTCAGTTTGAACCAAGGTTCCTTTTCTTTTCTAGGTGTTATTTTACAATAAGAAATCTTCTTGCAAAAGTAAGACTATAGGGGCAGCTAAATGGTACAGTGAAGAAAATAGCACCAGCCCTGGAGTTAAGACCTTAATTCAAATCTGGCCTTAGACACTTAACAGGTGTATGATCCTGAGCATGTGACGACTCCAATAGCCTTGTCCCCCCCCAAAAAAAAAGTATGATTATAAAAATTGTCACTGTAAAGGTCAGTCATTCAACAAACATTTATTAAGGAGGAGGTTTTTCTTAGAGTTCTGCCCTCTGTAGAAAATTCTGGGGTAATTATAGAGACATGAACTCATAGATATTAAGGAGTATTTTTTTTTGCCTTTTTTTGTATCTCCAGCACTTAGAAATTCCATTATAGCATAAAATAGGCATTTAATAAAGACTGATGACAATGTTGAGTACAAAGGTAGATATGGCGCCCTTGACAATGAGTTAACATGAGAAGCCCCTGATTCATACTGATGTTACCAGTAGAAAGAGTCCCCTGGAGCTTCATAATGGGGCATAACATTGTTTTTTAAATACTAGTGATTTGGTGGTATAGGGGAAAAAGGACTGCTTCTAGCATCAGAGGAATCAAATAAAAACCCTACTCCTGACACTTACTACTTATATGCCCTAGCACTCAATTTCCTCATCTTTAAAATGAAGGAGTTAAGACTAAATGCTTTCTGAAATCTCTTCCATTTCTGTATCTTTTCTCTGTGATCCTATCTGTAGGATTATAATTTGTAGATTATGGGAAAGGAAGCGATATGTAAGAGAAATAAAAATAAGTGGAAAAAAAGGAATAATGGGATAGAATGGTATAGAATTGTTCATTAAAAGCAGGTATCCATTCTCTCCTTCAAGAGAGCAGCAAAGGTTGTAAACCCAGACAGATGCTTCCTTCAGGTCAGTTATGGGAAATTCTGATATGAAACTAATATTATTATTCCCCTTTTACATATGAGAAAACTGAGGCCCAGAAAAGGTTTTAAGTGATATGACTGTATGAGCAGATTTCAAGGAATAGAATACTGAGTGAATAGTTAATACCATAGATGGAAAAAGTGGAGGCAAAAGATAAAGGAAATTTAGGAAGAAAATTAACAAGCCTGTTGTATTTGAGATGTTTGGGGACTCTTAGATGGAATTGTCCTATCAGCAGCCAGAGGTTTGAGTATAAGCTCAGACAAGTAATAAGACTTGGAAACATATATATACATTTGGTTGTTATTTTTATAGAAAGTAAGATTATTAGGGTCAAAATGGAGAGAGAGAGAGAAAGAGAGAGAGAGAGAGAGAGACAGACACACTGACTGACTCAATGACAGAACCTCAGGAAACATTCAACTTAAGGAGTAGGAAAGAAGAGTGGCTAGAGAAGGAGACAGAGCAAATTATAAAAGAAGCAGGAAGAGAATCAGGTTAGTGGGGATGCCTCCAAGTCAAAACCATGAAAAAGTATCCAGTAGGAGGGGAATGATCCACAGTAATAGAAGGTGCAAAGAAGTCGAAGTGGAGGATTTTAAAAACTTATTTGGGAATCATTAGAGAGCTTTGAGAGAAGAATTTCAGTCAATGGCAAAAACCAGATTAAAGGGGTTGAAGAAAGAGTAAGTTGTAAAGCAATGGAGGCAGTAAATGTAGGCAACTTTTCCAAGCTATTTAACAGAGAAGAGGGGAGGAGAAAAGGGGTTAGAAAATTCAAGGCTTTAGAGATTTTTAGGATTAAGGAGATGCAAGGCTGTTCATAAGTATTTAGTAGGAAAGCATCTTCTGTTAATGCTCAAAAATCTGAGAATCTTAAAAGTCTTCCTGTAGTATTAAGCGATTAGAGCTTTAAGACTTTTGAAATACCTAGTATTTTGGAAAGATTTTCAACAAAAGTGGATTTTTAAAAGTTGTCACTTAGGTGGAATAACTCATTTCCCAATGTTGCTGCAAAAAATTAGATACTAACACACTAAATATTTTCTATTCTTTAGACCTCAGGCATATGTGGATCATATGGATGCCTCTTATTCACTTTCTGCATTACCATTTAGTCAGATGAGTGAACTTCTAAACAGAGCTGAGGAAAGGGTCTTAGTGAGACCTCATGAGCCACCTCCACCTCCTCCAATGCATGCAGCAGGAGATGGAAAACCTGCACCTACTTGTATCAGGTAACAGAATTAAGTACATGGGAATTATTTCAATTGAGAAGAGCTGCTGCATTTTTCCTCCAGTAAACTATTCCAATAGAAGAACTGTACATTGATGAAAAAAACTTACCTACATTTCTCATTTCTTAGGAAGGATTTTGCCAAGTACATATGAATATCTATCTAAAGGGAGGGGAAAATGGAATCTTGTAAAAGGTTCAGTTTTAAAAGACCCAGAGATGGAAGCAAGTAAAATGGTTGAGATATGGTGATGAATGTCAACAAAGTGTTGGAAAAAGGACTGTTGAAGGTGGAAAATCAGATGCTGTTCATAATCTTTTTCAAGTGTTTTTGAAGTTTAGATTCCATAACTGACAGACTAATTTAACAAATTATAAATTCTTAAGGGAAGATGACATGCATTACAAATTAAAAGTGAATGTTCATTCTAGGCTCTATTCTTGGCAAGATATATGTTCTTATAAACCCGCCACTACCAAACTCTGTATGTAATAAGTATTATTGGTTTAATTGAGAATGTACATATAGGAACCAAGCACTTATTATGGAATCCAGTCCTATTTTGGCCACAAGGATTTCTATAAATACAGTAATAGCATAAATGTACTTTATTGCAGTATAGGCTTAATCCATTTTTCTTACAAAAATGTAGTACATAAGTGTAAGAAGAATTTATTTACTAACTGGATCTTGCATGAGAGTTAAATGAAACTGGTCTAATGTGAAATTATAATTATCAAAGATTGATAACCATAGTTATGCAATTCATGTTGTTATTGTTATTAATGTTCTCATTGCTATCCTTTTCTGTCCTTTTCCTGTCTTGCTACTTACCGACCAAAATCTTCCCGCTTTTAGAGGAGCCTGTAAATATTTACTGATGGCAAATGATACCGGTTAGCTAATGCATTTGAAAATATGTTTTAGATTTTCTGTTTTTATTAACTGATTGGGGCATATCATTGTTGTTTCAGCTCTGCTCCAGGCTTGGTAGAAAGCCGGCCTCAGTCACCAGCCACAGGCAGAACAGCAGTGTTTGTGAGCCCCACACCCCCACCTCCTCCACCTCCTCTTCCATCTGCCTTGTCAACCACTTCATTAAGAGCTTCAATGACTTCAACCCCTCCCCCTCCAGGACCTCCCCCACCTCCACCTCCAGCTGCTGCTCTTCAAGCTCCAGCAGTGCCGCCCCCGCCAGCTCCTCTACAGATCGCACCTGGAGTCCTTCACCCAGCTCCTCCTCCGATAGCACCGCCTCTGGTGCAGCCCTCCCCTCCAGTCACTAGAGCCGCCCCAGTGTGTGAAACTGTACCCGTGCATCCACTCCCACCAGGGGAAGCGCAAGGGCTGCCTCCGCCCCCACCCCCTCCTCCCCTGCCGCCCCCCGGCAGCATTCGGCCGGCGTCACCCGTCACTGTGGCAGCTCTTTCTCATCCTCTCTCTGGAGTGCACCCGCCCCCCTCCGCCGCCCCTGGGCCTCACGTCCCCTTAATGCCTCCATCTCCTCCATCACAAGTTGTTCCTGCTCCGGAGCCAAAGCGCCATCCATCAACCCTGCCAGTAATCAGCGATGCCAGGAGCGTGCTTCTGGAAGCAATACGGAAAGGTACCTTGCCACCTCTCCTTCCAAAAGGGGCGGGGGGAGATCTTGGAAACTTGGGCAAACTTTCACGGAGCAATCCATGTGCTATACATGGGTAAAGTATTGTAAATATTTTGCATCTGCTGGTGGGTCTGCCTACCTGGAGTCTCTCCTACTCCACTCCATCTGTCACTGAGCTGTCAGAATGATTTTCCTAAAAGGCAGGTCTGCCAGTGACATCCCCCTACTCAGTAGGGGCCCCCTAGCGCCTCCCTCCCACTTCCAGGATCAAATATAAAATCCTCTGTTTGGCATTCACAGCCCTTCATAACTTAGCCCCCACCCCCTACTTTCTCATTCTTCTTATATACTTCCCACCAACATATACTCTTGGATCTCATGACACTGGCCTTCTTACAGTTCTTTAACCAACAGAGCTCAGTTCCTGACATTTTCTCTGTCTGTCCCCCATGCCAGAGCAATCCAGCTCTTTCTTTTCTCATCTCTGCCTACTGGCTTTCTTTAAGTCTCATCTAAAATAACATTTTCTATCTACAGGAAGCATTTACAATCCTTCTTAATTCTATTGGTTCCGGTTTTAAAATTATTTCCTATATCTTTGTACCTATTTGTTTGCTCCCCATTAGACTTGGGAGGTGAGCTCCTTGAGAGCTGGGATTGTCTTTTGCCTCTTTTTGTATCCCTAGTGTGGTGCCTGACACATGATGGGTGCTCGATGAATTTTTATTAATTGGCATATTCTTTAACAGATGCTGCTTTATAATCTGTTCAAACAAGCACTAACTCAATCAAGAAGCATTTAAGTATCTACTATGTGCCAGGCATTATGATGGGCATTCCTACTCAAGTTTTCAAAACATCTCATTATTAGTAGAGCTTCAGAGAATCACAGCATTAAAGATTTCAAAGTGACTTGAGGGGCTTTCTAGCCCAACCCATAAAAATAATCTGCTCTACAACATTCCTGAGAAGTGGGTCATCCAAACTTTGAAGATCTCCAGGGTGGAGGGACAGACCTTCCTACTCAGAGATAACTCTTATTGTAAAGGAATTATTTCCTGACATCAAACTTAAATCTACCTCTCTCTAGCTGCCTCCCACTGTTTCTAGTTCATCCTTCTATGGTCAAACAAAATGTGTCCAATCTCTCTTCCCATGACAAATGAATAGTTGTTTGAACAGAGAGCATTTCTCTCCTGCACTTCTTTTCTCCAGGCCAGATATCTCTAATTCTTCCACCAGTTCTCAAATGGCATGTTCTAAAGGCCCTTCACCATCCTAGTTGAATGCTTACCAGATAATCAGCATCCTTCCTGAAATATGGCACCCCATATTTGCCTCATGAATTTTCCCTGCCTCTCTTAATGTGAAGCCTAATGTCACACTAGTTTTTAGTTTTCTTGGCTGCCATCTTGAGCATTTGCAGTCCGTTAAAAGCTACAGGTATTTGCCAAATGAAACATCAAGACCCTTATCACCTTATGCTTATGAAATTGATATTTGAACCCAAGTTTAAGACTTTACATTTTTCCCTATAAAATTTCATCTTAATAATGACAATAATAGCTACCATTAATATAGCACTTACTATATACCAGACACTGTGCTAAGTGCTTCACAAATAGTACTTCAGTTGATCCTTAGAACAGTCCTGCAAAGTAGGGTTTTTCTTATCCTAATTTTGCAATTGAGCAAACTGAGGCAGACAGAGACTTTCCTAGAGTCAAAATGCCTGAGACAGGATCCGAACTCAGGCCTTCTTGATTCCTGTCCCAGCACTCTTTTCACAGTACCACTTGGTTACCACTAATATTGCTCAATGTGACAGAGGATTTGAGCCTGTCACGTTTTTTGAAAATTGACTCTGTCTTCAAAGTGTGTTAGCTGTCTCTCTCAGCTCTGTATCATCTGCAGATTTGATAAACATGTCATGTCTACTTTTATCCAAGGCATTAAATAAAAATGTTAAGTTGCACAGGTAGCTAGATGCCTGGAGTATTCTAAAGCAGACCTCTTTTGCAAGTTGACATAAATCTTTTTAGGTACAGCCATGTAACTAATTCTGAATGCAATTGTTTGTACTATGGCCTTTCTCCTATCTCTGAATTATTTTTCCACGAGAATAGCATGAGAGTCTTTATCAGCTGTTTTGCTTTAAAAAAAAAAAAAAAAAAAAAAAAAAAAAAACTAGGTAAGAAGGATTGCTTTCATTCCCTGGAATCTACCAGTTTATTAACCTTGTCAACAACAACAAAAAAGAATATAAGATTAGTCTAGCATGACAATTTTTAAAAATTCACTTTCCCTCAAGATTTTATTGGAATTGTGCCTTCCTATCCCAGACATAGAAAATCCTTTACACTTGTGAAAGTATGTTCCTCTTAGTCCTGCCCCTGGGTGGGGCCAAGGATAGAGCCTGGACTGGGGCAAACCAGCCCATTAAATCCATATTCCCAGGCAGAATTTTGGGAGCTAAGGAGAAAGTAATAGGGTAGAAGATACTCTAAGGGAATAGCCAAAGGCCTCAAGTGACTCATATAGAGCAATGGTGTTAGATAGAAAAAGAAACGGGGACTACTAAACCACACATAAGGATCCCCACAGGCTGCAAAAGACTGATTTAGCTTTATGGTGAAATGTGATCTGTATCTTATTGTATTTTTTGTTAAGTATTTCCCAAAGGGCTATTTAATCTGCTTTGAGCTTCACTCACAGACCACATATTTGACACCTTTGATGTGAAATATAGGCTTAGTTACAGGAAGATTATACATTGTGTGCATATATACACATGCATATTTAGATCTGTACATGTGCATGATATACACATATATGTATTTGTGAGTATATGTACACATACATATGTGCATGTATATTTTGTGTATGTACACACAATATCTGTCTCTGTATTGTATATACTCATATACACATAAGTTTATAAGTTAATAGCCCAGAAATAGGAGGCAATTATTTGGATCGAAGATCAGGTCAGACAAAATGGTCCAGGACTACAAGTACTTGAATTCAAATCTTGCCTCAGACACTTATCAGTTGTGTGACCCTGTGCACACTACTTAAACTCCCTCAAGCTCTTTCTCCTATCTGTAAATGGTGCTAATAATTGAACCTACTTCAGTGGGTTTGAGGATGGAATAAGATAACGTGTGTAGAACAAGCCTTACAGCACAATATTAATGCTAGCTCTTTATTATTATGATTACTAGGTTCCCACCATTTCCATCCCAGCAGCTAGTTCCTCCCTGTTAGTGAGAATAAGATCCTGAACAGAATCTCTCCTTGCTGGACTCTCCATCTTTTAAAGGATGACATTAACTTTAAGGCAAATTAGGACATCACTGACCTTTCTGCCATTAGCAGAAAAAGATTTCCAGAAGATGTCCACATAATTAAAATCTTCCATCATTGCTCTGTTATAACTCTTGCCAGGCTTGTGATCTGTTCCTAAACTCTTCTTCATCTGTTTCCTTTTTCTCTACAAAGAATATGGTTTGGAATATTCTTCAGATTTCTTTTTTTTTTACAATAGTCCAAGAAAATATCTCCTCCTTAATCATTTTGTTCCTGGATCTCATTTAATAAAGACAGTTGTGGTATGTCTGGGGCCTTTTTTCAAGAAATCGTATATTATGTAAGCCCTCATTAATTTAATGTTCTATTAAGATTAAGTCTCTATTGCAATACTTAGGAGAGAATAAAGCCAATAAATGGAACATGTATTTAATACTGATCAGAGGTGATCAGCTGGTACAGTGGACAGAAGGAAGACCTGTATGACCCTGAGCAAATTGCTTCATCTCTGCCTCAGTTTCCTTAACTGTATAATAGGGATGAGAGCAGAAAAGCAGCTACCTTTCAAGGTTGTTGTGAGAATGAAATAATTGTAAAAGTGCTTAGCATAGTACCAGACACACAATAGAAATTGTATAAATGATTATTTCTTCCCCCACTCTGCTTAATTTATGTAAATATACTATGCCACAAACCTCTATAGACAGTAACATAAATGTAGTCCTATTCTTTTTTTGTATACCTTTTAGGTCAGGTCTTTTGGGTCTGTGAGTTTCTAAAGGATTTTTGTTTAAGTCCTTGAGGCCATCCAAGGTGCCATTTAGCAAAAAGAACTCCTTTCTCTAAAAATTATTCCCTTGCATTCTTCTTTCTGAGCATCTGGCCATATTGTTTTTCATGTCTGGTGTATGTGTTAAAGAAAAGTTAAGATTTGGCCCTTTGATTTAAAACCTGCAATGACTTTGACTTATTGCGCACCAGGTATTCAGCTACGAAAAGTAGAAGAACAGCGTGAACAAGAGGCTAAACACGAACGCATCGAAAACGATGTGGCCACCATCTTGTCCCGCCGGATTGCTGTGGAATATAGCGATTCTGAAGATGATTCAGAGTTTGATGAAGTGGATTGGCTGGAGTAAAGAAACATCCATTGATACACAACCAAACTGAATGCAAATGTCCATTGTGGTGCTTGTTCTTTGAAAATGGTTGGTCATTACTAGTGTTTATATTTTTTTCCCCCTTCAGTCCTTTTTTTATTTGGATCCTGTTTTTCAGTTTACAACAAAACTAGCACATCTTTCAAGTTAAGTGTATTATGGTGGCTTTTCTTACTCTTTTTTTTCTGGAAAGAACATACTTTGTTCATATAGACCACTAAGTATTAAGCATGGGCAGCTGTTGCTAGAGTAGCAAATTCAGTTTGATTTTGTTTTTTGTTTTTTACATTTCTTAATTGTGCACTTTGTGAATTTTAAGTTAATGAAGGTAACTGAGATTGAAATTCCAAGGGCAGCTGTATGTATTAATGAGCCTTATTCCATTTTAAATAATGTCAAGAATTAAACTTATCAAGAGATCACTACCTTGATTATGTGAGTACACTAAAAAAGGACAATAGTATGTAGTACCGAGTACAATTCAAGGAAAAAAAAGAATGCTTGAGCTTTTTTTATCTTTTTTTTTAATTTTTAAATAATTATGGCCTTATATTTGAGTGTTTAGCAGTTTCCCTTCCCCTGGCACTCCATCCCTTAAAATACATATTGTGTGTGATACTATTTGCCTGCCTACAAGAGTTTGATTTTTCCATATGAAATATTCTGACTGAAATATTGTGTAACTTATATAACTGTTAAGAATAATAGTCTGATTTAATAAATGGTTCATTTTAAATGTTTTTAGTTGTTACTTTTTAATAGTCATCCTCAAAATGGTGATATTAAAGTCTCCCAAACTGATGAGATCACAGATTGATTTGGATAAAAAAAAATTAGCATTTACATTTTTTAAAATCTTAAGCTAGACAGTGTTCTTTTAAACATGAAGGAATCATTTGGACTATTACATAGGATAGCCTGTTGTTTTCCCTAAAGTTACAAAAGAGATGATTTCACAATTCAGATTAAAGAACAAAATGTAAAATTTAGCTCTCAAATTTGGTTACATCTTCTTTTAGATTCAGCTTAACTTCAACTTCCTTAGAACTTGACACCAATTGGGCTTTTATAAGAACAGTCAGAGCAGTTTGAGTCCTCTTATTTTAGAGGGAAAAAAGATGACTTCATAATTAAAGAAAGTAAATATGTGACAATAATTCATGCCAAAGTTCTTAATATGGAGAACAGATTTGAGAATTTAACTTGAAAAGAATTTTAAAATGTAGAGATTATTACATTAAAGAGAAAACCAACTGATGATGTTTAGGATAGAAAAGAAGAAATTGCCTTAAAATGCAGCAAGAGACATTTTGTTAGTTACATAAAAATAATGTCCTGGAATTGTTTGACCCTGGAATAGATTGGATACTTTAGGTATGACCTTGCTAGTAGGGGATGGCACAGGACTAGATGACCTTTTGAAGTCCTCTCCAAACTTATAAAAATGCATATTATTAAAATTTGTCTTAGTCCCAAAAATAGGTCTTAATTAGTCTGTGTGCATGTGTGTGTGTGTGTGTGTGTGTGTGTGTGTGTGTGTGTGTGTGTGAAAGACAAAGGCTGGGGGTATTCTTTTAGCCTCAACTGTCAAAAGAGATGAGACTAGTGCCCTGTGCTATGTGCTGGACTTACTAAGAAAAAAATGCAGCAGTCCTGGAATCAAGAAGCTTACTTTCTGCTGAGCAGTATATGGCATATCCAAATAAGCAAAAACAAAAATATACAAAGTAATTGCAAGAGACATGAATGACTGAAGGAATTAGGAAAGGCTTCTCATAGGAGAACAAGGTAGATATAAGAAGAGAGCATTCCAGGTAGGAGACAGAAATGTGTACAAGAACAGCATGGAGACCAGTTTGGGGAATTACTTGATAGGGAATAATCATGTCTAGAAATATAGCTTAGAGCCATAGTGTGAGGGACTTGAAATGCCAAATACAGGATTTTGTCTTATCTTAAATGTAATTGAAAACCATTGAAGCTTATTGAACAAGGGAGTAATGTAGTTACTCTCTTGCTTTAGGAATACCAATAGTTATTTGGAAGGAAAGCTAGGTAAAAGACTCATTTTCCTGAATTCAAATCTGGCCTTAGTCACTTACAAGCTATGTGATCCTGAGCTAGTCGCTTAACCGTATTTGTCTCGATTTCCTCATCTATAAAATGAGCTGGAGAAGGAAATGGCAAACACTCCATTATCTTTTCCAAGGAAACCCCAAATAGGATCATGACGAATTGGACACAACTGAAAACAAGTGAACAAAGTTATACAGAGGATAGATTGGAAAATAAAACTGGGTGTAGGGAGATTTATTTGAAGGCAAATATAACAATAAAAGCAAGGAGTGATTGAGCAGATTGAACTAGGACTGCTACAAAGAAAGTAAAGGAGAGTATGCAAAAGAATAGAAATGGAGGTTAAATTAGCACCTGATTGGATATGGGGTGAGAGAGAGTGTAGAGTTGAAGATAATCTAAGTGTGTGTACCTAGGTGACTAAAAGGATGATGGGGAACTTAACAAAAATAAGGAATTTAGGAGGATGAGTAGTTTTATGGGGAAAGAAAATGAGTTCTATTTTGGTGGCAAGTTTAAGATGCCTTTGGGATTTTCAGGTGGTGAGATCTAGCAAGTAATTGGAAATACAGTAATAAGGTACTAGAGCGGAGTTGATTAGGAAACAAAATATTTGGAAAGTCTAAAAGAACAAAAGTGAGTCTGTAAATCAGTAAAATGACAATATTTATCCTAATCACTTGATGGACTTGCAGAAAGTTACTATGAAGACTAAAGTGAGATAGATGTTGCACCAATTTTAAATACAGACAAACCTTCAGCCTCAACATTAACTTCAACTTAAATATTTAAAAGAATTCTGAAACAAAGCCTGCATTCTGAAACAGCCAGTTTACCAAAGAGCAAAAATGACTTAAGTAATTAACCTTTAGCATAGTTAGGTAGCACAGTGGATTGAGTGCTAGATCTACCATTAGGAAGATTCATCTTTGAGTTCAAATCTGGCATCAGACACTTACTAGCTGTGCGACCCTGGGCAAATCACTTAACTGTGTCTCAGTTTCCTTATTTATAAAATGAGCTGGAGAAGGAAATGGCAAACCATACTAGTAACTTTACTAAGAAAACCCTAAATGGGGTCATAAATAGTCAGACATGACTGAATAATTATCGTCAAGTTTCTGTAAGGAGGAAATTGTGTCCAATAGATATCATTTTCTTCTCTGATAAAACAACATATTCTGTATATTACCGTTACTTTGTTTTCACACATTCATTATTCATTATGATCTTTGGCCTTCAGGAACACTTTGATTCTATCCCATATACTTTTTTTTTTTTTTTTTTTTTGCTGAGGCAATTGGGGTTAAGTGACTTGCCCAGGGTCACACAGCCAGGAAGTGTTAACTCTGGTCCTCCTGACTTAAGGGCTGGTGCTTTATCCACTGTACCACCTAGCTAATATTTTTAATAAATAAAGATGTAGTGTGAACTATACTGCTATTGATTTGACATATGACTTCCTAGAAAATCTTCCCCAAAGATATCAGGAGAAGGTAATGTCTTCCACAACCACCCCTATTATTTTTTTCCTACACCTGTCACATCATTAGTGTAAGCAGTGGTTCTCAAAGTATGGTCCAAAGACCCCTGAAATGTTCAAAAAGTCTGAGAGGTTAAAGCAATTTTCAAAATAATACTAAGAAGTTTTAATTTCTAATATAGCCGATATTGAAAGCTAATATCTACACACACAACTTTTTGGGGAAGGAAATCTTAAATAATTTTTAAGAACATAAAAGGAATCAAGACCTATAATAATCTAGTATTTGATAACCCCCCAAACTCCAGCTTTTGGAATAAGAACTTACTATTTGACAATAATTGTTGGGAAAACTGGAAAATGATATGTTAGAAACGGTATAGACTTACATCTCACCCCCCCCATACCAAAATAAGATAAAAATGGGTATATGATTTGGGCATATAGGATGATACCATAAATAAATTAGGAGAGCAAGGGATAATTTACCTGTCAGATTTTTGGACCAAATTTATGACCAAAGAAGAACTAGAGAACATTATGAAAGGCAAAACAGACAACTTTGATTACATTAAATTAAAAAGGTTTTGGACAAACAAAACTAACAGAAACAAGATTAAAAGGGAAGTACAAAGCTGGCAAAAAAAAAAAAAATCTTTACAGCCAGTGATTCTAAGGTCTCATCTCTAAAATATATAAATAACTGTGTGAAATTCATAAGAAATGAATCATTTCCCAATTAATAAATGGTCAAAGGATATGAACAGACAATTTTCAAATGACAAAATTATAGCCATCTATATAGTCATATGAAAAAATGCTCTAAATCAATTTACTATTGATTAGAGAAATGCAAATTAAAACAATTCTGAGGTACCCTCACAACTCTCAGATTGACTATGACAGGAAAAGATCATGATAAATGTTAGAAGGAATGTGGGAAAATTAGAACACTAATGCATTGTTGGTGGAGCTGTGAAATGATTCAACTATTCTGGAGAGCAATCTGTAACTATGTCCAAAGGGCTATAAAACTGCATACCTTTTGATCCAGCAGTACCACCACGAGGTCTGTATCCCAAGGAAATCTTAAAGGAGGGAAAAGGACACACATGTGCAAAAATGTTTGTAACGGCTCTTTTTGTGGTAACAAAGAATTGGAAAATGAGTAGATGCCCATCAATTGAAGAAAGGCTAAATAAGCTATGATTATAAACAAGCTGATTTTAGAAAGGCCTGGAAAGATTTACTCATGCTGAACAAAACAAGCAGAACCAGAAAACATCATACACAGTAACAGCAAGAATGTGCAATAATCAATTATAAAAGGCTTGGTTCTTCCCAATGGTTTGGTGATACAAATTAATTCCAATAAACTTTGGATAGAAAACTCCATCTGCATTCAGAAAAAGAACTAAGGAGAATGAATGTAAATCAACACATACTATGTTCACTTCTTTTTTTCTGTGTTTTTTTTTCTCCCATGGTTTTCCCCTTTTGCTTTGATTTTTCTCTCCCAACATGATTCATAAAGCAATATCTATTAAAATAGATTAATTTTAATAATAATATATCATGTAGTATCATATGATATATGTAATTATAATATAATATTAATTATATGATGTTATATATAATAATAGTAATTAATTTTTTAAAGAGTATAAAAGGGTTCTGGGACCAAAGAGGTAGAAGACTGCTGGAGGAGAGAACTCCTATAAGAAAGCAAGCTTCCTCTCCCCCTATTGATTATCAAGTATTCTTTTATTTGCCTGAAGCACTGATTGAATGGTTTGCTCAAGTTCTCTTAGAATAGTAGATCCAGGAAAGGACCTCAAAGAGAATTGAATCTAACCCCTTCATTTTACAAATTGGAAAACAGGAAAAGAGATTGACATTTGCTTTAGATCACATGGCAAATAAGTGCCTTGAGAGACGTGCTCACCTCAAGTCTACCACTTTAGTCTACCCACAATACCACACTGCCCCTTATAGGTTGTCTGTGTGTCACAGATAGGCTGGAACCCAGGCCTTCCTGACTCAAAAGCATGGCCTTTGTCCATTAAACTGAGCGCCATAATAATTTTTGTTCAAAAAACAAATCACAGATTTGTGATGGGGAAGTGATATATTAGACATAGAACATTCACTGCTGGGGGGAAAAAAGGGTTTATAATAGCCACATCATTAGTTGTACAGAATATATCATTAATACATTATCAGGAAACTACAAAAGTCTATTTAATCCCAAACTCTAGTTCTATAAGACTATATCAATGGAAAAATAAATTGAAAACTAAAACACCGGAAAAGATTCTAATGTACTCATTTCTCAATCGTTTTTATAATCTTTATTGAACTAACCACCTTAAAAATTTTTATATAAATCAAATGGTTTTTTATATTATAACTTCTTAATCACAATAAAAATCCAAACAGATTTAAAAGTTAACACAATCAAAACTCACTACTTCAGAATTAGGACTTTAGGTAGTGGATGGGGGTGATTCTCCATGTCAATGTCAACTGCAGCAGACAGTTCAGAACTCCCAAGAGATGCTCTTGTGCAGCAGGGGAGGAGGATGTCAGGAAAGGTTGAAGATAAATGGATGGTGGCAGGAGCATTGGGAACAACAAGAAGCAAAAAGAAAGTAGAAAGTTAGATTTCCTTAATATAGAGGGGAAAAACCACTAAATTTGGACAGAAAATCCCTGGGCCTTAATTCTACCTCTGACATTTATAAGTTGTGTGATTTAGGGCAAATCACTTAATTTCTCTAAGTCTCCCTAAAAATAAAATAAAAAATAAGGGGATTAGCTAGATTATCTCCAAGTGTTTCTGAAACCTATAAAAACTGGAAATTAGTAGCAGCTTCATTATCTGGGAAGAGATGGATTTTGGTTCTAATAATATAAAAAGGTGTTCTGTAGATACACTGGCAATGGGTGGTCATTCAGAAGGAAAGGAGGTTTGCAAGTTGGGGGCTACCTACATGAGAGACAATTCTTGGTTTTTTAGTAGTTCATGATTTCTTTGGGGAGATTTCTTTTGGGAAGTAGCTCATGATTTCTTTTGGGGGAATTCTTTTTTGAGTTCAAATCCTGCCTTTGATATTTATACTCAAAAGGAACATTTAAGGTGTGCAAATTTAGAAAAGTCTCCAGTCCAAATGTTTATATGGACTTTTTGTGACCTATCTATAATAGAGCTTTCTGGGCTTGTGTTGCCCTAATCAGCCATAATCAAACACACTATACTTTGCTACATACATAGTGATGTCAGTTGGTCCCTTCAAGCAAGAAGAATAACTACTACCTGGTAAGCCACTTGAATTCTCAGTTTTTTCATCTATAAAATGGAGATGATTATATGACCTCATGAAGATTTGTTTGAAAAGTTCAAAAAAGGTAACATATAATTTTGTGAATCTCAAAGCACTATATACTTGTCAACTATTGAGAGAAATGATTGTTTTCCTCTTATATTAATAACTAATTATTAAATTAAAATTAAGGTTTTTCCCTTTTTATTTGTTCATTCAAAAAACCAACCCCATGTAGGTTATTCAGCCAGCCTCTGATGGATATGGCTTATCGATAAGATTGCCCATACAGTGGGAACCCTCCCTCCCAATTAAAAGATTTTACAAACAGAATTTAGTCTAGGTGAGATCTTGCCATTAGGAAATAAGTCTTGACTTTGATACCTTTCATTAGAATTTAGGGTGAGCCACATTATGAAAGGAAAAACCAGCCAGAGTAGCCTGGGTAGAGATGAATTCTTTTGCCCAGATTGCTGGAACTGCCTGAGTTGGATGTTTATCAGGTCATGTCTTCAGCAGAAGGAACTGAAAACTCTTTGCCCATCTTATTATGTCTACTCCTTCATTGACTGTTAACCAGAGTTGATTTTCACCCTTAGGTATTCCCCCTTTTCCAAAGGTTTTTTAAACATTCAATGTTCTCTTTACCCAGAAACTATGTATCAGGAATTTCATTCATCACACTATTATTATGTCACTTTATGAAACTCTTTTCAAATGAGTTCCTATTTGCTAACTCTAATTGAGCTTTTTTACTGTTCTCATTTCAACTTGAAAAATCAATGTTATTTTAATTGAAGTAGCTATTCAAATATATATATGTATATATATATATATCATAAAAAGGAATGAAAACATGAAAAACAAGCATGCAAGATGAAAAATGATCACAGAGCTTCCAATGTTTACCATTTGTTAGCTCTACCTCCAAAAGATATAAATTAACTTTGACATTTATAATTCCAATTGCCCTTGTTTTATGAATCTTTCTGACCTGTTCTGTGTAAGTAATGCGTTCGTAGGAAAATCATCATAGGTACTGAATGAATGCATCAAAGAAATTCAGGCTTCTCACATACTCCACTAACAAGGAAAAAACATCAAAGAAAAGAAAAACAGCTTTATAAAAATAAACTAAAATGGGGAAAGAATGTCAATATAGATGTTAAATTTCCTAGAACAATTGATTCAGAAGTGCCATCCATAGCAGTAGATACTGTCAAAGAAATAATACTAAGTATTTCAGAGAAATTCAGGTGGATAAATAAGACATTCAAAGAAATAAACAGAATTGGCAATGTTGGGAAAAATCACAAGACCAAATAAGAGAAAAGCAAAAAGAAGCAATAACAAAAATTATCTGAGGAAATTAATCAAGATTAAAGCCAAATGGAAAAAAGAAATGGAAATAATGAAAATAATAACTAATACAAAGAAGACAATAGAAAGCCTCAGTGAATTCATGGAACTAACCAACAATAGGCTGAAATTCAGTTATATACAAGGCAATGCAGCTAGAAACACAGGTTCAAAAATATCATTGAATTATTCAAGCTTTTGGAAAATACATTGACTCAAGTGACAGACCAAGAAAATAAATTTCAACCTGGCAATCTTGGAATTATTGACCTTTCTGAGAATTTAAGGGGGAAAATGAAATTTGGATCTTATTTTTCAGGAAATCAAAGAATATTTTCCAGAATTGGCAAAAACAGATAGTTAAATATAAACATAGTGAGGGGAAAATACAAAAGGAATTTTTCGATCAATAGTTAAAGAACATGAACATTTTTTCAAAATATTTTTCAATTGTATTTTTTCCAATTACATGTAATGATAGTTTTTGACATTCATTTTTATAAGATTGTGATTTCCACATTTTTTCCTCTTTCCTTCCCTTACCATATCTCCTCTCCCCATGATAACAATTTGACGTTATACATATACAATCATTTTAAACATATTTCCATATTAGTCATGTTGTGAAAGAAAAATTAGAACAAAAGGGAAAAACCATGAGAAAAATAAGCAAACAAAAAAGGTGAAAATAGTATGCTTTGATCTGCATACTCCATACTCCATAGTTTTCTCTCTCTCTCGTTGCAGATAGCATTGAATAAAACACTTTTTAACAAAAACAAACAACCATAGGAATGATACTTCAAATCAATAAGATGAGAAATAAAAATTAAAATAACTGAAGTTTCACATCTACTGGAAAATTGGCAAAGATGATTTTTTCCAAATGCTCTTATTTTCTCAATGTTATTTTATTTTTCCAAATACATGTAAAGATAGTTTTCAATGATTTTTGTAAGATTGTGTGTGCCAATTTTTTTCTCTCTCCCACCCTCACTTCCCCCTTCCCAAGACAGGAAGAAATCTGATAAAGATTATACACGTATGATACTTTTAAGCATATTTCCATATTTGTCATGTTGTACAAGAAAAGATCACATCAAAAGGGAAAAAATGAGAAAGAAAAGATAAACAATAAAACAAAAGATGAAAATATTATAATTTAATCCCCAGTCTCCATAGTTCTCTATCTGATAGTGGATGGCACTTTCCATCCCAAGTCTATTGGGATGGAATCCAACTATTTTGGATTACTATATTGCTGAGAAGAACCAAGTCCATCACAGCTGATCATTATTAGCTTACAGTGTTCTTCTGGTTCTGTCACTTCATTCAGCTTGGTTCATGTAAGTCTTTCCAGGCTTTTCTGAAATCAGTTTGTTCATTTCTTATAGAATAACAATATATTCTATTACAGTCAATATACCTTAACTTATTCAGCCATTCCCCGAATGAGGGGTATCCACTCAATTTCCAGTTCCAGCAAAGATGATTATTTTTCTTTTTTTTTTATTAAAGCTTTTTATTTTTAAAAAATATGCACTGATAATTTTTCAACATTGATCCTGCAAAGCCTTATGTTCCAGATTTCCCTCCTTTTCCCCCACCCTCTCCCCTAGATGGCAATATATGTTAAACATGTTAAAATATATATTAAATGTCACGGAAGCCACTTGCTAGTGACTTCTGGGATCTAATTCTGACCAGCAGTATACAACTGTGTCATGTGAGAGAATAATAATGATACAAGGAGACTTGCAGTTGCAATGAAAGTCTCTTGACCTCTTATCTCTTACTTCTTACTTCTGACTTATTTCATCTTTATACAGAATATATATTTTCTAAGCACATCAAGGTTATTATTGTTTAAAGAAAAACATACATTTTTTCACAAGCAACATCTGCATCAGTAAAAAGCACCTCTGGATAGATATTTCTGACTCTTTGGGTTATGTTGGTCTTTCCTTGAGGCTGTCAGCTTTGCTCAAAAAGTTAAGATAAAGATTGTGATAACAAAACATTCATTTGGTCTTTCTAATGTGCTGTTTCACAGCTATGGAGGCTGGAGAATTGACCCGCCCCAATGGTGCAGTCCCCTTTAACCTTTTTACAGGCTTTCTGGGTTTCACACTTAAACGTGGTCCTCAACAGTTAAATCCAATATATGTTTACACATTTATATAATTATCTTGCAGCACAAGAAAAATCAGATCAAAAAAGGAAAAAAAAAAGAGAAAGAAAATAATGCAAGCAAACAACAATAAAAAGTGAAAATGCTATGTAGTGATCCACATTCAGTCCCCACAGTCTCTGAGTGCAGATGACTATCTCCATCACAAAACCATTGGAACTGGCCTGAATCATCTCACTGTTGAGAAGAGGCAGGTCCATCAGAATTGATCATCGTGTAGTCTTGTTGCCGTGTACAATGATCTCTTTGTTCTTCTCATTTCACTCAGCATCAGTTCATGTAAGTCTCTCCAAGCCTCTCTGAAATCATCCTGCTGGTCATTTCTTATAGAACAATAATATTCCATAGCATTCATATACCACAACTTATTCAGCCATTCTCCAGTTGATGGGCACCCATTCAGTTTCCAGTTACTAGCCACTACAAAGCAGGCTGCCACAAACATTTTTGCACACGTGGGTCCCTTTTCCTCCTTTAAGATCTCTTTGGGATATAAGCCCAGTAGTAGCACTGCTGGATCAAAGGGTATGCACAGTTTGATAACTTTTTGGGCATAATTCCAAATTGCTCTCCAGAATGGCTGGATCCATTCACAATTCCACCAACAATGTATTAGTGTCCCAGTTTTTTTAATCCCCTCCAACATTTGTCATTATCTTTTCTTGTCATCTTAGCCAATCTGAGAGGGGTGTAGTGGTATCTCAGAGTTGTCTTAATTTGCATTTCTATGATCAATAGTGATTTGGAGCACCTTTTCATATTACTAGAAATGGTTTCAATTTCTTCATTTGAAAATTGTTTATATCCTTTGACTATCAATTGGAGAATGGTTTGAATAAAGATGATTGTAAAAAATCAGTGTTGTGTTGTAGGGAATTCAGAGGCTTTTGATTTTGACCTCATTTAGGCAAAGATATTAGGGTAGTTACCATTTCCTTCTTCAGTTCATTTTACAGAAGAGGAAACTGAGGCAAATAGGGTTAAAGTAACTTGTCAAGGGTCACATAGCTAATAAGTATCTAAAGTCAGATTTGAACTCAAGAACATTCATTTAGCCATTTTGGAAAACAACTTGGAATTGTGAAGGGAAAAATCTACTATTATCCAACTATTAAAGGGAGGGAGGGAGGGAAGAAGTGACTGATCATGGATTGGGAAAATGGATAAATAAATTGCAGTGTATAAATAATAATATATAAATATATATATTTATATATATAAATATAATTATATATAACAATAATATGTATAATATATTATATAAATATATAAAAATATAAATAATGGAATAAAATATTCTGTGACTTCAGAAAATTTTTGTTCTGCTTTCATCAGTTAAAGATCTCTAGCAGATGGCTGAAAGTACACTCTTCACAACTATATCCTGTCCCCAAACTAGTTCAGAGATTCAGATCAGGAATTCATCTTTGAGTACTATCAGCTAGTTTGGTAGTCTAATAGATCCCATCATTCTCATTACTTTTTTTTCTTTTGTTCACCTTTATTTGAATAAGGGTCCCCACTATGCTATATGCCTCCTTACTCTCAGGTTTTTGGATTTCCAATGTGGTGATTAGCATTTCATAAGATGCCTTGTGTCTGTTTTAGTAAATTATCCATGCTCATTTTTATGACTAAATAAATCATACTGGTTTTTTGTTCATTTGATGATCTAATTTTCTACCTTTGGAATTTTTAACTATCTTCCTTACATATTTTAAGAAAAAAAGAATTCTCCTGGACAAAAAGAAGAGTTAATATTTCTAAAAGATTTTTCTTGAGGCTGAGAACAAAATCATCTAAAGCATCTGCATTTAATGAGAATTTCCATGAATTACTTTCAAAAGCCACCTGGTATTTTTCAGGTACACATTGCTACAATTTCTTCTCTTTTCACTCTGCTGAAGTCATCTTGCCTCCAGTTATTTTCAGAATACCTCTTGGTGAAGAAATGTATGGGAAAATTATTCATAGAACTTGAAAAAAGTGTTCAATATTCTTTAAGCATGAATGATAGCTATATCACTTCAAGAAAGTACTTTAAATTCATAAATTTGGAGATAGAAGCCACATGGAGCAGGTAGGTAGCACAATAGACAGAGTGCCAGGCCTAGAGTCAGGATTTATTTATTTTCCCCAAATTCAAATCTGGCCCCAGACACTAGCTAGGTAATTCTAGCCCAGTCACTTAAGCAACCCTATTTGTCTCCTCAGTTTCCTCATCTGTAAAATAAGCTGGAGAAGTTAAACCACTCTAATATCTTTGTCAAGAAAACCCCAAATGGCATCACAACAGTCCAATATGACAGAAATGGCTAAACAGTTAAATACCAAAAAGATTAAAAATAATTTTCATAATGATAATTGCTGTTATTCAGCCATTTCAGTCATATCTGATTCTTCATGATCCCATAGATTTCTGTCTATGGGGTTTTCTGGACAAAGATACTGAAATGGTTTATCATTTCCTTGTCTAGTAACATTTACTTTAAGGTTTGCAGAGATCTTTACAAATGTTCTCTCTTATCTTTAGATCAATCTTGCATGGTTGGTACTATTACTGTTTGTTTTTAAAATGAGGAAACTAAGGCTGTGGCCAGGATTATACAACCAGTAAGTGTCTGAGACAGAAATTGAACCCAGGTTCTTCCTGACTCCATGTCCAGTGACATACCACTTAGTTACCTACTATACTAACTTAAAGCACAAATACCAAACTCCCAAGCAATGACACACATCTAGAATAGATTAATAGAAATCAACTTCACAAAGCTAAGGAATATTATGAAATATGAAAAATATCAATATAATATGAATATTATATTATGTTATATATAACATATTATATATAACATTACATATTATAGCCATAGCTATGCAGCTCAATGGAATTAGAGGCCCATTATAAGCCCAAGTATGTCTTACACTTTTTTCCACTGCTAAACTAAGAAAAGATTTGTTTGTGTTTCCCATGACTGGTCCGTTGGATGCATCTGTCTGTGTTCGTAATCTTTGCTTCTTTCCAAGACGGCCAAGCAGCCTTTGAGGAGAAGAATACCAGCCTTTAATGAACATTTCAGCTACTTTTTTAAAAAGACTATCAATATCTTTTTTTTCCCCTCTCATTATTGTAGGGCCAGCTGCTCTGACTTTTCTTCTAAAAGATTTTTTAGTACAACTGAGCATATATTTAAGTAATCTGTGAATGTTCCTCTCAGGGTATTTTTAGTTTCTCCTTTCTCTTTATCAAATTTGTTTAGTTGCAGTGTTCTTAAATACCACCTTTGTTATCTGTACAGATTTCTTCCTTGTCTACTTGCTGGGTTTCTTTTTTCTAAAAATTTCTAATACATTTTTAAAAATGTCATGACCTCACAAAGTGCTCATCTTGGTTCCTCAGAAATTATTCTTATCCCATTCCCAGCCTGTTCTCAGACAGATTTTTAAGTAAGGGGACAGGAAAGAAAAGGTGTCTAAATGCTTTTACATGATCTCATGTGGTTCTCATAATAATCCTGGAAAATAGGTACTGTTATTATTCCCCATTTTACAGTTGAAGAAACTGAGGTAAACGGAGATTAATTGAGAGCTAGTAAGAGTCTGAGACAAGATTTGAACTCAGGTTTTCCTGACTTTAGGCCTAATGTTCTATTCACTGTGGCATCTGGCTACCTAAGCAGAATACTATTAATGCTACCAGTTTTGAATAAGGACAGTGTCCCTTGACACTGATGAAGGTCCAAGTTGCCTCTTTTTTTATATCAGCTCATGTATGCTAATAAATGTCTTGAGATCAGAAAGATGCTTGAATCTTCCTCATTCCAGGCTCAGTACTCTATCCACTTCACCACCTGGCTATTTTTTATTAAATAAAAAATAATAATGAATTAAATTTTTTAAAAAATTTAAAAACCACCTAGTTTTTATTAACATTCTCCTCACCCAAATGAGATATTTATTTGTAAAATGCTTAGCACAATACCTGGCATACAGTGTTAATATTGTTCAGTCGACTTTCCATGACCTTACTTGGAGTTTTCTGGGCAGATATACTGGAGCATTGTCCCATTTCCTTTTCCAGCTCATTTTATAGATGAGGAAACTTGGGGCAAACAAGACTAAATGACTTGCCCAGGGTCACAGCTAGTACGTGTCTGAGGCAAGAGTTGAACTCAGGAAGACCAGTATTCCTGATATTCCAGACCATGTACTCTTACCACTGTACTACCCCGCTACATTAGACTGCTTAAGTCAGGATAATACATCTGACAGGATAATAGGCATCAAATACAATGACTCCCAGAAGACTAAGAGAGTTATAACATTCCATCTGAAGTTGCCTGATTTTCCAAAGCCTCACCATAAATCAGAATTCCCCAGTGGTATTTCACCTATCAGTTGCAGAAACTTTTGGAACTGTATAGAGAAAATTCTGCTATCCATAACCCTCATAGAATGAATCTTTATGCATAACTAAGGGGTTTTAAACAATTTAAGATTAATCTGTAAGAGACTGAATATTTTTTCCCAATACATTCAATTTTTTGGATGGAATTCTTTCTCCAATGTTCTAGAAATTCCTCCATCCTTTTAAACAGAAGTCGTTAAACATAATTTTATATTTCATTGATAACTAAAATAAAAGCTGTAATGGAAAGACTGATATAACTGAAATAAGAAGATCCACAGTCGAATTCTGGCTCTTGAGTTTACTATGTATGTGACTTTGGACAAAGTCCTTTCCCTTTCCAGGCCTTAATTTCCTTACATGTAAAATGAAGCTGTTGAACTAGACTAAAGGCTTTTGCTATTTTGATGAAAAAGTAAGTTCTTTTGTTAATTTAAGGACAAATTTGATGGGCCTGAATGCTTTTGAATCTATCATCAAGGTTGCATTTATTGTTATTGCTGGTGTGGTTTTGATAACTACACCCACAGGTACTAGGCCACAAATTATATAATTAATACTAAAATTGAATATCTAGTGATTTTTTGCATTAAAATTTTACTACATGAAAATTGGATTAGTTATATATTGAAAATTTCTCCTGCTATTTAATAAATTAGATCAATCAAGAAAATATTTATTAAATGCCTCCTTATGGACCAGGCATTGTTCTAAGAATCAGAAAAAAGGCAAAAGAATCTCTGCTCTTAAGAAGCTAACAATTTAATGGGGGAAACAGCAAACAGACAGATATATTTAGCAAGTTATATACAGGATAAATAGGAAATAATTAAAAGCAGAAGGCATTAGAATTAAGAAGGACAAGGAAAGACTTTTATAATATGGAATTTTAGTTGGGATAAACAAAATTATAGAAAATCATAGAAACATTTGGCTGGATTCACTACAAGTTTATGTTTGCACAATCTCATCTAGACCCTCATTGATGCTAGCATGCCTTATTAGCTCTCTTTTACATTCTCCACAGCTGCTCTTCCAAATCTTTTCATCTCTCCTCAAAGCTCCCATGATTCTTCCTCCCCTCTGACCATCTTAGCTGAGATGCCCTTTGTAGCTAAAGGAAGCCAGGAAAGAGAGTAGACAGAGATGAATAAGAACATTCTAAGAATAAGGGACAGTCAGAAAAAAATGCCTGGAGCTGAGAGATGGACAATCTTGTTCAGGGAACAGCCAAGAAGCCAGTGTCCCTGGGTCAAAGAATATGTGACAGAGAGCTTGAGCATGAGAAAACTGAAAAGGTAGGAGAGAGCTAGATTATGAAGGGTTTTACCTGTCAAACAGAGGATTTTGTTTTTGATCCTAGAGGCAATATGGAACCACTAGAGTTTCCTGAATAAGAGTGACATGGTTATATTTTTGCTTTAGAAAAGTCACTTTAGGGACTGAAGGAAGGATTGCAATGAGGAGAGATTTGAGGCAAGCAGACCCACTAGCAGCTATTGCAATGGTCCAGCTGTGAGGGGATGAGGGCCTGTTGATGCGAAAGTGATGGGGACCCTCTATTAGAGGAGGAAGAGGAGCATATTTGAGATATGTCAACAACAAGGAATCTTCAGGCCTTGGCAATCTACTGGATATATGAAGTGAAATATAATGAGGGGTGGAGTATGACCCATAGATTGCTAACCTGAAGGACTTAGGGGATGGTGTTGTCCTCTACAAAAATAGGGCACCCAACCAGGGTGGACAGGTTTGGGGGAAATGATAATTAATTCCATTTTTGACATGTTTAGATTAAAATGGATACTGGAATCCAGTTCAAGATATCTAAAATTTGAAGATGTGAGTTTGGGGCTCAGGAGAAAGGTTGGGACAGAATAAGTAGACTTGAGAATCAAAAACAAAGAAATGGGAATTAAATCTATAGGATCTGAGAAGAACACCAAGGAAGGAAGTATAGAGAGAGAAGAGAAGAGGGTCCAGGGCAGAACTCCAAGGGACACCTACAGTTAAAGAGCACAAGGATCCAAAACGAGCATGAGTAGTTTGTTGTTCATTGTTCATTTTTCAGAGGACTGGGAACATTACAATGTGATGAGCAATGCCTTCCCTTGCTTATGAATTAGATTTCAGTGAGGCAGAACTTCATCAAAGTTATCAGCTTTACTCTGTCTCATTTATTGAAATCCAATGACAGAACAAAAGTCAAAATAACTGTGATAGTCCAGTATGCAATGGATGATGTTGGTTTGGCCAACTCTAATCACTCCACAGTGTCTGCTTCAACTGCCTTCATGGTTACTGGAAAAAATTGTTCTCGATCCCCCTCCTTCCCCCCCCCCCACATGCTTGGGATAAATATTCCTCTAATTCACTGATGGGTTTGAGACCTGTCAATTATTCTCAATCTAGTTTAGCTTGTCTGCCAAGATGGTTCTATCAGAACAGGGCCATTAGAGCTTCTTGGAGACACAAGCAAGAGCTAAGTTCCAGATGGACATCAAAGGTAGATGAGTAATCCTAAAATGGTCTCAGCATACTCTCTCATTAGAAGTGTTGGTCCTCCCTGAGGTTCCCATATTCCCTGGAGTGTTGTAAAAGGAAAACTGGGCAAGAGTGGTGTCCTGAAACCTAGAGAGAAGATAGTATTAAAGAGGAGATGATCAGCAGTATCAAAAACTGCTGAGAGATCAAGAAGAATGAGGATTGAGAAAGGGCTGTTGGGTTTAAGAGATCATTGGTAACTTTGGAAAGAATAGTTTTGATGGAATGATAAAATCAGAAGCTAGACTGGAAATGGTTAAGAAAAGAGTCTACCCATTGTAGAAATCCTTTTCAAGGAGTTTACTCATAAAATACGAAAAACAAAGAAACTATTCCAATGGCTCATATAAGAGATAATGAGGGTTAATGAGGGCATGAACTAGGATAGCAAAAAGGGTTTTTTTTCCCAGTATGGGGACGATTTCAACATGTTTGTAGACAATAAAAGTGAACCAATAGAGAGACTTAAAATAGTGATAGAGTGGGAATAACAGAAAGGAGGACATATTGGATGAGATGCCATAGAATGGGATTGCTTGAGCAAGCAGATTGGTTATCCTTAATAAGGAACATGGCCACCTCACCATGTGAGTTAGTGGTAAAGGAAATAGTGGCAAAAGGCTTATAAGTGATAGGAGATGAGGGGAAAAAAGAGAAGAAGGAGCACATGGCAAATGACCTCAATTTTTTCTGTATAATATGAAGCAAGGTTCTTAATTGAGAAGATGGGGGGAGGGGTAGCCATGAAAGATTTGAGGAGGATGAAAGGATTTGGAAGAACTGTTGTGGAGAGCAGGATGAGTTGATAAAGCAGTTTAGAGGCAGTGAGGATCCAGTTGAGGTTGTGCAACAAATTTCTAGTGAATCCAGTGAGAATGGTTGCATGATTTTCTCTACCTTTGTTTAGCAGTATATGTGTAAGAGCAAAAGTGGGAACAGTTGGTGTGATACAAAACCGAAGCTTTGGAGGGTATAATCAGTGATCATAGATCATAGAATTGGTGATATGACAAGGGGTCTAGTGTTTCAAGAGAAGATAGTATAGAGTTGAATTAGTTCATCAAAAGGTGAATTTCAGAATTCCTAAACGTGGAGGTGGTTTGTGGGAAATGGCAAGATCAAGAATATGACCATCTTTGTGTATGGCTGAAGTAAGTTGTAGGTAGGTCATGGGAATCAGTAGGTTGAGAAACTGAGTGATTAAAGTGTTTGAGGAATTATTGCATGTGTTAAAGTCCTCCTAATGTGAAGGCAATAGTTGGGAAGAAAGAAAAATTCTAAGTTACATACTGAATTAATTGAAGAAAGAAATGGAATACTGTCTGTAGACAACAACCAATAGGATTTTGATTGGGTTGTAAACATGTATAGCATGAATCTCAAAGAAGAAATTACAGAATGAGGCAGTAAAGGAGTAGCAATAGGAAGTAAGGAGCCTTAATCCGTGAGTTGAGGGAAATGAATGAAGCCCCAGCCAAAATGGGAAAGGATAGTCAGTAAGGTTGTACCATGGTGAAGTTTTCAGTAATACACAATAGATAAAAGGAGGAGGAAAGAAAAATCTTTAGGATGAAGGACAATTTGTTGCCTAAAGAATAGGTATTCCACAGGACACAGTAAAAGCACTAGGAGTATTTGCTTGAAACTTTGGGAGTGGGAAGTTTAAAGGAATAGGAATAAGGAAATGAGGGGGGAGGGAAATGGGTTTTGAATAATGACCTCTAGAAGTTAATAATATTAGGATTGAAGGGTATGACTGAGTGTAAGAATATTCAACACTGAATGAAAGACACCAATGCTCTCCCCAAAGGAGATCGGAGATCAGAGCTGGAGGCAGGTACAGGATGAGATAATAGGTGCATGGTTAGATTATTGGTTGAAACAAATTCAGTTGGGTGGGAAAGAGAAATACTATAGTGATTTAGAGGCACGGAATCTCAGAGTTGGCTTGAGGTTATCTAGACCCCAGCTGCTGCTGCTGCTTTTTTATTTAATAGTATTTTTTTTTCCAATTACATGTAAAGAGAATTGTAAACATTCATCTTTGTAAGGTTTTTAGTTTCAAATTTTTTGTTCTCCCTCATTATTCCCCCATTCCCAAGACATCAAGCAATCTGATATAGGTTTTTATATGCCTCTACACCCAGGATCACATAAAAATTTCTGAGGCAAAAGGGATCATCAGTGGCCCTGATCTATATAGAGTCCTAAATTTTTTTTCTGCTCTATCAGAGAGGTCTCAGTAAAATTCTCTCCCTTCTATCATTTGGGAAGAATAGAAACTCTCAGATTACTCACCCTTGCTGGATGGAAATGATCAGAGGGAGAGAAGAAAGAAAACTGTGGTCCTTTGGGAAAAGACAGATAGAATTTGAAACCCTAGGAGAAAAGAGGATAGGGTGGGTTATAGATTTTTCTTTTCTTTTCCAAAACAGGACAAGAGAGAAGGAACAGTCACCCTAAAGTCTAATCTCTTTAACTGCCCAGATTCTGAATCTACATCCTTTGATCTTTGGCCTACACTTGAACTTGGGTTCTCCTCTCCTTTTACTCTGCTGAAGGAGGGCATGTGTTGAATTGCTTTGGTTTCTAGGTTGCTCACTCTTGGGCAAAGTTCTGATTTCCTTCATTCGTTACCACATTGTAGCCATGTGATAGTTAAAGCAACATCTATGAAATGAATGAATAGATCCTAATCCAATTCTACCCAAGGGAACAAGTTCCTAAGAAATCTAGTATATTACAATTGGAACCTTTTTGAATAAAAGACTTTAGAACTGGAAGTGATCTCAAAAATCTTGTAGTCCAATCCCTCATTTTCCATGTAGATGAAGAAACTGAGACTCATGCATGAGAGACTCTTTCTCCGTTGTCAACATCACCTCAAAATTTGAATGGACCTGGAAACAATGATTCTTTCTTTCCTTTCACAATGGTCTTTTCAGTTTTGAGCTAATTCAGTAATTATTATTCATGACTGCTAATAATAGAATAAACTGAGGAAAATGAGAATTCAGAGAAGGAGCATGGGTTAGCTGATATAGGTTGCACTTGGAATCAGAGAAACGTATTCAAATACGTCTTCTGAGATGTAACACTTATTTGATTGTGGGCTCATCCTGGAGTTTCCTATATCAATTGAATCATATGTCTAGTCCCATTCTAAAATACATGCATACATGTATATACAAAGATAAATGTATGTGTATTACAAATTATTATGCTATCATCATTTATTTAGCAAGAAAAGTGATTAAATAGCTTTTACTGAATCCTTGATATCTCAAAAGGGCTGTCAGAAGCTACATAATTCATCCAATACCTGGCCAAGAATCCTTTCTTTGTGCTGTGAGTTAATCCTTGATTCCATTGTATTACAATAGCAAAGAGTTCTAGTTTTTGAATATTAGTCTTGCCCATACTGTTTAAACACAATGTGCTTGCCCATATATTCCAAAGCAGAATGATTCTGATGGTTGTGTAACTTTTGGAGAAACTGAGAAGTGTAGAAGAATTCACGCAAATCTGAAGTTAACTAAAGACTTCATCTTTAGTAGGTGACTTCAGAAATTAAAGCTACCCTCCCAGAGGCCAGAAGACTGGGATATTGATGTAGGAATCTTTTAGAGTTTCTTTTTTTATATGCCATTCATTCTGATGGATATAGGTGTATCCCCATGACAAGACTTGGAGGCTTCATATTAAGGGTTATGAAGTTATAGTCAGAATTCAATAATGATTTCCCCCTTTTCTATTCTTGTTTGGTCATTTTCATGACCCTGTTTAGAAGTTTCTTGTCAAAGATACTAGGGTGGTTTGCAATTTCCTTTTCTAACTCATTTTACATATATTGAAACTGAGGTAAGTAGGTGACTTATCCAGGGTCACACAGCTAGGAAGTAGCTATATACATGCATATATAAATATAAATATATATGTGTATTATGAATTATTATGCTATCATTATTTATATAGAGGAAAATTGATTAAATAGCTTTTACCAAATATGGTAAGGCCAGATTAGAACTCAAGAAGATGAATCTTCCTGACTCCAGGCTCAGAACCTTCTCCACTGTGCTACCTAACTGGCCTTTCTACTCAATTCTTCACTTAT
Source organism: Sarcophilus harrisii (assembly GCF_902635505.1). Classification (NCBI taxonomy): domain Eukaryota; kingdom Metazoa; phylum Chordata; class Mammalia; order Dasyuromorphia; family Dasyuridae; genus Sarcophilus; species Sarcophilus harrisii. The sequence goes on from NC_045429.1 coordinate 191,614,109, forward strand.
TCAAGCTCTCCCTATTAACTCACATTCTCTTTCTGTTCCTGCCTAATTCTCCTTCCCTGTATTCATTTTTATAGAATCACAAAATCACAGAATTTCAAAGTTGGGAAAGGATTAGCTAGTCTAGCATATTCTTTTTTAATTCTATTTTTTAAATGTATGGAATAAAACAAGCATTTCCATAGTAGAGTAGAATAAAAAAATTGCATATGAAACTGCAAATCTGTTATGTACAACTTGCTATTTCTTTTAAATATATAGTAAAGTTATCACGTGACTTTCTTTTTTTTCTTTCTTCTTCCCCCTCCTTTAGAGATGGCTACCATCAGGTGCAAATATGTATATTTAGATAGATAGATATGTATACATATATTTTATATGTATACATATCTATCTATATGCCTCTCTCTCTCTCTCTCTCTCTCTCTCTCTCTCTCTCTCTATATATATATATATATATATATATATATGTATCTCTATCTATCTATCTATCTATCTATCTATCTTTGTACCTGATAGGAGCCATCCAGGTAGAGAAGAGAAAAAAAGAAGGGATAAGTGATATAACTTTATCATATATTTAAAAGGAATTTCAAGGTATACACATATACATATAGGGATTATAAATATAATTATAGTTTAATCAAGGACCCCCTCTACAATATACCTCATCAGGTAGTCATCCAGCCTCCTACAATATCTCCAATAAGAAGAAACCCCAAAACAGCCTATTCCACCTTTGGATAGCTAAATGTCAGAGAGGCTTCTTTTCCCCAGACAGCAGACTAAATTTGCCTCTTTGCAACTTCTACCCATTGCTTCTTTCTCTTCTCTCTAGGGTCAAACATAGTGAATCCCTCTTCCATGTAACAGTCTTCAAATACTTGAGGGTGGGGATTGGAGAGTGAAGGAGGAAGCATCACACAGATGTCTGAGTTTTCTCTTTCTAGGTTAAATGTGGAAGCAGAGAAGGAATCTTAGACACCATCCAGTTCGATTTTTTTTTCTTTTTACACCAAGGAAACTGAAGTTACTTATCCAAAGTTATGTAAATACTAAGTGGCAGGAGCAGAATTGAGCCTAGAATATCTGGCTTTCAAACTGGTAATACTTCCACTATGTTACACTGGCTCACAATCTTGAGTTCCTTCAATTGATCATCATTTAGCATAGATTCAATGCCTCACCATTCTGGGAAAGTGTTGAGAGAAGGAATAAGCAGGAACAAAGCAAATTTCAACCAAAGAAGACTGATAAAGTGAAACATTAAGCATATTTTCCTTCTACTCACACCTTAGTGACTCTTTATTTCCCTTGTAATAGAATATAAACTGGGCAACTAAGTGATGCAGTGAATAAAGTATTTCCCTTGAAGTCAGGAATGCATAAGTTCACATCGGATCTCTGAAACTAACTATGTAACCTGATCCTATTACTTTACCCTGTTTGCTTCAATTTCCTCATCTGTAAAATGAGCTGGAAATGGAAATGGCAGAACATTTCAGTACTTTTCCAAGAATCACAAATGGGGTCATGAAGAGTTGGAGATGACTGAACAACAACCACAGAATATAAACTCCATTTGTCACTGAAAATTCTTTGCAATCTGATGTCAACCTAATTTTAAAATACTTTCTGCTTTGAACTGCAAAGTCTGGCTTACTTTCTGATATTCACACACAATACTCCACTTTCCATTTCTGCATCTTTATTCTTTAAAAAAAAATAGATTAATATAGGGTTAAAATGAGAGGTTAGAATAAAAGTATTTAGGCCTCTACTGAATGAAAAACAAAAAACAGGGGTTGCAATCATAATTTCAGCCAAGGTAAAAGTAAAAATAGACATGGTTGAATAAGTAGGCAAACTACATTATGCGTAAAGACATCATAAATAATGAAAGAATATCAATACCAACTATAGAGGCTAAGCTTCTTCATTCATATAAATTCTAAAGGAACCTTCACTTAACTACTTGAAAGATTTGATAGTAAAACAAAAATTACAGTGGATTTAAACTTACCCCCTCCAGAAGTGGCCAGATTAAATGAAAAACTAAACAAGAAGCTAAAAATATAAACACTATTTTTGAAAAATTATTTAGGATAGTCTTTATAAGACAATAAATGTGTGTTTTTCATTGTTATGTGGCACCTTTACAAAAATGCACCAGGGAACAATGAACATATAAACAAATGCAGAAACATAGAAAAATTATGTGTACTTTACAAACCACAAAAAATATATATAATCAATAGGAGAAACTTGAAGAGAGGATTCAGGTTTAAATTGGAATTAAATATTGTCATCCTAAAAAATAACCAGGTCAATGGGCACTTCATAGAAATTAGAAATTATCTTATGAAAATAATGTAGTAGTGCTATAAAATTTACAGCCAAAGTAGTCCTTAGAGGAAAATTTGTTTCTCTAAAAATATTTTAACCAGCAAAAAGAGAGAAGAGGTGAATGAATAGAACATGAAATAAAAAAATTAATAAGTGAAATAATTAACTTTATACCAATAAATATATATTTGAAAATCAAAGAAATAAAACTGAAAAAAAGATCACATCGTCACAAAAGACAAAAAAAATCAAAGAGTAAATGTTGGAGGAGGTGTGGAGTAAATAGACATACAAAATTTACTGCTGGAGTTATGACTTCTTTTAATTATTCTAGAAACAATTTGGAATCTTACTAGAGATATCACTAAACTGTACATACCCTCTATCCAAGCAATATTACTACTCAAAATGTACCCCGGGGATGTTATAGATTCTGGAAAAGATATCACTTACAAATGCTTTAGCACAATCTAAGACATTTGGAATAATTTCTATATAAAAATAGTTGTAGTAGCACTTTTAGAAATAGCAAAGAACTAGAAGAAAAGTGCTGCTGAAAAGTGGAAAATAGTTAAAAGGGGAGTCAAAATGTAATAGAATGGGGGCAGCTAGATGTCACAGTGGAAACCAGGAGGACGAGCTCAAATCTGGCCTCAGACAGTTAATACTTCCTTGCTGTGTGACCCTGGGCAAGTCACTTAATCCCATTGCCTCAAGGGGGAAAAATAAACATGTAATAGAACGTTGTAACAGAAAGATCTGAAGAAATCAGAGAAACTTGAGAAAATATATTCATTAATGAAGAACAAAATAAACAGAACCAGAACAGTTTAGGAAGTATAATAACAAAGGAAAAAATGTAGAAAGACATCAGAACTCCTATAGTATAATGCACAACCTTGACTTTAAAAGATTCATAGTGAAATGTGCCTCCTCCCCCTCAGAAGAGAGGTAGTAGATCATAGCCAGAGAATGAGGCATAATATAAAGGCAAAAAGATAATCAGAAGTAGTGTAAATCAAAATAGGTAACATTTCCAAACTATAAATTAATTGCTCATTAATTTGTAATTCATTAATTGTTGAATTATATGACTAAATCTGAGTTGGTATTCCACCCTGCTAGGAGAACACCCATGCATGCCCTTTACTTAAAAGGGAGTTAGGCTGACATGGGCAAGATGCCAGAATCTCTCTTTGTGAGAAAAACATACTGACTATGCAGTCTTATTTTTGATGGATCTGACAGTCTCTTATAATGCCCTATAAAATCAATCTTCTGCAAGCTGAGATTAGAGAAATTTTTTTCACTGAGTGCAGAGGGGGATATAAGAGATCATTGTGGTCTAATTAAAAGGAGCTACTTTATCCTTCTTTATAGTCCTCCTACACTGATTAAGTAACAGATTAATTAGGACTGAGAAAATTCCAAAATTGTTGTCAGAATCCCCCAGGTCTTACATTTGTCTAAATACAAATAAGGAATAATCTGTTGCCAGTATTTGTCATAGTGGTTTTGGCATTGGTGAATTGGATTTTCAATCTGAGAGAAGACAGTTAAGAGAATTGAGCACCAGGATTGTAGTTAGGAAGACTTGAATTTAAATCAAGCCTCAGGCACTAACTAGCTGTGTGACTTTAGGCGAGTCACCTAACCCTGTTTGTTTCAGTTTCTTCATCTGTAAAACAATCTAGAGAAAGAAATAGCAAACTAATCCAATATCTTTACCAAGAAAACTCCAAAGTCATGAAGACTTGAATATGACACATAACACATTTCTGTATACTATGTATGTTATTTCCCTTTTCAACTTCAAAACTGATTAGTATTTGGAAATGTGCCTCTTTGCCCAGCTCTCCACTCATACCTACTACTCTGGTTCAGGCCTTCATCAACTCTCACCTGAGAGATATTAAAGTATAGTTAGTTTCACTGCCTTAAGTCTTCCCTTCCTCATTTTATTCTCCACACACCTGCTAAATTAATATTAGCAAAGTGTGCATCTGATGGTGTCATACCCCTTGACCAAAAAACTTCTATGGCTTTCTCTTGCTTTTGGAATAAAATACAAATTCTTTAATATGATCTTTAAAGCCCTCCTCCATCTGGCTTTAACATACCCTTCCAATGCACAATATAAATTGTGCATTGCCCTCTTTCATGAATTCTAATCTTCAGCCAATTTGACTTACTTTTTCCCCAATACAGACATCCTATCTCCAATCTCTCTGCCTGTGGAATAGGCTATCTTCCATGGTACCTTCCCTACTTAGATCATCTTCTTAGAATCTAAAGCTTCCTTTTAAAGTTCAGCTCAAATGCCCTCATCAAAAAGAGGCCTTTTCTGAAATACCTAGCAAAAAGAAAAACCAAGAGAGAAACAAAACCAAAGAAAGAGAAAAAAAAAGTAAACAAAGCATGTGTTGATTTACATTTAGTCTCCATAGTTCTTTCTCTTTGGATTTGGGTGACATTTTCCATCCAAGGTCATCACCCAATCTTGCTGTTACTATGTACAATGTTTTCCTGGTTCTGCTTGTTTCTCTCAGCTTTAATTCATGTAAATCTTTCCAGGTCTTTCTAAAATCGGCCTGATCACCATTTTTTATAGACAATCATATTCCATTACTTTCATATACCACAATTTATTCAGCCATTTCCTAATTAATGGACATCTATTTATTTTCCAATTCTTTGTCACTGCAAAAATGGCTGCTACAAACATTTTTGTACATATGGGTCCTTTTCCCTCCTTTATGATTTCTTTGGGGTACAGACCAGTAGTGGCTGGATCAAAGAACGAGTATGCACAGTTTTATAGCCCTTTGGGCATAGTTCCAAATTGGTCTCCAGAACAGCTGGATCATTTTACAATTCTACCAAGAATGCATTAGTGTTTCAACTTTCCCACATCCCTTCCAATATTTATCATTATCTTGTCCTGTCATCTTAGCTAATCTGAAAGGTATGAGATAGTATCTGAGTGTGGTTTTAATTTTCATTTCTCTAATCAGTAGTGATTTAGAGCAATTTTTATGTGACTATTGATAGATTTAATTTCTTTAAATATTTTCCCCCAGCTTTCTGCTTCTCTTCTTATTTTGGCTGCAATGGCTTTGTTTGTGCAAAGTCTTTTTAATTTAATGTAATCAAAGTTGTCCATTTTACATTTCATAATGTTTTCTAATTTTACTTTGGCCATAAATTCCTTCCTTCTCCAAAGATCTAATAATTTGCTTATAGTATCAAATTTGATTTTTAAATCATTTACCCATTTTGACTTTATTTTGATATGGGATGTGATATGTAGGTCTGTGATGAATTTCTGACATTATTTTCTAGTTTTCCCAGCAATTTTTGTCAAATAGTGAACTATTATCTTAGAAGCTGGAGTTTGGGAGTTTATCAAATATAGATTACTATAATCATTGATTATTTTGTCTCATATCTAGCCTATTCCACAGATCCATCACTCTATTTCTTAGCCAGTACCATATGGTTTTGATGACTGGTTTATAATAGTTTTAGGTCTGCTATTGTTAGGTCATCATCCTGGGTATTTTTTTGACCTTTTGTTCTTCTAGATGAATTTTGTTATTATTTTTTCTAGATCTGTAAAAATAATTTCTTGGCAGTTTAATTGGCATAGCACTGAACAAGTAGACTAATTTAGGTAGAATTGTCATTTTTATTATATTAGTTCAGCTGATCCATGAGCAATAGATATTTTTCCGATTGTTTAGATCTGACTTTATTTGTGTGAAAAGTATTTTGTAATTGTGTTCAAATAGTTCCTGAGTTTGTCGTGGCACAAGCAAACAACAACAGTTGATGGTATCTCAACCACCCTGTCCAGATTCCCTAATATTAACTTTGTATATACTTTGCATTTACTTATATGTATAGATACTTTCTCTCCCAATAAAATATAAACTCTACTTCAAGGCAAGAACTGTTTCATTCTTTTGGTCTTGATAATACAAATACTTTAGTGCCTGGTTGTTCATGCTGGGTCTCTCCTCCCCAATTCACATCAGGAGAACATAATATACAAATTTATATTCTCTCACAAACCCTAAGTTCCCAGTTCCTCAATTTATTCATTTCCTATGACCCACCCACTCCACTCAACTTCATAGATAGTCATAACCCTAATCTTTCCATTACTCACAAGTTTTTCCACTTCCATATTTATAAACTCTGAAATTCCTTTAAATGATATAATTTATCATTAATTTACCTTCTGCTTTACAATTCCTAATACTATTCTTCATTCTCATTTTGACTTCCAATCCCTTCATCTTTTAGTTTTTTTTCATCTTCTAACCCTTTCCTTTCCTTATTTAGTGCTACATTGTCCCTTTCACTTCAGTCCCTTGTCCCCTTATCCATGCCTTTTCCAAGTCCCAATCTTAGATTATTTCCATCAGCCTTTTGCAATTTCCTAATTTTTTCACTCTCCAACTCACCGTAATGGCTTTTTCAAAACTTGTCACACCTCTTCCACCATCCCCTCTGATCCCCCAATCCTCTCAGATGAGAAGCCTGTTTCACATTTCATTAAAAAACTTGAGACCATTCAATGAGAATTCCCTATTTTCCTCACCTCCCCATCTCAAATCACTCAGATATCCTCCATTATTATTTCTGTGTCACTGCTGTCTCATATGAAAATGTGATCTTTCATCCTTGATGATGTTTTCTTACTGACCCCACTCCATATCAAATACGTAATCAAGTTCTTTCAATCCTATTTTATTTTCTCATGTATCTTCACTTATCTCTATAACATTCCCACATCTCCCTGCTCTAGGCCCATATCACCACAAGAAAGAACAGCAACAATAGCTTGCTACTTGGTCTTTATCTAAAGTCTCTATCCATGACAGTCCAGTCTTCATTCACCTGTCAAACTGATCTTCCTAAAGGGCTTTTCTGACAATACCATCTCTCCTACCCAAACTCCAGTAGCTTGCTATTACCTCTGGATCTAAATATACACTCCTCTGAAGTTTAAAACTCTCTATATCTTGGCTTCTTATTCTTTCCCATTTTTCTTATACCTTTCTACTCTATACACACACACAAATAGAGAGAGAGAGAGAGAGAGAGAGAGAGAGAGAGAGAGAGAGAGAGAGAACTGTCTTTCTTGCTATTCCTTATACAAGACTTTTCCTCTCCCTACTCTGTATATTTTAACTCACCATCCTTTGCATCTGGAATTTTCTCTCCCCTTATCTTTGATTCTTAGCTTCTCAGGCTTGCTTTAAGTCTCAACTAAAATCTCATCATCTCACAAGAAGCCTTTCCCAACCCCCCTCAATGTGAGAGCTTGTCCTTGAGATGACTCCCAATTATTTCAATTAAATTTTTTCTTATGTGTGTACTATCAATCACAAATAGGAACACTGAGAAGGCTTTTGTCATCTCCCAAATAATCTTTATATTGAAATTTTCTGAATTCCCTTAAAATATTTAAAACACTAAATTACCATATTGTATGGCATGAGTAATATATAGTTTATATGTGTCCAGTTGTTTGAATGCTGTCTCCTTCACTAAACTATGACGTCCTTCCATTCCTAATTTACTTTCTGGAATTTTTACTAACCATTCAAATCCCTCCCACCTTTCCCTCCTCTCTTACCAGGTTAAAGTGCATAATCCCTTCTTACATGAAAAATAATTCCTCTCACTAACCTTTCTTTTAGGAAAAGTAGAAAGTTATAGTGGACAGAAAGTCAGCCTCAGAGTCCAGAAGTTTGGAGCTCAAGCTGATACATATTGATCATCTTCCTTTGCTGATCATCTCCAGTTTCACTTACATATCTCTTTTCTATATATAGTTGTTTTCATATAGTCTTCTCTCCCCTCTCCCTCACCTTACACTGTAAATTCCATGACATCAGGAACTTTTGCTTTTTTTTTGTATTCCCAGTCCTAAATACAATGCCAAGTATATCTAGTCATTTTCAGTCAAGTCTGTCTCTTGTGATTCCACTTAAAGAGTTTCCTTGGCAAAAATACTGCAGAGATTTGCCATGTCCTTTTCCAGTTCATTTTACAGATGAGGAAACTAAGGCAAACAGGATGAAGTGACTTACCTAGGGTCTCACAGCTAGTAAGTATCTGAGGCCTAATTTGTACTCTGGAAGATGAGTCTCCCTAACTCCAGGTCCAGCTCTCTTTCTACTCTGCTATCTAGCTGCTCACATTTAGTTATCTCTGCTATCAAAGCTGCTATACACACATCCCATCAAAAATCACCATTCTAAAATTCAATTACATCAAAAACTCTGATTACTCTTCTTTATTTACAATCATATATTAACAACCTGAATGAGGGGGGGGGAAAAAACCAGGTCTTGCTAGAGTATATTGTCCAGTGCTGAAATCTAATCAGAGGAAAATGATAATTGTAAAAACCATAGTCAAATCTAATATTGCCACTTTAAAGCTTTAGGGCCATATTTAAAATTGTTTTACAATTTGTTGGGGTGAGAAATTTAAGTCATTTTATCAACATTTCCAACTGTGGTCTTCATGGTATTGGGCATTGTAAGAAAAAGAAAATGTCACATTAATCCAAAGTAATATTAAACTGAATTATTTTCTAGGGAAAATAAATCTAGAAAGTGAGTACTAAAATTTTACCATGTGTGCAAGAAAACTGGAAAAGGTTGTCAGTTCCACCCAAATTTAATGAAAAGGTAAGAAATGGAACCCCAATTCCCTCATCTGTAAACTAGACAGACCTATATAAATAAGGTGATACAATTGGGGTTTTGTTCCAGAATTCTATAATTTAGGGAATGCTAACAGAACTTACCATTAATTTTTTCCTTTTTCTTGGCTTTTTGATCTTATACTGTTTTAGCAGCAAAGAAACAGAGCTTAGCACCTAGCTAGCAACAATAATTAATTAAAATCAAATCAGAAGCCACCAGATGGTCTCCCTTCCCCTCCCTCTGTCCAAGTCATCATGAACTCCTCTTGCTCCAGGGCAATTGTATCCCAGGTTTTGTCCCAACTCCTTCAGTGGAATGTGACTTCAAAAGATTTAATTTGAGGACCCATTTTGTGCTCGTCTCTCTAAGCATGATTTGTAAAATTTGCCTCGGGCATCAGAATTGCTGCTACATCTATGAGACTAGATGATTTTTAAGGCCCCTTCTAGTGCTAAAATTTTATGATTCTATAATCTGAGCCATCTTGATGCAACAACCTCTGGAAAATAGACTACTTTTTTGGTAACATGAATAAAATAAGTCTCAAATGAGCACTTTTCTATTCTTTGTAAAGGCAATTTTCTCCAGAATCAGCACTTGGAAAAAGGTTTGTGACTAAATAGCTAGAAAAATGACTGTGGAAGAAATACTACCCAGAATGATCGAGGGGCAATTTCAAACTGGAGCAGAGATGGATGTGTAAAAAAAAAAATAATGTGAGGCAGTGAGGGGAGTCGCCATCCTAACCTGGGCTCCCAACCTAGTCTTATTTGAGGTTCTTTTTATTTTATTTTTCAGGCCTGTATGATACACTATGATTCCATTTAGGGTTCTTTTTTTTGGTAGAGATACTGGAATGATTTGCCAATTCCTTCTCCAGCTCATTTTACAGATGAGGAAACTGAGGCACACAGTATTAAATCACTTGCCCAGGATCACATACCTAGTAAGTATCTGAGGCCAAATTTGAACTCAGGAAGATGAGTCTTTCTGATTCCAGGCTTGGGCACTCTTCACTGTGCCATCTTGCTGCCCTGGTCTATGCCTCCACAGCTCTTGCAAGGGCAACTTCTCTGTATGGATGCCACCTGTTCTGGTCTACCTTCTATGGCATTCAGACTTCCCCATGTCTTTTGGATTTGACATGGTGGCTTCATATAACAGATACAGTGAGAGGCAACTAAAAGATAGAGAGCTGAGTCTTTATTTCATTCTTATTTTCGTTCTTCTTCAAACACTAGCTGGGAGACTTGAATAAATCATTTACATTCTCTGAATCTTATTTTCTCCATGTTTAAAATGGGGATAATAATTACACTTGCCTCTCAAGGCTGTTATGAAGACCAAATGAGATATTTTACTATGCTTAGCATCATGCCTACTATATTGCCGGTATTTTATAAATGCTTACTCCCTTCCTCTTTCTTTTTATTTTATTTCTTTTCTTTTTTGGTGAGGCAGTTGAGTTAAATGACTTGCCCAGAGAAACAGCTAATAAGTGTCAAGTGTCTGAGGTCATATTTGAACTCAGATCCTCCTGAGGTGCTCTTTCCATTGCGCCATCTGCCTGCCTCCCTTTCCCTTTTCTTGTAAGTAAAATTGAGATAATATGCATAAAAAACTTTGCAAGCTTTAAATGATAAGAACTTAACATTAGAATAGGGAACTCCCAAATGAGGAAATTCCCTCTGCCATTGGGACAACACCAATCTTAGTCTGGGGGAGTTGTCTAGAACATAGGGGATTAGATGACTTCATCAAAGTAAAGGTTCATAGGAATCAGAGGTAAGATCTGAATCTGATTTTTGCTTGGAGGCTAGCTCTTTACCTCCATGCCACTTCTCACTGCCTTATATAGTGCTATGTAAATATTAGCTGTTATTAGTAGATTTGAGTGCAGCAGAGTCCAGAGAAGGACTTAGGGCAATAGAGGAGGGAGGGAAGGAGAGAGGCAGGGAGGTAGGGGGCAGAGAGAGGAAAAGAGGGGAGGAGGAGAAAGGGATGGATATAGAGAGAGGAACAGAGAGGAAGGGAGGGAGGGAAAGAGAGGGAGAGGGAAAGGGAGAAGGAGAGAGACTGACTGTCAGAGACAATGAATATAAAAACAGCAGGTGAGGCTGGTTTGGGCTTTAGCTGCAAGTGCTAGTCTGATCCCTACCTGGAATTATTTCTTCACCAGATTTGAGGTGAAAAATATGGTGAATTAATGTCTTAAATATTTTGAGGAAATAAGGATATTTCAAAATAAAGATTATTTGAAGGATGACAAAAGCCTTTTCAGTGTTCCTGCTTGTGACTGATAGTATACACAAGAGACAAAAAGATTAAATAGATGAAGATTGTCTATTGCCCAGACACTGACATGCAGTTAGATGAGCAGCCTATTGAATTAGCCCATTAGTATCTTAGACATATCTTAGACCAACACAGCAGATGGATAATGAACTGGACCAAGAACTGAATAGAAGGAAGAAAGCCAAGGCAAGATTATAATGAGAGGGAAATTAGTTTCTGGTCCCTTCCTCTTTCCCCTTTTACCATATCTAACTCATTTCAAGATAATTTCTCCCTCTCCCTCCCTCCCCCAACAGCCTCCCATAACCCAAACTTGTGCAGGGATTTTATGCTGCCCAGAGACTCTCACTGTGCCCTTCCTCAGTCTGCTCCCTCCTCTATGCTAATAAACTATCCCCATTACAATCCTAAGGGACTTGATTTCTCCCCCTCTTGTCTATCTCTTTGGGGAAAAAAAAATCAGACTACTGAATCCTCACTAAAATACTGTTATTATTCCCTTCAAGGATATTTCCATCTGGGACTTTCAAGACTTGAAGATCCTTAACCTCAAAGAATAAAGCTTTAAAGCAGTGATTTTTTGGGAAACAGTTTGAGGCAGAGGATCATAATAAGTGCCTCATATCACATTATGTCTAAAGCCATTTAAAAGGGAATGTGTCCAGGTTGTTGTGGGACAACCCATTTTATTTAGTTAATTTAGTACTATGATAGAATTAATGAACTGGATGATCTAAATCCACAGAAGAGTCAATTGTGCTTTCTGAGGTATCATGTGGAAGCTTACCTGATTATATTGCTGTATCCCTGAATAATTCCTTGCCACATCCATACTTTTTCTCTGTGTAACTTGTTATTCTGGATTCTCTCCATTCCCAAGGCTACCACTTTAATTCAGGCCCTGGTTACCTCCTGCTTTAACTATTATACTTGTCCCCCAAACAGTCGCCCCATCTCCACTCTCTTCCTGCTCCAATCCATCTATCATTCAACTGCCAAATTGATATTTTTAAAAAAGCAAACTTCTGACCATTAATCTCTTCTCCAAAAGCTTCACTGGCTTTCTATTGCTCCTAGAGGGAAAAAATACAAACTTTTCTCTGGCATTTCAAACCCTTGACAATCTGACACTAACTTCTCTCTCAAGACTGATTTCCCAGTTTCCCTTTCACAAATTCTGTAAAGCCAAGCAAACCAGCTTACTTATTGTTCCCCAAACACATATTCTATCTCCTCTTAGAAGAGGGAAAGGGAACAGGATTCTTTTCATGGATTCCTAATGCCTGGAATTTAGTTCCTCTAGACTTCTCTTTCTAATCCCCAGTTCTCCTTAAGATTCAACTCAGGTACCATCTCCTACAAGAGGTCTTTTTCCTGATCCTTTCAGTTGCTGGAGTTTTTCCATCCTCCCAAATTACTTGACTTTCTATTGCATGTGGTTTGTATTTACTTATCTTATGCACTTGCTACTGTATCCTTCCTCTGAATGAGGACTTCTTGAGGGCTGGGACACTGTGCTTTGTCTTTGAATCCTTATAACCTAGCCTGGCAGTGCCTGGCACAGAGTAGCTGCTGCTTAATAAAGTAGCTGCTTGTTGAATTGGATTGAGCTCAATTCAATTAATTTTGTTTCACCAACTATTTCCTGAGCAGCACTTCCTTTAGGCAAGGTCCAGTGTGTGCCAGGCAGTTCAAGAGACAGGAAGATAATATTTTGCAATTTTTATTTTGTTCTTTCTCTGAGCTATTTAAGATATACAAATCTTTATTAGAAAGGAGACTAAAAGAGGCACTTTAAGATTTTTATAAAATGCCCACCTTGAGATCTAACTAGCTGAAAAGTAAAAATTATGCTATAATAATCACAATAGTTGCTGTTGTTGCTATAATTAACATTTATATAGATCAAGGATCCTTAACTTGGGGCTCATGGAGAAATGTAGATAAATTTTGGTGGAGTAGGAAAGATCTGTGAACTTAGATGTGGGGAAAAAACTCCCCTTTTTATTTATTTTCACTGATCTCCAGCTGAAATGAGCATTTCCTTTAATTATGGATTTTAAAATATATTTTAGAAGGGGTTCTTAGGCTTCACCAGAATTGCCCAAAGGGTATAACATAAAACAGGTAAAGTGCCCATATCTAGAACTTCTAAGTTTTACGTTTTATATGCATTTTCTCATTTCAATTCAACAACCACTGTGTAAAATTGGTGTGATCACCTCTATTGTACAGATGAAGTAAATAGAAATGCTGAAACATTAATGAATTCTCAGAAGGTCACCCAGCTCGTTTTCCTTAGAAGAATTCAAACCCAGCTCTGTTGGGTATAATTCCAGAACTTTTCCCACCAAAGTGTGCTTGAAAGAATTAGGAAGGAGAAAATTTACAAGGGCAAGTCAAGGTGAATTTAAGCATGTTTGCAAAATCCTTTATTTCTGAAACATGAGCAAAAACATTGCCAACTTTAAATCACAGAAATTACAGGCATTATTTATCTAGACATGGTAATGAGAGTTTGTTCTAATGCATGTACTCTAGATAAACAGCTTCTTGGAGAAATGAAAATTTCCTTTATTTATTGACTCTCCCTTGGAGACTAGATTGTGAGGGAAGTATTCCTGGCTAGTTTACAGTATAATATTTCATTCAGTATCTCAATTTGATTTAGAGAAATAAAATATGTTATGCATGTAAATTCATCTAATATATTCTCCTAGCATATGTTACATTTTGGTCCTATCTTTGATGCTACCTTAGTTCAACAAGGAGATTTATTAGGCTACTAACCTATCAGTATTCACTCCTCTGAATCCACAACGGGAAATAATTTGTGTTTGTGGAATCTGCATTTTCTTGAGGTTTTTCAAATATGCACTATTTTCATTACCTAAAGTACTATTCTATCAAATGGAATTTGTTTTTATCAATAACAATTACCAACTGTCTCTAGGTTACTTATGGTTTTAATTCTTTGTTCTCATGCTGTTCATTTGGTAAGTAGCTCAGAAGGTAGAAAGGAACAGTGGCTATTGTTCACTTGTTTCAGTCATGCCTGATTCTCTGTGACCCCATTTGGGATTTTTTTGGCCGATACTGGAGGAGTTTGCCCTTTCCTTCAGCTCATTTTACAGATGAGGAAACTGAGTCAAATGGGGTTAAGTGACTTGTCTAGGATTACACACCCAATAGTGTCTAAAGTTGTCTGTCTCCTATATTCAGAATCTTTTCTTTGACCTCTTTCTTAGGTTTTAAGGCCAGTCAGTTGCCAAGTCCTGTTGATTAGATCTCTAGATCTCTTATATTTGATCTCCTTCTTTTAATTATCACCCTAATATAGGTTGCTCACTACCGTCTATCCACTCTACTATAACATCTTTGTAACAGGTTTTTCCCACCTCCACTCTTCATCGTTCTAAAGCATCCTTATAACTGCCATCCTCATGCAGTTATCTGGCCTTTCTACTCCTCCCCTCAAAAATCATCAGTGGCTCCTTACTACATATCAAATCAATTCCAAGCATCTCTCCTTTACAAGGCACTATACTACTTTACTTTACTAACTTAAACTCACTCTATGCTTTAGTCAAACAAGACAGGTCTCTATTCCCCAAAATTCATCCTCTGGCTTCAGCCAGGTGCACTGGCTCAGTGGAGTCAGGAAGACCCGAGTTCAAATTCAACCTCAAACTCTTACTAGTTGTGTGATCCTGGGCAAATCTCCTGACCTATATTTTGTCTCAGTTTCCTCAACTGTAAAATGGGAGTTATAATAGCAACTACCTTTGCAGGATTGCTGTGAAGACCAAAGGAAAATAATATTAAAAATATGAAAATATGTGTTTGACATATAGAATAATAAATTCTGTTTTCTTCCTTCCTTCCTTTCCTGGCTTTGTGCCTTTTCTTAAGTTATTTTTACCACCTGGAAAATCCTCTCTTTTTATTTCATTTCTTCAATTCTTACTTATCCCTTAAAGCATAACTTAAATTATGTCTCCTCTATAAAATCTTTCTTAATCTCTCTTGTCAATATCTTTCCCTCTCTGATGTAACACTCTTTGTATTTTTATATATAAATATATAAGGATATATAGATATAATATAATACATAAATATAAAATTATCATTAAATAGGAATAAGTTTTATGTTCTCTGCCACATTGTAAATGCTACAAGAAGAGGCAAGGAGGTTTATTAGGCTTGGCACAATGCTTTGGCACATGGTAGATACTTAGTAATTTTTCATTGTGGGACACAAGAAACACAAGAAACAAAGAAGCAGCAGCGTCTGAAAGCTATTCGTGAGTAGATCCTCCCAGAATTCCTTCAGTAACCCTCAGGGAAGGAAAGGGAGAAGCGACCTGGTAAGACTTTTTTAGTTGGAGTAATTAAATGGGCCAACACATCAAAGGGCTGAGCAAGGAGACTGATGAGAGACTTAAATGCCTGTTCTGACTTCTCTCCTCTTCCCTCTTGCCTCCAATTTATTTCATTCCCAATCCACAAGGAACATCTGCATAAATAAAGGCTGATTTGCAACTTCTTCAAGTGTTATGATCCTCAGCTTTGGAGGCTCTTGGAAAATAGACCTGCCCCTTCACCTAGGTATGGTCCTTAATACTAGGTGGTTCCAGAAGTAGAGACCCAAGTTTGAAATCCTACCTTAGGTACTTACTAGCTCTATATGTCAATATTTTTCAGTCTTAGTTTTCTTACCTGCAAAATGGGGATGTTGATAATTCCTTAAAAGGATGTTTAGATTAAATCAAATAATATATGTAAATAAATTCATCCAAGTTAAAATTCTGTGTAAATATTTGTGGTTATTATTGTTTATTAAATATTGGTTCAGTAAATGAATATATAAAGTATTGAGGGTTGAGATATGGGGGGGTACAGAAATATTTAAGACATGGTGCCTGTGTCTAGTGCAGAATTCAGATCAAAGAAGGATTTCTTACAGATTGTGTTCTTTTAGATGCTCCTGCTTATAAATGAATTGTGATAACTGCATTAAACCCTGGATTATTGTAGAATATCTTAAATAAGATCTATAAACTTTCAAAAGGATTTTATGTTTGACTATTCACATAAGAAAAATCAAGTGGATGAAGAATGTGATCCAGACTATGATATACAGTTGGATGGACAACCCCAAAGCTGGTGTTATCTTGTAGACAGAAATTGTGTCTATGGCATGAACTGAGTCAAGAATTGGGTAAGAGGAAGAGAGAAGGCATTTGGGAAATTGTACATTGCTTTAAATCAAGTCAAACTTCTTGAAGGAAGGAATTATATAACACAGTACTATAATTCTCTTCTACCTTTTGAGCTATTTGCCAAAATGACAATATGAGAAGAATTAAAATCTAACATTTTATTATTTATTTTTATTATAAATGTTTTAAATGAGTAAATTAACAATTATCACACATGAACATTTCCGTAGACAAATATATGAAGCCATAAATCTACCATGTAAAGATTTTTTTTAAAGCACATGTGAAATTAAAAATGTTAGTATTAGCATTGCCCTGATTGTCTATGTTCCCTCTGGATGTCCTTCTCCCTTCTGAGTAATTTTTTTAATGTTTAACTGATGCTCTTTTCAAGCCTCATTATTTTAAAACTAATATTCTTTCTATGATGATTTATAGCTGTAAGTAATGAATGTCATTGTGGTCAGAGAGGTTAAGTTGCAGATCACCAAAAGACAATGGAGATAGTTGGAGCAGAGGAAGGACATAGTGGGAGTAAGCAGCTTGTAATCTGTAATCAGTGAAGAATGTCTCAGCAGTAATGATGTGAAAGATGCAAGAGCAAAGAAGGATAACTAATGTATAGCCTCTGCTGACAACACACACTCATGATATCAAGAGATCTAGAAGAAAGCCTTCACAATGTTGGGTGGAGCATCAGAGCCATTTATAGGAGAACTAGACAAGAGCTACATAGGACAAGAAGGCATGGACATCATTTCTCACTATTGTAAAGAGTATTTCTATTGATAAGATCAAAGATCCATTGAAATAATAAAGTACACAATAAAAAATCACAGTTATAAAAATTCATTCATTCTGTGTTTATTCAGATTTTGCCTAAATTCTCAGTGGTATTTCTTTCCCAAAGGTTTGCCTTTCCACAAGTCTATATATCTGAATCGACCTTGTGCCTTCTAAAGCCAAAGAGATTAGCATTAACATGTCACATTTGTCTTGTGTGAAATCCCATTATTAAATCAGAATCACTTACAAAATGCAATGGTTTTTGTTAACTTATTCCCCAAGAGGGACTGTTTGACCTCTATGATCAAGAGTGGCTGATTAAAGCAGAAATAAGGATGATATTCAAACTCTTTTTTTTTTTTAAGGAATCAGTTTGTCTCATCCTGTACTGCATGGTAATAGAGGGGAATAAGGGAAAATGGTGTCTGAAAGCAAAGCTTTCTGTTCCTTCAGGATGAGCAGTGCCCAGCATGGAATCTGTCAAAAAGGTTAACCATTGAATTGCTTGAATATTTTCTATAGTGATCAGATACTGGAGTGTTAGGAAGGAAAACAATGGCAAAAGAGGAGGTCATGAAAAAGATTTAAGAAGTAAATCTAGGAAAGGAGAAAAAAAGCCAAAATCAAAGTCTGCTTATATACAAGATATATACATATACATTCAGTTCACAGGACCATAAATTAAGAGAGATGTGTTTATTTAGTGCAATACTGTCACTCTACAGATAAGGAAACTGAGGCCCAGAAAGAATGGCTTGTAAAGGGTTACATAGTTCCAAAAAATACACTCCAAGCCTCTGAGTCCAGCATCCTTTCCTCTACACCACAGTGAATACATTAATATAATGTTTCAAAGTCTGCCAAGTGCAAGGTGGAATTATTTGATTATAAAATTGAGTATAATGGATTTTTAAAATAATTCGATATAAGACAACTTTTTCATTCATAAGAAAAGAATCTATGCTATACAAAGCTTATTTAAAGCATTAGATACTTTTGGATTATGAAGCAAAGAATGAAAGCATTAGTGTTTCAGTGCTAGTCATTTGGGAACTCAATTAGCTTGGAATTTATAAGTGAACTCAGCATGGATGAATCTGAGGTATCTGATTTGAATACTTACACTTATAATAAGAAAATGAATATTTTTAGACATTCATTTAAAATGTTGATTTTTAAGACAGCTGGTTCTTACTGGTTAATAGACATAATGGGTCTTTCTGTACACAAGAATTTCAATTTTTATTTTTTATGTGTTTAGCACCTGAAGTATGAAGTCAATTCTTCTTTCTCCACAAACAAAGCTATAAATGTGGCATGATACCAGAAAAGATAGACTCATTCAGAGACCATGTGAAACCTCACCGGAACTGAAACTTTGAAGGAAATGTATTAGGAAATGAGTCAGCCTAGATTTATAAAGCATTGGAGCTCCTGACAGGAGAGATGAATGAAGGAAATATCACATCTCACAGAATAGCTGGGGAGAGTTGAGGAGTATACTGCAGTTAATAATTTAATCAAGAAAGATAGTAGATAAGGCAAGTATTTGTTTATGAGTGATCAGAAGCTTTTTTTTTTGCTGAGGCAATTGGGGTTACACAGGGTCACACAGCCAGGAAGTGTTAAGTATCTGGGGTTCAATTTGAACTCAGGTCCTCCTGACTTCAGGGCTGGTGCTCTATCCACTCCACCACCTAGCTGCCCCATCAAAGCTTTTTAATTGGTGATATTTGTCATAGGATTATAAATTTAAAACTATTACTGTCCTTCTCAGAGAAATGTTTATTTCTTTGTTTCTAGGAAAGTCCACCAAGTTCCTTTCTTTTTAATCATCTGTTTTTTATCTTATTTTTTTAAAGTGGTGATGAATCAAATGCTCCATTTTGTTTTTTAACATACTATTTACAATTTTAACATACCATTTACAATTGAAGTTCTTATTGAAATCCTTATATAATTTTTTTAAAAGTTATATTGATGCCTTATGCTTTTATATCTTATCCATTTTAAAACGTTACTTATTCCCTTCCCTACCTAGAAAACCTTTCCTAACAAAGATTTGAAAACAACAACCAGTAATGTCATCTAACATGTCAATCATGTAGGAAAGCCTACTCCCTAGTCCCTCAAAAGAGCTAAAGCTTAAGTCTCTAAACTCTAAGTTAAAAGAATGATTTTTTTCAGGTTGATTTTTCCTTTTTCTAGGGAAGAAATGGTACTTTAGCCAAAGAAGTTTGCTAATGCTAGAAACTAAGGAAAAAACTCTCTATATACACAACCATTCAAGCCATTTGTCCAGCAAAGCACCACCTGGCAGAAATCAAATACCATGCAAAACCAGAAAGAGGAATATAATAGATCCATACAAAATTATGGATATGTAAGAAGGTAGGTATGAGTTGCCTTTCCACACATTGTCTATTTTATGTTCCTTCTATATCTTAGCTATAAAAGTTTACACCATTTGCAACCCTTCTATGTCTGTGCCTTGTCTAAATATGTTCTCAAGTTTTCATTCTTCCCACTGAAGAGAAAGAATGTGGTCCTGGTTTAGTGAGAAATGTTTCATTTTTATTTCCCTACAACATTTCATTAAATTCTTTTACTTTGAACTAAATGCATCCTCTGGTGATTAGTAAAAGCAAATAATCGTTGGGATTTATTCATTTAGATTTTTAATAATAATAGATATGTGTGCCCACAGAATACCTTGATTCTGGGGTCCTACCTGAGACAAGGGGCATCCAAAGTCCAACATAAAATAACCTTGGTGCAGCTAGTAGCACAGTGGATAGAGAGTTGAGCCTTTGATCAGAAAGATTCATCTTTGTGAGTTCATGTCCTATTTTAGTCACTTGCTAGCTGTGTGATTCTGGACAAGTTACTTAACCCTGTAAAAAACAAGTTACTTTTCTCTTCTGTAATATGAGCTGGAGAATAAAATGGCAAACCACTCTAGTGTCTTTGCCAAGAAACCCCATATGGGGTCAGGAAGAATCTGAACAACAAATAACAACTGCAACATAAATGAGTTATATTTATTAATGCTGTTGCTATGTGTATTTTACAAGTAATTATATTACTGTTCATTTAAATAGTTCAGACCTGTTTATTGAGTTCACTTTGTATACAGAATAGCCACTAAGTGTGAAAAGAGAAAAATAATCTGATGTTAGGATTTTCTTCTCTCTTTCTTTACCCTAAATTGACAGAATACTTGTAGCCAAGAGTATACAACATGCTGACCTTGGTGATTAGAATAATCCAGTCAAGCACTTCAATAATCTCATCATGTGAACACTGCAACCAGAAGAAGAAATCGCCACTTATCCAGACTTGCTCATCCTGTGGGACCCTTTTCCAATATATTTCAATGAACAGAGGATTGATCCAACATGATGGAGGCAGTCCTTATAGTCTTTTAATATTTCAGACTTGAGCTTTCATTGGTACCTGCTTGCTTAAGGAGAGGAAAATGTGGAACCGTTGGGAGTACCTCATGCAGAGAATCAGAAGGAGAATTACTTCTGTCAAAAGTGATAAAACATATCAAATCACATGCCAAATACATACCAAGAAAACAGCATAAAATTTCAACATGCCAAGAAAAACATGTCAAAACTTTAACCCAGAAATTACATGCAAGGAAAATCACGTCCAAAATTCTATGTGGCAATTACATGCCAAAATCCATAATTCCAGCAGCCAATTTCAATAAAGAAAAATCAGTTAAAACTTAATATACTAATTATATGCTAAGAAAACCACATCCAAATGTCTACAATCAACATGCCAAGAAATCACCCCCAATTTCCACATGCCAATTACATGAAAATTACACACCAAGAATAAAAGCCAATACATTAATTACACACTTAAGAAAACCACAGCAAGATTCCACATGCCAGTTTTATGAAAATTACACACCAAGAATAAAAGCCAGCACATCAATTACACACTTAAGAAAACCACAGCAAGATTCCACATGCCAGTTTTATGAAAATTACATACCAAGAATAAAAGCCAACACACTAATTGCACACCAAGGTTCTACATGCCAATTACATGAAAATTACACACCAAGAATAAAAGCCAAACTACCAATTACATACTAAAAAAACTGCACCAAGATTACACATGCCAATTACATGTAAATTATAGAGCTAAAATAAAAGTTAACATACCAACTACACACTAAGAAAGCCACACCAAGATCCAACATGCCAATTACATGCAAGAAAACCATGTTCATATCATGATAGGATTTGATATGTTATAATAAACATTGGATTTAGCTCTGCTACTACTTTCTTTGGCATTGATCTGATTGGGGTTTTCTTGGTAAAGATAATGGAGTAATTTGCTATTTCCTTTTGGATTATTTTACATATGAGGAAACTGAAGCAAACAGGGTTACATGATTTGTTCAAGGTCACAAAGCAATTAAGTGTCTAAGGCCAGATTTGAATTCAGGAGATCCTACTTAATTAATAATTAAAGGCTAGGTAAGAGTTAAGAAAAGATCAAGCCACACGTGAACTCAGAAGGCTCTGCATTCTATCTACTGGGCCACCCACATTGCCAGAGCTCAGTGTTTGGGAGGTTCAGAAGGAGTGAAAGTTTTTTGTGCTGACCTCATTGTTGTATACCTGTGAAATCTGGACAGTATATCAGAGCCTGGTCAGGAAAATGAATCACTTCTATTTGAATTGTCTCTAAAGATTACCTGGCAGTATAAGGTACTACATAATGAGGTCCTTTCTCCAACTACACTGCCAAGTGTTCCATCTCGTAGAGAGTACAACTCTGTTGGGCTGGCCACATTGTTCGAATGCTAAATATATGCTTGCCAAAAAGACTTTTACGGAGAACTTGCACAGGGCAAGCACTCACAAGGTGGTCAGAAAAAGTGATACAAGTATACTCTAAAGGTCTCTCTTAAGAATTTTAGAATTGATTGTATCACATGGGAGACATTGGCACAGGACAGTATGGCATCAGAAAAAATGTTGTGTTCTGAGAGCAAAGCAGAATTGAATTAGTCCAAAAGAAACACGAAATGAACAAAGTTAGAGAAGCTACCCCAAATGTTGATAGGATCTATTTGGGTCCAACCTGTGGCAGAGCATTCTGAACTCGTATTTGTCTGATCAGCCATAATCAGGCAAAAGAACTTGACTCTAATATAATAATGTCATTTTAGTCCTCTTTGAGAACAAAGGAAATAAATAACAATGAGGTACATTGCTATTATTAACCATGTAATCACACCTTATAAATGACTCCTCTCACTGGACCTTATTTTCTTAAATCTAAAATAAGTGAGTTGGATTAGAACAGATGTTCTTAATTTGGAATTATAGATTGATTTCAGGGCATCCATGAACTTGGATGGGACATAATTGATACCTTTGTTTCAAATAATTTTGTTTTCTTTGCGATTTATGTATTTTATTTTGAAGAGTTAAAAACAATTATTCTGAGAAAAAGCTCACAGGTTTCATCTCATTTAATGAAATAATATTTGTAAAGCACTTAACATAGTACCTGATACATAGCAGATATTTAATACCTTTCCTTCCCACTTTTCTTCCTTTTTCAGACTGTCAAGGGGGGTTGTGGCACAAAATATATGGACAAGATAATCTTCAAGTTTCTTTCAACCTTTTAGTACTGTGATTGTGAACATGAACCTGGAGTTTATGATATGGATGTTCAAAGATATAGAGTGTATACATCTGTGTTGGAGCATGCAGGAGACCTCTTAAGGTGGGACAAGTTTTGCTAAATAGCAAGAGCAATTGAGCTGTTAGTACGCATTCCAAAACAACAACAACAAAAACCCTATATTCCCCACAGACGTGAAGAGCACTTAAAAGTCCTTCTTTTCCCTTGCCTTGTCAGCAGACAAGGGTGCCAAAAAAACACAGAGAACACATAAATTAATTTTCCCTGTCCATCCTCCCCTCCCTCAATTTGCTGGTGGAGGCTGCCAAAAAACCTAGCCAAAGACATATGTGTTGCAAAGCTTAGAGACTATCTAGAGCCCCCAGCTGGCTATAGTTGGGAACTGCATATGGAGCCGCAACTCAAGAACAGACAGCCTGGAGGAGACTGGTAGGATCTCAATCAGAGGAATACTCTTTCTTTCTATTAGGGATTGGAAGTAATTCTGGGGCCATCATTTTCAGATCTTTGGCACTAAGATTTTTTTGACCAAAAGAGATTTTTTGTGTTTTTTTTCCCATTTTTTTAATAAAACTTTTTTTATAGGTTTATAAACTGTGTGTTTGCAAATAGGGAATTTTGAGAATGAGAAGTTCATAGACTTCACAGAAGTCCTCTTGTCCAATGGCCTCATTTTGTAGAGAAGACATCTGAAGCATAGGGACATGATTTGATTTAAGATCACACAAATAGTAAGTAAATAGTAGAGTCGAATTTGAATCCAGTTTACAACTCCAGCCCATGAGGAATACAGGTTGTTGTTGTTGTTTTCTTTTAGGTTGGTTGTTTGTTTGTTTTTGGAGGAGAGGTATGTTGCTTATTGTTCAGTTGTGTCAATTTTTAAAAACTTATTTGAAATGTTCTTGGCAAAGATACTGGGGTGGTTTGCCATTTCCTTCTCCACCTCATATTACAAATGAGGAAACTGAGGTAAACAGGTTAACTGACTTACCTAGAGTCACATAGCCAGTAAGCATCTGAGGCTGGATTTGAACTCAGGATCTCCTAACACTGGCACTCTATCCACTATGCCACCTAGCTGCCCAGGGAAAATTTTAGGGGTTTTTGAAGGGCGAAGTAGAAATACCAGGAGAAAAAAGTGAGAAAATCCTTTCTATTTTTTTCTTGGTTCTATAAAGAGAAGAAATAGTTCAAATGGTTTCTGCCCTTAGAGTTCATACAGAATGCCAGCAAGAAATTTCCCAGCTAAGGTCTTGGAGCAATATTAAAATATCAAGGACACTTGTTTTGGGAAGTTCTAGTGAATGGAGCTGTTGCTAGTTACTGATGACAAGCATACTCAGACTGGACAATTTAAAAGTTTGGGGATAAGTCAAAAGAAGACTAGTGGATGAAAAGTAGGCTATTTTTCTATTGTTTTCTATTTGTTCTCAAGCTTGGACCTTTCTCATACATGGAAGATAGCCAGGGTCCTGTGAAGTTAAAACTATTTTTATAATAATACTAAGACATTCATTATACAGAAAAAGAAAATTAATATACCACTGAAATTTTTCCTCTTTGATATCATATGTATATGCATATATTTGTATATATATGTAGTGTTTTAATTGGGGGGACACATATGTGAAATGCAGATCTTAATAAATGATTTTTTTTAATATAAAAAAATAATACTAAGACATTTATATTTCTAATATGGTATATATTGATCAATATAGTCCATATAAACAAAAACTCTTTGGGGTCCTCAGTGACTTTTTAAAGCTCTCAAAGAGCTTGAGAGCAGCCCCTACACAGTAACATCTAGTTTTTGCTGGTACTGTCTTATCTTGGTAGAAGAGGTGGGAGGAGGTACTGAAATTTCAGCTTTCCAGTAGCAAGAAGCATATTCCAGGCATTGAGGATTTAATTTTCAGGTCAAACTCTTACCATCTCTTTCCTATTCCATATCCTAGAGATATGTTAGAGGGATATGATAGATATTTAAAGATGTGCTAACAAGTGGAGGGGACAAGGAGAATGTGGGAGATTCACAGGTGCTTTGTTTTGTTTTTATTTCCTCCCCCACAGACTCAGGAGCTGCTAGTTTTGTAAAATGAGTAGTATGAGGCTTCACTGCTTACTTTAACTCTTTGTTATTTTATGCTGCTTGTTTTGGGGTGCTGGGTGGTTTTTAAATTTTAAAAATATATAAATAAGATTTTGTTATATTTAAAAATGTAAGTGTGTGTGTATTCTTGACTTGAGGTAGGATTTGGCTTATGGGCTGCATTTCCACTGTTTCCTGTTAGAATATACCCAGAACTATTTTAAGTAAATTCGTTTTTCTTCTGTCACATGCTTCATCACGACATTTTCAGAGGAGAGTCAATGGAAATATAGGCTCTTAATAGGTGGATAAGATGACCCTTTAAATACTATAAAACAGAGAGTGTCCATGTTCGGGGGTTTGTAAAGATACTGGGTTCTACAGTTAGAACTTCAATTTGCTAGCTGTCTGCCCTAAATGTTTTACAGCCTTATGAAATTGCTGATACTCATTTAGTTGGAGTGAATTACCCTTCACTACTACTCTGAATATTTTGTAGTCGGGAACAGGTTAAGCTCAGGTAAGCTTTTAAACATGCTAATTTTGTGATGATTGTTTTGCTTTTGAATCTCAATCTGCCTGCTTCAGTGAGTCTTGTTCTGGGTATATACTAACAGGAAACAGTGGAAATGCAGCCCATAGGCCAAATCCTACCTCAAGTCAAGAATACACACACATTTACATTTTTAAATATAACAAAATCTTATTTATATATTTTTAAAATTTAAAAACCACCCAGCACCTCAAAACAAGCAGCATAGTATCTGGCCATAGTTTGCAGACATCTGCACAAAAATGAAAGCTCTTTGAGTCCTAGAATTCAAATCCCTGATTTCTCAGAGAGAACCTTTCTAGCAGAAAAGAATACCATAACCTGTGATAAGTGTTTGAGTTTGGATTTGAACTTGGGTCCATTTGACTCCACAGTTGGTGCTCTATCCCCACTGCATCATCAAAATTGCCCCAATACAACATATTTTTTAATTTCTAGGGAAGAGGGTTGGAGGAGGCTCCCCAAGGCTGCTTTCACATCAATTAAATGGGATGATATGTTTTCCTTTCCCACCCAGCTTTTAGCCTATCCTGTTTATTTTTAATAATGTTTTCTCATCTAGAACCGTGTCCCACTTACGGGTTACAACCCATCCAGTGCCAATAACACTTATGAGGCTGATGTGGTCTCTTTGCATAGGCATCTTGCTTGCTACATATGCATGTAGACATAATAGCTAACATTTATATGATGCTTTAGAGTTTGACAAGAACTTTATACATAATATCTCATCCTCCTCACAATCCTCTTAAGTATTAATAACCCCAATTTATAGATAAGGAAACAGACTGGGGGATAATAGGAGACTTATCCAGGATCATAAGACTATCTGAGGCAGAATTCAAACCCAATTCCAGGTCTGAACTGATATCTGAGCCTTTTAGTAATGGTTCTTTTCTTGGGTTTTACTCAATGTGAATTTCTAGGTGACTCAACTGTTACCTCCATTGCAGCTATTCTTTAAGATATAAACCCATATCTTTTGGCAATGCATTCTAATATTATTTTCGCTGTGTCTTTGGTGTCTGTGTGAATTACTGGAAGTAGTAATCAATCATTCTTCAAACCCTTGGGAAACCTTGTCTTGGATGTGTGTTTCAAAGAGACAATGGATCTATCTATTGTTACTATATCAATTGCCCTTGAGTAGAGAGTCACTATCACTAATGTTTCCCTTTGACCGTTTCTGGAAGATCTCTCAATTGTTCCTCTATCAGTTTTTGAAGGGCAAGCAGCAATTTCCTCCTCCGAGCATCTGGCTCTCTCTTCTGTGTGATAATATTATCTTTTTTCCATGTTCAAACCTTTTTCCTTCTCTTTCTTCTCTATTGACCTACTGATATAGGCCAAATTCTCCATTCTTGATCCTCACATACTTTAGATCCCTTCCAAAAATAGAAAAGTTTTTTTGGCTTTTTAAAAATCTCTTCTTAGCAACATTTCAGTGTCCCTGATACTTTGGAATTTAACAAGTTGTTCCTTGAGGCCCCTCACTTTCTTTTTAAGGAGAGAGAGATGAGTTTGCTCTTGGAAGCTAGAAAACTGAATATGGTTCACACAATTCAAGGTATTGCAACAGAACTTCTGGAAACATGAACTAAGATCCTTAGTCTTCTTTTGAATGACTTGTGAGGTTTCAGAACTCAAAGATACCACATTAAGACCCTTGTCACCTTTCACCCTCGCGGAACAACTATTCCAGTGGCACACTGTGCTTTTCTTTCTTTCCCTAACTTCTTATTTTATTCTTTTGCCACCTACCTTTCTGTTTATTTCTCCTTGAGTTCATCAGGTCCTTGCTCTTATATTTAAGTCCTTTTTTCTTCCTTTAGCTTTGCCTTAGTTTCTTCCAAAAACTCTCCCATACTTCAGTTTCAACTTTCTTCATAACTCCAAAGTCCTTGAAATAACCATTTCAAACTCTTTATTCACTTCAAACTCTTCTTTCTTCTTCTTCCACAGAAGTCAAAAGGGAAAACAAGCTGAACATTTTTACAGAAGTTCAGGGTATCAAAGAGGGGTTGGCACAGCTGCCTGGAGTTATAACAATGTTGTAATAGGTGACCTAGAGAAAGAACTCTCCAATTCACTTTGTTTCAAAGAAGAATAATCTTCACTGTGGGAATGGTACCCTGATTAAGCAAAGACATGGTGGAGTGGTGCTAGCCTACTCTCAGTTAGATCATGTGGCTCGAATGAGTTATAATTATCAAAAGAACAGCTGAGCCACTCTTAATGACCTTTGAAACATCTTGGGGAAAGGGATGGATGCAGCTCCAGAGAGGCAACTTCCAAGTTTTTGATAGTAGTTATGACATATAGAAAAGGATTCCCAAAAGAATACAACTGGCCAGTAGTAGGTAATAAGATAATCCTTTATTGCAGCATGCTTTAATTTACTTAAGAGGCACAAGTTCTGAAACAGAATCCAGGAGCAGAGAAATGGGGAACAAAGAAACAACAACAATATTAGCATTTTTATAATGTTTTAAGGTTGGAAAAACTCTTTACCCATTTTATCTCATTTGATCCTCACAACAATTCTTAATGTGTTTGATTAGATTATTATCACCATTTTAATAGATGACAAATCTTCCCAATGAATCCAAAATGGTCATGGGCTATCTTGGAAGATAGTGGTTTTTCCTTCCCTAAAGGTATACAAGAAAAGGCTGGAATGCCACTTGTTGGGGATTCTCTAAATGAGATTCCCTTACACAAACAGGTTGCAGTAGATAACTTCTGGGTCCCTTCCAAATGGGATTTTGTGATATTTAAACAACATTCATGTTTAATAATAAAGTGCTAGATTAAGAATGAGGAAAACCTGAGTTTATATCCTACCACTGACAGTAGCTAGGTGATTGTGAACTTAGCTTTTCTGGGCCACAGTTTCCTCTTCTGCAAAACAGGTATTATATACATTATATATTATTCATATATATGCACATATATATATATATATACAATACTATGTGTATGTTATATATACATTATATATCTGCATATATAAAAAAATATACAATTTTATTGTATATTGTATATTGTAAGAATCAAAAGAAAATGTGTGTAAAGCACTTTATAAATTTTCAAGCAGTTTGTACATTTTGACTGTTATTGAAATTGTTATTGATATATACTATATGCTATTGATTATATAATAAGTATAATTATACTA